>NC_054054.1:19950288-20575288 GCF_017639655.2 Falco naumanni | reverse complement strand
GATGATGACTGATGACATCGGTGCTGATAACTCTGCTCTGAATTTTATCTGGATTGTTTCACGCTGTGATTTTTTTACTCACTAAGATTACAGGCCTAACTCTGTGAAAGCTGTTCCAGCTCTACAGGCAGCTAGGGCCCTTTTTAGTTTGTTCTTACTTCAGCTGACTTAAAAATATAATTAATACAATTTTGCTTCCTAAGATGTATTTTTTTTTATTTACTTCGCTGGTATGTGAAGAAAAATGACATTAAACCAAAGAATGGTAACAAGAAGAGGGAAACTCAACTTTCCTCTCATTTTTGAATATGGGAACATAGCTACTTGAGAAGACAAAGTAGTTTTAACCTTACTTTGTTCTCATGGTCTTGTAGAGCTTTGATTCAGGCTTATAAAATTATCCTGCAGGGACAGAACTGTATTTACAGACTTTCATTTTTAATCAACAAAACTTTCAAATCCTCTTCTATCATTCATGCCAGCAGTTGCCTGCATGATTTCCAGCAGTCTAGCTACTATAACACATGTCTCAGCATAAGCTGAAAATCCACCCAAGAAGCAAATTACTGATCTCTATAATCCTGCCGCAAGACTGCTACTGAAGCCTGAGTTAATTTGCTTAAAGTTGGCTTGGCTAGATCTACACTGTCCTGCAGTGACTGCAACGTATTATACCTGAAGTGACCACTGTGGGAGAAAGTAACTTAGCTGGCTCACATGTCTTGTCACATTTTATACAATACAATTAAACAGGATATTTTCAAAGGCTGTTGTAAATAGACTAGCACCCCTGATTTGTTGGGGAGAGCTTCCCAGTGACAGAAGATAGGGCAAAGTAAACAACAAACTGAACAATTGGAGTGAGCACTGCCAGAATAAAACAGTTCCCTAGCCAATTAGTAGGAAGTTCAATCTTACATACTCTGAGCCTGGGAGGTAGGTCTCAGTTAATTCAGCTAAAAGTTCCAATATGAGAAAATCCTACAGATTTTAGTAGAAATCTAAACTGAAATTTAATTTCATGGAAATTATTTTGCACAGCTGAAATAAAAAAAAAATGCTGAAATAACAAAAAAAAAAAGAAGTCATTCCTGTAGATGTTCTACAGGAGCTGCAATGACTGTGCATCAGAGACCATCCATTGTACAGACATTCCAAAGCAGTTAAGAGAGCTGTACTGAGCAGCACTTCTGGCTAACTCCACAAGCTGGTTTGAGCTTCCCTAGTAAATTCTGTCAAATTTTGCCAAAATAACTGTTTGTTTACAAATGTCTACAAAACCAGATGGAGAAATCTGAGGTGATAATTATTTGCAACAACTTCTGTAGGCCTTTTTCTGGGTCTCTGAATCCAAGACGAAACAAAATCGCAAGAAAGTGCCACTGCATTTACTGACTTCATTACAGGAGCTCTAGAGGGCAAATCAGTACCATTTGAAGCTTCTGAAAAATTAAAGGTTTAAGGATACACCAGGAATGAAAGCTGCTTTTTGAGATACACAGTGCTGAACTGCCACAAACTTCAGTCTTCTGCCAGTAGTGGCAAAATCCTGACTTCTGTATGAGCACTGTCGCACTGAAATGGTTAGCACTAATAGCTACAGCTCAAGCCTGTGGCCAGCAATACCAGTTTCCTCTTGCAAAAGAAATAGCCACGGTAACTCTGTTGTACAAGGTGGCTAGCACTAACTTTTCTGTTGTGGTTTTTGTACTATTGAGGATAATAATTCAGTCAGTGTGGAAGGTTTTGATGTGTTCTTTGATAACATGTTGATAATCCAAGCAGCAAGTCTTACACACTGATGTCTAGATAGCTGTATACAGTTAGCTCGTACAGAAGAATCACCAGGAAAGGAAATCTTTCAAGATCAAAATAGAATCTTTGCTATGGCTTCACATTCACCTTATGGCAAATCTGAATACAGGGATAGATGCTAAAATTATCTGACTTAGAGCCATTGTGTTTTCCTTTTAAAGCAGAATACAACTGATTACCCAAGGCCTTCCTTCCTCCTTGTTTTCTTCAGTGGCAATAACCAGCAAATGATACAGTCTTGCATGCCAGAAAGCATCACGTGGCAATATTTTTGTCATATGACAGGATGGAAAGAATTTGTCTTATTAGAGGCTGCGCAGCAGAGGTTTACAGAGATCAGAACTTTGTTCAGAGCCCCCCAGGCCAGATGCAAAGCTCGGTCAGTATGCATTTGTAAAATGAAAAATGATAACTCTTCATAAAGCTACCACTATACCAGTCTCTATAATCTGATCTTAAAGGCCATAATCAGCAGACTTTTCTGCATCTGAAATGCAATGCTCCTGTGGCATTTCTGCCAGCAAGAAAAGGTTGAGTAGGGGATTGAGAAAAGTCCTTTTACTGTCAAATGAACATAATTCCATTCTTCATGTGCATCTGTGCAGAGGTGAAGTCCTCCTACTGTACTGCTTTTTTTGCATTTTTACTAGTTCCTGGGTCCTTTTTATGAGCTCTTCTGTGAATCAGACTGTTTTCTTCATTTCTTCTACGGAATTTCTTACTAGCTGTTATTTTTAAGGAAGACTTTGGTTTCTCACATGCCTCATGGAAATATAGGCAAATGTGAAAAACATGTACTGGAAAAATCTCCATACTTCAGCAGGCCCAGAGGATTTAATAATCAGCATGAGATTTTCTTCCTCTCAATTACAGACTCTCTTGTTTTAAAAAATAGTACTAATACTATACAAACAAACAGAAAATACCAGTTGCTTCTCTTTCTCAGTGTTTATTTTTGGATGTCTTCCAGAATCATCTTTTGACTGTGGCTGCTGACATCTTGGGCTAAGGCAGCATTCAGTAGCTTCAATATTACTAGAGGGGCTTTGGGGATTTTAATTTTTTTTTTTTTTTTTTTAACAGGGAGGAGCCAGTATTCCAAGTATTCCAGTTTTGTTGTTTGGGTTATTTTCAAAATGGAAAAAGCAGCAGAATGCGAATGGAAAATTAAGGACTGACTCCAACATCTCTTCAGAAACGTGTCAGCCATTTGTTATGGTGAGAGGGAGAAAAACCTTCTGGCAGAGACTTTAAAATCAGAAAAAAATAAAAAGTTGCATCCTTTCCTATAAGAAATATCAGAGATTAGCCCCTTCAAATTACCACATCTGAGTGTAACACTTTCCTCAAACTTCAGGTTAGCTGAGCTTTTCAAAATAAACGAATTCCTGCTTCATTTCCACTTGCCAATGCACTTAGGATTAGAAAGCTAGCTGAAGATATGGCCAATTGCAGGTTTATTCAGCCGGTAAGTCATGGTGTATTGGACCAACAGACTACAGCTCTTACTCCTTCCCCCACCTACCATCAGGACCTGGTGGGAAGTAAGCACTCTCATGCTCCCTGGCCAGCAAGATTTTGTAATTAATTTCTGATCCCAATTACATAAAGCATAGCAATTTTTTCCATTCAACAAAAAGAAACGCTATGGCTAGGGTGAAATTTAAAGCCAGGGACCACTGGTCCCTGACAGCTCTTTATACAACATATGTTTTGCTCGTTAGCTGGGCCACGGCCAGCAGTGGGGCCAGTTAGAAAGAGGAGTGGGAGCAGAAGAAGATCAAGGGCTGTCCTTGGAAGAACTGAATAAAATATTTTAAAACAAAATTAGAAGTAGGTAAAGAAAGGAAATCCTTGCTGATCATCTGAGCCAACTAGAGTAAGATGCAACAAACAAGTTAAATCAAAAGTTTGATCAATTTATTCAATGAAAAACACCCCCAACATTCTGCGCAGTAAGGGTCAAGGTTACACATTCCAAAAGAGCAGTAAAATATGGAAGAGCAAGAAAAAGAAGTATGAAAGCAATGTTGAAAGTGTTTCTTTTTGGAGTTTGAGTTTTCTGGAAGAAAACTGTAAATAGTCTGAAAAATGAAGGACTTACAGGAGAGAAAATCTCCATCTTAAAGCCCTGACACACTCTATAGAGAGCCTTACACTTTGAGTATTCTAAGAACTGGTGACGTGGCTGAAGACTAGTACGTTCAGGATAAAAATCCTCCAAACTTACTTTACTTACTCTCTAAGTAAAACAGTAGACCTCTTTTTTTCCCATTCACTGTCTTTCATTGACTTTTCTGAATTCGCTTTTCAAATACTCAGTGCAAGAAGACATCATTAGTCCATAAGAAGAATTCTCCCTACTGCAATTGCATCAGACAGGAAGAGAGAAATTCTGTAGCATGAACAGGAAATATGTATGTACAAGAGTTCAATGAGCAGATTCACAGTGTTTTAAATTAGGAGTGATTTAAGTTATATGACTTGTGAATGACTTTTCTGAATCACATCAACACCATGTGTTTTTCAGTGCCTGATGTTAAGCGCTTCACATATTTCCGAACTTATTACTTATGAGCTGAGTTAATAGAATGTAAAAACCGGCCTTTTTGACAATGATAAAATACAATTTGTGTCCTCTGAGGAAAATAAGGTAGATACAAGCTAAGCTGAAGTACAGCAACTCTTAACTGCAATCTAAGCATGCACTAAGATAGACCAATAAATGTGCAGAGAACTTTAAGGCTAACAGACACTTGGTACAGGAACCACGAACAGCACTTCTAGAGTTAAATACATATATTCTACTTCTGCATCTGGGATGAAACTCTTCTTGACAATTCCCTTTCGCTTACATTACTGAACTAGATAAGATATATTCAAAGTCCAAGCAAACATAAACAGTCTTTTTTAAAAAAGATGGCTTTATACGGTAGGCAATGACTGCCAGCTAATAGACATTTAAAGCATTAGCATAGCTGGAACCAGTATTACATAAAGTGATACCCATATTCCAACTTACCTCTTCCCTATGATTCTTTATTGGCATACAGAGAATACTTTGAGTCTTATACCCTGTGATCTGGTCAACTTCTGCATTGAATCTTGGATCCTGAAAAAAACCCACAGTTATTTGACTGCTTGCCCAAAGACCAGTTATTTTTCTTCCCTGGTTTAAAGGTTAAGAAAAACACAACATTTGACTCAACTGTTACCCAGGATAATAAAGGTTCCATTACTAGCTAATAGTTATATAAATTTGTTACTCTCAGTGGGTTAAAACAACAAAACGCAGTTATGTGGAACATGAGTGCCTGTGGATAAATACAACTGCCAGAAAGAACAAAAAAACCCCAAACCCTAGGAGAAGCCTTTCTTGAGCCTAGACCATCATTATAATAAACGTATACATGGACTAACCATCCCTACTATAGCTTTTATCATCAAAAAGAAATTACAGAAATATACTGAAAGACATGGCCACAGAGGAACAAAGTTTCTTGCAAATACTGGTGTGCACATAGCTGGTTAAGATGGGGCTGGTATCTGCCTGCTAGTGTCAAGCTTCCATAATTTACTTTGAAGTTAGCACTCCTCTAGTATTAGTCATAGCTACATGTTTATCTATAATATATGTATTATAACCAAAAACATGGTGTCAGGTTTGCATCTGGAGTGGTTTAAATCAATATAGCTCCAAATACATATACTAAAACGGCACTAGTACAACAGCTAATATGGCTTTTTCTTTTCTCAGATTTGTTCAAGATAAATTTTCTTGGCTTACCTCATATGCATTCTTGATGTTGAGAGGCTGGCCTATAGCTGCTACGTGACCCACAATGCCCTTGTTCCACTCCAGGCGAATGCAGTTGTTGGAAGCTTCTTCCAGGGTTGAGCCTTCTGCCACGTCAAACAGCCTGCTTACAAGAAACTTCTCATTAGAGCTGTCCTCACAGACCAAGAACAGGGAATAGCGATCAGCTGCTATAAGCTCATGGATATGTAGGAAAATTTTATGGCAAAGCGCTGTGACATCTAAGTGACTAGAAATATCCTTCACAAGTTCTAATAGTCTTGAGCATTGATCCCCTGCACTGGTCTCAATCCTTGGAGATTGCAGAGGCATCTGTTCCTTCTTCTCAGAGCCGGAGAGGAAGCTCACTGCTCCAACCGAGTCCTTGACAAAAATAGGCCGTAAGGGTCTATCAAATTCAGAAGCAGAGATTTTCCTTGCTGGTGTCCCAGAGTTGGTGGTCTCAGCACAGGCTGGCTGGTGACAAGCACAGGATACACTCTGGGATTTGGTTCCCTCCTTGCAGACTGGGATGGTGTGAACTCTCTCAGCAAACCATGCATTAACCATTTCTCTGTAACGAAAATACAGTAAATGATGTAAGTTAAAAATCCTCAGGAACAAATACATACTTGAAGAGGACGCTGAAAAGTGGGTAACTTTCAGCCTTTTCATTCAGTGCATGCGAGTGCACCTTTAGTGCTTCTCTGTATCAATATTCTAATTTTATGCAGCACTTAGCCTAGATTAAGCAGTAATGTTTTATGCCCCATAATAAGGAAGCTATTTCTGCCTAAAGGAAATACCTGAATAAGGCAGAGGAAGACTGCATATGCTGTGGCTTTCAGAATATAGATCAGAAGCTTGCACTGTAATTTTGTGCTTGAGAAGTTCTGGACCTTCCCATCCCTAAGATTTGGATTTCAGTATAAGATGTATATATAGTCATATGAAGACAAAACTTTTTGGTTTAATTCTGCTTTTCTACACCATTTCTAACTTTTAAAAAGATAATTTTTAACTTTAATTCTGTCAAATCACCTGCAGCCACTCCTACTTTTATCATTTATATACTAGCTCTCAGAGTTAATGAACAGTGCCTCAAAGCACAAAAGTTTTGCTTAAAAACTGTCAGAAAGAAACATGAATACTTCTGATCCAACCCCTTCAAAATAATGAAAAGACAGTTTTCAAGCATCTCTCCTGTTTCCTTTAAAAGTTACAGAAGCAACTCATTGCCTAATTCAACCCAAAAGCCTGAATGCCCCCAAAATTAATTTAAGTTTATAATTAACTTAAAAATGTCACGCATCTCTAGGATTTAACTGTGTTTCTCAAATTAATTTAGCACTACAATGTCAACCCTAATAACATCCTCAGTAAATACAGCATATCTTGAATTATCAATAAGTATACTTATGATATTGATGATATGTGGGCTTTTTCTTATCGCTACATTATTTTCTTGACCAAAATCTGTTGATTTGGTTGTTTGGTTGTTGTTTTTTTTGTGGGGCTTTTTTTTTGGGGTGTGTGTGGGTTTTTTTCCAAATACAGGGCTTCTTATTTCATTTACTCAGTGTCAAGGATTCCTCGCAGCACATGATCTACTCTCAGAAGAAATGTTTTTCTTCTGAATTACATAATGTTTGGGCCTACAAACAGCAAAAATCCTATTAAAAAGTCCGATCTTTTGGAAACCTTTCACAGTGGTCATGTCTTAAATTTGGGATATTTTTTATTTGCTCAGCAGACCACAGGAATTTCAAGAGTGAAGCCGAATGAAACCATGGAAATTAGTCAGGTTAGTCAGCCACTGATCAGTTACATGCATCAGTATATTAAATATGAAAAGCACTGTACATTGCCTTTTTTTCCTTACAGAACAGCTTCTTCTATATTGTAGAACGCAATACTGCAAGTACCATTAATTCAAAGTGATGTAATCAATTAAAATATAAAGCCCACAAATATTATTTTTATTAGCAAGCAATCCATACCAGGAAGCTTATTTGTCTTCTATTTGGAAGGTTTGAAAGAGTTTTTCAGATTTTGCAAGCACATCATTTGGAGACCTCAACTGTAGGCAAAAAAATTTATGAAAAACTGAATTGATTTAGGAAATCATGTGAGTTTAAAGGGAGCACCTGGGCAAAAGAAAGTCATTATGTTACTCTACCCACTCCACTTCAGTGCAAGCTACCTAGTAACTTTTTGCTCCTTAAAAAACTATATCTGACTGAAGTATCACTGTATAGCACTGTAAAACCAAACTCTTCTCTCATTTACACCAGTGCAACTCCAAATAAATGGATGATAGACTTCCCTTATTTTGGCTTCTATCTGTGTACTGCTGTCCTGATGATGCAAAACCTTACATACATGGTTAATATCATTTATAGCCCCAGTGGTCTTAAAGGCTGAATGGTCAGTGTGGTCACATAGGATGTTTGTGAATCTTCTGACAATGAGTATCCAAAACTGCTGAATGAAAACTTGGACACAATTAAGAAAGTGGGAGTTTTGCCTGAGTTCTACAGAGCTAGGATTTCATTCAATGTTTTTACATTTTCCATGAAGCTCCTGGAACAGTGCTTGCTGTAGCAATAACACATCTCAATCAACATCTATTATAAATTTCCCAGCTATCTAAAGCTAGTCCAGTTACTGGAAACATGGTGCCAGAAAACACAATGAAATTCCACTGTTATTCTGAAAGAGTTGTGGTTCATTGCTTAGCTACTTACTTTTAAAGGAAGTAAGCTCTGCTTTTTAAGTATATTAATAAAACCTCCCAATTATTTTTCTTTATTACAGCAGTGGTACTTTTTTTTTTGGTGGAGTTACCTCATCCAAATGTTTTCTTGCAGCGAAGAAGCATAAAGAACAATTATTTATTATTAGAACTTTGAATGTAACAAGATTACTTTACAGTACTTAAACAGGATAAATATTAAATGTGGGAGCTGTGAACATGTCTTACTGAAATGCATAATGCTATCTGCATAGGGCAATATCACATGTGAAAATGCTGTTTCAATGACAGTCAAAATAACAAACTAGCGTGTGATAATTTGGAATTTTCATTTATGAAGCTGAATGAGAAAACAGATTAAAAATTCGTGGTTAAAATGACCAAAAGTATCCTTAAGAAAAATAAAAGACTTAAAATGCAAAAATGTGTAAGTAAACACAGTACAGCCAGTGTTGGTAACTCTTGTCATCGTATGTATTGTGTTACACGTGGGTTCTTTTTGTTCCACTTTAATCTCCTCAAGAGAAGAAATTAACTGGAAATTGTAGTATTTTCTAAACAAAATGTAGCATCTAGCACTAAGGCTGCAGAAAAAAAACTGTGAACTGGGTGCATTTAAAGCCTTAGACACAAGAAGGTATACAGAATACTCAGAAGTTTTAAAAGAACACTTGTGACTTGACCCAGTTTCATGATTGTGGATGATTTGATTTTTGAACACCGAGAACTGGCACTTAGGTAAAATAAGATTTAAAAGTAACTGTAATAACCTAGTATCAGATGGAGAGCATTCTTAAACAAGCAAGTGATTAGGAAGCTGTGCACTTTGTCTAGGCGTGTTTGAAAATGCTCAGGTGTGAACCTGTACTATTACTGAGTGACAGCAATTTGTAGAGCAATCTTTGATTCACTGCTTATTTACACATGAGTAAAGGAGAATATAAAATGCTATCATTTCACCTAGATCTGTTTTACACTGAATTTACATATATGGATGTGTTGATAAAAGATACACAGCAGAGAAAGAATCAGGTACCCTTTGTAGACAAAGCAAAAGCTAAAGCAGAAATGTGGTTTATCAGTTGAAACCTGCCATTTTATTTATTCTGGAGTGTTGTGTAATGATGGCATAGTAACAGTAATCAGTAGGAACAATGTATTCTAAATTCTAATACCAGTTCTTAACCTGTGGCCATGAGATAATTAAGTTTTTACCTTCCTGCATTTTTACTATGTAAAATAAGTATTAATTTCTCTGTCTTACGGAGGTTATTGAGCGATGTGGAACATAACTGTGAAATCTTTCACATGAAAGTAATTACATACCTAACAAATTGTCAGTTCTTAGCAAAGGTAACTGTGTTATTTATGAGGCACTTTGACATTGAACAGAACTATATATGAAACTGCATAATTATGAGTAACATATTCCTGTCCCCTTTAATGTCTCTTAGATGATGGTCCAATAATTTGCCAGCATAGCATGCGATTCTCAGAAACACTCTGTAGGTTAACAACAACAAATCCTTAACTATACTGTTGAAAGTATGGTTTTCAACTTCAAACCATTTAGCCATTTCTATTTGGGCAACAGGAAAGCTGTTCAAATTCAGCTGGAATAAGAACAGTGTTCACTGACCTTTACTGAATGCTGCTTCTAACAAGGAAGCTATTTAGCTCCTTTTACTAAGTTACGCACACGGGTGGAAGAACTAGTATTTCACATTAACTGACATACGCTAACTCTGTTTAAAATCTATCAGAGTCTTGACATGCATTTGCTTGTTGACACACAATTCTATTCAACAATGCCTGACAAGAAGAGTATTATTACTAACAGAACTACTTTCTCAGCACAGAATTAGCTCAACAGCTATCTGATGGCAGACACATACTGAACCACAAGTGATGTTACTGGAAGTTAGTGATAAGTGCTATGATTAAGAGATCATTTTGAAAGGACTACAGAAAGAAACACACACTTGCTACTACTCGATTCCTATGAATAATCTTCAGTATGCATTGGCATTGTCAATAGCTGATTGTAAGGGCAAGACCCTTGCTGTAGAAGTAAATTTAGAAGTTGCAGGAGTGCACTAAACAAGAGCAGACACCGATCCATAGTGATCTACACAAATAGTTAAACCCAATGCAATGCCTCCATCCCAGGATAGTAATCTCTGCAATGTTGAGGAGCTGCAGGCGTGAGCACCCATTCCTCATGAGCTGCATATGCCTCCTTTACTGCAGTATGTGCCGCCACTCAAAACAGCTATAATTTATCTCAGAGTTCATGAACAAGAATAGTTGAACTAAGTGAAATAAGTATTTTTTAGTCACTTCTATCAGCCAAATCCAGTCTTTCCTCTATAAAACAGTTTCAAAGGAGCATGACAATAGTGACTGTTGAATTTGGCTAGTGACCTCATCAGCAGAAGACAAAATTGGAGAGAAATCTTGAAGAAACAGGGATGAGAAGGGGATGAAAATATGATGGCAGGTAAAAGCCCTGAATTAGAAAAAAACAATAATTGGGTGACCCTCCTCTCTATAATCATTTGTATACAAGTACACACCATCTGCATTACATAAGAACTCAAGAACTTCAGGGGAATTAAGACTCTGTGGCCCTGATTTGTTACACTCTGTACAGGAAGCAGACTTGTCCCTAAAGCAAGAAGTTGTCAGTATGAATAGGCAACAAAACCAGAACATCACTGGGTGACAAAACACAGGCACAAGGAAGTAACATGGATTGAGCCAGGTCATGCAGAACAATACAAATAGACCTGAAGATAACTTCAGATCTAAGACCTGAAGAGATCCTTGCTTTATTTCTTGTGCCTTACCTATCAAACTGTGCTGACCTGGCACTAATTACTATTCTGCTTGTACACTGGGAATATTAAATAATTTATTGTACCCATCTTTGCTTCATTGTGATTACCTTCAAAATACAGGGCATACTTCTCAAACAAAAAGATACCAAAAATCCCCACCAACCCCTCAAACAGTGAAGATAGCCAGATTATAATTGTCTTGCTCACACATGTAACCATGCTACATATGTAATACCATACTAGTGTGACTATTCAGCAAGTATTTGGTATCTTTGAAAAATCTTGCAAAAACAGAGCACGAAAGTAATACTGAGATGCAATAATGATAGCATACTGCATCTTATCTTGCACAAAGGATGTATAATAATCACTGTACCATAAGAGGATGGAGCAATGAGTAGCTTTCAGTGAAACTTTTTTTTTTTCAGTGAAACAAAAAAATTCCCCATTTTCTCTGTTGCTCATAAATCCTTTGTGTAAACAATGTGTAATGTTTCAGTAGCTGTGTGGACTATTATGCTAATTTTTCATTCAAACTAGCAGTTACTGATAATACACTGCAGGAGAGAGATTCACACCAAACTTGCCTAATAGAAAATGCCAGCTTTCAAGTATCTGAATTCCTGTGGCCTAATCCTGGTAGTGTTGAAATCAACAGTATTTCAAGCCAAGCTTTGTAACTATTTTCTCAATTGCTTTCCTTAAAATAACCACTAGATGTCTTCAAATTTCTTTCCCACATCTTGACATAATTTAGACATAGAAATAATTTAAAGCATTAGCAACAACTTCAAAACTATTCAGTTTTAACAAATGAGTTTGAAACTCAAAGTCACTTGGATATTATACTTGCCTACCCATTTTCTTTCCAGTATTTCCTATTTCATAATCATGTTCTAAGAATTTTTTTCTCTCCTTTCTGGCCATGGAAAGATTTAAGTAAACTGTTTAAGGCCTCAAGAGATGGAAAACAGTAAACTGACTGTAAAAGAAGTGTTTTCAAACCAACTAGAAAAGTAGATTGACAAAAACAATAGCTGTTTTTCCTTAAACCCTTTCCAATTATAGTTACTAGAGATGCTATTTCTAACAGTCGTAGGCAAACAGTTTTTGAAGACAAAGTATGACTTAAAAGCCAGTACCAATTATTTTGGCACAACTAAGTCAAATATATAAGCATACATTTAACTTAAAACATGTTAAGTAGCCCAACTGACTTCTGTTTGAATACAGATCTAAATTAAGAACTCATTCTTGATTCAAACCATGCTCATGGAAGAGTGAAATAACTTTTTAGAACTGTGAAATAACGTAAATCTTGTCTGAATGCTCATATTCTTTTTTAAAATAGGAGGCAGAGCTTTGCTTTATTATTTGAAGCAAAAGTATTTGAAATGGAGGACTAACACTAACAGGCTGTTCTTGGCTATTTTCAAGTTTTCTTTAACAACCAAACTGCAAGCTTAACTTTTCACAGGAAAGCTTTCTTCCACGGAAGGGACTCTCTATTCATACTGTAAAGACAGGCAGAATAAATCCTCAGGGACTGAAGGTCAAATTGCAAAACATGACCTTTATTTCTCCTCCAAATGTTTACTTCTCTTCCACACTCAAAAAAAAATTAAAAATAACTATATACCTAATTATTTTCTTGTGGAAAAGAACAGGACAATGCCAGTGAGTTAGGTGAAAGACAGATTAAAGGTCAACTTCACACCTGCCTGGAGACCTCACCAAAGTCTTAGGCACCACTTCAGTTCCACTTAAATTCCTAAAATAGGGATTAAGTAGGACTTAAGTGGTGCAGAGGCTTTGGGATGGCTCTCTGTGCTGGGGTGAGTTCACCATAATGCACAAATAAATGGGAAAATATAGATCTTTTACTAAGCAAATATATTTTGTGGCTATATTTTCAGTGCCAGACCTAATGTGAAATTACAACCATGGAGTTATTCACAAGGGCCATTTGAGCAGGGCTTCTTTTCTGGCACTTTGTAAATAGCTCCTTTTGTGCCTAATGCCTTTTTCCCCCCCCGTTTCCTTCAAGTAAATCATATAAATAAGAAAGCATTCCATCTGAAATTATGTATGTTTCTTTGCCACTAAGTAAGAGAAAGACTTGTATTCTGTGGTTTTCTTAATTATATTTATTCATGACAAAAGCCAAATGCTTCCTCTTTAATGGTGAAAATTAAAATAGGTGGTAGCATATTAGTTCAAGTCAAGAATGTATTGTCTAAAGTTGCTTTGTTTGTAAGTCTTCATCTGAGCCATATATTCCCACACAATTCAGCTTTAACCTAGCATTCAAATAAGGATGAACATAGGCTATGACGTACTTGATTTGACCTAAAGACATCATGGGTGATATACCATGATTTTTATCCTTGTGCAGAGAGCTAGCACAATTTCAACGCACTATGGAAGTCTCACTTCAGCTTCAAAATTAGACCAATTGGTATTTTTATTCTATATAAGAATACAGACATAAATTTCCTCCTAACATAATGATTCTTCAATACATGCCCAACACAAAACTTCCACGAGTTTCTACAATTTAGAAATAAAAGATGTCTGACTTTCTTGTCTCCTGCAGAGACAATGTATGTCTCTGCTCCACTTTTCTTCCCAGTTTCCAGAAATTTGACCCTGTTCTCTAAAGTCTTCTTAGGAAGAGCAAAAAAATGGAAATGAGATTTCAAATGCCTATTGGCTTTATCAAAAGTACTGCAATATGGTAATAAAGTTACCTTGAATCAAAATAAGGCAAAAAGATTTTAACTGTTAACAGTTCATCCCATCTTATCTTTTACCTGTCCTCTAAGGTTTAGCAGTTGTATTTTCATTATGTGCACACCCATTTGTTTCTTTATTACCTATAGCAAACTGTATGTAGTAAAAGCACATTCTCTTTGCAGCTGTTCAGCACTATCTGTTGAGTAGTTTATCTTCACACCAAGGACTCTGTGTAGGAGTTCAGGTTATAGCTTTTTGGGCATTAAAGATGTAAATTGATAGTAAGTGATTTCTTATCGTTTCTCAAATGACAGTTTCTTTGTCAATAAAACAGTAATTGCTGTTTTAGACATCGTTTCCAAAACACTCTGGCACACACCTAGCTTTATTTCCAAGAATAAATGCCAACAATACTTAATCACATTTACAACTTCATGCATGTGAGTAACATTCCTTACCTTCCCAAGTGCTTTTTGAATCAGGAGCTTGAAGTATTTTGGCATGACCTTAAAACTTTGCAGTTATCAAGAAAGGCATAAAGATATGGATATTTATAAGTGGGACAATTATGGAGATCATTAGACGAACAATAAAACTTTCCAAGGTTTCACAGAAATCGGGGGGGGGGGGGGGGGGGGGGGCAGTTCGGTATTTCATTCTCAGAAAAGTTTTGCCAATATCTAAAAAAACCAAGCAAGTGGGAGAAAATTGTGATTCCTTCATTAACGCTACTGTTTCATGTGGTTTTCAAGCCATGGTCCAAACAACCAGTGGATCTGCAGTCCTCCTGTAAATGCTTCACATATGGTAACTTAGAAAAGCAAGTCCCCTTTCAGCATGTTCGAACAATGTGCACAGGATTCTGCACCTCCACTGGAAAACTGTTAGGGGTCCTTCAATCATAGAGGCTTAAAACCCACTGCCTACTTCCCAAGGTCACGTTAGGGATGAATATGGCTCATACCTGTATATTTTTAGGATTATTATTTTTTGTTTGTCAGCAATATCTTTTTAAGAAAAGGCACAGGCCAAAGCACATTTCATTGCAGAAAATCTTTGACAGCTCTATCTTAAAAAAATCTGAATTTTTATACACCATCTCAAAAAATTAATTTCCTTCCAATTAGAAAAAAAATATACATGTATTACCAAACAATGACTTGACCTAATGCATATGACATATAATATTTATGAGATTAAATATCAAATAGCCAGCTCAAAATGAAAAATATTTTTTAAAAGCCCTCTAGACACAGAAATTAGAAGGCAAATGTCCTCAGTAATTTAGTACTGCAGGCAGCACATTACGAACTAATTGTCCATCAGCCATGAAAAACAAATAAACCCCAAACAACTGTATTTGAGTTTTTTCAAGGTAATAAATGTAATTGATATATTCAAGTTGTGCAATTTCTGAATTTCAGTAAAGTACATTCTCCCAGTAAACGCCACCTCTGAAATCTTTAGTGAAGCACTATGAAGTACCATGCAGTTAAGGACATTTCTTTTTCCAACTACAACTCCACCTTACCTCATTTGTAAATGTTTCCCAGCCCTGCTAATTAGCCAAGGTGTATTTATAACAAAAGAATTTTATCTTATTTCCAGTAAAAGGAGAACAAGACTTGGGTTACTAATTTGTATCTATCATGCCATGCATTTAGGCAACCAGACACAAACTGCCTGGAACAACGCAGTTGCCTCTAACTGAGAGGAGAATTTCGACTTTGTTTTGGCAGTCTGCTCCTTCAGATCGCAAAGACGACTAAATGAGATTCACTCCTGTATTTTCAAGATTAGGGACAAGCTGGAAGTCAGAAACACAGAAATATTCCATAGGAGGTTAAAGTAAGTATGATTTTGAACATGATGACAATGCATGGATATTTTTTTAAAAAGAAATTAAAAAGATAAAACTTTAGGAAAAGAAAAAGGGCAACAAATTCAGCCATAAATGCAGTACAATTTTGTGACAAAGGCGGCTGCAGATTATGCCTTTATAGCATCTAGCTAGAACAATTGTATTTGCAGCAGCAGCAGCTACAGAGAGCCTGTAACAACAGTATGGGTAAACATAGGATACAATCTAAAAGAAGAATAATTTTACTTCAAAACATTTCTGCTTTCTGAGAAGCCAGAGTATGATAGGCAATTCTAAAACTTTGAAGGGGGAAAAAATAACAAGAAGAGCTGAAACAAACAACAACAAAAAAATAAATACCTTAAATTTAGTAGGAGCTTAGGCATTTAGAAATCTTGAACCCGTAAGTGGCAAACTCTCCAGCCAGGTTTGTCAGCCAGCACACCGTATCACTAAGTGAACCAAATTCATCTTGTCACTGAGTGTGCTGGTGATACACTTCCCTTTTGTTGTTCTGCACTTTGATCATACTGTAACAACACTACATGGATAATAGCTACTTACTATCTCTGAACACCACTTGTACAACATAAAGTAATAAATAACTGATTCTCTAGCTTACTCACAGGATCACTGTTTATTCGCATACTCAAAGGAGGGCGCATTTTAAAGCTACTCGCCTGGACTACAGGCTTATAGGATTGCAGCTTTGCACTGCACAGGTGGAAGCCAACACACATAGCTTTATTGCAGAACGTGTCAGTCCACCTAGCCATCAAAGGCTGGAGGAAAGCAGTAATGGGGCCTGCCTGTAGATGCTACCAACCTTGAGGCATCACAAGATCAAAATACAAGGTGTAAGCCACTTGCATATACTTAGCTTCTACAACACATGTTAAGGGAGAGGAGGAAAACGTGCAAATTTGTTAAGTAGATGACCTGCAGCCCTTCTCCACAAGAATGCAGAATACAGATTGGGAAGCCTAGCAACTCTTAGCACAACAATTAATACAAACTAATAGTGAAAAAACCAACCAACCAACATTTTCCTTTAAAGTACCACCTTACGAGAAAATATAATTTTTATTTAAGCCATGAAAACAGAAACTAATATCAAACTGACTAATGCAAAATGGAACAAGAGGTAACTATTCAATGACTACATGAGATTATGTGACCCCCATACTTAAAAAAAACACACCACAACAACAAAACACATCTGCAGGCATGAGACCACCCAAAGCAAGCATTTTAAGTATTATTTAGTCACCTAATTAAAACATTTTTTTGGTGGAAATTACCAAAAGAACTCCTGTATAAAACACTGCAGGGAATTCATTAATTGCAGGGAAAAATATTTAATACCTATCAAATTGCTAAATTAGGTTCTGATTCAAAGTTCATTACTATCAGCTAAGAGGGCTTGTGTTACTCTGTAATAAATGGTTGAACTGCTGATCTTTCCCTATTCCCCTGCATAAATATTTGAGAAACAGAGAAACTATCCTTACGCATTAGCAATTGTAGCTCACAATGTGAAGTAGAATATGCCTCTGTGCTCTGCAAAATACCAAATTAACTAACTACTTGGTCTATTGCTTTTAGGACCTGTGAGGACCTTGTCATATTATGAAGCAAACCAAAAATTATGAAGCAGTAATTTAAGATTAGAAAACACTTGAATCTCATTCAAGGAAAGCTGTTTTACTCGACAGAGTAATGCAATGCTAAGTAAGCCTCTGTTCAATGTATTGCTGTTGTACAAAGATTCAACCGAAAGCATGGCAATGAATTTTAGGGGTTTTCTCTTTTCAAGCTCTAAATAACACTACAATGTAAAACATTACACCTTTTTACAGAGTACCTCTGTTCCTTCAAACCACTCAGCATTACAGGATATCATTTTAGTGAATAAAATTTGAACCAACATTTAGTCAAGTAATTTGTCATTTGCCTTTTCAAATAAAAGCTTACATATAAAAGAGATATTCCTAATTATAAAGTTACAGTTTTCTATCTATACAGTAAGGACAAAAAAGAAAACATTCCACACAAGACAGCTGAGAAGAGAGTTTTGAGACAAACACAGTTTCCATCACTTCAAAAACATCACAGAATTGTTGCCAAGCGTGAACTCAAAGTCAACAGTTTTTCTGCAAAACCCTCCCTAAATGCAGAGGCATCACCATCATGAGAGACATGACCGAATTGCATCTTCTGAACCACTGCCTCTCCTCAGACCCACACAAACACAAAACTGTGTCCCAGCATTAGAGAGGAAAAAAAAAAAAAAAGACTAACCAAACCTAAACCTCTCCACGGGTAAAACAAATCTGACACAGCAGTTACTATTAATTAGCATTCCTATTTGTTCAATACTACTTCCAGTTTCCAAAGGAAGTGTGACAGGCTGAACTAATAAAATGTTACTTCTCAAAGCTGCTAACACCCTATTTCCTGGGCAAACAAACTACCCCCTCAGCTACGTACCGTGCACGAGTGTTCTGGAGAATACCAAGGCTAACTACTTCCATCTAGGCATCCTACACCTATGCACAGCCTTATTAAAAAAAAAAAAGACATAAAATCAACATTTAAAAGACATTTTAAAAGGCATTTTTATTGTTTTTCTGTTAAATGAACCTAAGGAAGAAGCAGCAGCAGAAAGGGGTCTGCCTGACAGATGGTCACAAGAAAGCAGGTGACCCCTGAAGCTTTCCAGCTTACTGCGAGTCAATTATTAATGGGGATTTCTCTTCTTACCGCCCCATCCCATGCAGAGAGGAGCAGCAGCAAAACCTCTTTCAGAGCGCGTCCATCCCTGCTAAGTGACTTGGGAAAGAAGTGAACCGGCAGCGGCGAGCAGATGGTGCGGCCGGCTCAGGCGCGCGTCCGAGGAACAAACCGTGGGACTTACTAACCCGAGCTCTCCACTGCGATACACCGTGGGAGTTGCAGATCGCCTGCGCTCCCCGCATCCCCACTGCTTTGTTTATCGGAAAATACTCAAAATGGAAACCTGACTCCACTTCTAAAAATAGCCTCATCTACTCGACTATCAACTTGGAAGTCCCGCTGCTGGAAGTTTGAGCAAATACCTCGTCTTATCTCCAAAAGGCAGCATGTCAAGCCAGGGGAGAGGCACCCAGGCGAGCTCCTCAGGGCTTTTACCTCAGGTTCTGTGCGAGAGCCCAACGCCACCGCCAGGCGCGCGCCGAGAGGCCGCCCCCTGCCGGCCGCGCGCTGCCCCCCGCCCGCCGCCCCCTGCCGGCCCGCCCCGGCGCCCGCTCCCCTCAGCGTCTCCGCGCCGCGGCCGCCGCACCCTGAGGTGCCGGTGTCCCGCCCGGACAGACCCCCGCGGCCCCCGGCGGAGCTCCGGGCGCGAACGCACAGCGTACGGCTTCAGCGGCCCCGCACGCCTCGCCAGCTGCCTGCCTTGGCGCCGAACCCATCGCCCTCGCCGTCCGGTGGCCGCCGAGGGGCCAGAATAAGGTGACAAGCCCACGGAGCGAGCGAGGTCGCCATGGGCAGCGCTTTGTTTCGGGTCACTAAGTAATGACATAAGGTGCCCTCCCGCCGAGGGGTTACCTCAGGCTCCCACAGATTTCCACTCAGTTGCACCGAGGGCGGGGGAACCGCGCCGCGCTCCGCTCAGGCGCTGACCCGGCCGTCCGAGGCGCGGGAGGCACCGCCGCACAGCGCGGCCGGGCGCAGGGCAGGCAGCTCCGAGGCCCCGCGGGCGCTTTTTGTCTTTTATTTTTTTTATTTTCAATGCAGACGGCAAAAGGGGGGGGGGGGGGAGGGAAGAGCGACCTTTTGCTGGGAAGAAAAGTCCGGCCTCTCCCCGCCGCCGCTCCCGTCTTACCTTGTGGCTTTCCGAACAAAGTAAGAGCGGGTAAAGTCGCCGTGATCGTCCAGCCACGCTTCCACCGCTTCCCGCTCCGGCGGGGGGGGGCAGCTGCGCTCCATGCTCCGCTCCGCGCCGCCGCTCTGCCTCCGGCCGCCGCCGCTTCCCCCTGCCGGCCCTGTGCTCGCGGCCGGGGGGAGCCGGCTGGCTGCCGCCCCGCCGCCGCCGCCCCGCTCCCAGGTGCTGCCCGGCCCCGGCGGCACCTCAGCGCATCTCCCGCCGGCTCCACCTCCGCAGCGCCCCGGGGGGCTGCCGCGCCCCGGGCCCGCCCCACCCCGGCCCGTCCCACCCCGGCCCGGCCGCACCGGCGGCAGCCCCCGGCCCCGGCGGTGCCCAGCGCGGCGGTGGCGGGAGGGCGCGCTCGTGTGCGCGGCCCCGCGGCGGGCGGCCCTGCGGCGGCGTGGCTGGGCCGGGCGCTCCCCGCGGGGCTGGGGGCAAAGGCAAGCCGTGAAAAAGTAATTTGTTCTCCCGCTGCCTGGCAAAGGGGCTCGTCCCGAGGTACGGCCTGCTTCGGTGCTAACAGGGTGTCGCTTCGCAGTGTTTTGCCCTGGGTGTCAGTGTGTGATCTTTGACAGACCTCAGCCTGGAAAGCGGTGCTAAAGCCCTGGCTTTTCAGTCCTTCATGCCTGCAGTTAGGCTTTGAGATCCATTTTACATGTTCAGTAAGCGCAGCCTAGTTTTGAAGATGCTCGACACGCAGCTCCTACTTTCTCCAATGTTACACAGCCAGGACTGAAATTTTGGTTACCGCTGAACATCACTCTCATGTATTGTAGTTCCATTCCAAGGTATGCATGCACTCACACTTGTAATTATTTGGAAGCTGCATTCACAAAAGACCTTGCACAAAGTGTGATGCACATGTGTGGTTTCCTGTGTCATCACGTGCAGTATCTTTGAAGGTAAGATATGAATAACAAATAGCAGCATGTTTCTTGGGAAAGGGACGTACAGGCTCTTTAAAATCATTATCCTGTGTAATCAGTTGAGAAAGATCATATAAAATGTTTTCTGCTGCTCCTAAACCCCTTTGAGTGCATGCAAGGCAGCATTCTTCAGATAGAGCAGATATCCCTGCACACCTTAGCAATTTTTTTTGCAGTGCATCTAGAGGCTCGACTTACAGAGATCTCGGTGGGATTCTGCAGCCTGAGAAGGAGCAGCAGCAGGAACTTCACAGCAAAGGGATTAAGAGCCTGTGCGTGAGCTTGGGGAAAGTTTCCTCTTCTGTGTCTTTGTGTCACATCTGCCCATAACGCTCACTTGGACATGTGTGTCTTTTGGCTGTGTGAGAGTTTGTGTGTAATAGGAGGCACTCTGAAAGGGAGGTTTTACGTGAGCGTTACTCTGTTATAAAAGGAATCGCAGGAGAAACTTGCATAGTGACCAAAGAGCAAAAGAGAAGATAAGGTATGAACCAGTTAAGATATGCTGCAAGAGTCAAGACACTATTCAAGGCAAAGAGAAATCTTTCAGCAGGGAAACAGAATTACCAAGCAAACTGCATAAACAGACAACATGGCAATAAATGAAGCCAATGTTTAGTGTCAAAGCCTGGAAAGTATGGTATGTTAGAAAAAAAGAAAATAAACCTTTCACGTAACTCATAGACTTCTAAATTAACTGTTTCGTGTCAGGAAAAGGGTTTTGAGGTTGACAGTGTACATGGCAATGAAAGCTTGTAAGCTAGGCAGAGGTTTTGGAATGTAACACCATGTTAGAATGCTTAAGAAGTATAACAGAAATTTAAAACATACAATTGTAAAATGCAGATTTCATAAATGTCTGAAATGGCATTCCCTGCATGGTCTCATATGGAATATTGATCATAGTACTGCTCATCACATCTCAAAAAGCAGAATTATCAGAGGTGACCTAGACAGGAAAACCAAGAATGACCAAACACACGGAAATATCTTTTCTATAAAGAGGCAGAAAGAGTTTGTTTACAAAGGGTTGAACAAAAATACATAATTACTAGTATTTAAAAAGTAAGATAGGATTTTCTCTCTGTCTCATAGGAGAATAACAAGGTAATGGTCAATGAAATTATGTCAGCTGCAATATGTTTTACAATTTCACCTAATCAGGAGTAGCACTAATAGAAATAAGCATTTATACTATAGTAGCATCCAGTAAGCCCCAGTTAAGAACAGATATTGTACTAAGCACTGTAAACATGTTATGTTGAGTACTAGGCTAGCTGAGAAGCATACAGCATCCCTGCACATCATGCCACAAAGCTTGGGACCTTTAGGTGAAGCTGCCTCTACCTGCCAGCAGCTGCTCGGGCTGGGACAGTAGATGTATGACAGTGTACCAAAGGAGGGGGAAGTTGGGCAGTGCAACAGCACTGCTTTGCTATTCAGCCTACAGATAAGAATCAGTAAAGCCAATGCAAATTATTATCTTCCTGTAAATTCAATGGTAAAGCAGCAGTTCAAAGGATTGCTACCCAAGCAAAGAATAGCAGAGTCTTTCCCAAAAGAAATAAAAATGGAACAGTGGGGGGAAAAAGGGATACTGTCTCTGTATCCGATGAATTTCCATGAATAATAATGAACATGCTGTTTTCATTTTTAAGGTGACAGGAGGGGATGAAGGCCAAGTATAACAAAGAAGTTAACGGTAAAAGTGGAAAAAGTCTTCCATGATTCTGGCTTCCAAAGTGCTCTGAAAAAGCTCCGTGTATCTTAGCTCACGCCCAGCTTTCCAATTTGTTTCCAGAACTCGGATGACAGAATTGATGGGCAGTAGCTATAAACCTGAGAAGGGTTTGTAGTAATGATACAAATAAGCGTGTCAAGTTTAAAATCGGCTTGTGGCAAAGCAGTATGTTTGAGAGCTCCATACAGAAGCCAGGATGCTTTTCCAGCAGTAGGCCATTCTATCACAGGGCTGGTTGACAGAAAAGCGTTTTAGCTGTAGTCTTTTGTTTGTACGTTTTGCAAATATTGTCATGTAAGGAGGTAAGAAAGGTGGAAATTTTTTTTGTATGTGTAAGGCACACAATTTAGAAATGCTGCTAACTCATGTTAATTAGTAAGAACAAGTATGGAAGTATGTGATCCGGGAAGTGTTTATGTGACATTTTATGCTCAAATAACTCTATATTTACTTACACTTATTTGAAAGTAATTTATTTCTATATTGTTTCCCTTTAAAATAGAAGAAAATAAGGTTTCAAATGTCACCACAGTTGACTTATTTGTCTGACTTACTCATTAGATGAATTGAAGCAGCATTTAGCTTTGCTAAGAAGTGGGAATTGGCTGTCTTTCTGCCATCCCTTAAATCTGGAAAACAGTTGGTCCATTTTGGCTCCTAAAACGAGTTTAGGGCTGTACTATATTGCCAATGAGGCTAGAATATGATAAGGTAGAGGAAACTATTCTGCTTCTTTATTAGCCAGTACTTTTACACACACATGCAAACACACACGCAGTGGAAGAATCCTAATATTAGTAAAGCAAGTTTCCATTTCCCTTCCATTATTTAAGTTGCATAAAAAGAGTGAAATAGCAACCACAATCAAATTCATTTAAAACCTAATTGTTACTTTACTGATGAAAATACTAAATCATGAGAATGTCTTATCAGGTTATTCTCTCAGTCGTTTCCAAATAATTACTGGAAATGCTTCCCAAATAAACATAGCTAGGCAGAGCTACTCACTCCTTGCATAACCTGCCTTATCCTCTGGGATAGCATTGCATATGGCCTACAGGAAGCCATGTAAAATAGGAGCTTCCTCCTATTTTGATTTGAATGTGATTGAGCATTTGCGTCAATCAAAGTACTGTGCAAAATTATTGTTAACCTCGAGAAAGCAGCAGCTTCTCCAAGTTTGTAATACACAGGCATTTGTCTGGAAAATACTTCTAACTATATCTACTGAAAAACGTAATTTAGAATTTTGAGGTTAATGTATTAGCCTTTAATACGTCAGCCAACTGATATCCTCAAATTGTAACCTTTTTTCCTTTCTATTGGAAATCTCAGGATAAATTTGAAGACTTGTTACCAAGTCCTCCCTCTCTCAGTCTTCTCTCCTTTAAGCTTAAGTAGTGCCAATTCAATTCTTCCTTGAATGTCATGTTTTCCATTTGCCATATTTTCTTTACCATTCCTGCAGTGTCTCACCAAGTGAGGATCTAGTAATCCAGTTGAATGCATATCCACTCTACATGAAATGGAAGGGATATTTTGGGTACCTTGTGAGCTATTTCCCTCCTAATACTGTCACCCTCGGATATACCTTCTTGGCAACAGTCTGATACTGTTGATTTGTGGTGACCGACTGTACTCTGTTCCCTTTTTATAAATACTTGTAATGTAGTCAGATGTTGCCTGTGCATCTGCCTACTTCTGCCTAACTGTGTTTTCTTGCTCTTGAACCTTTTTAATTTCATCCTGTGCTTACAGTCCATTTCTCCAATTTATCAAGATTATTTTGAATTCTCTGCCTGTCCTCAAGTGTGTACTTGGCCTCACCAAGCTTAGTGCAGTTTTGCTGAAGGGCAGAGGTCTGGGCAATGATTGGGTAAGGTGCAGGTGGGTGAAACTGTAGGTGGACTAGGTGGAATTCTCAGTGCTGTTACTGGTTTAGCTAGCTGGAGCTTCTGGTGCCTGCATGCTAGAAGCACATCTTCAGTGAATGTGCAAACACAGCCCTGATCTAAGTAGGACGATTACGCCATGGTTGTATTGCGTGGGATAACACCAAATGCAATGCATTGACTGGTTCAGATGGGCTACAATCCCTGGTAACTGTGTATCCACGTAGTCCATTTGCAGTTGCATTCAGCAGACCCTTCTGGGCTTCTGAGATGTTGAATATTGAAACTGTGATTAACATATTCTTTCTTTTAATGTAGACGTAGAGTTTGGCAGAGTTTAAACAGGAGGTGGTAGATAAGTAGGAACCTTGTGTAGATCAGATTTCATTCCAGACCCTGCTCATGTGCATAACAAATGGATTTTGTATTTACATGATACTTAGCTTATTTTTAAAGAGCTTTTAGCAACTACCAGCTGGTTAGTTATTTTCATTTAGCAGTTACTCTTATTAGGACTTCTACTAGTAATTGTGATTTTGAATTGAAGTATTGGTTTTGTACTTGGAGTTACAGATAATTATGAAGTCAAATTATAAGGGGCTTTTTTTCCTGTTTGTGGTTGTTGAGGGAAGGAGACTCAGTGATGAGCTATATAAATGAAAGATTAGTCTGGTGTTTTTCAAGTTTTCATTTCCTTGCAATTTGGACCATGCTGTTTAGGATTGTATGGGCTGCTTAGGTGTGTGTGAGGAGGAGAACCCTGACTCCACTGGAGTAGTACAATAGCTTTCACCCATGTCCATGATCCAGAATTTAATTCAATTAACAGTTTCAATCTCCTTGCATTTCAATTGACAGTTATAAAGAGTTGCCCCAGTGCCCGGTAGCTAAAGGCATCTTTCCCACCACCATGCAGCTCTGTGCTATTCTTCTCTTTCTTTATGTTTCTTAAATGTGATGCTGCTTCACTTGAGACTTTGCAGCTGATGAATACTGTATCTGCAGAAGAGAGCAGAATATGTATCAAAGTCTGTTGAGGGTCTGACCAGCACTGGCACAGTGGGCAGCAGAAGGTACGTACAGCCCAAGGTTTTCTGCTATATTTGCATAACATAGCATGCCAGAAATGGAACATGAAGGGGATACTTTTGTGGGGGAAAACGAGAAGTAAATCCACAGCAGTTCAAAATACATTACTCTTATGATGATCTCCCTGTATTTTCCTAATAAAAGGCCATGGAACCTCACCCAGCAGTTCAGCATTAATGCAAAGTTTTAGAAAGACTATTGTTATTATACAGGGATTCGAATCCAACATGTCCCTGAGTATGTTGTTCACACAGTTAGTTTTCCATGCTGCTCAACATTTTTACTGGTTTTCTTTTGCATTTGTCTGTCTTCAGTAGCGTGCATAGAGCCTACTATGTTGGTTTCCAATAGATTAGAAAGCCATCTACTATCCCATTTCTGTATTCATAGACCATAATTCTCTGTCAAACTTCTCACATATTAACAACTGGAGTTTCTAAAGGCTCCATATCACCACAAATTATTAGTATCATTTCTCTCAGTAAAGCTTCTGGTTTACTGGAGTTGCTTTTTTCAGTATGTTTTCCCAGTAGTGATCTCTCTGAAACCACAGAGAGGTGTAACAGCAGCAAGAACTCCTACCAGCTATTCCCTCATCTTGTACAGTAAGAGTAACTTTTGCCTACACTTTGCTCTGAGAACGCATGTCTGCTTGGGTCTACTGTTGCTGTTTCTTTCTTTTCAGAGTGACTGCTTTTCACAAAATCATTTTCCATCTTGGAAATGAGACTAATTTTCTTTGTTCTTTTAATGAACAACTTTGTCTTCTCTGTGTTGGCCAGATAATATAGGCCAGACCTTTACTAAATGATCTTAGTTGTTCTATATTAATGGCCTGCCCTTTCCATTGTTTATCACTCTGTTACTTTTTGTAACTTGCAGCTTTTTCTAGCAATAATTTTATATTTTTGTTTAGATCATTCAGTATGGTTTGGGTCCATTTTGTATGGACCACACTGATGGTATACATTGCTGGGGTTTTTACCAAAAATGCTGTAAAGCTACAAGCCAAAGCCCTACAGAAATCTTAGAGAAGTTGCCTTTATCAAACTAATTCATAATCTCTTGGGAAAATAAGAAGGTTGTGGGGTTTTTTTCTGACAAAACTCATTTTCTGTGTTGACTGGCGTTAATTATACTATCACCCTTTAATTGTACACTGATTTCTTCCTGTACCAGCCTTTCCATCAGTTTTCCTGACATTGATGTCAGGCAAAATGGTCTGCAATTTCCTTATTAAATAATGGAACAATGCTTGCTTTCCTCTGTCTTCGGGAACTCATGTGGGATTTCAAGACATGTTTTTCTTAGTTTGCTTCTTTTAAATTTTATCTTAGTGAGGTTTAGGGTTAATGCCCAGGGTTAAATACGTATTATTTTACTTCCTGGTATTTTGGTATCTTAGTAGTGAACATAGGAATTGCTGCTTTGACAGATCACATGAAGAGTATTTTAGTGTCATAGAGGTGGTTAATCTTTCTAGTAATGTTTGTTGCTATCACTATGAAATCTTCATAACCCAGGATATAACATTAACAAAAGTGTATATGCAGCTAATTTTGTTGTTTTCTACCTTACCATAACAAGTAAAACTGGTGTTTAGACATTGCCCTGGAAACTATGTGAAGTGTATGCTGTACACTAAGGTGCCCAGAAAATTTGTATAACAGTGCAGTCCTGCTACAAATAGATAAAAGTAATAAATTTGACCAGTGCCAAAGTTTTAAAGACTTTTCTGAATCTTAACCTATACTCTCTCATTTATTTATTTAAAGTAATAGAAGACTTGATCTTATCCAGACCCCAAAGTAATTAAACTGAACATTTCCTATTGGTCTTTGTGGAAGGCATTTTTGAAAGATGAGGTGTTCCTTGACCCAGCTTGCACTGTACTTAACTGAGTAAATTAACTCTTTTTGACCCATTAGGAGGAAACATACTTTAGTAAAACTGTGGTCTGATTTATTCATGAGAACAAACATCATTTGTATTCTATATGCATCACTGATTCTGGAAAAATAACTATGAATGAAATTCAACACTTCACTCTCTAAAGACCACAACTGGAATCAGAACTTCTTTGTACTGGAAGCTCTACCACAAATATATCTCTTGCTTGAGTGGTTATGTCATCAAATATTCACATATTTTTTTAATTTATAGAAGGGGAGGGTGGGAATGGAGGTTTGTACCCAGTCCAACACAAAGCCTACAAGTTAACACAGAATATATCACTGAAGTATTATGCAGTGGGCATAAAAATTGGCAGGGCATTTTAGCAATGTACAGACATACTCTGGTAATTAAGTAAAGCGTTAATCTGTGACTGAAAAAGCAACAAAAAATTAAACAGTAAACAAGGTGAATGGAGAGGTTACTTATGTATAACATGGATATTATAACCTAAAGATATAACCAGAAAATCTCCATTGTTCTGAACAAGCAAGGAAAATGTGTAAGAGATTAGTTTGTAACTAAGGCAAACTGCAGCAATGCTAAATGAATATATCGGGCTTGTATGGCTTTTTAATTATACTCAAGAACAAAATGTGTAAGAACAATCAGACTGTGAAGAGGTTGCTATACCTGAACGTGTGTCTATTTCTGGATCCCATTTGATTTTTTTCAGAGGGGTATGGCATACCCAGGATCCTTACATTTCCTCCTTCAGTTTTCATGCCTCTCCCTCAAGACATCTGTGGTGTAGACATTTGTTCAGCCAAGGGAGTCTGAATGAGCACATTCACCATGTACCATTGCTGATCCCAGATCAGCTGCAATCTGATGAAAAAGTGTTCCCCACGGTGGATGGTCATACTGTCTCATCTCATTTATTTTTTTTAAAGCTTTGGCAAGCCTGAGGGCCTGGAGCCTTCAAAACTTTTTGATACTAGGTAACTAGTTTCTGTCTGGTAAATAAAAGAAGAAAACTATTAGAGCAAGTAAGTGAAATGGATCTTTAGACTCTCCCATCAAATAGCTGTGGGTCAGCACCACCCCTGCCTTCCTGAATAAGTGAAGCCGTATTTCTCAGGAAAATAGTGAGTGATCCAAGAGCTATCAGGTCCAAATTGTCATGGCTACATATCTTTCCACACTTGGTGCTCCATTTCTGAAATTGCTACTTACATTTCCTCACTGGCAGGCTGCACACTGTTAGGTTTCTGAGGCAGGGCTTGTCCATGGCAGTGTGTTTCTGCGGCATTTAGCATAGTTGGTACTTCACGTGCTGCTGTAAAACCAATGCAAATGACAAGATAAAGCCATTTGTGTTGAAACCCAAATACCATTTGCATCTCCTAAAAGCTTTTCTATTAATCAGTGTCCCCCATTAGATCAGTGAGGACAGCGATAGTTGTCACTGGTTCTATACTATAGATGGCTATAACAAAATGGAAAAATTATGACTTAGGCTATAGACAAAGTTTCTGTTGTAGCTAAAATTATAGCAGAGTCACTTGTTCTTAGTATTGCATTTAGTCTTTTAAACCACTGGGGAGCTGATTTTTACTCAGTCTGTGCTTTCTGTAGCCATGGGGTTTACACAGCTACTTCTGGCAGCTTATACCATGTCCTAGGAGAGACAGAAAGAGTTATGTCAACAATGTGGCAGACCTGATATGGTGTCTTTGCTCCCAAATGGATAATGTGAGTGTCTGAAAACAGCACATACCTCACTGGTGACTGCCTGATCTGCTGACCTATGGACTCCAGTGAAGGAAAAACTCAGCCACTCAGGGCAGAAAGCACGTAGCTGGCTCATCCCTGGGCAGGGTCAAGCTCTTGGGATGCCCTGAGGGAGCTCAGCCACAGCCAGTTCTGTAGTATAACAGGTATTAAGTGTCTGAAGGGGACACCGGTATGGGTGTAGGGGGCTCTGTTCATGTCTTTATGCAGTTGGTTAGACACCTGGGGATTTAAAATGCCAGAAGTGCCGTATGTAAGTACTCCTGGAAGGCACAGCCAAGCATCAGTGATCTGCTACCTGGGATTTTTCAGTTTACAAATGAGGCGTACATTTATTTTGCTAGACTATGAAAATGTGAACTGTGGCTTTCATCCTTCAAAAGCAAAAAGTCTCATATCCAAGTACCTGCATGTTAGCTGTTGTGGCACCCCACTTTTAAGGCCTTCAGGGTAGGTTTTAGACCAGGGGAGAATCAAACTGTGTGAGAACAAAGCTGCCAGAAAGAGCTAGGTACATGGGGACGGCGATACGGAAATAAGCACATAATTTTGCTAAACCATTCCAGTTCAGAACAACAACATTAAGGAGACTCTTGATAAGCCTAAAACTCTTTCCAGCTGCTTGCGAGCTACCGGCTGTGCCTGACATTCCTGCTTTCTGGCTGCAAAGTCTGGTCTCTTTTTAGAAATCCAAAGAGAAAACACTTAATTTTTATTTGAGCTTATTGATTTTTTTTAAAATTTTATTTATTTCCCAAGTAAAACGGTTGTGTGGAAGCAGAAGTTCGTGTGGTGTTCTCACAGCTACAATAGTAATATGAGCACCCTTGAGGAAATGAAATGTGACACAGCATGGGCCAGCCTGTGAGGACAGCCGAGTGCTTGCAGGCTACAGCCTGGTTTCTTAGTTTGTCCTGAGCTGAACACATACACATCCCCTGCTATTTTCCTCCTTTCCAGACGAGACCAGATGACAGAGGTGCAAAATGGACTGAAAGGCAGAATTTTTGTGTATGTGGTACATGGCCTTTATCTGTCATTTTGTTTTCCTTTGTTAGTGATCTAGAAGAGGGACCTTCTGTGTTTTATAAGAATTTTATGCTACCTGAAGTCATGGGAAACACTGGCATATGGTGATAGTAACAGATACAAGCATATGCAGGAAAGTATCGGGGTAGTGGACTTCTGTACATTTATACAGACTTCAGATTCATTTATACTGTGTAATCTGAATTTGCAGTGGGTGCATTTTGATTATAACTGCCACAATGTATTATATCTTTGACAGCTGACTTTATGGATTTTGTGAGAAAAACCCACTGCTGATTAAATTTGACAGGATTGGATTCTGTATTTACAGGAAAACAGCTACTGCAGGCCCCCCTGAATCACGTTTCTTCCTCTGTTCTTACTTTCAGGTCCTGAACACCCAGGACAAATCAGGAAACATTTGCCACTGTATGTTCTTTCAGTGTAAATGAAACCCAACATGTTATTGATAGTCGACCAGATTAGTTCTTTTGATAATTTTACATCTTATATCTATCTGCTCTTTAGGTGTCTTTCAAGCACAAGTTTTATCCTTCCAGCATTTCTGTCCTAGACAAAATCTTGTTGTTAGTTTATAGGAAATGTATCACAGCTATTCCCTTTAGTTACATACTGGCAGACTCTTAATTTCTTGATCTCTGGCTGTATGCAAATAAAAATATGACCTTGTTTTGTGGCTTCAGAGTAGTTTAGGGACATAAGAGAATACGGAGTTGCATGGAAGGAAAACTAGCAAAAGTAAAAAAATCCCACCGAATCAATTCTCTTGATGGTTTTGATTTTATAGTGAGGTTGAAAGTTGTTAATTTTATATGGACTAATATTCAGTTTAACTGATGCATGGGGTTTAATATTACTACTAGGAAAAAAAATTGCCATTGCTGCAATCTTGTAATTCTATTGCTTGTTATAGTATGAATTATTTAGAACAGAAAATGTATAACAAAGGATATAAATATGTGTATATAAACAAAAGGAACAGGAATCAGAATTCTACAATGCTTATAGTTAATAAGGGAAGAAAGTAAATATAAATGGTTCTTAAACTAGTCAGTAAAGTTGAAAGTGAATGCTGCAACTTCTCCAAAGTGCTTTCCAGCCATAGAAACTTGTAGAATGTAGATTTTAACACAGATACAACCCCACTAAGCATAAAGCTGAAACATGCATAGTACTATTGTTTTCATTTGCTTTGGTAGTCCCTGAGGGTTCAGGCTGGTTTTGATTCAGAGTGGCTCAAAGCACCAGGACGGTTTGGTTACTTTATATCTCTGTAGGAAAGCTTCAGATTGAAACAACCTCCCTCAATCATAAATAGAGCTTCTTTCTTTTTTCTCTTTTTTTTTTTTTTCTCTCAAGATTCTTGCTGTTTCTGAAGAGCTATGCCCATGGATAGTAATATAAAATAATCTCTGAAGTTCTTATTACAAGTTAAAAAAAAAAAGGCAAAATGTCTTTCAGTTATGTCTTTGACTATCTGTCAGTTCCTTTAACTCCGGGATCCTTCACATCCACTAGCCAGCATCAGACAAATCTGGTGGAAAGATAACAACTGTGAAATAGTGTGAACATGTCGAAAAACCAAGACCTCCATTGAAAAGAGACACATTGAAAGCTGAGAGTCAAGGTGTCACTGAACGTCTCAGGAAAGGAGAGTACCCACAGCACCCAGGCAGCAGGCAGCTTTACAGCCTGCAGGTGCTGGAGCTCTGAACAGTCCCAGATAGGTGTTAGACAGGGAGGTCTCTCCTGCGTGGGTTCTTCACTATCTGCAATGTTAGTATAATTAAATTAAAAATCTGTCAGTCACAAAATACAAACAGAAAAAACACAGCTGGGTTTATTCTGATGCTCCCAGAAGAAATGGCTCTCCTGCTTCAGGTGCGAATCTACCTGCTTTCTTGCTTCTATCCCTCTGCTAAGGTTGAGCTTAAACATTTCTTACCCACTACTTCAAAAAACAGCATGGAGATAGCCTAACTTTCATTTGCCCTGCTATTTTTAGTTTATTGTTTGAAGGAATCAGAGAAACACCCCTCTGCATGTTGCCCATCACCCTGTCAGCTTCCAGGTCAAGAGTAAAGTTCTTTTCTGGTATCTCTAGTGTTCTGGGCCACATTTCACCATACTGCTTTTCATTTGCGCTCTTACCATTACCACTGCTTGGAAATACCTTACACTCTAGTGCAAAAGCACAATATCCTCTCCTATTCCAATCTCCCTCAGAAAACTCTCCTTCCACAGCATTGAGAAATGCAAGTTAATAGCAATAGAGGAGAGCCATCATCACCTGACCATGCACACTGGTGGTTCTGGTTTATTGCTGTCCTTTTGATCTTACTGTACGCTGCTCACAGACCTGTGCTGCTTAGTGAAGGTCCTTGGGACACGGAGCAGGCCTCTGTGCTTTGTACATAGTGTTGTTTCATCTCTCTGGCTGAATGTCTTGACCTTTAAAAGGCAACTCCGAGCCTGTCAAATGTGTTTTATTTAAACAAGAATCTAATTCACAGATAGCAAATTTCTGTAACAGGTCTGAAATTCTCTCTGCATACTGTTCATGTCAACCCAACTTTGCCCACACAGATGTTTATGAAGCTCAGATAAAGAGCTGTAAAACAGAAGAAAAGGCCTTCAAAAGGATGAGAAAAGTTTTTCTTAGTATCTTCCTTCTTTCTTGTTGACACAACAGGCAATTTGGGTTCAGGTTAATCAGTTTTTGTTCCAAAGATGAGAAAAATATAACCGGTATTTTTCTTCCCCAGAAGAGCTGATTAGTCAGCAAGCTAAGCACAGCACGACAAAATGAAACAATTTAAAGAAAGCCATTAAAGGTAAAAACATTTGTGTAATCAACAACAACGTTCCCTTCAGTGCCGGACATTACAGGCAAGCTGGCTGTGCTGCAGGCCTTGTTGATTTTCACTGACTACAAAGCAGAATAGAAACTTTATATAAACCCTGGGTGCTAATGCAGGAAGGTGGCTGTATGACCATGTAATCTGAGCTGTATGACCCTGGCAAAGTAGCAGGCTGTAAGCTCGCTGCCTAAAGAAATTATTAAAAAAAAATCAGTGCTGGGAGGATAACTTGCTGTTTTATTAATGTTTATCAGATTAAAGAAGGGAAATAACTGAAGCAATATGAGCAGTGCATAAAAGCAGGGGAGTGAAAGGAAAAAATGCTTTTGAAGTGTGCCATGGCCTCTCTCAGAGAGCCTCTCATCGATCTCCCTTCCAATTCATCCCGTCAAACAGCTGGCATGGTACGTGATCTGCAGGCAGACCAGCAGCATCATTCATACAGCTGTGCTATCTGAGCCCAGATGCTTTCACTTGCACTTGGTAGTTCCTAGCCAGCTTCCAGAGTTTTGGCAGAATCATTCACAGATGTTTGACACACAGGGCTGTAACAGAAATTCATTGAAAAGGGATACAAAGTTAATACACAGAATCATCTTACTGCTGTCTTCATCAGACTCTATAAAAGTCCATCTCTGTGGATCTGGTAGGAAATGGTATATGCACATTGCATTAAAATTCCATCTTGAAAGGTATATATCCCAGAAATAAGGAAAGAAACCCTTTCTGCTTTATTGGTATGTGAGAGTTTTGATGTGCTTGTGAAAGGCACTGCTCTGTCACTGCTAAGGCCAGGGTCCTTATCCACAGAGCACGGTGCATCGCTAGACCTTCAAAGAGCCTTTTAATGTGCCCAAACAGCAACCTAGTTTTCCTTGTCCTAGATGAGTCTCTGCCTGTGCACATCCCTTGGCTCCCTTAAACCACGGCAGTTTTTCAGTACTTTCAATAGTGAAAGTAGTAATGACTTTCTTATGTTAACACCGTCTACCGGAAAGTGACTGAAATAAAATATCTCACTTGTCACGCACTGTCAGAAAACCTCTAGATGGGTGGTGGGCTTAGTTCCTATTAACTAGAAGATTTCTTTGAAAGAGGAAAGCTTGATGCAGCACATACATGTTTAAGTTTACTTAAGTGCATGTTCTCCTACTAGTTGTGGGTTAACTCATTCGCTACACCTGGCTGCTCTGCAACCTCTGATTCTCTAATTACAGAATCACAGAATCACACAATGGCCGGGGCTGGAAGGGGCCTCTCGAGATCACCCAGTCCAACCCATGCTAAGGCAGGATCTCTTAGAGCAGGTTGGAGAGTCACATCCACGCCGGTTTTGGATGTCTCCAGTGAAGGAGACCCCACAGCCTCTCTGGGCAGCCTGCACCAGTGCTCTGTCACTCTCAAGGTAAAGAAGTTCTTCCTCACATTCAGAAGGAACTTACTGTGTTGCAGTTTGTCCCCATTGCCCCATGTCCTGTCACTTGGCACTACTGAAAAGAGCCCAGCCCTGCTCACCTGAAGCTCACTCTTAAGGTATCGTGTACAATTCATTGCTACTGCTGGGCATCTCAGCAGCCTAGCAGAGGTGTGAGGCTGAAGTACATTATTCTCTTCTCAATACCACACATTTCTTATAGTTGACTAAACCTCCACATCAAGAGCCTTTACCCCCAGGGCAGCTCCACAGAACTGCCACCTCCCTGGTCCTCCTCGGCATTGCTGTCAGTGGTAGGAAAGTTGCTTGGGATTAATGCCAGCGCATGAGAGCGCAGAATTTAGACCAAAGATCTTTCTCATTTTTCCTAAGAGCTAAACTTGTCCCTATAGATGTCATTGGAAACTGAGGTGGCCCTAAGTGTATATTTATAGGAAAAAAGAAAAAAAATTAGCGACAGAAAACAAGTATTTTAACTAGAGAATCTGATTTTCCCCTTTTCACCACATGTTATGCAATGTACGGTGAGCACTGTATTTGCTGGCAAAGGAGAGAAGTCTGGGGAATCTATTCATTTTCCTCCACATTTAAACAAACACTTTCTCATAAGCATGACCAAGAAAGGAAGCAAAAGTACTTAGCAAACTTATAAGTGTTCTAACTCAATGTTTATATTTTTTTCCTGTAAAACATACTGACTGTATTGCTAGCATAGTAGCATTCAGCTCCTGCAGTCTGATGTGGGAGAGGGCTCAGTGAATATTTTTAACCTTGTATGGAAACTTAATTTTGTTTTCAAAATACCTGCAGCTCAGAACAGTCTGAGCCATTCTGAAGCAAAAATTGTGGCCTTCAGAGTTCGTATAACTCCCATACGGTAATCATGTCGGGAGAAAAAAGCTAGCAATGTCCAAAGATAGAACTCTCTCTGAGGAAATCTATCACTTCCTCTAACTTTCTAGTATTTTGTAATGTGATTTTAAGATGGAGGTCTTTTGACCACCAAGGATACTCTTGTAGGAAGATGATTTTTTTCAACCAGATAGCTGTCTTAGATTAACTACAAATCGCTACATATTGCCACTGCTAGCTAAGGTTTTATAGATTTGCATTTGATTAATAAACCTGTGATTTTACTTACTAATCTGGAAGTTTCTGAAGAGGAACACTAATATTTATGAAATTGTACTCTATTCCCATAAGACTGTATTGTCAGTATGTTCTTACTTTGGGAAATGTAAATCAGATTTTAAATATATGATTGAAAAGATAATTTGGTCTTGAGAAGAAAAAATATTTAAGTTTTGTTTACTTTTTATTCTTATCTCATTCATTTTGAAGATTTCATGCTACAGTTCACTTGTAACTAAACTTTTATTAGTTAAGGATGAGCTGCAGCTTCCAAATGCAGTCTCCAAAGAAAAAGGAAAACTAATGAAGAACTATTGTTGTATTTTAAGAATACATCTAAAAGATTTGGGTAAAAGATTTTTATTTCTTTCCAGACCTTATAATTCCAATTATCAAAATAAGAATGGCCCTCTTGCCATATAAAGGGTAAGTCATAAACTGCATTGCATGGCAGATCTTGTGTTTTTAGTGAACAGTTATTGTCATTGTGTGCTTTGATTTTCCTCAGGCAAGCCCCACATCTTCTGCAGAGTTGAAACAAAATGGTTTGCTTTTACTTACTAGTTGCCTTGAAATAAATTGAATTGATTGTAATGATGAAAAAAGGAGGAATTGTGAAAGACAGGTATTTTATAGCAAGGAGTGGCTTGTTGTTTCTTATTTCTGTGATAACAGCAGGGTATGATGTGTAGGTTCATGCCCATCATTAACCTCGCCAAATGCAGTAATGCAGTACAAATGTCACAGGCTTAGGATGAGAAATGGCTGCAGTGATGCCTGCTGGATTCATCTTTGCTGTCCACTTCACTGTCATAGTCTCATCACTCCTGCAAAACTAAATAAATTCAGAAAGCACAGTCACTATGCAGTGGGTCAAATTCTTCTTTTTACCCTGTACTGTATGTTTTGAGTGACTCATTTCACTAGGGTTTATCTAGAATTATGCTAGTGTAGTGAAAAGTAGAAGCTTATTCAAAAGGAAATTTTGTCCTTTTGGGGAGATTTGTAGCTGAAGTGTTTTTTCCATCAGAACTGTAAGAAAGTGCCGAATCCAGATGATGGTATTGTGTTTATTTCACCTTGGCAATGTTGCTTTAAAGGCTGTTACTATTTTTCTTTACCACATTCAGCTTTTTCTAAAATAACATTTTTACTGCTTGTGTACAACAATAGTTTGCAGAAATGGTCTTCTCTCTGTCTCCAGTGCTGCCGTGGGAATACTTAGTGCTGGCCATCAGTCTGAATCTCTCTGAGGGGCTAATATAGTGGGTGAGCCAGATCCGTCCCATGAGCTCTGCTACCATACAGGAATTACAATGATGTTTGGTAAGAGCTCAGTGTAGATATAGGTTATCTGTATGATCAAATAAAGTAAAGAAGTATCCTCTGGATTCAAGAATATTTGTTCTGATGCTTTAAGGTCTGTATTCTCCATAACTCTGTGAGCTTAATTCAGATTTACGTTGGTAAAGAGAGGAGATTCAGAAATAACAGGTATAAAAAGCAAACCAACAAAGGGTCCTGACAGTTATTTCTTGGCAATTCCAACTTCCCGTTAGAAGCAAACACACATGTTTTTTTCAAAATGACGCAGATGTCTCCGCACATCCATCGCTTGGGAAGACGCAGATGGACTCATGTTTTGAGAAAAAACAACAGGCAGTCAGTTTGGAGAGGAAAAACAGTCTCTGATACTTTGTGGCTGTTACTTTTTGATAGAGGCATGCACATGCAGTCAGCCCTGCCATAACAGAGCGGGGTAGCCCTATGCAAGTGCTTCACCCTGAATCACCACAGCTGCCAGTGCTGGTCTTAGAGTCAGAGTGCACTCTGCTGTGCACACGTGGGATGGAGGGGGTGTGCAGCGGGCACACGCAGGCTGAGACCTGGCCATCAGCTCTGTCTCGAGAGTTGCGCTGCCGGGATAGTGGGAGGCAATGCTGAGGCATAGCCAGAGATGTGTGATGTAGGGGGTTTAGCATTGGCTGGGAGCACACCGGTGTCGCTCAGCCTGCTCTTCTGTTTGAATTGGCTTCTTCATGGAGAGGAAGAATTTCTATCTCACAATTAATCTATGGCTGTGGTGCAGAGACCAGCAATAAAATTCCTGTGGAAAGGTCGGTGGAAAGCTGGAGCCATGAACCAGAGAAAGACAATGAGTACCTTAGCGGCTCAAGTTCTCAGTTCATGAGCCGGGCTTCCCACCATCTAATTGCTTCCCATATACAAGTAGGGTTACAGTTAGGCTTCTTTCTGATTTTCTGTCATTTTTCTCTAACTGGCTTATTTTTAGTGGCTTGATACAGCAAAGGGTCAGAATCCCTTATCTCCCTTTCTACCACTGTCATGATCTAGGATTATTTTTGTTATAGCTGATTATTTGTTATAACTGATTATTAATTTATTTCAGGACATAAATAAATAAAAAATAGTCCCTGACCAGAATGAACAATAATTTACATTATTTAATTATCTTTGTCCCAGGTTACTTCAGCTGCAAACTGGATATAAAATATTTATTTTAATTTACAAAGGTATTGTGAGCTTTCCTTCATTAACACTTCTAAAAATGTTTGCATAAGAGAGACAAGAGGTCCTATATCATGTCAAAGTATTACTGAGGATAGGATAGGAGAAAGGTGTGGTCAATTCACAATAAATATGTCAGAATCCCATATGGAGAAGTGCACTGAACATAGGCTTGAAACACCAGCCTGGCCAGAAGGTACACTATAAATACATGGGATCTTTGTCATAGGTTACATTTCCCTTGCCGTCTACACTAAAGCATTGATCTCTGATTTTGAGTCATTATTTTTCATGTCACCAGTCATTTGACATATAAAAGTATGTTAGTGACTGGAAGTGGAGAAAATTGCCAATTTATTTTATCTAAGAGATCATGTAGGAATCAGTGAACTGTCAAACAGCGGTTTATTCCTGTTGCTAAAGTAAGGAGGATTGCACTGCCTGCTTTGAAACTTCTGGCCAAGACAAAAGTGTACCATCCACCTACAGCCTGTACAGGAAAGAATTCTGTCTCCGTTTGAAATTTCCTGTCATGTAGGTGACACCAGGCAATGCTCAGAGTTGACCAGCTGCAACAAGATAGGGGCTCTCTGCTTTCTTAGCCACAACACTGTCCCCCCACTTTCTCACTGTCACCGAGCCCAGCTCCAAACCTGAAAACATCCAGCAACTGCTCCCACTCGGAAGGTGCCAGGAAGGTGAAAGAGTATATGGGAGATCAAAGAAAGAGGTAAAGGTGTTTGGTCTGTAACATTTATAAACAGCAGGAGGAAAGAAGGTGTTACTTCATCACCAGAGTCTCTACCAACGAGTGGATACTATTGCATGTGATCCCTGAAAGACTCCTTAAGACTTTTATCCAACCAAACTGGAAAAAGTCACACACACATGCATGCACATAGGCGTGCACGTACACACACACCACCCCCGCTAAGTTTTTGCACATTACTGTAAAGTACTCGGTTCTTTGGAAAAGTTCAAATTCCTTTTACCACTGTGAGAATGAAATTGTCACTTCGGAACTTGTCTTCTATTAAAAGGAAAAAACCCTATAATGCTTACCAGGACCTTATTCAGAAAAAGTTTTCTGATTAAAGGAAATGGAATATCTTTAAAATTCTTTTTAGGAGAAAACACCTACTTCAAAGCTCCATGTGGCACAGATTCAGCATGCAATTATATAGCAGTGGCTGCGTGGCAGTGGAGAGTGCTGGTGGGTACTCACAGATATGTTGTTTGGCAGGGTAGAGCAGACAGTGTCTACCTTTGGTTATGTCAGCTCTAACCAATAAAATAATTGCCATTATTTAATAATCTTACTCTGTGATTAAGATTATGGGGAATTGCTGGGAAACAGCTACAGTGGTCAGGCATTTTGCCACATGATAGTCACATGGGACGCATTGTGGCCACCTTGTATGTCAGTTAGGTTTCTGCGCTTTAAAAGGGGAGATGCTAAACTCCACTAATACCTTATCAGGGAACAAAATGGGTACAAGTACATTCATACTCCTTCCTTCAGTGTCCTAAGGGCTCTCTATAGTATGACAGGTCATATTCCTAGTGGAAAAGAAGGCTTGTTACACCTTTGCTTGTCATAACGCTTTCATTGTCCTGAGCAGTGACTTACGTTAAAACGATTTCCCCTGAAAAAGGGGTAGATAATTCACAGCAGAAAGTGATGAGTTGAACTGAAGCATTCAATACTAGTGAAATGGTGAATGATCTGAAATTATTCAGGGGAATAGGCCTTATTACATGCAGTGTTGTAAAGAAGGACACTTTCCTGACTTCTTTCACATCCCAGATGCAGGACTTGTTTCTGTCAGCCAGTCGTTTAGCGAGGCTGCTGAGCTGGGTCCTGTTGTGGCTCCAGCTAACTAGACTGATAAGGTTAATGCCCCCCAGTACAGATTACTTTCTTATCAAGACTTGCCCTTCCTCCAGCAGAGGTTACTGATCCCTAAAATTTGGTGCCACAACTATTCATGAAATTTGTGCTAAACAACATTCATTTACAGGAAAATAAAGCAACTCAGACTACTCTTAGCAATAGTGAAACTAACCCGGATTATTTTGAAATATCTGTATTAAGGGCTTAACTACCTTTGATTTATGTCAACGAAAGGAGGTGGTAATCTAGAAGTGTGATCATGACAGAAACCTTTTCATCCAGTTGATTTGCAGCCAAAAGAAGATGTGGTTTCTCCTTATGTCTTCTTTTCTAAGGCTTAAGGTGCTGTTTGTTAGAGAAGTAAGGCTTCTCTGAAACGGAAGATAGCCAGAAAAAAAGAACAATTCAATTTATGATATAATTTACATTTTAATTTAATACTGAGAAGGCATTCTGAGAAGCATGGTAGTAATATAGCTGAGGGAGAGTGAGATCAATAACCTTGCACTAATGTCAGCACTAATAAGGGTCCTGTTTTCAGCAGCTGAGGTAGTGTGGTCAGAACTAGCTCAATTATGTCTGTGCTGCACTACAGTGTGCAGTGCAGATAAAACCAGAAAAACATTGCAGCGTCTGTGTTTGAGGGCTAGCTCTCATGGCAGCAAAATATTTGAGACTCTTCCAGATGTTCTCATGGGGAATTTTCACAAATTCTTATTTGCAACTTGCAAGGAGGTACAAAGCTTTCTTTTAGTGACTTAGAAGAGAGTTTTGAAGAATGGCACAAGTACATGAGTCTCATTTCAAAAGTTGCTACAGTTTTCATGATAATTTAAGAATTGACATATTCTGTTGTGTAATGCACTGGATTGGAAGTCAGTAGAGCTGGTTTCTAACATTTCATCTCTTGGAGCTTATTTTTCCTCCTACCTCTAGTCTGTTAGGAGCTAACAATGTAAATCTACAAGACAGCCTCATATTAGTGATATTGCACAGTTCTAAATACAGTGGGAATATGTCATTCAGGTTCTCAAGTGCTATAGTAAGACATAATAAGTAATATTAAACATTACCTTGAGAGGTCACTTTTCAGTTTTATGGTGAGAATAGAGATTCAAATGTGGAATTCAGCTGTGTGGATGAAGACTTTGGGGGCTTTAAAAATGCTGCTTGTTTTAAAGCTGTGAGCTTTATTCTTTGAAGGTGTGTGTGCATGGATATCATTGGTCAAGTATGTAAAAAAACCTACCAACAGAACTTGCCTCTGTACATATTTAGGGAAAAAGGGAGATTATTTCCATAAATTATAATAAAATGTACAGATTCTATAGAAAATTACAAATGTGGTAAAATGTTGACTGAAAAATTCAACCAAGCACTGGATACAAATTGACTTTGAATTCCAAGATTCCAAACAAACATATTTTTGCCTCTCTAGATTTATATAAGCTGTTCTGGTTCTCCACTAATTTCCTCTTAGTTCTCAGAGCTGTGTTTATATTTTGTTCATTTGACCTACTTGAGCATCCTTTTCTATCGCTAGTCCCTAAGTTTGATTTCCAAGTTGAGTACTCTTCTGGGGGCACTTAGCACATTAATCCCTTGAGGGATAAATTTGGAAAGTACAGAATCAATTTTTATGGTTAACTGCCTTTAGAATACATTGTAGTAGTGGGTTAAATGATGGATTTCCCAAAGCTTCCTTAAAGAACCATTTACTACTTTAGATGAGGGCACATGCTTTGCTCTCTATTTAGTCAAGTGACAGAAGGAACAGCCGTAGTCAAAAGCCAGAAAAGGAACAGTTATCAAGTCCGATAATTTGAGTATCTTTAAAAATTTACTTCCTAGCACAGCAAAGTATAATTTCATTTTCCTCCAGACATTAAAAATATTAATAAGAAGTCACTATGAGTTATGAACAGTAGAAAGTGTTCAAACCAACTCAACTGAAAATTTCTTTTGGCGAAATTCCAGACATTTAGTTTAGTCTTACAGAAAATATTTTTGGGATGATACTATGCTGCTGTTGCAGTTCCTTTGTTTTAACACCAACAAAGAGAAGCAGAAGGAAGGCTGGAGCAGCCATTCTTCTTTGGAGCAGAAGCTGAAAAGATCAAAAAGGACTCTTGATATTATCTTTGAAAAATAAATAGTCTACTGTCTAAGGTCAGGAGTAGTGGGAGGTGAGTTACTTCATAACTAGTTTGGATATATTCCACGGGTTGGTTAAAGAAAAATGATTCTGAAATACATATTTCTGAATCAACAGCAGAGAAAGCACAAATAGCAAATTATTCTAATGAAAGCTTTTGTAGGCAAAGCCTTTCATTATAACTGTTCAAAATGTGGAAACGGGCAAAGTAACAAGTGTAAATACATTTTGTTTTTCCTTTGAAGCAATGCCCAGTGTCACTTGAGCTTCAGTTGTTCAAGTAAGTAGGAATATAGTGATACAAAACCAGATGGTGTTTGCTGTTATTGGATGACAGATGTTCTCTTATCCTTGAGATTATGCAGTTCAGTGTAATGCATTTATAGCTGGGTTATGCAAAATACTGCGCATCCTCAGCTCCCATTAATGCCAGGGCAGCTGGAGGGTCTCAGTACCTCCCAGGAGGTGCCCAGCACTTAGGAGCCAGGGACCTTATTAGCTGAACTCTTCACCTAAACACTTGTTTTTGAGAAGTCTTGATCATCAGTTCCATTTAAATCAGTATTCAGCATCTTTGGTATCACTCTGCGGTGACCCTTTTTAGGCCTGAAATCAAAGACCTTCTCTCCTTTTTGGGAAATTGATCAAATGCCACAGAACTGTGTCTAAAATAGTCACTTGATTGATACAATTATGTGAATGTAGTAATCCCACTAAATGATAACCTCATTGAAACACACAAATATACATTGCACAAAGGTAATAAAGAGAGAGAAGATAATCTTAGTGCTCAGTAGAAAAACCTCAGTAAAAACTAAACTGTTCCAGATGCTGGACAACCTCCCCTTGAACTTAGCACTGCAGTATAAAATTATTGGGGGAGCCCCCTAGCCTGGATCCTAAATGCATCTTGAACATGGCCATCCTAGAATTATCAAAGAGATTTTTTTTCTCCTTCAAAGGAGGTTGCTTTTGAAATGGCAACCAGTATTTTTTAATTTATTAATATGGACCCTGAGATGAGGTTGGCAAATGCATAAAAGTTGAAGTCAGATTTACAGAGCCATCACATGAGTTTATAAAAGGGAAATACAAACACTGAGTGTGCATACAAATATACTCTTTATACATAATGCTCAAGCAAATGCATCTTGCAAAGTGGGGCTCTGGAGGTCTGCATTTATTAAAGACAGGTACTGAAAATCAGGATCACATTGTGAGAAGCAGCTGTTGAGTTTACTGTTTCCAGATTTTGTGATCTCAGTTTGAGATGAAGGGTTTCTTATTTTCAGGAACAGTGGAGATCTACACCTTCTTTTGACAGCACTTAAGAATTCTGATGGCTTTGGCAATCTGGGTGTTGATCATTCTAATACGATTTGGGCAATCCAAAGGCAGGCACACAATTTTAGTGAATGCTTCTGAAAGTGTCAGTTCTTTTGTATTGTATTAAAGCAGAAAGGCATATTGCAGAATTATGGAATAATTCAGTTATTTTTTTTTTTAGATTAGCAAGATAGACAATCTGATGAGCTAAATATGGGCCAATGTGTATTAAATGCTTTGAAGGTAACCTAGGAGCAAATGAATCTTAAATTTATTTGTGAAAAATTGAATCAAGCAATAGTTGTAAACAAAGTAGCAACCCCCCCAAATTATCATATGAAGGGTTTTAGTGACCTACTTAGATTAGTCAGGACTAAAGAGAACGATAAGGAATATCAGAGTCTTCCAAGAAAACTCAGTAAGTGGATAATGGAACTGAAAATTATATTGATTTGTTGATTAATACAAATAATGTATGTGAAAAAGTGACTTCTGTAATCAGGAATACGTCTAGACTGGCTTCTGACTATTTTGATGGTATATATAGAGACTTCAGCACACATATAGGTGAATGTCATCTTACAGCCAGAAAATACTCTGTCTTGGTTACGTGTTGCCACCCTGTCATTTCCAGGCACCGTTTCTCTATAGTGCATGGCTTGTGCCACAAGGAACTGATGCCTCTACTGCTGCTCCTTGTTGCAGAGTTTCATCCCATGCCATTTGTATGACCGACAGAGGGAGGTTGCTGTTCTAAGTGCTATTGGAACTGTGACACGTAACACAATGCTTAGGTGCCTTCTCCAGCTGCTAAAGCCCTTGCAAGCCACCTACATAGCACTGAGTACTCCTGATCTCCACTGCCACAGCATCCAAACACAGCACACTACGCTCCATGTAAGAAATTCTGTACTGATGAAAATTTCATTAGCATTCATTAGGAGGAATTTCTCTGTGGTCATCACTTAGCGGTTTAAAGTCAGGGAGAAACTAACCTCTTTGTTATTTCAGGGCTGGCTCTGTAGTCCAAATACGATCACCCATTCTTACCTTCTGGATGTTACTGTATACTACAGAATGCCTATAGTTACAGAAAAACTCTAACATGCCCTGGGGGTTCATTTTTCCTTGCCTTAAGAGATTCTAGATTCCTGCTGAACCTCAGCTTTGACCTTCTCTGAACAGAAACAGAAGATAGTGACTTCAAAGTTAATACATTTCCTGGGTAACAGAGTATGTTACCAAGTTTATATTAGCACATACTAAAACATTTTTCAACAGTTAATTCTAGCATTATTTCATGTTATATTTTAGTGCTACAAATATGAGGATTACTTTGTATAAAATTGTAAATTTGATTTCACTTGATGTCTCTCTAATTTTGAAAAGAAGATTTTTCTTTGTAGCTTATGGAATACCTTCATTTGAAAAAAAAATCTCCAAGGAATTGCTACTTTTAAAAAAAGTGAATATCTTATACCAGCTCCCTCTAATTTTTTCTCTTTTTTAAACAATGCTTTATTTTTATGTAAGCAATACACATGCCAGACACTTGCATGAAAAATATGATGTGTATAGTGCACTTCATTTTTTTCTTGACATAACAACATAAGTTGAAAAAACACAGCCGTTTGTAGGAATTAAGTTATGACATAAAACAGACTTTTTATGTCAATAGGAGGAGACCATTTGCAATTAAAAACAGAATGACGAGGACTGGCTACACAGTTCATGTAAATCTTACATGAATTGTATAAAAGTATGAAAGTGACTCGCTGCATCCATGTGACAAAGTGCAGAGCATTGTCATTCCAGGACAGATGACACTACAGTATGGAGTAGTGTTTCATGAAAGAGGAACCTAAATACTAAATCTAGTAAGCATACAAAAGCTATTGCTTCTGGAAGTCCTGGATGTGCAAATGCCTGGTTACCTCCTGTGACCTGGGAAGGGCAGTACTTACTGGCAGCACACAGTTTCTTGCCCACTGCAGGCACTGGTAGGAGTTACAGCACCATGTTGAACAAAACATATTGTCTGCCTGAAATTACAACATAATTTCAGGAGGAGCAGGCTGGCATGAAAGAAGTATTTGAGGGTCAGTCCACTTTAGGCAGTTTGCCAAAAATAATAGATGATGCTTAAAAATTAAATTTGGTTTCCAGATACCTATCAAAATGCATTCCACTTGGCAGCTTGACAGAACAGTCAATTTTTACAATTATATGCCATTAAAATCAGGGGTCGCATAAAGTGTGACTATCCAAACATTAGACTAATTATTACTACCGGCTGTCTGTAAAAGGCTTTGTTCCCTGTCAAGAGCCTTGACGCTTTAGCATAAATACTGTAATTCTCTTCCCCTACTGTCCCTCTCTTCCTCCACCCCAACCCACACACGAGGTGGCATTTAAATAAGACTCTTCACACTGTGTCATAAATATTAATGACATGAAACTCAGGGCTTGGCACTTTTCATTAATGGCCCTCTTCATCACTGTTTCACACCTGGACTTCAGCCAAGCCCCTATGTAACTGGCTGACATTTTTAAAAAACAATGTTCACATTGAAGTGAAAGAAAATACCGAGTTAATTTTTCACAAATTAAAATTGTTGGCAAACCCTCTTTCCACATTGTGTGCCTGGGATGTCATTTGGCATGACTTCTTGAACAATGCCCATGTTGGCTTGGCATGGTTTGACACGTAATTACAGTTTATGCCTTTCAGCTACTCCCTACAATACCTCCAAACAAGCTGTGGATGGAAATTTGGTATAACACTTGGGCTGCTTTTGAAAAAATTAATACATTTTTCCCTACACTCCAACTTTTCTAATCATCTCCACAGAAGGATTAATGGCACTGTTCGTAATACAAGAAAATTTCTTTCTTTGTTTCTGTGGTCACTTGCATCATTTCTGTCCTTTTGGATTGAGCTGTACCAATTATTTGAAGTTGCAAATTAAACAACAAATGATGTTTTGGAGATATTTGTGACAGTGTTCAAGATTAAATTTTCTGTTTTCTATCTGACTGAATGAGATATATACAGCTCATTCTAGTGAACAACACTGACGGCTCAATCGTACAAGATAATGAGCTTTCTGAACAAGCTGCCAGATACTGACACACTTCCTTAAACAGCAAGTATGTGTTTGGCTCTTCATGCCCTTATTGTTTATCTGAATAAGACCACAATGTTCGTGTCTCATAGGCTTGAGACTTGAAGCTTCTAGATTGTCACTGAGAAGCTGACGTTTCAGTAAAACAATTGGCTTGAATGAGAACAGTATTAATTTGTCTTTTGCCTTTAGTAGAAAGTGAAAGCAGAAGGTAGAGAAGCAGAAACATGTACTGGGCTCATCGAAATAAAAGGTATTTTGCAGTGTGGTGTATGTCATGACCTTTAGTGCTTTGAATTAAGCAGGACATAAAGCAACTAGAGACTGTAGGATTATAGGGCTGGAAGGAACATGAAGTCACCTAATCCAAGGCACAGGCAACAGGCTTTGGGTCCTTCATGACAGGCACTTGTCAGCCTTCACTGAAATTCTCAGTAGGAACTCACAAACCCTCAGTCAAACTCTTCTGCTCTTCATGGCCTTTTCATTATAAAATGTTTCTGAAGAGGTAATCTGAATTTTCTTGCTTGAATTTTAGCCTGTTACTTCTGTAGACACATAAAGTAGCCTGCTACGTGTCTGAAAGTGTTATCATGCCTTCCATTGGTCTTTTAGGTTAAAAATCCCATTTATCCAATATTTTACCATAATTAATATTTTATAGAGCATTTATCATTTTTATTGGTATCTTTGGGACTGTCTCTGACCGGTTCATAAATGTCTTGTAATATGGTGTAAGCCTTATCAGTGCGGAGTAGAGCAAAAGGGTTACCCCGCAAACTCGCATGCTATCTGCATTCCAGGCTGACATTTCTGTGTTAGCAGCAGCATGTTGTTGTTAACTCATGTCCGGTCTGTGGTCAACTATAATTTCTATACCTTTTCCTATCAGTATTTCTTCCACCTCAGCTCTTCCCCGTTTTGACTCTGTGCTGGTTACATTCCTGAGTGTGGTGTTTGCACTTCTACAAATTGAAAAATATCTGAAGTTTTCCATTCATATCTCCAGTTTATCACAACCATACTGAATTCCTATTCTTGTCCTCCAAAGTACTTACAATGTACCAGACTTCATTTTTCTCTAAATCTCATGAACCTGTTCTGTGATCTGCTATTTGGGTCAGTAGTGAAAATGTTGACTAGTACTGGACACAGGACAGACCCCAGTGGAAAATCTATTTGATACATTCTTCCATTTTGGTAAGGAGCCCAACTATTCAGCTTTGCACTCACATTTGAGATCCTTTTTCCCTAAACGGCTTATGATGAGTGATGTGATCGCATGAGACGGTATTGTAGACATAACACTAATGAATGCTAAATAAGATCGATACTTTTATTTTCCTCTTTTGAGGGATAAAGAAAGTCTTCAGCAAAGCATTCAAATCTGTTCTGACTTAATTTTAAGGTGTTTTTTTTTAACTGAAACTGCAACTGTAGCATCATTAAAGGCTATGTATCTCCTCAAGAGCTTTATTTCTCAAGAATACAATTCTGAAAAATTTGGCTTGTTGTGCAGTTACCAGAGTAACCTTTCAAAGCACACATTAAAGATTACGTATTTTGTATGGCTTTTTTCTTCTTCAGGATGTAGAATTAAAATATCAGGATATATTCTTTCGATCTGAATGCTCTTGATGTACTTGCTCTAAGTCTGCACATTTTAAAAGTTTGCATAATTTAATGGCTATGTACCAATTTCTCTCTACTATACGAAGAGAAACTCATGACTTATTTCAAATTCAGATAATTATTGGAGTTCTAGAAACTTTGAGCATTTGGTGACTGGATTTCATCTACTCTGAAGTCTCCAGACATTCAGTAATCTCAAAATCAGTGTGAGAATGCTTGGATCCAGGATGCAATTTTTATTAAGATCTCAAAGTTCTGAAAATTTACAGGTGTTTGCATTTGGTATTTTGGTTTGCCCCGTGTTACTTACATCTTTATTTTAATATGTGAAGTGTTTTGTTTGTTTGTTTGTTTGTTTAAAAATGCTGTTATGTAGGGGTGTTTATCAGGTGTATCCCCAACTGTATACAAAACGTTAATGGACCAGTCCAAAACTGATCGTGGAATGGGCTGTGATGTCCTGCTGTTGTTTGAGGCCCTGAAGTATTTTATAAATGCTTACTTTTTATTTATAGTTGTACTCAGAAATATGGAACGCTTTGATTCTTAATTTAGAACATTCATACCATGTTTCAAATCCAGAAAATAAAGACCAAGCACCTAGTTTACGACTCGGAAAGACTGTTTTATATCATTGCTGTCAGCATTGTATATTTTCTATACAACAGTAGTCAAAGTGTGAAGTAGAGTGTTCTGTAGTCTGAAAGAAGAACCATTATCGTACTCAGTTTTTTTCTAAGCAGAGGGAGTGGACAATTGTCTAGCTGAAATAAAAAACACAAGGAAAAACCTATGGTATCTGTTTTTAGGATATTATGGAATAACAGTGAAACAAAGTTTGACTTGTAAGGAAATTGCCACTTTTGGATGATAGAGGTAACTGTTGCCTGGAAATGATGTGAGTGCAGAAAACAAAATGTTGGTAAGGATGTGTGACACATGATGCTATGGCAGAAGCCACAAATAGTGGCCAAATGCAGATATTCCACTACAAAGGGATCACAGCACCCTTCATTTCCATGGCGCTTAGTTTCCTGAAACCCTAAACCCTTTCTAAGCGTTAATTAGTCCACTTTATAATGCTCCCTTTAGGGGCGTAATACTACCTTTCAAACCTTTTTCTGCAGATATTGAAGCTTTGACTCTGAAGGATTAAGTTGCTTACCACAGTTCAGAGGAGAAACACAGATTTGAGCTTCAGTGGTCTCCTATATGAATATCAGGTTTAATCCTGCAGGCTGATGATCACTTAGAACAAGGAAGAAGTGAAGGATTCCCAGACTTTGTACAACACTTGTAGCCCTTTTACAAGTGATACTTGTCTTTCTGTCCTGCAGAGAGATCTCAAAGTGGTATTAGGTGACCTGAACTGTATACTTGTTGAAATCTGTGTAGAACTTGATCTACTGTCTTCACAACGTGTTTTCTTGGTATTCACCCAGGGAAATCCTTATGCAAATACATAGATTAATAGTACTGTTGACATTACATGGGTCTCACAAGCTGAACTGATGAGCTTTGCACTTTAGGCAGAAGTGAACTTTGTGTGTTGCCTTCCTTCTTTTGATGCCCTTGCAAGGGAGAGCTCTTTTAATTTGGATTTTCGACAAAGCTGTTTGTCCAAACAACTTCAGAACTGTTCTGGTGCAGAAGGGTAGGCTGTCAGCATGGAGTCCTGGTACTTCTGAAAATACATGTCTTCCCTATGAGTGTCTTGAGGATCAGGCTATTTCAGTGAAATTCAAACCTGAAGCCAAGAAGACATTTCTGTGAGCCTTCAGCTAACTGCAGTTTGTTTAGAGCTGAAATCTGTGGGCTTCCAGCATGGCTGGATTGTACTTAGTTCTTGATTTTGGTGTTTGGGATTGATTCTAGTGATTGGTGTTACAGTGCAGGAAGCCTTACAATGTAACTAGGCATATAAAAGCACTGTTTTGAGGTCCACATAGATCTGGTTTCAGGGAAAGGTGTATGTGTAAGGAGCTGTGGCTTGATATCGTGCCAAATTTACTTCCACAACTAGAAACTAAAGATGAGATCTTCTTGTGTGGTGAGATAACAAAAAATCTCTCATATAACTGAGGACATATGCAAAGCCTTAGTCTCAAATCTTCACCAATAAACTTTTTCTAAATAAATGGATATGTGTTGGTCAATTGTTTATTACTTTTTTACTGCTGGTATATTTTACAGAAGACTGTATGATAGGAGCAAAGCAACAAAAACATTACAAGAACATATTCGTCATTTTTCCAGTGAATGCTTGCACTCATTTTTATTTGCTTGTTGTGACAATATGTTTGTAGAACATGAATGTTGGACTTAAAATTGAGATTAATTTAATGATAAGATAGAGTTTGTTTCAAAAAAAATTTAATCTGGAAGGCTGTCCAGTCAGGACAGTATCAAGGAATTAAGTTGAGCAAACAGTTCAGATACTGCATGGTGAATACTGAGCACTCAGAAAAGTTTTGTGTGGGTTGACATTGGTTATCTTTTGGAAATGAATAATTTGGAAATAAATTTTTGAATGAAAACATTTTCAGCATACTGAGTGGTATGCTGACTGACAATTCCTCAACATGGAATTCGGCTGACTCCACTGCCTCTCTGTTCTTCTACCTCATGTTTACTAGCGTTATACCTCACAGAGTATTTCACTGAAACTAATTGTTTTTATAAAATAAATTACTACCTAGCGCAATAAAGAATAAAGAACATGGTTTGGACACTACTTTCTTTCATTATTCTCTGTGTCTAGCTCTAACTAACCGTAGAAGTATCCTATTTTCTAATTTTTATGTAAATGAAACTCAAGTAAGCAATGTTCATGTTACCTATTCCCTTGGTCTATCTTGCAAAAATCATTAGGGCCTGACTTTTCCAGAAAAAGGAATGCACAATGCTGTCTGCTTGTAAGTTTGTGATTCATGCCTCCTGTCAAGGCTACCAAACCAGTAAAAACACTGGAATGTAAAAAAAAAATAAGCATGATTATGTATTTCAGGAAAACAATTTTCTCAAGAATGTTTCTGGAATGAATCTTCAGTGTTTAGCTATTTCTAGTTGATATTTCAGTGATGGAATGCCTACTGGCACCAGTTTGTACTACAGAATTGTCCCACAGGACAATGCCTTGCTTTAGTGTGTTTAAGGTGTCTTTTTTTTCGGATTCTTGTAGCAGCAAATTCTTTAGCAGCTCATTATTTAATGGAAACTAAACAAAACTTCTTCCAGGAAAAAAAAAGTTGATCTCTGTCACCCCACAGTGAACTTTAATACATAACACATGCTTTTGGAAAATGTCTTCGGTTTAATCAGAACACTATAAACTCCAAAGACAAGACTATGTCCTCATTCATCCATCTTGCATAGCTCAAAACTCTAAACTTTCTGGGGAAAAGGAAATGCAGAAGACACTTTTTATGTATAGAAGTCTGCTTGCGTGATATGACCAGGCTTTAGTCTCTCATTCCCATTAAATATAGCAACCTACATAACTAAGAACTCAAAGGTAGGCTCTTATACACAGGTTTCCTAAGGGCACTGATGGACCTGCTTTGCTCTGTACTAACAGATACTTCTTCAGGTGTTTTCCCGTTTCTTATGGAAACTCATTCTGCTTTTTATTGTCCAGAACGCTCAGTGCTCGCTGATCTCTCCATACATGGTGACCTTATTGCTATGTCTGGTTTTGTCAGAGGAGCTTTTTCAACAGCTTTTTCTTTCTACTACAGCTGTCACTGAAACACCGGTATTGATTGTGCAAAAAGTAATATAGTGTGTAATGCAAACCCCATAAATTAAGCAGCTGATAATTTAATTATAGGTTTTGAAAAATATGTAATAATGACACTGATCTTTGATCATGAATATCATATACTTCATGTACAATTTCAATTCATTTGTAATGACCTGTATTGGATTTTACTGCTGCTGTCATTGGCAAAGACACAGTGCACTGGTTGTAGTGGATCCATGCTGGATATGCACTTCCACGTTGGCTTTTGCTTATGTTTTTACAGAAGAAATTATCATTCTTTCTGCAGGAAAATGTTTCCACATAGAGTTGAGCAACTATAAAACATAACGGCCTGATGCTTATGGAAGCAATGAATGAAAGAAAATGACAAATTATTTTGCAGATGTATTTTGGAAACATGCTTTCAAAATGTTTGTCCTTTCAAAGCATTAAATTACAATACTTTCTATGTAGTCATTACTGCTCAGACTTTACACTATAGGAAAATATCTTGCTCTACTTGTCCTTACTGTATGAGTGAGCTATTCCCACTAGAGAAGTCTCAGTATGTGGAAAAGAAACTATTCCTGAAATCAGTGAACTCTATTTTAAACTGCCAGAACAAGTTGCTCCTGTTTCTCCTCCCACTTAACCTATAATTCCTGAAAGTATACGGTTCCCAGATACAAATGTAGAAACCCTGAAATTAAAAACAGATCACTTGCCTTTTCTTATGAAATTACATACTTTGTGTTTATAGGATAGCTACTATCTCAATGTAGAATGTATAGCAATATACTGTTTGGTCCTTATGCCAGGTTTATATTTGTGACTTTTTTACTTTAAAGTAATCCCTTGTGAGTTATAGCAATATTATAATAAAATGGGGCACAATATTGTCTACTGTAAAGAATCTATTCTTTGAAATAAGTGAATTAATCAAGCAGTTAAACAATGCAGAAGATCTGCTATCCAAAGTCTGCTGCATTCAGTTCTGAAGTTCTGTACTTGTGCTTGGATTACATTCATATAACTGGAGGACAATTTTCTCAGTACCTCTAGCAACTGTGGTTTTTTAGAGGAGACGGTTTTCTCTTTTAAACATTACCATCATATAAGCCTAGGTTCCTCTAGAGGTTTTGTAAATAATTAATGCTATTTTTGATTACACTTCTTTCATTGGTTTAACATTGATAAGTATTGAGTTCATTAAATTTAAATATAACACTTAAGTTCATGCTATAATTATGTGTAACTTCAGAGATGTACAGAAAGTAAATTAGTGGTCATTTATGAACATATGAAAGTCATAGTGGCATGAATAGGATGACAAGCATTCAGCGCACGTGTACAGAGTCATAAAATCTCCCAAACTCAGAGGATCTGATCTCTTTTCCATCATTTGTCTGCAACATCATTCATGAAGGTCTTATTACTGCTTATGCTATGTTATCATGGGAAAAATCCTATGGGTGAGGGGCCAGAAAGAAACTCTTTTTAGCTGAGTAGCTCTACTTCATAATTCATGCATAGTTGTTTTCTTTTTAATTCATATTCCTAATTTATTTTGTCCCTGGTTTTCTCATCCCTCACATCACTTCTTTGGCACTCTTGCTGATTTACTACACCAGAAGAATTATTTACATGTAAAGTCTTTGCTAGTAGGACTATGTATAGTTCATCTTTGCAAGGTCACTCTTACTGCCTTCTTTTTTAAAACAAAAGTCTTCCACGGGGCACATTTGCGCTAAATCGCAAAGACAGCCCTTTCAGTCTAGCTGGAAAAATATTATAAGTAAAAATTAATATTACACAGAAAATGAGAGCTTGTCTGTCAATGTCAAGGTTATAGCCATCTGCTAAAAGTATGTGAACTGAGCATCCAGTTTGCACATCTAATCTACCGGAACAAAACTTAATAGTAACTGATTGCTTTTTAAATAATTTTTAGTAATAGAGAATTTTAGAAACTATACTAAATTGGGTGCATTTCACATAGATTTCCTGCCTGTTCCTGTCCGCTGACAAGACCTAGATTCATTATTTCATGCTTACTTTTATGGCCTTGGGCACAGATTTAATACCATCGTTATGTGGACTAATGAGGCATGCTAACATGGGAAATTATCATGAAAAATTAACCAAATGGTCCATAAGGTCAATTCTGTTTTATAATTTTTGTAGCTGTTTTGTATTGTATGTACCTGGCTTGCCAGAAATCTTAACAACATTCCATAATTTATTATAGAGGATTATCAGGTTGGGGCTATAGACTTTTTAGTACTATGGTGAACTATTTTGGATTTGTTTCAAAAGGGTCTTCGAATGCTGATCAGGCACAAGTCTTGTCACTTAATCTTGCTGTAGTCTTATGAATGTCTTGTCACTTAATCTTGCCATAACCTTACGAGTATTAGTATGATTCCACACAGTTCAGAGAGAAGTCTTCAAATGAAGCCTTACAAAAAGAAACAGAGACAGTCCCAACAGAATAACTGTTCAAAACATCCAAAAGGAAAGACATTTTTCGTATACATTTCAATATTTTTTCCAGATCTTTATACTGCCTTCATGCCATTTCTCATATTTTCTTTAAAAAATAATACCAGTAATCAAACTCTGTGACAATAATACATCTTAATAAAATAAGGGCATAGACTACTTTTTACTATCACAAATAGCTTTTTGTAATTGTGAAATTAGGTTGCTAATGCTCCCTGATAGCTGGTGGTGAAGGACAAACTGATGGGGATGAGTGCTTAGAAGATCCCTTATCAAATCTAGGTCTAATTAGTTAGTTGGTGGCCTAAAATATAAAGAAAACTTATTAAACCAAAAAGACTAGAAACAGCTGATACTTCAAAAAGGGGCAATAAATGGGCATTACTACAGAATGAAGTCTTTGTCTGTGCTTCAGCATCTTTGATTCAAACCCATTCTTAAAAAAAGAGGGCATCAGAATGCTCATATTTCAGTGCTTTGTCATCCCTATAAAAACTCCAGATGCTTCTGTTTCTTAAAATGCGTAAACAATTTGTTGTATAGTTATTTGTACCATTCTCACAATTTTACTAGTCAGACTTAAAGGGCACGATTACCTCATTACTAAGCTTTGGGAATTCTGTTGCTCATTCTACAAGAGTTTCTCATTGGGGAGGCAATAACAGTGCATAAAGAGACTAAGATAGATTAAAAAATACATATCTAAAGAATTATTACTTTCCTGTTGATGATGACTGCCTTTTGTTTTTCCCAATACCGTCCTTTCCAAGAGTATTTTTTTTTCAGAATATACTTAAGGCAGGTATGGAAACAATGCAATTCAGACACCATTATAGAGAAAAGCAAAAGCTGTAATTCTGCTTAGCATCTAAACGCTCCAATTACCCAACAGGCATCAGGTTGAAAAAAATGTCAGACTAGTCCAAGGAAAATAATGTGAGGAGAATACGATAAGCAATCTGCTGCAGGGGTGAAGATGTGCTACAGCCTTCGTTGTATTCTCTGGCTCTCTGAAGGACTTTGCAGCATGCCCTCCCCCAGTGCCATGAGACATTGGTGTGCCTCAGGTCAGGTGAGGACTGCAGAAACTCAGGTGATCCGTCACTGTTTTGTCATACTTCCTGGCAATGGCCAGAATTGGAGAAATTTAATGAAAGCTCTGCAATACCAGGTGGAAATTAATGAAAACCACACAGCAGCTTACTATCATGTTGTGCTGTTTATCTTTTTCAGGTCTTTGCCACATCTTAACATTCGTGATCACTCAGACACATCAGTAGCAAAGAGAATAAGGCTTGCTTAGGAAAGCCAGGACGATAGGTAGCAAACCATATTGCTTTCCTACATGCTCTTCAACCGCTAAGGGGGCACCAGTCACCTGGCCTCAAGACCAGTCCCACTTTTTGAAAACAATCAGTAGTAAATACAGAAGATAAGTTTCATAAGTCAAGGCCCAATTTATCCAATTTCCCTTTTTATATCTTGATAAAAAGAGGGAAGGAAGCAGAAGGGAGAAGGAAAAGAACTAGGGGAGTTTAGAGGGAAAAGAGACTGATGCATAAGCTATTTCTCTTTAAGAGCTTGCTTAGCTCAAGCCTTGGTCCCAAAAGTATCTTCAACAACCCTTGATAGATAAAAAGCCAAGTGTAATTAGTAGTGAATATTTTTATTCTCACATTCCCTCATATTCAGAGTTTATGACTTATTAAGGCATTGTAATGTATCAAAGTTCATCTCTACATAAGTAGCTCATGTATGTGGCTGGCTGGCTGTGGCTATGTCTAGCTGTTGTAGAAAAGCAGGGAAGAAGGTGCTAGGTCACTCGTCTCACCATGTTTAACCATGTCACTCACCTGCTTTAGTAACAGATGTTTAAGGAAAGTATCATGCCATTGGCACTACATAAGCAGGAAAAATGTTGATTTCAATTATTTGCAATTTTCTGTTTGCTGTAAAAATAAGCCTTCTTTTGTAGATAATCAAAGTAGTAACTAATCCTTTACCCAAATTTAATTTTATTGCAGGATTCTGTAGGTTTGTGCTAGTTTAAATATTAAATTTCCACCTCAACACCTTCTTTACGCAGGCTGGGCCAGATGTGCATCTGGTATAAATTAACATTGCTCTGTTGATGCTACGAGAGACAGGAAGATTTCTATCAAGCAGTGGTCAGTTCCTGTATGATTAAACATGTGTTATGTCCTGCATTTGGGTATAAAATGCTTTTGAATCAGGACTGCTTAGCAGCCACGCTGCACTTTATTTCCATTTCCTCTGTACGTGGTAATGGTTATAGAAGGGGTAAAGCCCTGACCACTGAGGCCTGTACAAACTTAGTGATACATACCCAGCTGGAATGATCCAAAAAAAAGAGGGTGGCTGTGTCACAGGGTGCTCTAAAGGCATCTCAATGGGGAGAGGACATTAGGGAGTGAAATAGATGGCTAAGAAATTGGAGGAACAGTTATTTACTGTTTATGATGAGAACTAGCAAAGATTCAATGAAAACATCAGCAACTGGTTAAAAATTTAAAAATGTATAATCATTTTCACACATCTGTGGGAGTCATTGCTATGGCACGTTGCGGAAGCCAAAAATAGAAAGGGGCTAATAAAACATTAACAAATGTCATAAACGTTAGACTATCAGTGGTGGCCTTAGCAGTCCTGGGTTAATGGTTGGACTCAATGATCTTAAAGATCTTTTCCAACCTAAATGATTCTGTGATTCTACGAGCTGGGTGCAAACTGTGCCTCAAGAGGTCACTAGCTCACTGATTGCTCCCCATAAAGCTGGCACCCTACAAGAGGAAACTCAAATGATACATTCTCAGTTTCTCACACTTCTCTCCTATGTACCTGTGGCTGGCCACAGCTGTGGATGTGCTAATGGGACAGCTGTCCCAGCCACTCTCATCAGGCTGTGCTTTTAATGCCATTCACGGTGCATGCTGTATTGATAGATGTATATCTATGCATGCAAATGCATCAGATTATGATCCAGTGGAACAGATCGTTGGCTGGTGTTAATGTTAATTGCATTGGTTTCAAGAGTGTGCTGGCATGTAGCAGCTGGGGAACTGACTTATGACAAGCTCGTCTGTTCCAGGACTTAGCCACTAATGTGCTATTTAGTTACATGCCGGTGTAGTACTATTAAAGTTAATGCAGTTATAGAATTGTAATATGGGAACAATACAGTCATGATTATACCTTGTTTTTTATAGTAAGCTCAACTAAAATATGCCTTACTTTTCTTTAATCTTCTTACTAATGCTATTGAAGTATCTGAAAGTAAAGTGAAATTAAAGTTTGCTTGAAAAAGAGGGAGAATTGAGATATAAGCTGATTCCTACCTGGAACAAGTCATGAATAATAAGAAATAAACAATGTTGTTTTCTCCTGTCTTCTATAATTCTTTTAAAACATCACTTTATTGCAAAGATCTAGCACAGGTCAGACTTAGTAGAATGAAAAGTCTGATGTGTTGGGCTACATAACTGAAAGCAGAGTTAAACACTAAAGTCACAGCCTTATGTATGATAAATGACTGTAAGTTTATCATGTATATTAATGAAAGCATATACTCTCACAAGAGATTATCATAGTTTCCCCTGTGGAAGTTTGTTCATGACATATTCTTCCTAAATGTCTGATGCAAAGAAGAAAAACAATATTATTTTCTTAATTAGTCTTTTCAGTGTTATTATTTCCCATTTTTTGATCTTTGATTTCCAATTTAGGCCTTTGAATATGTTTCTGTCAACATCTGCAATGTTCCAAAATGTCAGAAAAAGAAGCTAAAGTTGTGAATGCAATAATTACCTATTAGAACTGAGGTCTGTGCATAGAAATGTTACTCTGGAATGAAGACTGGTAAATTAATTGGTAATTTGATATTTTATGGGTTCTATGGACAGTCTGGCTGTAGACGTTGTTTGGCTTAAAGAGTATGTAGTAAGTTTTTTGCTGCTGCTTCAGTGTAGGATTCCTTGACAGTTAAGCTCGTGTGAAGTACACAGTGTGGAGAAATACATCCAAATCATCAGGTACTTTTATAGACATTTCACACACTTTCAGACTTTACAGTTAACAATTTATAGTTTCTGTAGTGGGTTTGGGAATTCTCAAGCAGTAGCCTATCTACAAATAATTTTCATGCTGTATCAGCTTTCCTTGCATTTTTGTTTTAGAGCTACACTAGAAGTGTGTATTAAATCAATATTTTTTACCTATTCATGTAGATTATTTCCCAGAAATACTCATGATTTTGGCAGGCAAATTCCCAAGTGTGTTTACCAAACTTATTTATTTAAAAAGAACTCAGAAATTACTTCTACCATTAAAAAAATCTGCAGCAAGCTAATAATATCTCATTAGTCCTTCCTTTTCCTTCAGTCTAGTGAAAATGATTTCTGTTATCGAACCGATTTGTTCAAGATAAAAATTTCCTGCGCTACTTAATGGAGCTGACGAGTAGTGAAGGAAAAAAGAATTCTTAATGGGTTGGCTGTGATGTCTGTGCTAGGTGCCCTTACATGAGGCACTGCTAAACATGTGAATAAAATACGCTTCCTATAACTAATAGAAGATTATGTACATATATCTTTTTCTCCTTCTTTTGAGACCAGTAGAACTGGGTTTTTCTTTGGCCTATCCAAAGTACTGGATTGCAACCAATGACAATATTCAGTTGCAAGGCACCAGGACAGTTATAAGAAGGAACAATGAAGACGAAACTCTGTATTTATGATCTCTCCTGTATAGTTTATCCTTGTAGAAGGTGCACGTCTAGGGCTTTAGAGCAATCGGAAGTAGAGGTTTTCAAAGATGCCTTGTGCACCAAAACCACCTCAGCGCAAGGCAGTGAAACTGTTAAAGAACTGCAGGCTGTTTTTTCAATAGTTTTCACCTGAGAAAGAGAAAGTAGATTTCTCAGAGACTGGGCAAAATGTTTTGTTTCAAAATTTAGAAAGTGTAATTTTGAATTTGAAACTATGCTTGAGATTAAGTTTAACTATATTCATTTACAGTGTCACAGAGTGGCATAAAGTATGATCAGTTGGCCAAAAAAAATCTATTATTTACAATTCTACTCAAGATGTTAGAAACCTTTACTTGCTGTTAATTTCTACATCTTTTATAGATTATCTGCTCAGTGGATATAAATGGACATTGCTCAGCTGAGACTCTGATCCCATAACTTTTCATTCTGTTCTAGAGCAGTGATTTTAACCCATAGCAGACAGTCTTTGTTTAGGGTTCTGTTCACAAGGATTTTCATATTACTCTGGAAACAGAGCAGATTACTGTAAAATATGACATAACTGTGCATACAAGTTTGTCAGATTTGTTGAGATCTGATAACAAATTTTGAAGCTAAGAAAGTTTCACCTGATTTCTGGATATTTAAGAAAATATTGTGGAAGGTCTGCAGTCTGCACCTTTCCACTGGCTTCACATCAGGCTTCTGAGGTCCCTTCAGAGCATCATTAGTCCTTTTCATTAAGCAATCCCTGGCAATAGTTCAGGTTTTAATAAATAAACATTTTAAATAAACATACCACTTTTCTAAAATACTTTTATAAATGTTGTGTCTATCCCTCTTCTTTATGCTTAATGGTTTTCTAGACCTTGATTTCATCTTCTAATGTTTTTCATTAAACAATATCTACATTGGCTTTGTTTCTTGTTTTTCAAAATTTGATTGGTGCCATAGCACTCTGAGGGTTCCCCTAGCAACACAAAACCACACTTTTCCTTGGAGCTGCATCTCTGTAGTCTAAAGCACTTAAATCATGACCTTTTAGCTACAGCTTGTTCTGAGATTAATTAAGAGCATTTAAAAATAATAATGATAAAGTTTAGCACATTTTTGTGTGCTTTGATCTGCAGAAAACTGAACTTGCCCGTTCAAATGCTTGTACTTATACTCCTGTAAGGGGGCCAGACCTTGAGCTTTCTACGTGCACATTAGCAATGAAGTACTTGCATCCTAGTTTTATATAATATACATTAAAATGGAATTAGATCCTTGGTTTGGATTTTACATTTAACATTTACATTGTTGAATCCTGTCTTTACTGAGGTCAACAACACTGTGTGGATACACGGAAGTTTTATCTAAGGACTACCGATTGTAATGAAATCTGTTTATACAGTTGTGTATTTATTCTGTGTCACAATATGTCAGCTTTTCCAGAGTTATTATACTCTCCATAAACAGAAGGATATGTGTATGCACACACTTCAGTTTGCTGAAGCTTACCCAAGCCTAACTGCAATGAAACATAACAAAGAAAATGAGTTGACAGTCAAGATCTGTTTAGCTTTCTACTAACCCTTCCCAACAGCAGAGCCTGAATGGCTGCACTAAATCCTTTTTGGGACATGTGTCTCTTTCCCCCTTAATGGAAAAAAATTCTTAAGAAAAATATCTAATCCAAATCATTTCACCTTAAAATATTAAAACCAGAGAGTGCAAATAAGGAAATGCAGATTTTCTTCATTATGATAAATTCCTGAGAAGTACTTACAGATTTACTTCTTACAGAGTTGCTTGAGTTTGTAACAGGAGAACTTTGCTGTGCTTGTGCCAATCTGTGATGGGACTCTCTAAATCCCAGCACAATATTTGTCTTTCATTACTTCCCTTTGTCATTATTCCTGACATATCATACTATTTATTTACGATAATCAATGCATATCCTACCCTTTCATTAGTGTTGCACCATTAAAACTTAAGTACCAGATTTGGCAAATTTCTTCAAATGAAATTTCAAACCCCTGATTTCAGAATGCGGTCTCAAAACGTAAAGTAATAAGCAACAGTTGTTTGTAAAACTTTCCAGAATGGGGAAAAGTCTCCAACTATCAGATAGCTATGAACTGCTCTCTCTTTATCTTTCTCTTTGTCTTGTCCTGTGTTACTAGGCAGTAAATATTCAAAACTCTGGATATAAATAGTCTCTGATTTACTCCCATAGTAAGGCAGATAGGATTGTGGTGATCTTATCATTTGAGATGGGTAAACATGGCTGAAAGATTAAGTTTTCTTACACAAAATATATAAACCCTCCCAATACGGTTAACTTTTATTTTTGGTCCCTTTCTGCAGGTAAGCCCAGCTTATTCAAGGCCACCTGACCAAAAAGGCTCCTAATCTTACAAATCTGGGATTTCTTTTAAATTTGGGAGAGTTATGTACATCCGAGTATCTGGGCACACAGATCCAGTTGTAGAAAAGCACTCTTACTTGTGAACTTTTGGCAATCAACTTATTTATTTGCAAGTTTGTGTGCTAAAAGCAAAGAAACTCTGGATTCCAGTTTGAACAGATGCACAGGGAGGATACCTGCAAAAGCAAATTCTCATCTTTTCTTGAAATGCTGTTTTATTTACAGGATGAATTGATTGAACAGCCATAATGCTGCTGTTCAAGGATTTGTAACCAACTTATGGAAATCCTTTCTCTAAGAAAGCTTAGTCCACTCCATTAGAAAAGAGATGAGATATATAACTAAGAAACATAACAGGAAAACTTTACAAAATTAAGTTCTATGAGTAAGTATCAAATGATTGTAAATAAAAAAATAAAGACCACATACAGGCCATTGAAAGGTATGAGTGATAATTAGGTTTTATCTTTCTGATAGCTTCTAGCTTGTAAATAGCCCTTGTGTTTCTGCTGTATATGACTTCATTTTAGGATAATCAATTGCAATCTTAAACAGAGAACTTTTTTCTTTAAAAGTAGAGGTAACATTTGTTTTCATTTTACCTTTCTCTAACAGTTTTTTCCACATGAAGTTTTTAAACATAACTGACTGAATTTTGAGAAAATTCATTCCTTTTGCAATAAATCTTTTTGAGAACTCTGTCTGGAACACAGATTTAAGGTTAAAGGAACAGTAGAAATAACTGGATGTATCTACTCATCTGCGACAAATATGACAAATATTACTATTAAAACCTACAAATACTTCTGCTTACCATTTTTCAGACTCCCCAGTGGATGTTTTTATGATGTTCTGTTGCAATTTTGTTAAATAAAAGATAAATGACTACATTTTTAATAACTTCAGAGAAGAGTAAGCTAAACTTTTTGTTGTACTTAAAAATAAATAGACAAGAAGTTTCCATGGTGTGGAGACAGAAAAAATAAAGTGAAGGTTTCTAATATTAGTTTACCAAGTTTGTTCTACAGGCAAACAACATCTCCAGTTTGATTCAATTTGTTATGGATATTTCTCAAAATGCTTATGATGCAGGGTGCTTCAAACATTAGAAGAGCAATGACAAATGGTAAGAAGTGTGAGGGATCCCATCCACTCATGGTGAAAGCAGTTCTATAGGTCTGTGAGGTGAAGAGTGATTAAATCCTGATGTGTGTATTGTAATCTGTAGACTTGATGCAAGGTCCACCTAAGTCAGGGGAAGTTCTCCACCAACTCATGATTTGTGATACAGTTCATATCATGAATTCTTATGTTGGTTAGACTCCTTTCATCTGGTTGGTGCATAGTGCTGTTTTTGTGCTGTGAAATGGGCTTCCTTGCATTTTCTTTTGACATTGTTCCTATTCTCTGTGGGAAAGCACAGTTCTGGCCCCATGTCTGAAAGCTAGCTGCTCATTCCCTTCCAAAACACTGCCAGTGCTGCAGGTGTGCAAAACAGCTTGTGCTTAGGATCACCTAGCCATTCATAGAATGGATTTGACTCAGCTCGCATAGCGTCTGACTGCCCACCCCCATTAGTATTGGGTTTGTATATGTAGAACTGATCATATGATTATGATTCTTTTCTTCAGCCTATACTCATTTATACAGAGATGGGTTGTCAACTCTAAAAATTAGTTCTACTTTTGCTCTTCTACACTTTAAGTCTTTTATGACACCTGGATCTGAGGGGGCTTTAAAATGTTATGCAAGTACCAAAGCAGGCGATTTCATCTCTGACAGGATAAACTGGGGTAGAACACAAGTCAAGAAAGTTTCCAGAAGAGGAAGCAAAAACCTGGCTGTTTATTCATAGCCAAATGTACTTGTCTCTCTGTTTGCATTAGGCCTGGCTCAGCTTTCTCCTTGTTTGTGGTTTGCTAGTATGAATGAATATTATGACAGGCTGTCTCCCAGTGGTTCCATGTAAATAATTATGAGGAAAGCAGAAGAAGATGGTGTTACACACCTATTTTGCATTTTAGCAGATATTCTGAAATTTCATACCCCAACAAAACATGGCATACTGCTTTATGTATGTCACTGCCTTCATTCATCCTGCTAAATTTCTGTTGTGTATAGCAGGGGATTGTGGCAAGTAGTTCCCAGCTGGAAAGGAAAGGTTATATCCCAGTTGCCAGTATGAATGAACAAATTGTTTAGAAAAAACAGAAGATGCAATTCCAGTTGCTCATTGTGAAAAGAATGAAAGGCTGTGATTAAGAAAAGACCCAAGTTGTGCAGAAGTTCATAGTTAGACAACAAATATTTAAATTAATTAGTAGAGAATGTCACAGTTTCAATTAGAAGCTCAGAAAGGTACTTGAGAGATAAATGGCCAAGCAGCTCTGAACTTCAAACGCCGACAGGCTCTTTAGCTTCCTATAATATTGTGGAGCAGAAGCAGCTCCAATCAGAAGTGAAATGCCAGCATGCAATTATGGCCACATCGCATGACAGGGACTTTATGTGGGGGCAAAAGGGACAATAATCCCTGCATACACCTGGTGAATCTGTGCAGGTAGCCACTACTTACCCCTTACTCCAAAATCTCTGACTGCTTGGGAAGTATTTGAATTCATGCTTCTCGCACCTCAGTGGTGGAAAGAAGCATGGTTTTGCAGTTGGGAAATCTGAGTACAGCAAGTTTACAGCTGAGAGGTAGTGGAGGAGTCTAGCCTAATCCGAAGAGAATAAGGCTGGTCAATATTCAGGAAGTTTTCAAACTGAGAGCCTGGGAGTGAGGAGCAGTCCTCACGGGCTGGCCTGGGAATGGGATGTCTCTCCAGTAATGTGCAGTGTTCTAATCACAAAGCATTTCCACTTAAAAAAAATGGCTCGTTTTTTTTTTTTTTTTTTTACTCGTTTTGCCGAGTAAAAACTCGGCAAGTGATCAGGCAAAAAGACTGGCTCCTTTATTCAGCAGATTTCAAAACTGATTATGTTTATGTTTGACTCAATTATTTATTCACCTCTGGAAAATCAGGGAAGACTGAAGGAGACTGAACAAGTCAGGGAGTTTTCCATTGGACTGAGGAACATTCGGGTCATGTTCTCACAATCCACTTTCTCCAAAGTTGCTCCTTCAGGTTAGTGTTCCTGAAACTGAAATTGTTGAGTGACAGGAAGATGAGCTAAAATCTCTTAGCAGGTGTCAGAATTTCACCTAACAGTATCAGCAGGCACCAGGCCAGCTGCAAGTGAAGGATGAATTGAAGTCAAGGGAAGAAATACTATTTGACTTTGCAGAGGCCAGTTTTAATGTGAAATTTCAAAACTGTAGAAGCCTGTAGTGACACCGAGGTGGTGTTGACTGTCCCCTGAGGAGGTGAGAACTTTGGTCAAGTGACACTGAGATTTGACTGCATTGCTGAATTCAGCCAACTGGGTGACAAGTACCTATGAATGCAAAGACCATATAGCTTTGATTACAGATGTGTAAGAGTTTTGAATATTGGGGCAAAACTCTGAGAGCTAGCTAAGCATCAGACAAGGAGTCAGACAGGAATGCCTAGAGCTTCGAAAGAGTACAAGTATAGACTACTCTCCCCTGTCTGTTAAGAGCTGTCCTGCTGGAACGAGGTGGGAGACCCTCTAGTTAGCGCAGCAGGCAGCAAGATCAACTGGTCTTCCCACTCCTTCTCTCTGGGTGGCCCTGCCTCCCTTCCATATGGTCTCTTCAGCCAACATAAATGGACGAAGTAATGATATTAGAAGAGCCTTGGCTGATTTCACAAGGTAAGAATATAGTCCCCAGTTGCTTAAAGTCTTCTTATTGTTTAATGCAAGAACTGTGTTCTTCACATATTTGTACTTAACATCCGATGAACTACAAAATGTTTTTCCTCAGGAGAATCAGAACTCAATTTTACACATTTGGAATGGTAATAATTAAAAATATCACACACTGATTGCATTGCAGCGGCATGAAAAATATTATAATACAGGGAGCAGCTGTGCATGTCATTATGAGAATTTTTCACTTTCAATACTGGGTAGCAGGATAACGTTAAATAAAGTGTATCTTGATGAAAACCTATGTTGATTTTACCTTGTAACTGATTCATCAGGTAAAATTTAAAAAATACTAATTTTTAAAGTTGGTTTATAGAAACTCAAGTATACTTGAATAACTCTTAGATAAAATATCTCTGTACACAAAAGGAACACAAATATCCCTAGAGCATACCCAGAGTTCATTTACTATGCATCCAAACAAAATTTTTCCTCTGTGCGCAGCTATGTAGCTGCACATATTCATGTTAATAGTGTCATTAATCTTTCCTGCAGTAATCTCTGCCTCTCAGCTTTTACACATTCAGCACCTGGGTCAAATTTGACCGGACAAGTTTGTCCTTGAATACTATCATTTACAAAGTCCATGTTAAAAAACCCCACGTATTATCAGAACTGCTGCATTTTATCAAATAACTGCCACCAGCTCTTGCCTGAAATAGTTCATTTGTAAAGCTGTTGCCACCGAACTGTGGAAACCAACCATCAGTCAAAAGCCTGTTTTGCTCTTTTTTTTTATAGCAATAGCAAATGAACTGCAGATGGAACACTGTTTATACTTTCCCATCATCTCTGGAGTGCCTGGAACTGTTGCTGTGGTATCATTACGTTTCAGCAGGATATAGAGAAAGCAGCAACACTGGAAATATGTATTTACTGGGTTAGGGCCAATTTGACTTGTACTACAAGAAGAACATCAAGGTGCTTGAAATGGCAGGCTACATGACCTCACTTTTCATGTAGTTCTATAGTGGAAACACCACACAGAAAAAAAAAGTTTGATACATCTACTGATCAAGTAGAAATAGGAAGAACTTGTCTTTAGACTTTATGGAGCTTTGTGTCAGAAGGAACTTGTGTTTGTTTGGGGTGTATACCTGAAACCTGTGTCACTGAAATGGGCCTTTCTGGCTGTGATGGATGAGTTCTGTCAGATTAAGGCATATGGTTTATTACATTCCCACTCTCAGGTGTCTACCCCATCTTTCTGCAGAAATTACATTGCAGGAGTTACAGAAGTGAACTGTTGCAGTTTAGTTTGCCAAACCGTGAATTCCAGAAGCTGCAGGACTGGCATGTGTTTGCCACAGGGCAATCACTGCTGGCAAAGGGGTGAGTGGACAGCTGAGAGTAGTAATGCCTTAAAACATTAGAGCTAAATCCATCAGTGCCTGTCTGTCCCAGCTGGAGGTGGAGATAGCAGATGTAGGTTCAAACATGTGATATGTTATTATTACAATATATTACTGAACTACAAATATCCAACAAACCACTGTGACTGGTCTGTACACGGGAGTAGGCAGAGGATAAAGCAGAACTGAACAGGTTGATGCAGCAAACTAAACTGTCCAACCAGCCAGAACTGTGTAGTAACAATTCTCATCAGTGCAGTATCTCTGTTGCCCTCAAGGCAGGCATAAACTTTAGGCAGAAATTCACAGAAAGGCATTGCAGTGGCTTTGGCTTAATTGTTTCTTAGCATTGTATTGATAAAATAGAATTGGTTTAATGTCTTATCATAAAGTTTGATCTAGGTACTGCAGTTAAACCAGTTTTGTCTTCCACATGGTGCTGCAGCACTTCTACTTCCTTGTTTGCTCTCTAGCACTACACAGGGCATTGCTAACTTATTCTTACTTGAATCACATACTTGTACATATGAAATGTGATCTTTGCTTGGTAGAGGATATTGTGATCGGCTCACATGGTTTGTTCGCAACTTTTAAAATTAACAGTACCAAACACTTGTTAGACAATGAGGAAGTAATATTGTAAAAAAACCCCTGTTTTCTGGCTAAGCTGACAAAGTTCCTTTTGTGATACTACAACCTTGATTTGTTTTCTTTATCGTTGCTTGTGCGCTTTCCAGCTCTTGTTATCAGACTTTCACAATGGCTGTCTCAGTCACTGATGTGACTTACGGAGTTTCTGCCTGAAGTACAGATTAATGGATAAAGGCTGGTATAGAAAGGGAGCAAGTCTATGATTAATTTCCTGAATTAATGCTGCTTTGCTTTATGCACAACAAATACCAGCTGGCTTAAATGACTACATCCAAACTCTCCAAAGAGGGAGGAGTCCCTCAGCTTACAATATAGAGCCAGGAGCCGGTTCCATATAAATGCATTTGCAATCCTGGCTTCAAGTGCTCCGGCTCAGCCCTGGGCAGAGTGTTAATAGATGGATTAGTGCTGGCTATGAAGACAACTAGCAGGTGTCTGTAATTTGGGTTAACTGTAAAGCTCATCTCTCTTTGGCCCCAAGGTTAGCAAGTCTGTGGGGATACAGCCAGGTTAGCTGGCTTGGTCAGAGGGTGCTGGTTGTTTTGCCTTTGAGCTATCACAACCAGTCCTAATGTGGCAGAGATGTGGCCCCTAACAATAGCAAGAACTGTGGAAAGGCCTTACCCCAGGTAAGAAGTTAAGGCTGGTCTGGTATGAACTGGTAAAATAGTGAAAGTTTAGGTAGATTTCATTCCCTTCTCTATAGTGACTTTCAAGGAGCTTTAGATCTAATTCTGTTTTCCTAAGCAGAGTGCCATTCAGCTCAATTAAGCCAGTCTATAGTAGAAATGTGGGAATTACTTCTTCCTATGGCAGCCTATGTATGGTGGGCAAATTTCCTCTGTTTTTATTTTAAGAATGGATTTTCAAGGCATCTATGCTAAATTATTTTGTTCTGACTGTAGTGCTTAGTATTCAATTTAATTGCTGTCTATAGGAAGGTGTGTTATTATGTGTTTAATAGTCACTTAAGACTCACTTAAAGGTTTTATACAGCGTGCTCTTTAATAGTGCACAGCTATTTCTGGAGAGGTTCTGTTCTATTTTTAACTTTTTTTAAAAAAAGATGAAATTTTAAAGATATTGGTAGTACCTCTGAATATTTACGTTGGAAGGGATTTCAGGAACAGAATTAGTCCTATTCCTCTGCTCCAAGCAGGGCTGATCTCACCATGACAGCATGATGCTTGTAGCCTTTTGCAGTCATGTCCTAGTATCTGAGTTGCGAGGTTTCACAGCCTGTTCAGTGTCTCTCAGTGGAGTTACAGTAAGGTGTGCTCAGTGGAGCCACTCAGTTCAGCTCCCAGGCAGCCTCTGGAAAGGCTCACTTGAGATTCTAGGGCTATGACCAGTGATTGTGGATCTGCTAGTCTGTTTCTGAACACCTTTTTCAGTTCGCTTGGCTTTCCTGTATTGATCCTCTGTTTTAGGGCAGAGGAAAGTAAATGTTCAGTATGGTTCCATAGCAAGAAAGAACAGTGTGGGGTTTAACTTAATAAAGGTCAGGAGAGGGAGATATGGGAAGACTGCAAGACAAAACCAATCATAAACTTGCTTTCTGCTCACTTGATCAAGTTTCTTCTGCACCTACTTCATCATCACCCTTTCTGTCACTAATGCAGTGTCTCCTTCCCTGAATAGTTTGACTTAATTAGCTCTTAATTAGCCCAGGCTAGAGGAAATCCTAGTTCTAAGGAACATCAAAATGTATACAACTTGTATTTTCTTCACTTGTTTTATTTCATTTCGGAACTACCCATTGCCTTTCCAGACTCAGAAAACGTAGATTATCCTGCCCAGTGGGTTTCTCTGGTTCTGCCCAGCAGATGTATGCAATTAGAAGAAAATGCAGATAAATGAGATCATGTGAGATGTATGCAACTAAATGAGATGTATGCAATTAGATGAAAATGCAGATAAATGAGATCATATGAGAAGGCTGGGAGAAAAGTTCCCTTCACTGAGCCAAGTCCTGTGATTAACTATGAGCCTGAGAATCTCTTCCACGCTGTGGTTAGAAGGAAACAATGAAATACAGGAATAGGTGATGTGAGAACAGTCACTGGTGCAGCTATAAACTTGCACGGGGGAGGACTAGCCTGGGTAACTTAAAAGTCATTTTTACTCTTGGGCTAGATTCTAATTTTGGTTATGCTGGGGAAAATTAGGCATAACTTCACTGACATCAAAGGCTTTGGTCAAGATGATCTAGCTTCATGCTCTTGAAACTGAGATCAGAACCACTACATTTTCTAGGCAAGCTCTCACCCAGATGAATGGGTGGAGGAAGGTTAAGCCTATGATTTTATTCTTTCCAGTGAGCCTTTGTACAACTCTGTATTCACAGCTGGCTTTGTCTTTCAAAGGGCTATTTATTTGGCATCTGAACTGGCAATTGTCTGGCCACAGCTATTCAACTGTCCTGTTCTGATGGGATGGGTTAGGGGTAGGCAAGCTTGCAAAGTAAAAATGCAGAGAGGTATGAAGTGTTTCTTGTGATACTGCAAGAAATCTGTATTGGATTCTAGGGGCTGAGGTTCAGGCTATTATAAAAATGAACCTTGTTATTAGCCTGTACCAATTTTCTTCTTGCATTTTAATTTTAGTGGGTCGCATGCAGAGTAGAAATCAAAATCTCAAAGTAAATGCCTGTGAACTTATTTTGAATAAACTCAAGCATTTTTCTTTATGGTAAAACATAGGGATCAGGCTACTGCTGAGATGCAGATCCAACTTCAGGTTGTTGTGTTGAGCTACATGTTATTCTTAAACTGGAAGCTTATATGTGCACTAAGGATGCCTTTTCTCAAATTAACCTGCACAGTTCTGATTTCTGGTGTGTTTGTTCATAGCTGTATCGCATCTTGTAGCCAGAAGTGAAAAACTAAGTGTCTTGACTCAAGGAAAAACCAGTATGACTGCAAGTTCTATCTATGTGCACTTTAATGATCCTGTACCACACAACTTTCTTGGGTCTCTCAAAGTCTGCATGACTGCTGTGAGGAACTGTGCTAAAACTTTCAGGTGCTTCCTCATAGGAGTAATCCCCTCTGATGTGTCTTAATCTGTATTACTTTAGAATCAGGGAATTGATTTAGCAACATGCTACATACACAGAAATCCAGCTGCTGGCTTTTCTGGTTTTGTGTCTTTGAGGAAAAAGATAATTATTTCCAGTCATGTTCAAAAGCCAATGAAAGTTAAAGTTGCTGGTGTGGGTGTTTACTGTGTTCCTGTACAATGTTAGGGTAAGGGACTCCTCTGAAAATGGTGAGTAAATTAAAACAATACCCTCCTGAAAAGATTTACACCCCGTGACTGAAGGTCGAATGTGTTAGATATTGTTAGCCACTAGGTGGCAATGAGATGTGGCATTGTTGCTGGAGGCAAACGAGGACCATCTGCAGTAATATTGGGAACTGGATGCGAGAAGCCATATTCCGATTAAGTGTCCAGCATCATGCCCTGGGGCTTCTGACAGACCTCAGCTTACTGACAGTGACTGCAGTTTCATTTAAGGCCCAGGGGGTATGAATCGATTTTCATTCCCTTGGTTGTCTTTTGTCATTTGCCACTTAGCAATGTCATCTGTAGTATATTTTAACATTCTCCGTGTCCTTTGGCAAGCAACCATGTTCTTTCAGCAGCGAGCCTGATAATCTGCTGAAGTGATGATGGCTTTTTAAAGAAAATACCAGTTATCTGTTGTGCTGAGCTGGAAATCTGTTCAGGTTGATGAATGCTGCTTCTAGCTATAAGAAATATGAGCATGTGGGGTACTCTGCATAACCTAGCAAAGAGGTGGTGATAACTGAAGAATGAGTTCAGAGAGAAATATTTTTTTCTGGTCTATCCTGTTGTTGTAACTTTTACAAAGAAAAGGGGTAAAAATATTCTACCAGGATTTTTTTTTCCTGTTGAAGCAAGAAGATAAGCCTCAAGAACACCAGCAGGGCTCAGCAGTAATTGAGCTGTTGTCAAAACAACTCCCAAGTTGCAGTAAGGTAGGCGTTAGGAAATCTTCATTTTAATGGATGGTCTGGGAACCATTTACCTGTGTGTGGTAGTGCATTGCTATGTAGGTATCGCACTTAAACCAATGCACTTTCGTTAGTAGAATACTGTATCAATAAGGCTTCATAGGCATTTCCTTTGCATCTAAGAAGCAGCTGCTTCTGAAGCAGCCTCAGGTTGTGTTCTTCATTTCATTCACCAATTCTAGTTCCTGATGGGGCAATCTGAGTCAACAGAATTGGCAAACATGTTCTGCACAAGGTATAGTGTTTGGTAGCATGTGCTGTCAGTGCTTGTTACAAAAGTTACACTAAAAAGGAAGTTGCTGTAGTGAAGTCAAATGCTGCAGATGCAAAGCAGCAGTGTTGTAGATGTTCATGCAAATTTAACTTCTTCCATGTCCATTATGATATTGGTCTCTAGTTACATGATTAGCCCTGTAGTTTTCTCTCATCTTCTGCTTATTTCTTTCTGCAGGAAATAAGTGTATTTGGCTAAAGCACTGACTAAACCGCCTTGAGAGAATGACACTTTTATGAACATAACTTCTTGTATGCTCAGGTTCAGTTCCAATTATCATTTTGTGTGTACATACAATAAAAAATATGCTTTCTTTGGTAAAGAGATGTGATCGTAAAAGGTTAAGATGAGAAAACCCCACACAAAGTTTTAAAAGGGCAGGGAGTTAAAAGCCAGAAAAAGGACATGGTAACAATGAAAAGATTTTATTTCATATAGTAAGCATCAGCCTCAGCATGTGCATTGCCTAGCCAAGGTAAACCACACAATGTTACCGTATAAACAGAGAATCATGAAATGTATGATTCTTTTAATCTTGAGGTGGCATCAGTGCAGTTTTGTAATTAGCTTTATTATGGATAGGAGAACCTAATGTTGTTCCAGTTCCTGAAGAGGTATGGTAACTTCTAATGTTGGAAAATAGACAATTCTAGTTTCACATGCATGCTTAAAATTCAGCTGTCAGATGTATTTAAGGAGAACAGCAGTTTTAATAATGCATCTGGATCTCATTGAAGACCTGGTTTTTGTTTTTGTGTTTCTTAATTTATTACTATCCTTTCCAGCTGGGCTGATAGAGGCACAAAGAGGTCAAGGTGTTACTCAAAGTCACAAAGCAAATTTGTATCTCAATTTAAATTTGAAAGAATTATTTTGCCTTAAACATTAAAGGTAGGAGCTTCCAATATTCCTTGGTAGTATTTTGGCTTATCACTTGACGTTTAACTTGTAAAATGTACTAACAGTCCTCATTTTGGAAACAATTTTTTAGATGGTATAAGAGGCTTTATTTTTTCAGCTTTGTTTTGGTCCACTGATAGCTGTTTTGTGGAAATAGTTGTTATCCATTTTCTTATTCAAGAGCCCATGGGGGTGCATGTGTCTGATTTGATAAGACTTCTGTTAGTATGCAGCACTGCTTATGTGTATCTACCGTATCAGCACACGCTGATGCCCCATTTCAATACAGATGTCCCTGTGCCGGAAACAAAAAGTAAAAAAACAGACCTGGAGCTACACTGTAAAATGTGCGGTATGTTAAAGGTAATAAATAATTGATTCTTAATACAGATAGAGAAATAGTGGAACATGCCAGCTATTGACTGTGCCATGTTGTTTGTCCTAGTTATGAATTTTCCTGTGGCTGTTCATCCTCTTGGTATCCATTTTCCAATTATTTCTGACTGATGCTTTTGCTTTCAAAACAAAGCCAAGAGCTGCAGTTACATACAGCAGGCAACAATCGGAACATGTATTCCTCCCTCACAGGACCATTTACATCTTTAACGAGTTTGTTGTCCTCCCACTCTGTTAAACTGTGCCAAAATGCAGAATGTAATTGAGAAATAATGTATTAGTCCTCTTGTAAGGAAATAAGGGAATCCAAAAGGAAATTCCGCTTGTCAGCCTCTTCAATTCTGTTAAGGCAAACTATATTTTTGGTTGTGTGCTTGAAGGAGAAAAGCCAACCCTAGCCATTAAGTCGAAAGTGGGTGTGATCGTGGCTGTACTGTCTGTTTACCACTGAGGTGAGTTCTGACATCTGTAGGTCATAACTCTTAGACTACTGCATAACCCAGCCAAATAATTTCAATGGGCATGAAGTGGAAAGACAAGAAACTTATCCTAGGGTCTAATCTGAATGTAGTACATAGTTTTATAAGAGATATGACAAGGGCTTTTGAGACCGTAAATATAAACAAATGAAGAAGCAGCCATTTGGGTCTCAGATCTTTAGATTTATATTCATGCTCACAGATCTAATTACTACTAGTGAACTGGAAAGATCCCTCTTGGCTCAATTCTTCTTTAACACACTGCTGATCACAGCTATATAAGCCAGGAAGTGAAAAAAACAGAAAAAGCTTGGCAAACTTCAAGCACTGTTTGGGCCAACTTCTTTTTTTGTTCATGATGTATGCAGAAAAAAAGACATGGGCAATTCCAATTTACTTTGTATCACATAAATGAGATCAGGACATCTCTGTGACTTTTGTGGAACAAAGTATTTCCTAATGCAAGTTACACAGCCATGTGCATGTTTTATTGGAGGAGCCACTCTTCTAGCTGGCATCGTTGGAGTACTTTCTGCTCCCTTTCCTCCTACCTTACCTTTGAACTGCTCCTGTGCTCAATTGATGTGGAGGTAGAAACATAAACCTGTAGGAGCACAAAGGAGCCTTCTGAGGGCTGTGGATTTTATCCACTGAGTTGGTGACAAACCCTGAAAGATAGATAGTGCCTTATTGTAAAAGTGACATGTAACCTGTTGTTCTCCTATGTGCAGTTGCAAGTGTGATGGTTCCTCCTCAAATTCCTGTCTTTATTCAGAGGTGTATATGCAGCTCTGAAAGCATTGCAATGTAATCCCTTTTGCCTGTACATCTTTGCTCCGTTGACTAAAATTCTCATGTCCTAACAAAGATTGACATTTCTTGCTCACCTGGCAATACTTAAAACATTGTCAGGATTTGAAACTCTCCAAATTGTTGGACAGCCATCAGTAAATGCATAGGTTCTTGCTTTGGAGAACTCCTTGAACACTGTTGGGATGGTTGTCAACAATTCTACCTGTATCAGCCAAAAAAGCCGTAGACAAATACAAAGATAAGAGCATGTGAACTAGTGTTGGAAAACAGTAAGCTTGGCAAATGAGAGCATGCAGAGCATATTGCTTTATAGAGTGGTGGAATTTGTTGCATTATTCTAGTTTCTGTGTTCTTAAGGTTTTTGTGAAGCTGTGATGGCACTGGAAACAGTTGTGATGGGGAGCTAGAGAGACGCGTTGTTCGTGTGCAGTCCCCAAACTCAGAAAATTTTGAAATATGATTCCTTTTCTTCTGGGAAATTTTTTTGTGTAGATTATGTTCCAACAGAGTTTCTGAGGCAGCCTGCCCATCCAATTTCTCTCATTTCAGGCTTATGAAATAGCAAACTGATAGCATGCATCCATCCTTTTGACACTGTAAAGCATAAGGCAATTGAAAAGTCATTGGGCTGCCACTGGAAGCTGGGTTATGGATTCTAGACAAAAGCATGGAAGCTGTAATTGGTGTGAAAGACTTCTCTTAACCATGGCTTCATATTTGATCTCTTCCCAGTCTTCCCAAAGAACAAGTTATTAACCACTCCTTTGAAAGAAGAAAGGCTTGAGGCAGCATAGTTTGAGATTTGTTTGACCTTTCAGCTCTGCTTTCCTTTGAAATCAGGATTATTTCTGCTGTATGCAATTTAGGTTACACAGGGATTCCAAACATCTGAGACAGTGAGGGAAATGCTAATTTTAGGCTCAGACTTTCAAAGAAGCCTGGCTCCAGTGACTGAGACAAGGAATGAGACTTTTGAGGAACCCCTGTATATTGCCTGGTATGTTTTATCAGAAAGTTTGATAAGTGTTGTCAGAGTAGTTCCTGAAACTACTTGCGTGAAACTCTGAGGGGCTTGAATGGGAAGTGAAATTTTGAAAATCCTAGGTGCCAAGGGCAGGCCTTGCCCTGTGTTGCATGCTGAATGCCTGCCTGCACCAGGAAAATATTTGAAAACTTCAGGAAAAAAGTCAGTATGTGTAAAAGGAGTTAAATGATCCCAAAACCTCAAGACATGGGTTATAGCTATCAACTATATCAACTGTCCAACAGGAAAAGCACATAGCTCTCCCTGGGCCCCAGAGGGTTTGCAAGACTGACCTTTGAGAGGAGCTGACCCAAGATGTCTAGAAGCAAAAGATTCCTGAAGGAGTTGCCTTTGCTTGCCAGAAGAGCAGCTGCAGAGATGTTCCTCTTAAATGAAATGACACCATACCAGAGAAATCCAATAAAACAGAAACCCAACTAACCATACTAGAGAATCGTTAACATTTTGCATGTTCAACCCATTTGTAACCTATAATTACATAACTAATCCATATTTTATACAAGCATGTTGCATCAATTACTACATTTGTATTTGTTGAGCGGTGGAAATGAACTCAACTGTTACGGTGCTTGTTGAAGACTTGGGGCCATTTATGGTATGCTCACAACTCCCGTTGACCTTGGTAACATCTCCTGCAGGAATGAAAATCTGCCTGAAATCACTATATACTATTATGGAAAACATGACAAAATCTACACTATGCAGTTCTGCATGCAGTTGTATCAAAATATCCGAAAGACCAGATGCACATTGGGAACAAAATGCTTGCAACTTGAGACCAACCACACAGATTTGATAGGCATATAATGTCATCCAGTGTATGGAAACAAAAGTCAGGACAGCTGATTAAATCAACAGAAAATACCAAATTTGGTTAGTATCTTTTAGTGGCTGGTAGTTTTACTGATGGCTGGAGTTGTGTGATAATATTCAAATGTAAATATCATTTGTATAATGTAACCTGAGGTTACTGTGATTTTTCCCTCCCTCACCCCATGGTCAGGTGAATTTGGGTTTGATCTTGAGTAACTGAGACAGAAGTACCAAAGTACAGTAAATCCAACATAATACTTTATTACCCCAAAATACACATTCCAAAACACTGGAAGAATGCAGCATTTTTTCTGAATTATTTACTCAAGAAAACAGATGAAAAATAATACTTTTCACATGGCAAGGAAAATACAGGTCAGGAAGCTCATGAATGATTAAATGAGTGTACAGTGTGTACATCTTAATATGCAGTATGCATATAGTTCCATCTTGCTTCTGTATTAGTGTGTGGAGTTAGACGAGGAGATCTCTAAAGGCAAAGCGGTACTTAGTCCAGATCCAAAATCCAAGAGGAAGCTAGCTTGAAAAGTAACTTTACTTGGATTTTCTTTCTATTTTGCATACAAGGTTATAGTATATTGGTATCTCATGTGCATACATGTAATAGTTATCTTTTAAGTGTGATTAATGTTCTGAGGAAGAGGTTTATTATTCGTTTGGAGGCTTAAAGAACTACTTGGAACTCAAGGATCCGGCTCCATCGTGTATACTCAATCCTGGCGCCAGGATAACTTTTTTCCCATGTGTAGGTAAAGACACTGAGGCTTGAGCAGAGCTCTGGTGGTTAGGGGGATGTAGCAGCTCTCGGTGTAGAGCAGGCAAATGACACTGCCTGATTTTTTATTTTTTTTTTCCCCTTCCCAGAGCTGCCAGGCTGTGCCAATGTAATTTGCTCTGGATGAGCTGCTCTTCTCTACTTTCTAATAAATTTGAAAGGATCACTAGCAATGCCAGGTATCTCTCTAACTTAGGGTACATAACTTTTATTGAGTTATCTGTTTTCAACTTGCATTATCTGGTTGTTATTCTTTCAGTCAGAGGCATGTATGAGAGAACATGCCCCTGCCTAGGGAATTTAAATCTGTTGTATAAAGTCTATGGCTAGTGCCAATTATAAGTCCAAAGAATAGCCTTTGTCGTTGGGGTTTTCCTTTGATGTGTATCTAGAGGAAGCATGCAAACCACATTTCTGGTTTATCTGACCTCTCTGCAGTAAGTTCCAATCGGATTTAGTTTTCAATTAACAAAAAAAAAAAAAGTGCAGGGTTTTAAAAGCTATAATTCCAAATTATTTCCAGCACAAACCTCAAGCAGCTGCACTGTGTTCTGGGAAATGCCTTGGAGGCTGAAGGAGGGATCCTTTTCTCCAGGCCATGTAGATGTTTTATAGCTGTGAATATGGCCTTGAGGTTAAAGTAACTCCCTTGGAGAGCCCATCTATGGATGGGTTGGCCAAGCAGTTTTGCGGTTACGAAGCATGACCTGGGTCTGCTCTTCCAAACGCCTGCTGCAGGGGAAGGAATGTGATGATGAGAGATATGCACATCTTCTTCACCTTCTGAGATCCTGCTTTTAGCACTCTGTTGCCTTTCTTTGCATATCCTCGGTGCCTTTTGGAGCCCTACTAACACGTATGGACAAGTTTGGCTAACCCTGAAGCGTGGATGCCTGTGTCTGGGAAGCAGCACGTGCCTGCCTGGATGTGAGGTGCTGAGTGGTCTTATTAGCTGTGTGGGGGAAGCAGAGGAGTCCTGGGCTGGAAACTGCTGATGCAAGTGCCTTGTTTCTGGTAATTCAAGTAGTGTTTATGTACCCTACACTTTCTCAAGAAACTCTGAAAGCCCCGATTCCAATGCCTGCTTTACAATTATCTGACAACTAATTTAATAAAACCTCTGCAATTAACAAGCTGAATTCATGCAGCTTGTGTTCTTGAGGGCCTCATCTGAAGGTTATGCAATTACTAACGGGCAGAACTTGCAGATGTTGCACTGATTCATGAAGCTCTGCTTTAATGTTAAAAAGATAAAAATAAAAAATTACCCTCACCATGTTGTTTCTGCTTTGCTATTTCTAAGCTATGCAAATCCAGGAAGCTGCCTGTTGCACGTGATGATAAATCGCTGGTTGGGGTAAGATATCCAACAAGCAACCAAAAAATAATAAAATATTAAATGCATTTTCATATTGTATGCATTCTGTTTACACATTATTCATCAGAGACTCTGAATCTGGTTCAGAATAATAAATGTGGAAGGGGCCAGTTCTTTTCTCAGTAACGAGTAGGTACAGCAGAAAGTATTTGGCCTATAGCTCTTCCCTTGAGGAGCTCTGCCTTAAAAAGATATGAAGAAAATGTCAACAAACTCACAAGATTTGACCTGTGCTCGTATCATTTGATGTGAGAAGTGCAGAGGAGAAAGTTAAGGCAGGAACTGAATAAGAGGGAGAAGGAAAGTAGGGTGCCAAGTGCATCCATAAAAATTAGAATTTTCTAATTTGTGAGTAAGAACAGCAGGTTTTATTAGTGGCTTATAAACAGCACTGAAACCTGGAAGTGACAATGAACTGCAGCCCACGGCTTAAGTCCATGATAGAAGGTTATAATTCATATGCCATCTAGAAGTGGAAATCTTGTTGAAAGCTACTCTTAAAATTAGTTCATCACTTGGTGCTGAATACTCTTCTGTCAGAATGTGTCTCAAGGAACAGCAATAGGAGTGAGGGGCAACAATTTTAAGAGTAAGAAATGATAAATTCTGTGAGGGGAGGAGGGTGACTTTATTGTCATCCTTTGACTCATCAATATTATTCTGAATTTAAGAGTTTGTTAGATCCAGAAAGTCTGGGTGCTCAATGGCAATAAAGGAACTGTATTTGGCTAAGAAGAAGGGATAGGTGGATAGCGAAGGAAGAACTACTAGATGTTTTTATGGCAGAAACCCAAGCCAACCAAACAGATGCTATTTAGTAAGGAGAGGCAAATGAAGTTTGGAGACATAACTGCAAAAGTTGTTCTTCTCCTGGAAAAAAACCACAATCCTCATCTTTATCTGTTTGTGGACTTGTGTGCTTTTTCAGTGCTTCAAAGAGAATGGAGAACCATGGAAGCCAAACAGGATGGTGTGTCAGCAAACAAGGCATGCTACAACAAATGTATAAATGAACTGAGCAGCGTAACAAGTAATAAGTATATTTTACTGCCTGGCTTGCCTTAGACTTGTGGCCTAAACTGCAGGGAATGTGCATTTTGACAGCATGCAGTTTCCTGTTTCTTCCTGAGTGAGACTGGTGATCTGGTTAGACTTTGCCACCTACCACAGAAAAAAGTCCTGCCACAGACTTTCCTACAAAACTTGTTCTGAATACCTGGCAGGAAATTGAAAATGGGAGAAAAACCTAAACATGAAGTATTAAAGATGGCGTGGTTGAATCTATCAACTGATCTGACCTATAAGAAAAGATGCAGAAACTTGGTTTATTTAGGCTAGCAAAACAGAAGACAGGTAATGTCATAATATTACATAATCTCTTCTCACTGGCATTTACCTTCTTTAATTTAAGCGAAGTGATAACACGACACACAGACAAAATCATGCTGACTGAAAGCCATTTTAGACTTCAAAGTAGAAGGAGCTCTTAATTTTTTAAACAGGGATGGCCAGGAGCAAGTGGGGGTTTTTTGTTTGATGGTTGTATGGTTGGTTTTTGGTTTTTTGGTGTTTTTTTTTTTCATTTGACTTGAGGATGGCAAAAAAGCAGGCCACTTCTGTGGTGGAGTTTGAGCTCTTTGAGAGACTAGATGAGATGGTTGCTGTTATACAAGAGATCAGGCTTAAAACCTCAAGAACTCACCTCTTATCTAGGTTTTCTGTTCCCAGAGAAGATTTGGCAGGACTGTATTCTACTCCTGTCTGTGCATCATCAGAAACAGTAATTTAGTTCACAGTAATTACCACTGTATAATTGCTTAAATCAAAGGGGGTGTTAGGGGTCTACCTTTAAAGTGTCCTAGAACCTGTTGCAGTTCATGGGAACTGGGATTAATAATAAATTAAACAGAGAGCCTAAAATAGCCTTCCAGAAACTTAGCCCCAGGAATTGTCTGAAGTGAATTGGTTTTATTTGGTATCTAACACGGAGAAAATGCATACACAAGTGGCAGCAGTAATTAAACTTTCCAGAGTGATTACAAGTAAAACTGAAATCGTGTAATAAGCTCGGCTGTAAAACACAGCACACCGCTTAAAGAACTATAATGATACATGTCATGGACCCAAAGCAATGCAATGTGGATGTTAATTATTTGAGCAGTTAAGTTTTGTAATTAAAATCAGACTTCTCTGATAGCTGTGGCTGTCTCCACATTCCTTTGAAGTGTCTGACCTTGATGAATATTTGCTGAACTAAATGACCATAGCTACAATTGAGACACAAACACGTTTTGGAGTTGTGGAAAGATGAGCTCATGCAGAGTGTGCACCACCCACAGCCTGATCCGTGGGCAGTGATTACTGTAAGCCTAGACAACCAATTTTGTTTCCATGTGCTCTGAAGATACTCTCGGCTTGCACTTACATTCAGAGATGCTTTTGGCAGAATCAGTCCTTAGTTTGCCTACTCTGACTAGACATTTATAGTGGGGCTTTGCAAAGATGTGCTGTCAGCTGAAATTCATAGCGTTAGTCACATTGTTGATTCAGCTAGTCGTTCTGAAGTCTGGGCTATGTCTCCTATCCAGTTTCTTCCTTACATATTCTTTTCTTTGAATTATTGCTGGTCTAGCACTGTAATAAAATAATTCTGTGTACATATAGCATATTTTATAGTAACATATGTATTTGCTTATTTTGCCAAAGACCTTCAGGAATAATTTTTAAGAATGCTGTACTTACTGAAGTTGTACTTGCCTCTGAAAACGCTGGGACTTTCCAAACAGACCATTCATTTCTATGAGGTTAAGGTACTATAGGATTATTCCTTTAGGATGGGAAAGATGTAAGAGAAACCTTAATCATTTCAGTTTAAGCCCAGTTTGAAATGAGACTCCCTACTACACCTGATCCATACTGTTGGTGTTCATAGAATAAAAAGTATTAAAATCAGAGCTATAAGGAACTCAAAGTCAATTAAACCATTCCCAAGGATTTATTCATAGCATTTATTTGGGAACCCTGACATTATTAAACCTATAAGGATCTATTGTGAGAATTGCAACTTCAGTTGTGCCTAAAACCAGACCTAAGAGACATTCTTTACAAACTTAAAGCCTTGAAGCAATTTGATTTCTTTGGAGTTGGGAAGGCGTAATTCTGTTTGGGATTCTGTCTGGTTTGTTTGGGTTTTTTTTAAGAGGTCATCTCAAACTAGTTTTCCACTTAAATTTGACAAGAAAATGCCAAAAAAAGCGCAGCATATTAAAAATACTATTCTGTTTAGTATTTTATTCTGCATTAATTTGTATTATATTCTGTTTTATATGGTACATGATAAAGTATAATCTGCTCAAAGTAATTCAGTTGCAGAAATCATGGTCTGAAGTGGTAAGCTAGGTGTTTCTGATAAATTGAAATTGGCTGATTTGGAGAAGTGATATCTGGTATCATTTTTTTATTCTCCTGAAGGAAAACTAGCGTGTCTCTCTTGACATGCATTCTTGCTATCTGCTGATCTTGGCATTTAAGAATGCTGCAGAACAGGACAGGACAGAGTTAAGAGAATTTGGATGAGTAAATTCTCTGATGGCTCTTTAGGAAGTTATAATCTGTAAAAGAACTTCAGTTGCAAGGAATCTCTTGTACTTAGAAGGCAAAAAGGGAAAAGTAAAAGCCCTTATTGCACACAGCTTGCTATCTCACACACACGCATGCACACGTGCAGACACACACACCACCACCACCCCCCTCCACAAACACATCCCCCATATGTAGCCAGGTTTGAAGGAAGAAGTTAAATGGTAACTGGTTTTTTTCCATGGTGGTGCAAGAATTTTGTGAACAGCTGCTGACTGATTCTGTCTGTGCAATTGGACTGATGGCTCTCTGAGTATTTGTTCAGGGCTGCCAAGTTATGAAATGTTTGATATACAAGCTGAGTGTGAATAAAGGTTTTATTACATTGAACAAGACATCTCTGCTCAAAATTCCCTTGCTTACATTTGCCTGGCTACTAATGACCTGTTAGTTAAATGTTGATATAAAAATGTCAGATGGACTAAAACAGATCAAATAATATTTCTTCTTAGGTCTGCTTTTTAAATGTTTTATGGTTAATATCACTGGGTTTCCCTCCTCTTCTGATGCGTATTTACTGGTTGTTACACAGTCACCTTTTTAAATACAAGGTAAACCCACAAATCATCTGGCTGCTTTTATTGTAATCTGTATGAACAGAGTTGTCTCTGCTTTCATAGATGAAGGAATAGTTTCTAAACAGGGTGTGTGCAGAACTTTTAAAGTTTTTTCTTTATATTTAAAATGATAACTCTGAAAAATAGCAAGCTTTCCAGGGTCTAATATCTTTCAAATATGCTAAGAAAAGCTTGAATTAATCCTCTTTAGGTCTGTCTCAAGTCTTGAAATACTAATGTTGCCGTATTTTTAAAATTCCAGATTATACCTGTACTTTCACCTGTCTTTCATTTTTGTACAGAAAGAATTATCATTTAATGTGATAATGATTAAAGACTGATGTGATCAGTTTCTTAGTTTTCTTACATTCTTTTTCTCTTCTTTCAATATGTTTCTGTAAGTGAGGACAAATAGGAAAGGCAAAATGAAGACTTCGGCATTTCAGAAAATTGATCTGTTTAAGTACAGTGATGGAGAAAAAGTTACAATATTTTGTTAAATGATTTTATAATTTTCAACAAGATCTAGTTACTAATACTTAATCGTGATATTAATTATATAGCATTTCAGAAATAATAACTAATGCAAGAAATTACAGAGTAAATGCAAAGATTGCTTTCAAAAGGGATGCTTCAATCATGCTATTGTGGTGCTGCAGTACAAGTCTGATCCGAACAAATGCCCTTATGTCTGTAGAAGGATTTTGGAAAAAATGCTTCTGGAAGCAAATGGCACTAGACGATAGTAAAATCATGAATGATGCCCAGCCGAATTTACTTAAATTCATAGAGCTATATTTCATGTAGCTGCCATGCTATAGCCAAATGGTATTTAAAGAACTCCAGTAACCTTTATGCATAGAAGTAGTTTTGCAGTTACCCAAAGCATATAGATATAGACTCTTTTGTGCTCTTCACACGTGAGAAAACTAATAATGTGTGAACCACTCTTATTGTTGATCTAAAAGGCTTCAGAGAATTAGTACCTGAGCCTTGCTGGCTCCTAGGCAGTCATGCTGAACAAGTAAAGCATTACAAGCAGCATTGTATTTTGTTCTTGTCAGCTAAGGTTTCCAAGTGTTGTAAAATTCTTTTGTGTTTCTGATCCTTCTCATAATATTGTTGTATGATACTATAACTGTACAAGAGTTCAGCACCCTATGAGCTGACATCTGGAAACTATTAAAGCTCTTCATAGAGCATAGGGTGGCACAGGAACAGCTGATGCATTGGTAAAGATCAAAACCTTTCAGTTGTGCCCTGGTAGGGTAAGTGATTGCCAGGTTAAGGCTGGTAATCTCTCTGGGTGTTTCAGACAGACTTCTGGTATATGTACAGCATGATACAGGGCTGCATGTATAGTATGGCTGGATGCCTAAATGATCCATGTGAAAAGAATATGGAACATTGCTGTTGTGGTTTTGTTACAATCAGTTAGTGACAGTCCAGTCTGTGAAAAGTGACAGCTACTTCTCTGTGGTGAAATTTCACCTCTGAAACAAACAATTTTGAGTCCAATTGTGTGCCTTGCATTTGATTTGTACATGTGCACAGTGGCTCTGTGGTACACAGCATGAATCATAGGTAGGTTGTCTTGTCACATGTGGCATGAATTGTACAGTAGTATATTCCATGTTGTTGTGATTCAAACTTAAGGAGCTCACTTACAGGGCAACCTAATTTTTCCTCTTTCCTTTCTTCTTTTGTACTGGTAGCTTAAATTCATTGTGCAGTTTGAGTCCAAAACCAGGTATTTTAAACACACACATTGTGAGAAGATTTATGCAAGGCAGTTTGTAGATCATTACATATTTTCTACAGAAATTAGGAAAGCTTATTGTAAAAGTCAAGATGAACTGTAGCTTTTCATTACTACTTTTTCTGGACTCTTACTTTGTTTTATTAATATCATAACTCGCAACCCTCATCAAGCTCCCTCAATTCTCATGATTCTAGTTAGAGGCTGAAAGCACATGTTCTAAGAATGACAGAAGACAGAATTTATTGCTGTTAGAAAAACTGTTTTTAGGCAGATGTTCAGTTCAGTTTGGTACTGGTAAAATGATTCATAAGTTTAAAAAATGGCTCCTGAAATTTTATGTAGATCATCCCTATAAAAATAAGTGAACTAAAAAAGGATAAACAGGATTGCAGATAATAAATAATATTGTTAGGTGGCTTTCTAAGAGCGTCAGATAATTGTTAATATGTCTGAAGTCTGTGTTGAGTAAGGAGAAAGATTGTACATAAAATAGTGGTATGAAAGATTTGAAAACATGTTCAGTGTTGTTGGGTACATGCATATATATATATATGTATATCCCTATATGTATCCTGATAGAGTTAATGGATCAAGTCTTGCAGAGAGCTGCATGTAGGCAGATTCTAATATTTGTCATGCCAAAGTTGGTACTTGGGCTGGATGAAACCAATTCCAGGGCCCACATAAGTAATTTTAAGAACTAGGTTTTGCATCTCTCTTACGATGATGCCATGGCCACAGAAAATACGGAAATTATCAGAAATCTTTATTAAAAATGCTTCTTATTTTTAGTCTGAAATAGCTGCTGGTGTATATATTATCCCTGCTTGTAGAGGGAAGACCAAATTGCACCAGAACATTGCTGAATATATCTGAAGTCTTTCATTCTCTTTTTGCCCTGGAAGCCTGTGCTAGTTTATCCAAGCCTCAGGTACAGAAATTAATGTCATGCTAGACCTTTACAGAAATCTTGTGGGTTACTGCTTAGGGACAGTCTCCTTAACTGTGTAGAATTCATGTAATTTTGATGGTACCATTTAACTGTTCACTGAAATGTTAGCATGAGTCGTCCGTCTGCTTAAAACCACTTTTGGGCTGTGCTCATACCCTTATTTAGGTTCCAGCTCTGTTCCCTGGAGCAAAAGACTTTGCTCTGGTTTGTCCATCTTTGCTCCAGTAAAGGAGGAGGTTAACAGCAACTTGTTGGTGTTGGCATGCAACAGTGCTGCTTGGGCTTTCTCTCACCTCTCCTTTCAAGGAGAAAATGCTGAGGCTTTTGGTTATAGAGCCGTAATCTAAACACAAGCATGTAGTTCTAAGTGAAAAGATGAAATAATGAAATGGCTAAGAGACAGGATTGGACTGTAAATAAGAGGTAATGAAATAGTAAAAACTTGGGGGAAAGGTAGGATGCAAGTGAAGCCTGGAGATCAAAGTGACCCACTAGCAGAGCAGATGGACATAAAACTAAATGAGTACTGGCATGCGGAAAGTTTAAGGGAAGTCTGAAATTGGAAAGCCAAATCCCAAATCGCCCTGGACAGAACCAGACTGTTGCTGACCCTTAGTAGCATTTCCTGCTAAAGAAAAAAACACAAGAATAGGGTCGCTCTTATAATGGTCACTAACACTATTCCATAAAAATGGAACAAACATAGAATAAACAATTTTTTGCTAAGGCTTTACTTGATCTCAAGGTAGAGACTTGCAAACCATTTATTTACTGCTGGTCCCATACTGCTGTTTTTAAATTGTTATATGCAATGATGCCAGCTCTCAAACTGGCCTTTGAAATTGTCTCGATGAGCTGCAGGCTAAATGCCTTCAGGTGAGAAATCGCCGTTTGGCAGTAGTGGCTTGGTTAAAGACTCTTAGTGGAGCCATTGGCCTCGCAGAGGGAAGAGCTTGGCAGCCTTCCTCCCAGTTCTGCTGTGGGTGCTGCTAAGACCTGGCCTTGGCTTAGAGAGTAGGGCTGTGGCAGTGAGGCATGGATGTGCTGTCTCAGCCTGGTGAGTAAAGCTGGAGGGGCACAACTTGTGTTTGGGTGTGAGCAGGCAGTGTGTGGAAGAGGAGGGACTAAGAGAGACTGTGCTGCAGGAGCAACTGAAGTGAGAACAGGTGCTGCTGTTCCCAGTACTGATGGTGGTACCTACCACTGCTACCTAAACTAATGCTGGTTGAAAAGCTTCTAGCACACAAAAGCCGGCATTACTTCCTTCAATATTCCCTGCTCTTTGTACTTCTCTATGTGATGAACACCAGATGTAGCAATGGGACTGTGAGTGAATTTGTGATGCAGCATGACATCTAGGTAGTAAGTAGCACTAGTCTGTAGGTACGTACCCTGTCCTGCATGTATCCTGTACCTGTGCATGAAGAAAGGGCAAAGACATCGTGTTGTTTCTGCCTCCCATCTCTAATGGTTTACACAAGCAAACTAAGTTTGGGACTGCTCAACACTGGATTTATTCCTCTGAAATACAACAATATAAAAAAAGATTTTTTTTCTTGCCTGACAGACCTGCCTACTTAGATGTGGCATCACATCTATTTAGTGATAAACACATTTATTTTGTTCTACTAGCCCTGCAAAGCAAGGGAGCAAGGAGATAAATTGTATTTTCACTGAATTTCAACCAAATTATATCTATTCGAGTCATTACAAGTCTACATGCCACTGAATTCTTGTTACTGGTGACAGTGTATCAACCAGAACAGATAAAGTTTGATTTTCAGAATCCAGGCTAGAATCTTGCTGAGCCGAAATAAAGAAATACCTTTCAAGTTGTAATTTAAATATCTCTGGCAAACACATAGGGCAACCCTAAAGCACCAAATGTACATATTTATTTTGGAGAATAAGATCGCACTCTTAAGACATTGAAGTTAATATTACCACCCAAATTAAAAGGGCAGTTTGCTTAAGCAACTGGGATTTTGGTAATCAGAGAACACAGGCATACTATCTGCTATAAAAGTAGGCAGGAAGTCTTCATGATCCCTCTCAATTAGGAATAAATTAGTCTCATTTCAAATCTGGAGATAAATTTGACTATGTACTTTTCAGAGGAGCACCTGCCCAAGAAACTGGTGTGTGTTACCTTGAAGTGTAAGCCTATGCAAATAATGCATTTCTAGCTACTGCTCAGAGAGATCAGTTCATTACAATATAAATTACTAATTTCTACATGGAAAAGGGATGGCAAATAAAAGAATTTTATTCCTGTCTTGCAAGCAATTAGCTCAGTTCTTTGGGAAGTAGCTCAATATAGAGTTCATATCTTAATGCTGATCTACTATTGTCTTGGAGTACTGAGGGCTATGCAGACCTGCATGTTGTGGATCTAACAACTGAGGTGAAATCAGGCTTTGACCTAATAGAGAAGAAAACCTAGCAGATACCCATGTTTCCAAGCCAAAGGCTGGCTTCCCTGGAAAGATAAATTAAATGTAATTGATTTCTGCTAGCTTTCCTGCCCAAGAGCTTTAAGCCTTGCACATGGTTTTAGAATGTTTTTACAAGCTGGAAAAATGGGCCAACAGGAACCTCATGCAGTTCAACAAGGGGAAGTGCGGAGTCCTGCACCCGGGGAGGAGCAACCCCAGGCACCGGGACGTGCCGGGGGCCGACCGGCTAGAAAGCAGCTGTGCAGAGAGAGCCCTCGTGGTCCTGGTGGGCACCCAGCGAACACAGTCAACAGTGTGCCCTTGCGCAGGGGACTAACAGCATCCTGGGCTGCGTGGGGAGAGTGTTGCCAGCAGGTCAAGGGAGGTGGTCCTCGCCCATCTGCTGAGCTCTGCTAAGGCCACGCCTGGAATGTGAGGTCTGGTTCTGGGCTCCTCAGTAGAGGACAGATGTGGAGCTGTGGGGGAAGAGCCCTGTGAAGGGCAACTAATGTGATTAAGGGACTGGAGCATCTCTCCTGTGAGTAAAAGCTGAGAGAGCTGGGACTGTTCAGCCTGCAGAAGGGACGGCTCAGGGCAGGTCTCATCAATGTGTACAAATACCTGCAGGGAGGATGCAGAGCGGATGGAGCCAGGCTCTTTTTCTTGGTGCCCAGTGCCAGGACCAGAGGCCGTGGGCACAAACTGAAACACAGGAGGTTTCCCATGAACATCAGGAAACTCTCTCTCTCTCTCCCCCTGCCCTGTAAGGGTGACCAAGCGCTGGGACACATTGCCCAGAGAAGTTGTGGAGTCTCTGTCCTTGAAGATGTTCAGAAGCCATCTATATGTGATCCTGAGCAACTGGCTTTAGGTGGCCCTACTTGAGATGACCTCCTGAGGTTCCTTCAAACATCAGCCATTCTGTGAAGTTACACTAAAATAAAGCTGCTGCATATGTTTTATTTTTAAGAAACAAGTGCTTTTAATGCTTTTCTGCTAGGAAACTACTATTAGAAATACATCTGATTATCAAAGTCTCTTGCAGGATAAACAAGAGCTGATTGGCACTGAATATTAGAGTCCAGAGATGTCATATTTTCCTATTGTTGTGCCAAAGCTATTAAAGTTGCACCTGAAACTAACAACTCTAAACAGGCAGTCTTTGGCTTTACTGTAAGAAAGATAAAGTCCTGTTCTTCAAAGTCTGTTTAGGGATTGCTGGTTTTAATAAAATCTGACTTTGTGCATGTTAAAGAGCAGTTGTGCAGTTATCACCGGTTTGTGCTCTGTATTTCAAATGAAGAAGACAAAAGTAATAGCAATACAGACTTTTTTTTTTTTTTTTAATGCCTGTGGCTATGATTTTTCACTCTTAAGGTTTTAGACCTAAAGGAATGAAGTCTAGGCACATGCTCAGGGAACAAGTGATAAGGATCAAGGAAGATTTTAAGACCTGCAGCTCATGACAAACTACAATGCTTTATAAACAGATTTACAATTAGCTTCTTAGTTATGTTCTGATGAGATTTCTGAGGACTCAAAGAATTCTTGGTGGCTCAGAAAGAGAAGTTAACCTTCCCCTAATATGCCACATGTTCTGTCAGATATGCAGAGGCAATGGAAAACATTTGTCAAAACAGATGGCAGCGCTAGCCCCCTGCCACTGAATACAAATGGTAAGTTCAAGGTCCAGTTAATGGCAGGTGAGCCAAGAAACATTTGGAGATTCAGTTTAACATTGAATATACCCCAAAGAATACACTATTACAATTCCAGGACTTCTTGGCTGTGGCCAAACTCTGAATACTGCAAGAACAGTAATTTCATGGTTTATACTTCCAGCCAGAACAAAGAACTGCTGAGGTGTGTGAAAACTAAGATGTAGCAGTTAACATGGTTTCAAGTTTTTTGAAAAGACATGCTTGACAGCTGGTTCAGTCCAGCAGAATGTTTTTTGCCCAGTGTTTCATGGTAGTCTACTATGCCATTAGACTGCTTTCCATATACTAAAATAAATATTATCTTAAAAGCAATTACGTGTATAGAATATACTAAGAGACTAAATGTGAAAATATCTGGTTTTTCTATTAACAAAATGCTGGCATGTTACACTAAAGGAAGTTTCACAGAACAGTTAGGTAAAGCATGGAAACTATGATCTGTATAGCTGAAGTGTTTGTAATTGCTGGTGGCATGACTACTAAAAGCAAAACAGTTGCAGAGATGTTGTCTTACATGCATCCAATGAAATAGATACTGGGGTAATTTGTGCTTATTACGCTAATGAAAAGAAAAATGCTAAGATTTAAATGATTCACTGTTAAATAAGCAAATGTTACTTGCCAGAGTTTGAAATATGAGCACAGAAAAAGCTCCTACAAAGTGTTTGCAATAGTGACATCAGTGCTTTGTATTGACCCTGAGCAAGATAATGGTTACTTAATCATGTATTATTCTGTAAAGGTAGTTTTTATTGTACAGAATGGATACAGTGCTACTCACTGCAATGCATTAAGTGCAATTATACTACACCATGTCTCTCTCTCGCTTTGTATCCTTTGCCTGTATGTTAGGAATTAGGCATTGAACATCAGAAGTGTAGCGCTGTTGAAAACATAACTAACTACTTAGTCTTATACACTTGTGCCTGTTGTGAGGTTTAGAATGTTCCCAGTCATTCCTGGCTGTGCTCCCTTCTGTCTTCTGCACACTGCAAGGGAGTGTACAGCCACAACTTCAGATCAAGAGGAAGGGCTGACAGTTGTCAGAACGTGCCTGACAGTTGTCAGACTACTCGTATTTGCTTTCCTCAGCTTAACATTAATGACTTTATAAGGATTAGTTAAGGCTACCAGACCTACTCTACTTTTTTCTTCTAAAATTTCTTGAACCTACAGCATAGTCTTTTAAACTGATAAGTGAAAGCCAAGTTATAGTTAACTACATCTTAAGGGAAGCTGCTAAACACCCAGTGTTACTACTTTTTTTTAGAGTTGTAAAGGAGTGTTCGTGTGCGATATACCCTGTGTAACTTGCAAGTGGCTGTGGAATGATGGCAGGCACTTTCTATACCTGTGGTTTCAGGTTGGGCCTCGAGACCATACTTAAAAACCCACTAGTCATATAAAGATGTGAAATTCTTCCTCCTCCAAACCCTTGTGATCTTTATGCAACAGATTTGGCTAGGATGTCACCATTACTTCCCGTAAAGCAGAATTAGGAGATATGTGGGAAAAAAAAGCTGTTTTCTATTAGGAATTAGGCACTGAAGGTCAGTGCAAGACCAATATGCAGATGTTAACACACCTCAGCTGGCAGTAATATTCAACTTTTAAAACACTGTATGCTCCAAATAACAGTAGTAGATACATGCTATGCTAAAGTACATAGAGATGTGGGAGGTAATCTACAATACTACGAATCTTGAGGATTTTCTTGACAGATAACAGCTTGCTGTTGTGGCTATCTCAGGAGATTGGCAGTCACTTGGAAGCAGCACATTTCTATGCGTCTTCTTGACAGTACCTGGGCTTAATTAAGTCTGCTGTTAGCTAAATATCTCTATAGATAAGAATCTATCTTGAAGGAACCTGCTGCAGAAATCCAGATTGGATGGCAAAGAATTATGGTTGCCAAATTTGTTTACATAGTTATATAGGTATTTTTTCTTTTTAGCTGAGAGTTTCACTGTGTAGTTTGACAATAAAAAGTCATTCCTGGACTAAAGCATTTGGAAACAATATAGGAGAATGGAGATGGATGTACAAAACTAGAAAGCAACTACTTCAAATACATCCATCATTTAAAACAGGGAAAAAATATCTATAGGTGAATTGCGTTTTCAGAAGTCTGGCTAAAGAACAAGGTATTTCTTGTTTTTTGTGAATGTGTATGGTACTGTACAAACCAAATGTTATTTTCCCTTAATACATCTCTAATCCTAGGTTCTTCCACTTTAATCTAACAGTGACAATAATACAACATTTGATTTCATGATTTTCTGTGGCTATTAATCCTATGAGCTTAGATCCCTTTGTTAAAACATAATTGAAATTTAGCAACCTGCCTACTTTATCCTTCTAGTCAAATTTGTCCTCATTTGACAATTTTTATATTGTCAAGGACAATGTCCTTTCTAATTTTACCTTATTAAATTTTGTGAGAAAGAACAAAAGTGGTCTGCTGTTTCTTATTACTCAGGGTCAATGGATCAGATAATTCAAGGTGTGATAAAATACCTCAGTGAATTCAGCTGTATGTAGTAAGCATTATTGTTATTAGGCCATGTTAAAGTAGAAGTGCAGTTACTGGTTCTTCTGTAAATGCCATCAATATGCTACGCCTAGCAGGTACCTGTTTTTCCTGTAGAACATGGTTTTGGTTTTGTTTTGCATTTTAAAATGTACCATGTCATTTTAAGTTGCTAAATGGTGTGATTTACTGACTGTTCTTGATAGATTACGTTGGCATCTCATGAGGGTTGCATGCAAGCTTTCTTCCCTTAAAATACAGCCAGTTCTAAGAAAACAGCATTATTCTTGTGAAAACAGCATTTATATATTTCTCTTGCATGTTCCTCCTCAGCATCATCTTACTGGGAACATGTTCAATTTGCCAAAAGATCTTCTGAACTCTGACTGCAAACCATTCTGTAGCCCACATTTCTCATGCAAATACCATATGACCTCAGGCAGGTAGAGAACTTCAGATTCTCTAAGCACATTATCCGCAACCAACTTTACAGTTTTCCGAGTTTGACTGCTGCATATTCAAAGCACTGTTTACTTATTGTACTTGTTATTTAGACTCTATAATTTGTATCTAGGCAGTTTGATTTCAATCTTACCTCAGTATTCACAACCTCATCTTGCTGAGAAGTCTTACCCAGGCTCCTTATCCTGAAAACTCGGGGCTTTTTATTTGTTTGATTAACTTCCATGGCTTGCAAGCAATCCAGCTTTTGTTCAGTCGGTGTTCGGTAGGCTGGTGCATGCCTCTGCACTGCTTGGGCTTTCTTTAATTAACATATGGACTATAATATATTGTTTGTTTTGAATCTGATGTCATGGGAAAAAGTGTTGCTTGAGTCAATATGGAAACTTGCCCAAATACGTTCAAGTTGTTTCTTCCTTGACTGTAGTATCTGCTTGAAACTTTTCACTTGCCTTCTGATGGTTATTCCTGTTCATCCACAGGCTGTTTCCAATCCAAATATAGTGTTACTTGATTGAAAAAAAAAAAATATAATCTCCAAGAAGCGGTTCTCTTTTTAGCACGTTTAACAATCCCAACCAAATCCCTTCTGAAATACCACGGTCCAGTTTGTCATAGAAGGTCACAGGCTTGCTAAGGCTGTCCCTCTGGACATTTCAGCAACTTCTGTGTCTGCACAGCTAGAAAAACTCTGCTGAAATGTGGAATGTTTTTCAGACCCTTTTTCCCCTCCCTCTGAAGCTGCTGTGAGGAAGCAGTGAACTAGGGTACCCTTGTGAAAATCCTATTGACCCACAATTTGGAATGTGCAGCCAGTTCAGGGCTGTGTCCTACATCAGGGTCCTATGCTTGAGGGTTTTTTCCACTGAAGAAGCCTTTCAGATAATATTTGGGAAGGGCTTTAAAAACACAGCCAAAGTGATTTTATTTGCTTGGCTGCTTAACTAAAGAATATTAGTCAGAGCAAACTAATGTAACTCCACTGATGTTAATAGACCTTGAGTTACAACTGAAGAACAAGCCCTGAAATTCTAGGGAAATTATACAGGTTGAGTTTAAAAAACTCTAATGCTGCCTTACAGTGTATAAAGTGTTAAGATTGTTTCATACCCAACTAATTTCTAATTATCTTTTTCTTTATTAACTTTTCCATTATACTCTTTTTCTGTTGATGTCATAGTTTTGCTATAAGAAAACAAGAGCTCTGTTCAAGATAAGGCTCTCCTGAGCTGTACCTTCAGATGTGTAGTACCTGCTCAGGACAAGAGGCTCAGCAGGCTTCAGGGCTTGCATGTTCCTGGTGAAACATTCAAAAAATGAAAATGTAACCATTTGTTTTGTAAATACTAACTGAGGTTTTTCTGTAACTCTTAACCCAGCTGCTTAAGAACAGATTTTCCTGGGGACAAAAAAGATACTGTTCTAACTTGAGGGTTGTCTTGCAGCCAGATTTCAAGCTCCTGTTATAAATCATTATGGCTCTTCAGAAAACAGATGAAAAATATGAATGTTGGCAAAACCCTCCTTCACCACATTTGTTCCAAAAATGGATGAACTATTTTCTATAAACTTAAAAAAAAATAATAATAATAATCCAGAGTCTAAGAAGAAGAAAAAAATTCAACCTAGCTGGTTGAAGCGTGACATATTTGAAAACTAAAGTGTGTAATGACATAAGTAGTCAGACTGAACTGTCAGTAGCACAACATGCTCACCTTTTAAAAGTCACATAAAGACTAAAGGAAGGGTTGAGATATTTCCATTCTGTTTCTTTCTAACAAAAGATACTTTAGTAGACAGACAAAAATCCTTGAACAGAACTGGATGCTACAGGACTTCATAAAGTGGGTTCCAGTGGTGGAATTGAACATAGTGTGTGTGGTATGTATTAGCTACCTGGATGTTATTGGAAAATAGGAAAAAAATGTTTGTACATCATATGTATTTTTTTAAAGATAACAGAAAAGTAATTCTGGAAAGCGTAATCAACACTTACAAAGTTTTAAATTTTGCTTAACTCTTCCCAGGATGCCTCCCAGCATGTAGCAGATTTTTCTGGTATTCATTAAACTATTAAAAAAATTCCTTCTTCTGTTTCACTAAACAAAAAAAACCCTGTTCATTATAGAACAGTGCCCACGTTTTGCAAGAGCTGCAAAATATTTTCTGGCGTTCTAGTTGTGTTGCGTGCTTTCTTAGTTTCATGTAAAATAACTTCATACTCTCAGAAATGATGTTGGTAATTACTACTTTTAATGCATTATGGGGTTAAGTCTACTTCAATGTCATCTGACAAACCACTTCTATTTTTGTCAGCATTAGAATTATTATATTATATGGTTGGCTGAGGAACTACATGTAGGGAGATCTTTGGTTTTAGCTGGCTTTGGAGGATCTGCTGAAGACTGCAAAACCTGTACAGTGAAAAGGGGCTAAGAGAGCCTGGCTTTTCTCAGACAGTAATCATCAAAAAAGGCAAGTGTGTAGTTTCACCAAAGAATTACAAACATGCTTATATATTATTGAAATAATGCATATTCTACTATCTAAAGCACTTTGAACTCTCACAAGGAACTAGATTATAAAACAAACAGAGACTTTGTTGAAGTCAGTCTCTTCCAGACACACTTAGGCTGATGTTGAAGATGATAGCAAAATTTATTTAATTTACAAATAGACTCAAAATAAACAGCTACTTGGGTGCAATCTTCCTTTTATTCAGAAGCTAGGATAGGGCTTTTTTTTTTTTAAGCTTCTCTCATCTATTGCATTTCCAGGCCATCCATCAACGCAGCTACAGTTATCCCTTTAGCTGCTCCTACATATATGATGATGAGAGAGAAACCAGGAGCCAGGCAGAAAATATATGGACTGTCATGACACCTTTTGTTGCATTCAATGGTTTTTTTCTCAGAAAAAAAGCATCTGACCCTTAAGAACATCACTTGGCAGTGACAAATGTGCACATATTCTGATATTCAGAGGGATTATGTCCTGAGATGATTTCTTAGTTACAAGTCTGTATGACCAGTGTTTATAAAATGGTGGAGGCAATATCCAGGATATTTTTGCTATTTATAATTCCCATTGTTGCAGCTCTCTGGGGATGATTAGATTAGATGACTTCAGTGGTGTGATAGCTATTGATATAAATAACTTTCCAGAAGATTTCCTTATGACTTCAGAACAGATTAGCCAATAAGAAAAACATTTATGAAGGAGCTTAGTTCCCTAGCTATTTTCTGAAAACCATACTAGGCACTGATCTGCATACAGAAGAACTAAAAAGGCTGAAATTTTTGCGTGCCTAGGCTTTTCATAAAAAACAAATCAATTATCAAACACTTAGGTTCGAATTTCAGAAGTCTCAGGCTCCTTAGTTTCATAAGAATTTCTGAACATTGTATTTTCTGAGAAGTTTAAAGAAAATGGAAGAAAGGCTCACCTAAATGAAAGCCAAAATAAACTGTATGTATTCATTGATGATCAGAAACAAATAGTGTAGTTCAATGAATAGCTAGGGAAATCTGGCCAAGGGACAGATAATTATCCAAAACTCTCCACTTATTTGAAGCAGACGTGAAGGTCTGCTGTTGGAAAAGGTCTTGCCTCTGAGAATTCCAGCCTTTCCTGGTTTCAGCCAGGAAAGGAGTAGTGGAAGAAGTGCCTCTCGCTCTATTTTGGTACTTCTGCTTTTGATCCCCAAAGAAGGGAAGCAGAGGCATGGCATGTATTTGGAAATAAATTAACAAACTTCTAATGGCTCTTTCATGTGGGTCTATTTCATTCCATTTTTTGGCTGCAATTTTAAATTGTGTTTAAATTTGTTGACTAATGCTGAGGAAATGATCCACTCTTTCTTAGGGGGACCAAAGGTTTCAGGTAGTCTAGAGGTCTACATAACCCAAAGGTGAAGCTGTTTGTAATTTTTTTCCTTGCTAAACCTGAATTCACACACCCAAATACTCAAACTTTGTGTGCCTGTATGTTTGTGTGTGTACAAGTACAATTTGGATAACCTCCGTAGCTTACCTCTGAAAACTGGAATTCCTAGACTTGGTTGTTACTTGACCGAGAGACCTCAGATGTCATAAGAATCTGCTTCTATAATTCAATGATTTCATCAGATGAGGCTTCCTTTAGTTAGCTACAGAAAACACCGGAGTTCTTTGGCATGTCCTGACACTTGCATTTTTCAATTATGACTTCTGTGGAAAGCTGCTTCTAGCACATAACAGGTGTGCAGATAGCGTCCTATAAAGATTTGATTGATTTTATTGAAAAGACAGATAGTGTGGCAGCAAAACATTCAAGGTGTTTGATGTAACTGCAACTCTTTAGCTTAAAAGAATGAACTTAGCTAAATATTATTCCAATATGAAATGTTTGCCGTACTGTGGCATGCTGTTTGCTGTGTGGAAACACAAATGTTCCTCAGCTCAATAGTGTTCTTTGCGCCTCTAAACTTTCAAGGTGACAGCCCTGCTTTTCTTGGAGAATATTTTAGAAGTGTTTCAGAGCCATCTAGAATTGGAAAACAGAGAATGAGCTAATCCCTTGGCCAATGAAATATGAATATATTTGAAACTGAGTAAAACTCTGAGACTTGCTGAAGTCTCCTAATGCTAATCAGTCTGCAAGACACTGCAGTGTGGGAATAAGGTTGGCACCATGTACTCCCTGGTGCCAAGGGAGTACAAGCCTTGCCTGTCATAGTAAAAGCAGTGTGTTGCTTAAGGTAAATGAACTGCAATGAACCTTTTTTGGGGGGGGGGGGGAGGGGAAGTAGTTAGTTTTACTTACCTGCATAATGAAAATTTAGAGGATTACTTAGTGTATTTAGAGTGAAATAAGTGTATGGTTGTGCTGAATTAGATCAGTGGTATGCTACTGTAGATGGTGGTGGCAAGTAGGAAATGCAACTGTAAGGTCACATGCAATCATCTACTTGTAACAGAATGTTTCTCTTAAAGACTGTAATCTGGAATGATAGACTCAACTTTTCAAGACTCTTTTTCTTTCGTATTTCTGTTTAATCTAGCTGATATTGCTAGCCTTGATGTAAGCACTAGGGGATGCAACCCTATCAGGGGGAAAGAGGGATGCTTCATTTTGTGAGATGTTATGCATACTAAAAGACAATCCTTAGGTGAACATTTCATGATTATAGAAATACCACTCCTCTGGAAAAAAAAAAAATAAAATCCTGCTTTTAGAATGGACCAGTCTGCTCTGCCATACTGCCCTGAGCACACAGCCTTGCTACAAATAAAGGCAGTTTTTACCAGCAACAAACCTTGTAATTACTACAAGTCACTTTTTGATTAGAGGAATGTATTCAAGCACAAGAGCCATGGCACCACTGGAAGTGGCTGGAAAGAGTGAGAGACATGGCCACCTATCCACCAGCTTAACTTAAAAGGTTGCTGGCAATAAGTTTGCAGTAGTCTCAGGTTCACACTAATTCTACAAGTGATTCTCAAAGAGACATTAAACCACCCACGCCCACTGAACCACTCTTGCATTGTTCCTTTTCATCATGTCACATCTGCCCCAAGCTACAGCAGCTAACAAAAGTAAAAGGTATCCTATGTAATATTCTAAAGAGTAATTTGATGAAATTTGTTCCTGCATCTACTGCAGACTGAAAAGCTGCTTGAGTTCTAGCCTGTTTTTCTAACCAAAAGTGCCTCCCTGATATTTCTTCAGGACCCAGAAAAATAGACACTCTCTGTTTTTAAGGCATGTATTTCAGTATTGATTCTCAGTTCTACTCATTCCAACTCAATGTGTAAGAGCAGAGTTGTTCCCTCCATTCTTCCAGCCTTCAATTGTCTGCAAATGTTAGATGACTTGAGATGAGGAGAGTGTGCAGTGTCCATACAGAACACTGAACTAAGGCTATTTCAAAATGTGGCTGGTGTAATGAGCTTAATATGCCTCTATTTCCACCCTCTATAACATGTACTAATGCGAGTATCCTTACCAAGGGAAGTGCTTCTCATGTGAGTATAGTAAACAAGCACGTTTCTCCATCACTGAATTCTGGGATTTATGAATTACTCTACCCACAACTGTTTTGCCTGTTTCTTAAAATTTCTTTCCTTGTTAAAGTCACTGATTAATGCCAATCATCATTATGCACTGGGTTTTGTTTAACGAGTTGCTACGTTGATTGCCATGAGATGCCTAATGTCTTCTGCCAGGACTTATTTAACAAAATATCTTTTGCCCATCAAACCAGGTACTGGATGAGGGAATTACTCACCTGAGGCCATCGGGTACTACTGTGAGCTCCAGCACATCTGTAAAAGGATGAGGGGAGAGACTTGGCCAGTTGTTTGTGTTCCCAGTCAAGCATCATATTTAAGCATATTTGACTAGGAATTCTGCACTGGAAATAAAGGAGGTATTATTCAAAAGAGATATGATCCTAAGATACCAAAGAGGAATTTTCTTGCTTCCTCTGGTATTTTTTGAGTATCGGCAAGCTGGTGAACTGAGACGCTACACAGACAGTTCCTTGCTGGGGAAAACTGGCAGTGAGAAGGTGCCACCTGGCAGCAGTGTCTTCCTGCCTCCTTCTTCTGTGCTGCTGCTGCTCCCTGGTGCGAGGGAGAGGTCATGGTGGAAATCCATAATTCATTAACTCTTTTTCTCATGTTTGCTCTAGACTGACTGTGATAATGGCAGAGAAAAAGAATATTCATGTGCTCTCATCTCTGTCCTTGTAACTGAGATTTGTAGTCCTCTATAAGAAATTTCATGTACAGACTTTTTTTAGAGACTTGTTCTGTGAAACCATCCAGGTTCCTAAAAAAAAAAAAATATTTTTTTTTTTTTAAATAATCCTACTTTTCAAACACAAATCTAAAGTTAACCAATACTGGCTATCCTGCTTGATCTGGGTTTACTGCTTCCAAAACCCAGCACTTGTACAGTCTGTATGACTCTACATGGGGTAATTCCCTGGAGGACAAAAGCAATAGATTTTTTCAAATGAAGTTAGTTTTCAACACTGAAAGCTAATCGGAAGCAAAATATAGTAGAAGAATGTAAATTTACACCTTTCCCACCTAGGCTTCGACAAAAAAATTTCTCACTTTCATGTCCTGACTTCTGACACACGATACTTTCAGATTCGATAGAATAAGTTGATTACATTGAGTTTAAATTTCAGAAGAAAGTATTTTTGCTCCCCATTTTTGATCAGATAACTTTCTAATTAAGAAAAAAAAAACCCACAAATAAATCCTTCATGGTCAATCTTTATGGAAATAAATAAAAAAAGCTATGAAAAGCTGTTTGAATTGCAAATAGACACCTTTGCTAATGTATTCATAGTGCTGCCAGGCTTCAATTGCAGGTGGCTACTGTTTGAAAGCTTATCAAGTTACCATTTCATCCCACTAACAGATGGTGAAGTAGCAGAAGGTGGGTCTCACTTTTCAGGGATCTGTCCTCTGTGGTGCCTTGATCACAGGTTAAGAGACTGAAGGTCATCCTGTGAAACATGGCAGACATTTTTTGCCTCAGTATCTGGGTGTAAGTGTGCTGGCTCTGACATTTGGGGGTAAATCACAGGAGGTTTGTGGTAAAGGTCTGTTCTTAGGGGGTCTGGGAAGATTGTCCCTCATCTGAGCTACCATCATTGCTTCAAAAAGTGACCCCTGTAGCAGAACACTCTTGGACTTCAGAAAATATATTTCTGAAGCATAAATTGTCTTTTGCTTTGTTGTGTATCTTAAATCACACATGCCCCTGTAGAAGGTCTTCAAATGTTCGTGAACAACAGGTTTCACCATAGTACTTGTGATGTACCTGTCTGATGTCCTTTCCTTGCTTCCAATAAGCAATTTTGTCATAGATTAGTAAGCAAATTAATTGATGTAGAAGTCCCTTGTTGTGTCTTTCCTATGAACCCTTTGTGTTGTGCTGTGTGGGTTTGATTTTTTTTTCTAGGCTGTTTTCTAGGAGACCTTACTAAAGTATTAATAAAACATCACAAACACTGCAGTGGCTCCTAGGCTTTGATATTTATATTGCCTCCTGACACACTTCAGATAATGCGGTTTCTCTACATCAGTTTACATTATAAATTGTTATGAAATTTGGTCTACAAAGAAAATGTACAAGGGAACATGTGAAAGCTCTTGGGCTTTTGTGATGGACTAAAATAGCAATATAGCCATAGTAGTGGCTTTGTGGAACAGGGCCACCCTGGAAAGGCCATGGGGATGGGTGGAGAGATGATGATAGGAAGTAGTCCCATTACTAAGATTTCCACAGAATGTATGAAAATTGCAGCACCAGTGTGGAGAAATGTACAAATCTGGCATTTCTGTTTGCATCTCTCCACACTGCTGTGATCAAACAAATGTGGACAGGGTAGGATTAGTGGCCTGCTCTCCAGTTGCCTTTGAGACTATTTACCTTCATGCCCACAGAGATTCACCTGTGCTTGAGGACATCAATTATCCTCATCCTTTATATTTCCTTGGAATTGCTGAGGAAATACTTTTCCTAAAATAATGTCCGTTACAGACCTGACCTGAGTTTTCTTCTTCCTTCTTTTGCTTGATAACCAGGAGGTCTGAATAGTTGTGGCATGTGTGCAATTTCATTTATATACAGAGAAAACAACTACAAAAATGCTGGAACACTATCTGAATAATAATAACCTTCAACTATTCTTAATTTTATCCCCACTATTATGTCTCTGATCACATAGTTGCTATTGATTTTTGTATTATTCTCTGTCAAGAAACTGGATAGTATCTATCAATCTGTTTAAAAACTTGAGGTGAAGAATTTGTGCTCTTCCAGATGGTTTAGGTATCACAGAAATCCTACAGTTTATTAAGGTGATGCAGAAAATAATTTAGTTGCCTTTTGAGGTCAACGATGATGATAGCTTGAGGATTTAGTTGGGCACTTGAGCCCAGCTGCTTTAATCTGTCTCTGGTGGCTTTCACTCCAGCTTGAATATGGAGTGTGAGAGAGAACTGGATCTAAGCAGGGACACCAGTCCAGGTGTAAGCAGCTTGTAATGCAGCTCAGTTATTGCAAAGTATATGGATGCAAAAACTGAGCCATCTGGCTTATGTGTTCAAGCTGAAATCTGAAATACCAGAGGTGGTATAGGTAATCTGACTTCTCTGCACAAGACCTGTTGCTCTGCAAGAGTGGGGGCCCAAGGATTCTTCCTGTTTGTCTAAATGAGTCCCTCAAGGCTCTGTACTCTGACAGGGAATAAATAATTTAAGATAATGAAAACGCAACTTTACATCAATTGCCTATGCTCAGATTTCAGAAGGAGCGTCTTCCTAATGTCAAGGGCCTCCCGTTCAAAGTGTGAATTTTCAGGCTATAGCTGAGCAGCTTCGGCATTTATGTTTCCAGCTGTAGTAAACTGTCATCTTATGGGAGAACTCCATCCAGATGCTAGTTTGCTGTAGAGAAACTGGGAGGCAAGAATTATCACTTGAACTGCTAAGCCGGGTTTTATGTGTGTGTGTGCTGTGAGGAAGACTAAAAGCAGAGCTGATAAATACACGAATCTTTCCTTTAGTGCTCTTCATCTTTGTGGTGCAGATCTGCAGTTGATATGTGGTTGCTAGTTCTCTCTGTGTATGACCTTGCATAGCAAACCAGCTGAATCCAAATGCATTTTTCATAGCTTCCTCTCCTGTTCATGCTGTGGTCTTCTCTCGCTTGAAGGAGCTGGCATGTCATTGCATTTTTTTGCAAAAGTAATGAGTTCCTCTTGAAGTGGTGAATCGGAATGTCATAATAAAATGCAACAACCGAGGTAGCTGACAACATGTTTTAGAAGCAGCTGACAATAAAATGAAAAAACCTTCAGTCTTGTTGTTCTCAGACTGCTAGTGTTAAATCTGTTCTGTAACTGCTGCCTGCACAAATGTAGTAGGAATTCACCTTTCCTTGTGTTACTCTAACACAAACATTTGCTCTGTGAAAGTGGATGGTTTAAAACAAGTGTAGTGCTCCACGTGTGTAAGTCTGAAATATTGATCTTTAGACCCCAGCACATACAGTAAACTACTATTGCATTGTATTCCTTCCTGCAGTTTAACAACTTTTCAAACTCAGTTCTGAATTAACTTTGTGCTTTTCTAGATGTTTTTTTCTTCCTTTCCTTTTAAAGAGTATACTCATTTATAATAGCCATACATAATTCTTTCAGAAATTATGGAGCATATAAAAGCTCTTCAAATAATTAAAAAAGGTTTGAAAATGAAATGAATGCAACAAAGACAGTTATCCAGAATTCAAACGCGTGCAAGTGCTTCAGGCTCTGTGGTAATGGATAATCTGCAGCTTTTAATGAAAAATCTTGGTGTACCTTTTAATTTCAAGCTTACAAATAGTGGCCTTTTATCATAATCAAAAGATGTTCAAGTTATCTGCTGCCCTACTTTGATTCCCCTGGCAGTATCTTTCAGGAGTTCTCTTAGTTCAGAAAAAGAAGAAAAAAAAAAAAAGGCTTTGACACATGACTAAATGCCTTAAGGTATGGAAGAGCACTGCTCCCCTTGCATAAACAGGGAATGACAGCAGCAGACAGGAGGAGAAAACTTCAGGATAAGTTGTGGGAATTCTCCAGATGCATTCTTCTTTTCATGATTGGTTAATGAATTGATAGCAGTGGGATTCAAGGTGGAGTGTTTTTCAACTTATTTCTAAAAGTGAATAGCTATAGTGTTTACGTGAACTGCATAAAATGCTTCTGTTTAGGTGCTTTAATGAAAGTCATTGGATAGCAGGCTCTTCTCAAAGTGTCACCCTGTCAGTGTAGTTCTGAAAAAAGATTGAATCAATCGGGTGAATACAGACATCGTTCATTCTGGTAATAAAATAACACTGCCTATCTGTGAGCAATCTGAATGGCAGTAACTTCATAAAGATGTATTTTACAAAACAAACACAGAGTTGGTAGCTTTTGTCACTGGATAGAGATCTGCGTAGACCCCTGTGACCTCTCTGGAAATTAGAAAGCAGGCGGAGAGTGACTCCTATAAATGCTCTTCCTTTCATGCTCAAGCATAACCTCAGCATTTACTTCCTTCATCTTAACGATCCAAATACTTAAATATGACAGAAAATTACTAGTTACACATTTAATAAATTACCACTGTGGCTTTGATCATACCCTGAAGCATCAGCTTCATGTGATATCAGCTAAGGCTTTGTGTCATGATTTGTCATTTGTGCAGCTGCCAGATGCTCACAAATTTGACTATGAAATTTGACAATAAAAGCATTGCAGAAATTTATTAAAAAGTCTTAGTTTGTTTGTTGATCTTTATCTTATAATATGTAATCTTAACTACTTTTATACATAGCTATTTATATGTTATTGAACAAAAAGCAAGGACAGCCAAAAGTAATTATTGCAATGGCTAGTCCGTTCCTAAATTCCCAGAGATCTGAATGACAAAGCTAATTTTCCAAATACAAGCAGAGTGTGCAAGGACTAATTATTGTATTTGTTAGGAAACCATAGTAAAGTGATATTCACTTCTATAGATGCCCATTTAATAACTTCAATGCACCGTTAACCTTACCCTTGGAAGAAGGTATCTCAGCAGTACCTCCATAATTAAGATTTCAGCTCCCAGTGTCAGGCTGCCTTCAGAGTGTGCTGTCATAAGTCTAGACACATTTTTGTGATACCTGATACTGTTGTTTCAATGCAAGAGGCAACTTCACATTCAGCTGGAGCAGTGCAAATGATAATATTATGGTATGACAATGTTATTCTTTTAACTGATGGTTTGTACCTCTAACAAGGAAAGTTTTATGAAATTTGTATTGGCTTCATTTACAGAAAGCGTACCCATTTAGTGGTTCGCTTTGACATAACTGTTCTATTTTTCATTACTGCTTAGTGCATAGGAACAGTACTGTTTAAATTTTTTTTCCTTTCCTTTTATTTTTCTTGCTTTTGTCTTTAAAAAGCTCCAAAGACTTTCTGTGTACAATGTGGTTTGAAATAGAAAAAGATATTAATTTTGAACAGGCATTTTGTTTTATTAAGTATCCATTTCAGGACTCTTGTGTATTTATTGGTGTGAATGGCACAGCTTCAAAGGATAAAGATAAATACTGCATTCTTAGTGTTGAAAACAACCTACTGTCAGCAGAAAAGCTTTTTGAACTGGTTAGAGCCTACATCCGAGAAGTTATTAATTTCTGACATCTCTTAGGCTATCTCTTTTCTTTTTAACTTGCTTTACTGAACATAATTTGCTACAGCCAAAATAAATAGCACCATCTTGTCCTGAGTGGGAGCCTTGGGGCATGGTGGCACTGGCACTGGGTACTCTGCCTCTGTGCCAGAGTCCCAGGCTTGTGCAGTCACACTCGGGCACCCAAAGAAGTAACTAACCTGCCTTTCACTGATGTCAGTATCTTCTGTTTGCAGTTACCTGCAAATCCTTGAAATCTGGTGTAAGGGCCTAACATCTAATTTATGAGCTTGGGAACTTAGGTCTGGAAATTTTGATTTAACCTTTTTCAGTAGTGGGAGTGCCCATCTGCACACAAATGTGAAAATCAACCTTTCTGAAAGTCCTTTTCTGAAGAAAGTGACCTGTAGATAGAAATTTGATCTGTAAAGATGCCCTCTAATTTATTAAAATTATGTTTTTCTTTAAACTTTTTCTTTTTACCAAGCTTAGGCTAGGGTGTGAAAATCAATCTATGCTCTAACTGTCTATTACACCCTACCCTGAGAAGGGACATTTTGCAGCCTATGCCAACGATATGTGTGAGGCAGACAAGAACCTCAAGCTTGTGGTAGTCACACAGTCCCGACAGGTGATGATGATGGAAGCAAGCAATCGATCTGAGTGTGTGACTGCTGTGTCCTGGAAGGGAAGGGACTTGTCCTCATGCTTTTCTGATTCTACAGCAAAGACCAAACTCTGTCCTCCACTTGGGTTATCTCATTGTGAGTCCTACAACAGCATTGTGTGGCCAGCGCAACTCACGGTGAAACTGCTTTCTGCAAAAATTCCAATAATATTCTTGTGCTCTGAAATTCTCTGGTATTTCAGTAACACGGCCCATATCTTAGAGATGCTGGTTTGTCCCGTTTGCTGCTGTGATACTTCCCACCCTTCATTTCCCAGGTGAAGCAATAGGAAATGGTGTATGTGTAGAGGTAACATTAAAAAGTACTTGCATGTAGTAAATCGGTCATTTAGGGGAGGGGAGAAAGAAAAGCGTGGTGTTTTATTTTGGTGCTGGTTTCCACTCTTCTTTCCATTGGCTCCATGCCTCTTCCTGAGGGCTAGGAGGAACTGCCCAGCATTGTGAACTCAGCTTGGCTGTGAAGCATCAACAAAGAGCTGTATGGATCAGTGTTTGGAAATAGACTAAAAAAATATTTACGTGTTGGAAAAGGTTGGAGAGATTTTTCTTTCTGTCCAGCTCGAATTTCAACAGTTTGAGCAGGATCCACAAAACACCATTCTTGAAATCAAGCTCCTATACCTTGATTTGACATCAAGAAGACACAATGACAATTTGTCCGAATTAATGGACTTGAAATCTATTTTTCTCTGAGAAATTTTTAATATTATTCCTTATGCTAGAATCAATTGACAGATCACAGAAGTGGGTAACGCATTCTCTAACATTATGTTCTCTGCTTCTGAGGAAATACCGAAGACAAAATGTTCAGTGTATTTATCCTCAGAATCCCTACTGGACTCCAAAGACTTCCACAGCTGAGGGAATAAGAAAAACAACTGCGAAAATTTCAAGTTCAGACTCCTCAATAAGAAAAAGCAGGAGTCTTCAGTTCACTCCTTAGCAGATCCTTAATCCTTAGCAAAAGTTTGTTGTTGTTGTTTTTTAAAATGTTTCAAAATAACTTTCATTGTAATGTAATATCCCATTTGGGTAGCTTACAAAACTGAAGTATCACAAATAAGGTTTCAACAGTGAGTTGCCTGAACAGACCCCTTGAAAGAGTTTTTACAAAGCCAAATTATTTCTGTAGGTGAAACTTAAGTGGAAAAAATATTTAACATGAAACATTTTTGTACCTCCACTGAACCTCCATTTTTCATTTTTGGCCCATGTGGAATGTTTTCAGTAGCTCAGAAGACAACAGACTCGGGTGTCTCCCCACGACCTCAATGGCTGCATGAACTGCAAGTTGGTTCTTTCTCTCCTAGCCCTGCTTTTCTTTGAATCTGAAATTCAGTTTAATTGCCAAGAATTAAATTAATCCTTGTGAAACAGAGCTTGAACCATGTATTGATTTCAGATTTCCTTTCTTTCTGAGAAATAGGTGCATATGAAATACCCTTTAATCATGCATCAACCAAATTATTTTTTTAATGAACAAATTAAGTGGCATCTTTGAATTCTTCATTATTAAGGGAGTCTAAGGTAGTTTATTTGTAGGTATATATGCAGTACAAAGAATTTTTTGCAACTTACTGGGTATTTCATATGTAACACATCTGAGCAGTAACCTTAAGAAAACCTCAGTTAAAAAATTCATGGTCTTTTACAGAGTTAAAACCAGGAAAAAAAGCTGTTAATGGCAAAAGAATAATAAATGTTTAATCTAAGGAATGGTTTTGTGGCTTATGGCCTTGCATTAGTCGTAGCCATTCATGGTAGCCTCCACTAAATGCACACTCAAGAAATCATAAATGATACTATTTTGGTGTTGCTGAAATATTTAATGGATATATTAACAAAATATTTAATTGGAAGGATCTAGGACAGGGTCCCTGGTCATATCCTGAGAGAGTAATGAAAAAGTCTTCTGCTAGAAAACAGATGTTTCAACACAATTCTGTTTCATGGAAATGTTTGAAAGGGTTTGGTTTAATTCTTCATTGAAATAAAAATAGATTTTGAAGGCTTGAATGCAATCACAATCTGGATTTGTTCCCTGGCCAGCTTTGCCCTTCAGCCTGATGCCGGGTGTCTCTAGTGCCCGCTACTGAGGTTTCCCTGTCAGTCGCATCCTCCCCTGGCAGCCGCGGGGCAGGGGCAGTGCTGGGGACCAGTGAGCCCCACCCTGTGGGGAGAAGGGCTTTTCTGGTCTTTCTAGTAGAAGTCAAGAAGCAGCTCTCCTTACACCTTGAACTGTGAGGTTTTAGGTGTGAAAGGGGGATGGTAAGGAAAAGGAAATTGCGGGAGAGGTATCCACTGAAGAAATTGAAAGAGAGAGTCCTATGGAAAACAGGGAAATCAATGTCAGAATAAATTGGCAGTAGCAGTGCAAATTAGCAGTTCTAATATCCTGTAAAAGGATGAGACTGTGTCATTCACAATGGAAATAACATATAAAGCATGCACACCTCAGGTACGAGTCACTGTGTGTTACCTCCTAGCTGAGACTCTGCCTTGCCCCTGACGTGTTCTACCTCATTGCCCATCTTGTATGACGACACTGACATGTGTGGTCACTAACACCTAACATGAGGCATGCCTGAGTGGAAACTAGCCTCGGGCAGGCAATTGGTTTGACTGGATTTAGACTTGCTTTTGGGAGCAGCCCCGCTGGGCCCCAGACCTGACCATACTGGGACCACTTCTAGCTTAGTGCTAGGAAAAAACTGACTGGCCTTTGATCTTTTTCTCCTTTCCTATTCCTTTTTCTTTTCTACTATTTATACTCTTAATTCGTCCCACTCTGTTCCCCTTTTTTCCTTATTTTTTTTCTCTTCCATATTTCACACTCTCTTCTCCTCCTGTGTTTTCCATATGCTTTCTTTCCTGCTCCTTTTTCCTACATTCTTCCCTCAGGCCATGACAGCTTTTAGTTACAATGAGAAATGACATATTGTGAAGGTGCTGTATTTTTCCAACCTCTTCCCATACTCACTCCGAGTTTGGGAGCAAAATGTTCCTGGTGTGCTGCCAGCTGAACCTCTTGCAGTGCTACAAAGCTGGCTCCCTCCCATGCGTGTACTCCAGGGATGCACTCCCACAGCATGGGCTTTTTGTCGGCTATTTCCTACGTGGCTGGCCTTCTCTTCCTTTCCGGCACTGGACCGAGCAATTATAAATCAAACTGTTTAGAAAAACTGTCCTTAAAGACCAGAGGTAGCAAATCTATTTGTCATAACCTGCATCTTTCTGGAGAAAATGACAAAATCTTTATTACATTGAAAACGTACATGCTATTGCCTTATATTCTGCATGGTAGTTAGACCTATTTGAGACAGCAATATAATTACTGTATTCACTCTTTTGGATGGGTTGGGATGAAGTATCACTTTATTAGCATTTTCTTTCAACTTCAGGATTATATGGGGATCTAACTATCATCTACTTGTGTTAGCCAGGCAAACCCAGACCATCTTCCTTAAAATATATTAAGAAAAGGCTGTAAGACTATTCTGCTGTAACTTCTGGCCCCTTTCTTGAGCAGCTGTTCACATCTTTTAAGTTCGTAGGCTTCTTAATGGACATTTATTTGTGAAGAACAACAGATGCCATTTATTACCCTGCCTATCTTAAAAATTACTTAAGCCTTTTAGCATATTTCTCCAATTAGTGTATTTTAAAATACAACTTTTTCTTTCAAGTGCATTCTGGAATTGTGGAAATATACTGCATTCAGCATTACTCTGCAAACAGAAAAAATGATGCATATTATTTGGCGGAAAAAAGGCATGGTAGAAACAGTAAATGGAACGGAATGAAAAGTAAATGCCTTGCTCATGTGAATGCTAATGTGTAGTTTTAAATCATGAGGCACTGGCCCAGTTTTGGTTCTTTAAAATTAGATTTCTTTTAATATAAAGAGGCAGTAAGATAAAACATTCTGTGGTGTCTGTCAGCGAAGGGGAAGGCATGAAGCTGGTGAAGTGTTATGTAACATGTCCTATAAACAATTCTGTATTTATAGTACTTTATTAGTGTGTCTTCCTCCTTTTGCTGAGATTGCAAGCCTGAAGGTCTATTCCTTATATAGCAGGCAAGCACTGCTTTACCTCGGCTCTACTGTCAGCGTTTAGGCTGTCCCAGCATGTCTTGTTCTTGGCTGTGAGCTCAGAGAAGAGTTCAGTATACCGAAGAGTTAGCAGAGTCCCACATCTTTACTGAACTTTGTCACAAAAGCAGCTTTGTCTTTGGCGGTCAGATATTTTGGGAAGTGTTTAACTATTTATCTGAAAGTAAAAGGACATACTGACAGTATGTCCTTTACCTCTGTTTTTAATTGGGTTAATTTCTTCAGGTGTGTTGTTTCTAGATGTATGGTAAGAAGAAAGAAAACACAAGCCTGTGAGAAGCAGCTCAAATCTCCTTTTCCAGGCCAGGCTGTGAACAGCCCTGGTGTGTCTGGGCAGGACCTGAAAGAAGTTTCCTCTACCGTGACTCTGCTCATGTGCTTGGGATATAGTGATACAGCAGGCACTTAGTCACACAACAGGTCTGTGGTAAGCCAGCAACGCTCCCCTAACAAGACCCTCTTTCTACCTCCCAGGGGACCCTAAAAGCTGAGCTGGCAGGGGCTCCTGGCAGTACTGGCCACAGCTGGGCAGCCCAGCACTCTCTGCTCTGCTGCATCAGGGCGGGATATGTGTCTTCATTGTTGACATGCCAGTTAGAAGTCCTTCTTTTAGCATTAAACCCACAGAGGTGGAATGTTTTAGCTTAAAAACTGGGCTGCAGCAGTGGTGGCTGAGGCAGAGGAACAATTCTTGATCTGTCCCCAGCCACTCACAGCTGGATTTGCAGAAACATCTTGGACAGATGCAGAAAAATCCTCTAGGATTCATCTGTCCAGATCCTTCATCGACTAACACCCATGTCCTACATGTAGCTACTCTTTTTCATTTGAGATTTATTCTCTTGGCTTCTAGAGATAGTGGCACCCATGACCTTTTCTGGCCTTGTGCTGCACTCAGTCGCTGCGTGCTCTGCACTGCCTGTGGCCAGATCCAAATTGTGAGCATATGGTACTTCCCATTAATCCTTTCAATTAGTTTTTTACAAGCTTCTGGCTGACTGGTTGGATGATGCCATCTCACAGCCATGTGTCGGCTCTAGCATGGCTACTTAGTCACTAGGAAATTCTGCATGCCAAACTGTCTAGTTTTAATTGTCCAATTTCTTTTAGAAAATTCAAACCAGAGGACACAAATACATAAAGCAAGAGTGTGAGGCAAGAGGGTTTTAATTTGTTTGCTTCTCCAATATGCCTGTAAGTAATTTGCTCTTAAACAGAGGCAACAGTCCACAGGAGTGTGCTCAGGCTTAAAATCTGGTTACTGGGAAGAGATGGAGGAAGGAGCTGGAGCTGGTTCCTACTGTTACGCCCTTTAACTCCAGGCAGACTGGGCACATTCTAAAGTCCCCCTGTTTCACATCTTTCAAATGGGACATTTATCTATTATTTTCTCTGTTCTTTTATTAGTTTTAAAGCATGCAGTTTAGTCTTTACAATTGGTGATTGTTTCAAGTTAAGAGCAGTGGACTAGAGGAACCGCCCTTCAGTAAAATGCAAGGTACAGTTAGCACAGGAATTAGCTCCACATCTGCAGGGAAGCTATTTAAATGTAGACCAACACATATTTTATTAGCTGTTAGGTCGCTTAAGGAGTCATCCACTCCAAATAATAGTAATTCTGGTTAAATTTAGACATATATCAAGTTAGCATGTTAAATAATTTGAGGAACAGATGTCTTTAGAAACCACTAAGTTATACTTTACCAGCTTGTGCCAGTAGTTGCAATGGCAACAGTTCCAACACTTCTGTTCGAGAAGCGCAAGGACTGCCCAGGTTACTCATCTAAGAAAAGCACATGAGGCGAAGTGGGTCTTCCTGTGCTGGCCCAAGGGATTTTGATTGTATGGTAGTGGGTGGATGACCACAGGCATTTTGCCTGTCAGGCACAGTCTTTCCAGCATCCCTGATGGGTGTCGTGAACATCAGCACCATCCCCCACCAAGAGGCATGGCTTGAAGTTGGAGCATTGCCCTCTTGTCCCTGATTATAAAATAAAACAAAACCCTGGATAACTAGGAAGGAATTCCTCCTTTGTTTTGTAAGCATCTTGGGTCAAAGGCCCTGTAGAAATTTAAATTATGGCTATTGTTCAGTATTATTCTTGGTAGGAGATGTAGGCAAAATCCTTTCAAACAGGAAGTTCTTTTGTGGCCATCTTCTGAACAACTCTAATCGCATTACATTTTCTCCTTCTTCAAAGATCCCAGAAATATCTCTCTTCATGTTTAATATTTGAATGTGTTTATTGTGTTGATGGCAATTTACCTGCAAATTGTAATTATGGGAAATTCCTACAGCTTGTGACAAAGTGCACAGAACTGGTCACCACAACAGGTTTTTCCTCTGTTTCAAGTGGCCCCTGACTCATTCAGAGAAGTCAAGACCTTTCCTAGGGAAACAGAGCTCTTTGCCAGCGATCATTTTGTTACTGCAGCAAGTGAAAAAAGTCTTTTGAACATTTGGGAAGTGAAGATTAATTTCTAGGGCTGCTTCATCCACGCTTTCTTGGTGCCTTTTTGATTTTTAAACTGTCACATATTACTTACTTTTAACTGGCAGAACAATAACTCTGAGCTATTTTTTCTGAAACTAACTGTACGGTAGCTCTACAAACATGGAATAGTTGTATCAGAGTTTGGAAGAGTTAAAGTACATTACAGATTACAGCCCATGCCTGTTTGTTATGGACATACCTGGTTCCACCATGGAAGCCAGGGGTTCATTTTCATTATCTGAGATGCTGGCCAGATTTCTGTTTTTTCATCCTCGCCAGGTTTCTGTGGACATCTATTCCTTCTCTTGTTCTCCCTCCACATGCATTTAGGGCAGGGGTCCTCAAAGTTTTTAAACAGGGGCCCGGCGCGCAGATGAAGTGGCAGGCAGTCATCTGCGGCTGCTTGGTTTCCCCCGCAACCCGGGGGGTGGGGGGTGTGGGGGGTGTCTGTAAATACCAGGGGCCGGATTGAGGACCCTGGGGGGCTGTATCCAGCCCGCAGACTGTAGTTTGAGGACCCCTGACTTAGGGTCTCTACCAAATGAAATGTCATTTTAGCTATGTGACTGTGAAAGTGTTGCAAAATGGTAGGTAACAGGCTCTCTGTACTATTGTGCAGGCAAAGTGGAGACTATTATAGCAGTATTAAGCCATAATCCAGTTTTAATATGATTCTGGAAAAAATACTAGAAAAGCAACTCTGAGACTCAGTACGAATATTTACCTACTGCACACAATAAATTTGCTCATAACAGGCTGGGATTCTGCTGCCCACTGCCCGCCATGGGCAGTTCACAAAACAGCACAGCCTGGTAGCTTAGCTGTCAGCAGAGACATTTTTGTGGAAGATAGAGTCCTAGCTAAGTGCAGCTGCATTTATTAAGTGTTAGAAAGACAAGATACTTAGTTCCTAGAAACACAAAAAGAGAAGTTCTGTCTGTGTGGAAAGCGTTGAGCCCTGTTGAAATCATGGGTGCTGGTGCTGTGGTCACGGTTCCTGCCAAGAGCTGGTTATTGTGGGGTTTCTGCCCTGCACCCCCACAAGGTGCAAGACAGCTGCTGCCATTCAAAGCATCAAGGAGCTGACTCTTAAAAATAACTGTTTCTCCCCAGTTCTAATTATCTTTCCTGTAAGCACCCTGCAGACTTTTGTAAGCTAAGGCAGCATCCTAGGACTGTGGAGAGCCTCAGTGCTTCCCAGAGTGTCTTCAGGATGTCATGAGATGTCTCTAGCATATCACTTCTGCTCCCAGGCCAGCCCTGCCCTTAGCAGTGTGGTCATGGGAAGGTGGCTTTGAAGCTGGATTTTAAACTACTGGCAGCAGAAAGTTCTCATCCAGTTGGGATAGCGAGGCCACAGCCCTGTAAACCCCTGCAATAAGGACATGGTCCCATTCAGCCATACACAAAGATTATCAGTTAGTAAACATGTGCATTAACTACCTGGACTTATCCCTTACTTATTTCCCCGTGCTTAATAGATCTAATAAAAAAATTCTACAGTCCACTTAAAATAAACACCACTGTAATGAGCTTCAAGTCCAACTCTGAAGGTTATACATTCGTTTCTGCTTCAGTTGTATTTATAAAGGCCTTTGTGTTGTAGTTTAGCCTATTTAATTTTCTTGCTTTTGTAAACACTCTTATTTACTTTTTTTCTGTGGAAAAAAAAATAATGTATGAAACCATCAATTCATTTTTTTGTTTTAACGTGCCAAAGGTGACCTTTTAGGTTGTATTTTTAAGCATAGAATTTCTTCCAAAAGGAAGGTGCTACCAAAAGATATTGTAGGTGAAGGGATCTTTGTACCTAAAAGTCATGTTGATCATGAGATCAGATGTTATTTAAGTTTAATTTAACACAAACCAGAGCACCTATTGCATTGTAAATTCTCTCCGAAGAAACTGCTTAACTCCAATTTCAGTAAAGTCAAGAGGCTGTTTCTGAAAAATAGCATGTGTTAAAATGAAAAAAAAATATCACAAATTTATTACTATCTTGATATATAATAGCTTTTTAAGAGTGAGTAATTTTCAAGGCAAGTTTTGTTGCAGTAATATATCTGTGGGAATAATTTTTGCTTAAAGATTTAAGATTAAACTTCTGTCTTTTTTTATCAGTCATAATGAAAATACTAATAAGTAAGCATAACTTAAAGTTCATTTTTATGGAATTAGCATGGGCCTCCTGTTATCTCAGAAAGAGCACAGGTTCAGCTGAAATTAAGTTTTGGGCTAAAGGGTATGTTTCTATTTTAGCTGTCCTTTAATAGCTCACTATTAAATTAGTGTTATATAAACCAAGCTTTATCATAGTTCTGGTTTTTTATGCATTTTTTTGTCAGTATAATAAAGATCTGGCATTTGAGGACAGAAAGTAATGAAATACAAGCTGTCAGAGCATGTGGCCAAATCTTCTTTTTCAGCTTAAAGTTCATTTGTGAAAGGAAGAGCAGCTCTAGAGGGCTGATGGAATTTCTGATTCAGTGGCCCTGCCAGGAGAATGAGATATGAAATCTCTATGAAGTGCTCAGATACCACCACTGTAAAAGCAATACAAAAGTATGAGAAGCCCAACCACCACCAGACCCCTCCAAATGAGAATTATTTTGTAATTCTACCAGATCAGACTTGGAGAAGAGGGGAAAGCTTGAACCTAGCTTGAACACAAGGGTCTGAAGAGGAAACACCTCAGAGAGGTGCCAGAGCCCTGGAGGAAGGAGGCCATGGAAGAGACAGAGGCCATGACCACCTTCCTGCTCAGCTGTTGAGACCAAGAAAGAAGCAGCAAGTGCTTTGTTAGACGCTTGGGGATGGATACATACAAAGAAGTTTTAAACTATGCACAACCAAATGTTTCGGTCACCTGTCTTGCATAAGCTGTAAAACATTTGGGAATGATCTTCCTCATTTTGGTCAGAGAACAGTACACTTACTCCTGCTTTATTAATAGCATCCTATTAAGTAACACAGTCATCTCTTTAAATGTCCTTGTGACTTAATGTGTGGATTATCTTACTTTGCTAATAGGTGTTCCCTCATATTTCTTTTAGATACAGAAATGTGCTAGCTCACAATAGACTGATACTGTCATGATTGGTATGTATAAGCCTTCCACTACAGATAGCATGTTTAATTTCTGCCGGACACCTGCAGAAAAATTGCAGGCATAAAATGGATGGCCACCAAAGCGACACTCCCTTGGTTTCTTACCTTACACCCTATCTTCTCCAGCATGTGAATTGGCATTGGCATGTGCTCTGCATTTCAGAAACCCAGTAATTACAATTTAATGCCTTTAAACTGTTGTATTTGCACCAGTGGTAATTATTATTCTTAAGGTATTCTGGGCATGTGTCTTCCAAAGAGTATGCTAAAGCAAGGAAAGAGATTTAGGAGATGAATGAGATAAATTACAGAAACAAAATAAGCATCTAAACCTTATAAAAATGTGTTAAGCTCGGGGGAAGGGTAACTTAAGCCCTAGTTTTTAAAATAATTTGGAAGCAATGGAAGGGAATCTTTCACACCTTAGGAGCAACAGCCATAGAATCTATCAAGCAAACAACAAAAAAGATACTTCCATTCAACATCGAGTTGCAAAAAGAAGAGGAAGAATGTTTCCTGTTGTATGTACATTTGTGAAAGACTCCTAATGACCACTTTGGAAGTAACAGGAAAAAAAGTTTCTTACTGGCAGGTAGTGCAGTTTCCCAAGGGACTGCATGATATGATAAGTGGTTATTAATGACACTGCTGTGCTAAGAATCTGATATATTTGGAGAAGACTGGTAAAGATGCGTGGCTCTTGGTCGTGCTGCTTTTGTGTAAGACTTCTGTTGATAAAAGAGGGCTGCAAGAAAGGGCTGATGAATTACGTTTGATCTGAAGGAGCTGATAAGAAAAGCGCGAGTTGGGGAGCCACATCTTGTGCATTTGGATTGAATTTTGCAGAATTTCTCGGTGTCTACACTTGCAAGGAAGGGATACTCTGCTTAAACCAGCAAAGAGTGACCGTGGTGATTGCTCCTGTGTGAGCTGGTGGCCCAGGGCTGCTGACTCCTGCTGCTAGGAGCTGTGTGCCCTCCCTAGCTGCCAACCCGGTCACTGCTCAGAAGATGTAGTTGCTCTGAGTCATGCTGGCTCAGCCCGATGGTCTGTGTGGCCTAGTGTCTTGTCTCCACTTCTGTGCGCCTGTACGTGCATGCTTACATGCCAGGCATTGCACCAAACCTCCACAACACAGGCAGACCTTCCTTTTGCTATTCCCCAAACCAGGGCTGGATGTGGTCTGTTCTCCTGGAGGGCTCTGCAGAGCTCAGATACGCATCCTGTGCTCAGTCAGAAGGGTGTTTTGATGTCAGGCAGACACAGTATGTTGCCTGCTGCTGCACTCCTTGTGCCTGCAGGCATCTCTCCAGTGCTGTCCCCCAGCTCTTCCCAGCTGCTGCCCTCCCGCTGCTCACTGCTTGTGCCAGTAGCCCAGAGGGCACACAGTGCCACAGCTCACTCTGGCTACGATGGCAGCTCATGCCTCTGCTGGAAGCTGTGTCGCAGTCAGGTGTTGTACCTTTTCAGAATGAAGTTTAAATTCCTGTTCATTGCAACAGAATGTAAAAGAAAATAGCTTTGTACTGCCAGCCTGCAGGCTTGCTGGCATGGTGCAGTGGAAGGGCAGTATTGCTGATAGTGGTGTGAATCCAGGTTATAAAGGCAAGATACCTGACTGGTGGTTATAGAGGAGCTGTGATGGCTGTGAAAAAACTATGCATAAGGGGAAAACACAATAGACTGCAAACAGGTTATAGTTAAAAGCAGAGTGAAACTGAGATACAAGTTAATAACAAGTGAGGCTGAAGCATCACTCTCTTTGTTGCATAGTTGTTGTAGCCCATATGGGCTTTTATCAGGAACAGTCAGTGATCACACATACCATATGTGCAGCAGCATCTAAGCTTAGCGAACTGGAAGTTTGAACTACAAATTTCCTTACAGTTAGTGGTGTTAGTATGAGCTAAAGTGATATTAATTTTAATTAGAGCTGAATGAAATAATAAAAAAAATAATTTCAATTTGTTTCACTGAAACCCCTAGATTTCTCCTTTGGCTCCATCTGGAAAGCCTTACATTAACTTTCCAGTGAATTCCTTTTTGTAGAAAGAGAAAGGAGTGGAAATGCTCATGTGTACTGGCAGAAGCATTCATAGTCTGCAGGTAGATGTGATTATTCTGAAAGCAGCTGGTAGATTTGGTCATTTGTAAACTGGAGAAGACAATCAGCAACAAAAAACATGCACAACACAAACTCAGGAAAGCAAACTGTTAGAGTGACATGAAGAATTCATGAGCTGTTCATAATTTGAAGTATTTTTATTTAAACCGTCTGGTGCATGATCCGTAATCGTAATAAAACACCACTGGCTCCAGGTGTCTGTTCAGATCATTACAAACAGATAACAGAGTTGCATTCCATAGTGCCTTCCAGGTTTTGGAGTATCTATGAAGAAGTGAGCTCTTCAAATCAAATCCTTTTCTGATCAAAATGAAATAGAGGGGCTACAGTATATGCCTGGCCTTTACAAGTATGTGCTGCAATGTAGTCTGTGGTCCTTCAGCCTTACTAGAATGTGGCAAGAATGTTTTGTGGCTCTTTTCTCACAAGCACTTTTTTTTATGTAGAAATCAAGGTAGAAGAGGAAGGAGGAGAGGAGAGCAGTGTTTGGCCCGGCAGGAGTCGGGCACAGCTACAGTATGTCCATGGAGCTGGGGAGCTGCTCTAGGCAGCCCTGGCATGGGCACCTCTTCACTGACCCACGTTCTTATCGACACAAGAAGTAAGATCATGTCAGAGTAGTGCATTTGCTAATCCATTCCACTTCATCTTGTTATCTCTGTGCTGAATCCTGTAGATAATGTATTTTTCATTTGAGCTTATCTTCTAGAAAGGTAGCTAGTCTGGATTTGAAGAGAATGAGGGGTGAAGAAGCCATCATTCCCCATTCTTTCTACATATTGGATTTTGGAGTGTTTCTGAATGGAGATTTTAAGATTTTGGAAAGGGGTGAATTTGAAGGTATTTATTTCCATTTTCTGTTGCCTAAGAGGTTGTGAAAAACGATTTTTCTTTGAGAGGAAGATATTGAAACCTAAGTTGAAGCACTTAATTTAAACAGTATGAAAATACACAAAGCCTTTCTACATTGGCTATATAGGGAATCTGGCTGCTGACTTTAGGAATACTGAAAACACCTACAATGAAAGCACTAGTATATGCATAAAGTAGGTCAGATTCTTCCCCCCTCCTGCAAATTTAAGAGCCTTCTCTTCCTTGATAAAATCTACCTGGCTAATTAGCTTTGCCTTTTCACACAGCACGAACTCTTATGTTAGGGAGTGACAAAACTGGTTTAAAAAAACGTGTATGTCTGTGTACTTTTCAGATACAACTGCACTGTGTCAGATGACGATGAGGAAGATACTGTTTTGAGAACGTTCATTTAAGGCACACCTGCACCCAAACAGTTTCTTTTACTATTAAGATTGTGTACTGATGGGAAGGAGCTTATTCTTACTATTAAAAAATGATGGTTCTTTTTCTTTGTCTATATAACATACCAAAAAATAATTTAGGTATAATTAGTATGTGCGGAGAAAACTGAAACTAGCCAGACATGTTTGTTACCCTGCTGCCAGGTTGAGAAATGCGACCCAGTATTTCTTTGTTAGCTTTTCCTCCGTATAGTCTCTTGAGTCATAAATGCTCTCTTAAATGTGAAAACAGTGTCTGATACAGAAGGGCCTTGATCCTGCCAGGATGTGTGGAAAACTATCATGGAAAGAAATAAGTCTTGCTGAGCACAGCACAGAGAAGCAGCACAGTTGCTTTGAATTTGTGTAGTTTATTCCTGTTGAGGCATGCCCCTCATCTTACATCCCCGTACTGCTAAGCTGAGCAATATGAAAGCTGCTGTCTTTCAAGATGAGTGCGTACCCCTGCAATCTCAGTCTGTCAGTTGATCGATCAATATTACAATTGGAACGATGATGCTCCAAGATGCTGGAACCAAGCGACTGTGTGTCGCTTGCTGTGAGAGCTCCCCACAGCTGTGGTCCAGATAGCAATACCTGGAGCTAACTAGCTCTTCAATCCCCTTCTCGTCAATTCCATCTGTTCCCAGGCTCTTGGCAAATTTTCTCATCCTTCTAGCTTTCAGACAGCAGTATAATAGATTGTTGCAAGAATGGATTCATTTATCTAAGGCTGTTTAAAGATCTGAGAAGGATGTACTTCAAAGGCAGGAAAATGGGATGCAGTGCAGGTGAACAGGGGAGAAGGATACGCACCCAGATTAAATTAGCCCTTCTTCTATATGCAAGAAAGGAACCAGTTTCTGTCTGCCTTTTCAAATGTTTTGCTGTAATAGCAAGGGGGAGCATAAAATGAGATAGAACTCAGTTAAAATGGAAAGTTTAGAGCTGAGCTAGTAAAAAGGCCAGATCCACTGGGGAGGGGAGGAGTGGCTGGAATGTTTAAACCCTTGGCGTGGCAAAACTAGCTTATAGAGACAGGGGTTACCAATGCTGAGACTGCATCCTTCTGTGGCAGGTATCTAACCTACCATATGCTTTGAATGCAATGAAAAATGTTTCAGTTTTAAATGCAAGCATTTTTTTTAAAAAATGTGGAAGTCAGCCAAGAATCTGTCTGCTGCAACAACAAAATAAAAATGCAGTATGTTAGGAAGGAGGAACAATCATTGGGACTTTCTCTGCTGTAGGAAGACAAAGTAGACAGAAAGCCTCGAACAGACCTGCCTCAATTTTATTTAAAGGTGTTACAAATCTTGCTATGAGATTGCGATGACAGGATGGCACAGTTTGTGTAACAGCATTTCAGCAGGGCTTGAGATGTGACATAAAAAACAACCAAACCTGAGGCGTGCATACAAATGCTGATGTTCTTTTAATATAAATCAGCCTATCAGGGAAAAGTCAGGTAGCAGTATAATTAAAAGATTATTTAACATTTTTTTTTTAAACAGCACATAGGCCTACAACTGTATTTCTTATCTCCGCCCAAATATAAGTATTGAAAATACTGAGGAGAATGCAGGATCATTTGGCTCCTCTGCGACAGCACTGATTTTGTTCAGTTGGATTTTCCTTTTTGTTATAGACTTGTACATTGTTGGAGAATAGGGTTTGGGGCATTGCATTGATATATTTCTTATTTCTGGTTCATCCCCAGGGCTTTGATCTATTCATTTTCAGCAGCCTTTTGAATTGGCTGATCTGTATTAGGATCAGTGTGTGAAAGGCATAGGAAAAAAATGGACCGGGTGTTGTGAAAGAAACATCTGCACTCTTTGTCAGAAAAAATGGAGCGATGGCTATTATGAGAAATGGAAGAATATTTGGGAGTCTCACTGCCTACAGAGAGAGAAAAGAATACTGCAAAAGTTAACCTCTTCAGGAATTGAACTGGATAAATTTAATGATGTAGCCCAAACATATAAAGAAAAGGTAGATATAAAGACAGTCAAGAGTGCTACAAAACTTAAGTTATGAATGCTGCAGGTTGTGTAAGACACTTAAAACGTTGCATGTGAGGTGGTATTTTCAAATTATGTTTTGCATTCATCTGACAGATGCCCACTTGAAAGGTATTTTGCCAAGAGTACTGAAGGAGGAACTATCAGTGTTTGAGAGTCCAATTATTTAATGCTGTATTTTCAGGCCCAGCTTAATATTGTAAATAAGTGTCCAGTCTTCTGCAGGAAAAGTATCTTCAACAGTAAATGGCATGTGACCTTGCATCTTCATAATACATAAATGGCTGGCAGATGTGCCTCGTTGATGCTCTTCTGAGACTCAGGAATCTATGATAGGGTCAAGAAGTTCCTCTCCTAATTTTTTATTCACCTGACTTTTCTCAGAATCCAGTGGCTATGAGGTCTGTGCCTTAACTACAAGTTTACTTGCTGGAAAAACCTACTGTTTGTTGCGAACGTGCCTCCTGCTACCCTCATCTGAGGTTTCTACCTCTTGTGCTGGGAGAAAGAGGGAGCAACTGTCCCACCATTTATGATTTTACAGACTATTTTATCTTCCCTTGGGCGCCCTTCTTCCAGCCTGAGGGTTCAGTCTATTTCACTGTTCCACAGATGGAAATTATTTTGTATCTTTGATCTTCTTTCTTTGAACCTTTTCCAAGTATTTCATGGGGGCAGGTGGGTGAAGGTATGGGATGGACAGAAGGAAGAAAATGTAAGCAAAGCTGTAGCATTCAAAATGAGGGTGTAAGGGGCTGCAGTATATAATGATGGTCTCTGTTCTTTATCCCTTCTCTAATAGTTTTCAGTTAGTATTCCATTTGCTGTCCCAAGCGTTGAGCTGGTATTTTTGTTTATCTATTGTAATTCCAAAATCCTACTCCTAAGCTTATTAGATAGCCTAGAGCCCATCATTTCATATATAAATTTGTGAATCATTGCTGCATTTTCATTTACTGATTTTTATCTGCCATCTTATTGCCCTCAGCACTCAGCCTTTTAAAGTCTTCTGCTGTGCCATGAGGAGAACCCTGCAAGTATCTCCTCCCTCCCCTTGCTCCTGTCGTGCGTAGGCAGCTCAGAGTAGCTGGGACACAGCCCCTCTCCTGGGATAAAGCTATGGGAGACCACTTATATCCTTCAGGCTGTGCATTTCCTTGCCTGATATTTCCTGGTTAAATATGAATGCTCTGTATCTTTATCTTGATCTAGGCAGTTGCCACAAATAATTGTAGGCAAAATAAAATATTCCAACCAAAACTTTCCCTGCACAAATTAACAGGAAAAAAAGTGAGTGGATCTTTATAGCCCTGTTGCCATGCACTGTTACAGCTCTCAGAACCACAGCTTCATTTAGAGCTCAACAGTGCAATCTACAAACCAGTAAAACTATTCTGCTTTGATTTTACATAAGTTACTGCAAATCAGTTCTCACTGACAAAGTTTTAATTCTCTTTTGATTGCTATTTCTGCTTGAAACAACAGCTCCATCCCCTAGTCTCCAAAACGGAACTTGTCAAAGGATTTTACGTAGTTGTGACAGTAACCAGAGCCATAAAGGAATAATATTATTTTTTTTTAAAGGTAAAACTCATCGTCTACCGCATACTGCCATTGTATCAGGATCATTGACATTTAGGACAGAAAGCATCTGGGTACACAAAGCATTTCCAATTGTCTAAATTGAAATGATAAAATTCCTAATAAGGTTATTCCATTCCATCTCTTTTTATGGCTCTGCAGTCTGTAGTATTTTTATGAATAGTTCATGCTGTGGTGTACTTATTAATATGCTTCTGCAACCTAAATGGCATAATTAGTTGCATTTTTATCTCGAAGGTTCAATTAAAAAATAATCTAGCAGGAGGTAGGATTCCCAATTACTGAGTGTGGGAAAGACACCTACTCTGTTCTTGCTGTCTTTCATCTCAGACATAATTCAATCGGTCTTTTTCCCAAATAAAATGTATCTTTTCATCCCTGTGGAGGAAGGAGAGAGGTCATAGAGACCTGTGGAGACCATATATAATGACGTCTATTTTTAGCTTCACTTTTCTTTAAAAATGCAATTAAATTTGTAGTACACTCAAATTGCAGACACTCTGTACACTGTCTTGTAGACAAGACAGAAAAAAATTATTTTAATTGCTTTTTATTGTAATAGAAAAACATTATTGTTTCTATTTCAGGTTCAGTAATCAAGCCTTTACAAGTATATTAGCAGTAAAACAAAATTAATTTACATTTTATTTCTTACAAGTGTTTCTTTTGGAAACTTGTAAATAGATACCACCACTCTTTTAGAAAATGTCATAACATTTTGACAGATGTAAATCTGCAATTTAATATTCATAACTTAAAACTCCGGGTATAATTTCCAGAGACAGTAATCGTGAATAGTATCAGGGGGTTATTAGTAGTCTGCTTTTCTTCTAGTGAACTATTCGCAATAGCTATTGTAAATCTGAGTTTTCAGAGTTAGAATATTTTCCATCAATGCTTGTAAATGAATTGCGCTAAAGAAAGAAAAGAAATAGCAGTAGTAGCATTTACTGAAAAAAACTTGGCCAGTCTGTCTGCTGGGGCAGAGCTAGAGGACTTCATCCTGTGTACATGAGAAACTCCCCACATTAAAAAGTATTTTATAGCTGCCTAGTCTTTGCTTCTCACACAGGAGGCAGCTTGAAGAAGACAATGATGGCATAAATGAAATAGCACATTGAGCAATAATTTCACGTTCATTCCTATAAAGTAGGACTGTGTACCTCTTGAGAGATGCAGTGTTCCTGCCTCCCACAGATAGTCAGTTTTGGCCCAGCACGGTAAATGCCCCCAAGCGGGAGGTGTTCAGAGTTGTCTGTGGGGCCATGGAAACCAGGGGGATTTCTCACAGAAATAGGTGCTTGCAAGATGGGCTGGTTACTTATACCACAACAGGGGGGGCAAGCAGCACGATCTCATTGCAATGGATGTGTTATTAATTATCACCCTGTCATAGTCAATGGAGAGTTATTTTATTTACATACATACTTGAACCTGTTTGTAATATCTCTATTGCACGATATTTTGAAAGTAGTATTTTAAATGACACTGGGTTCTGGCTGATCCCATTTTCTTTGAATTCAGTGAAAATGGAAGAATAATCCTAAGTTATTATGACAGGTTTTGGTGTTTTGTTTTGGTTTTTTTTACTAATTATAAATATACAACCCCTTTTTGGATCAAATTTGTGCTTATGTATTAGGAAGCCATATCTAGGGTCAAATCCTGAAAAGCCTTGTGATTTGTACCTTGGTTATGCCAAGCAAGCTGCTGTCACCATGGATGCAGATGTAATAAACCCCATTACGTGTGGGCTGTACCCAGGAGGTGTATACCCTGTGGCTGGGACGGACTCAGTCACTAGTATTGTTTTATACAGGTACCTGGAGCTCACTATGGTGATGCAGTTAGTTGTAGTTTTTCAACCAATTGTAAGGTCACAAAGTAGAGTTTTGAGGGGTTACTTGTAAAGTCTGAATAAAGCAAACCCCTTGCGTGAAAAGAGAAAGGCAGAAATCTGAAAACTAAAACATTTATTGTTAAATGAATTGGGTTTCCCCACTCATTTTTTCCAGGAAGACACAAAGCCAGAAACTTAACTTTTTTAGCCTTTCCAATTTGACATATTAGTTGGCCACTAGCTGCGGGTGCACACCTATGTTAGTCTCACCCATGCCTCTACATTGTATTGAGATTACTCCTTTTGAGGCATGAAATGGATTTGCAGGATTTCTAACAAAAATTCCAATGTTCAGGAACCTTCTTTTTAAAAGGATAAAAATACGCATCTATCCACAGCTTTTCACAAAAATATTTTTATTAAATATTAGTCTATCTCCATATGATTGTTATTTTCATGAAAGAAAGTCTTGGACCACCCAGTTTTTTTCTCTGTTAAATATTGCTTTCAGTGTATGTATAGAGTAGTTCCTGGGCCTCTTTCCAAATCATATAAACCTTTTCCTTAAAAGATCTGAAAATGGGCGTAATTTAAAATCACAAGGTATTTTCCCCATTAAAATGTTCCCAAGATTAGATCACGGTTTGGCAAAATAAACAGAATTTAATTCTTTGGCCCTTTTTATAGGGAATTCATTACAGATGGATTTCAGCTTGGGGCACGGTTCACTGGCAAGAGTGACAGACCTCAAGCGTGGCTCTTTTGCTGTTTTGAGACTGCACACAGTGTCAATAGAGATTTTGTGGGATTTGAAATGAATGTAATGGGGTTTTATACTCTTAAAGTGAGATGATAAAATAAGGCAAGAAGTTTCGTGGACAGGATGCTAACATCCTACCTCACCTCCTGACTTAGCTTTTGGAATCGTTGCCCCTGCGTTGGTATCCACCTTTTGCTTCCTTACCCAGCTGTCCTCTCTAAAATGCAGGCACTGATTCTGCAGTCAGGTCAGCATCATCCCTCCTCTTTGTGCTGTAGATTGCATCACAGAAGCCCTAAATATTTGCACACAAAAGCGAACCAGTTCTTGACGTACTCTTAACTATATGTACATTTTTATTATGCTTACATTTATTTACATAAATTCACATATATGCATTTTATGTATTTTTATATAAATTCATGTGCTCAACTAGAAACATGTTTTTGTTACTTTTCCAAGATGCATAAGTGGCACTTTCAAGCTGCAGATCAAATACCAGCCTGAATACTGTGACAGCTTCTCAGGCATGCTGTCTTGCTTTATATTTATAGAGGTATATGGCTTACAGTTATGGAACTATGGCAGTGCACTATATCATATTACTATTAACTATCCGCTCATTATAGAAATATTAAGAAAGGCTGTAATATAAGAACTGTAACTAGCAGTATCTAAACAAAAGCATAGTAAGTATAAAGAAAGGCTTGGAAATTTCTATTACAGTAGGCATGTCATAACAAATTCTTTTGGGGATATACACTGTTTTCTAGGATTAAAAACTTCAGAAATTTAGAGTCCATGATTGCCATGGATGCACAGGTGTAGAAACAGCCTGGCAATGTAGATGACTAGAACTTTGCATACAACTTATTCATTCCACAACCATGTACAGTTCACCTTCAAAACCAATGGTCTGTGTGCCAAATAGCAAATGTCTCAGTTGATGGGAAGAGAAGGACATTCAGATACTTCCAGAAATCTAGGCCTATGGCATAATGAAAGCAAAGATTTAAGCTGTGGCTGAAGTCCACACTGTTTATTCCTACTGCAGTTAGAAAATAGCCTTAAATGTTTAATCCAAACAAGAGCTGTGGTCACTTTTTCAGAGGGCTACACCCATCCAACAATGAAACAAAGCAACAGCATCTCCTTTTGTGAGATTCACACCCATCAGCATGAGTTTGCTATTTTCTAATGACTTTGCATTTGTATCTGTATCTGTGAATAAGGTAATAGAAATAAACATGAAAATACATGATACAAAATATCTGTCTAAAGTATCACTATAAAATGAAAGCTAGCAAGACATAAGGCTAGAGAATGTGAGCCGCGTAAGGCCTGTGGGGGGAAAAAAGGGAGCAGGTCTGTCTTTGTTGCTTTCATTTACTCTATAATGTTCTTGGGAAGTCCCAAGCATAATGAAGGGACCTGCTTCTGGCCACTCTGCAGGACCTAATAGTATTGTAGATGCGCTGTGAAGAGTTTCAAGCCAAGGTAGGCAGAAACCATGGGCAGTGATTTGTGAGTGTACTGCAGCACTCCAATGTGGATCGGTGTGGTGACAGCAGGGTCACTTCGTCATTTGTAAAATATTCCCAATTTTATTTATAAATGCAAGCACCTCAGACAAAGCAGGACCTAGCTTTCTGATACTTCTTTTAAAAAAATTCTTTCGTTCCAGGGTGAAGAAAAAACCCTGCCCATTCTGGAAAGATATCTGCAGTGTTTGGATTTTGATCTCTCTATTCAACCTTTCAAACACCATCTCCTTAAACCAGCACAAAAGACCTGCTCCAGGCAGTATCAAAAGGTAACATCCTTTGCTAAAATTATATTCTGATTTATATATATATATATATATATAAAAAAATGAAAGTGCAAAAAGCTTCCATGCAGTACAGGAAAACAAAAAAAGGCTATATTCTAACCTGCTGATGAAAAGATAGGTTTCCTGGCTTGCTTTATGGATGACTTAATTATGGTACAACGTATTCAATTTTGGTCCTTAAAGGTGACCTCTGCCTTCCCCTCTCAGCCTCCCCAAACCAACAGGCATTTTTAATTATATAAAACCTTGTTTTCAAAAATAATTTCCTTGGGTGTGTTCTGAGATTTGTTGGCAAAGCACAGAGAAAATGCACTCATGATGGAGCTTCATCAAAAATACTGATGGGAAGCCAATAGCTGGTTTGTGGTCATCGAGCAGTAATAATTGAAAGCGGCATAACTAGATATCCAGAATTTTTTTAAACAGATTTTACCTATCATGCTGAATGGCCTATAAACTAGGAGAAATCATTTAATCCATCACTGATGGATGGTGATTAGCGTAAGCACGCAGTCATTGGATTTGTCTATAACAGTTTGTGGAAATCACAGAAAATGTAGGGCCTTGTCAAGAAAAAAGGAGAGCATGTGAGTTCAGAGTGCTGAAGTTCAGTTTACAACAGCTTACTGTCTACGCAAGTGAGAATATTTTTTTTTGAGTAACGCTGCAAACAAGGGCATTTGAGTAGTCATTCATTAATACAATATAACTATTAGTTAAAGTTTAACAAGCCAGCTTACATATGCTGTTATGCTGTATGACATTTCTTAGCAACAGCACTTGAAATATTTACTTATTTTCCTTACCATAAATAATGAAATACCCAAGATCCCGTTTGCCTTTTCCTTCTGTTAAACAATGCATGTTCATGTCTAGATTTAAATGGGCCACATTTTCTGTCCTGAGCTACCAGAGACTTCAGCTATTTTTATACGGAGCAGCTTACCCTAATTTCAGAGTTAAATTTATATAGTATGGATTTATTTCTAGTTTCTTCAGTGAAAGTTTCATGCACTTTATTTCATAAGCTTATTTCTTTCTGTCTCATAATCCAAAAGGTTGCATCAGAGAACAATCGGTAGGAAGCTCAGTTTGCTCCCCAAGGGGTGTGTTATTTGCAGAGCATATGTCTGAGCAGGTACTGGAATGTGGGGTCACGTTTCTAAATACAGATATTCAAGTATTAGGTGTCAAAATAGAAGTGGCCTAATTTACAGCATCATAAAGGTTTGCAGTCGTTGAGGTGAGCAGTTAAATGCTGTCGTTTCTAGTGAAAGGCTCAAGCTCTCAGCTGTTAAGAGGAAACAACGGTTGGTGTAAATGAAGTTGATTAGAAAGGCAATGAAGATGTCCAGCGTGCAGGCACCCCCCCTCTTCTACCCCACTTGGCAAAGAGGTCGAGGCAGAACACAATACAGCCTCATCAGATGCATCAACATCTCCTTCGTGTGAGCCTATGGCACCACCTACGGGTGAGATTGCTGGCCAAACCACTTGTCCCGCTTTCCCCTCTCCCAAGGGCTTGTCTGCACCGCAGCTCCCCATCCCCAAGGATGCCCTTGTTTCACAACCACCCCGGCTCTCCATCACAGCCGGACACGGATGGCGTGCCGCCCCCTCGCACCGCCCGGCTCCCGGCAGGCGAGGTTGGCCCTCCTTCTCACTTTACAGGACCCAGGCCACATTTGGGGTCCCTTCCTCAGAACGGCTGTGTTGAGCCACCCACCTACACCCCAGGCATCCCTGGTGGCTCTGTGCGGCCCTTCGGGCAGTTGGGGGCAGGGCTGCTGTGCTTGGGAGCCGTCACGGAAGGGAAGAAAATGGCCGGTTCCTGCCAGCAAAGTTCCCCGGGATGCTCAGGCGAGGGTGGGAAGGCCGGCTGTCTCCGAGAGGCACTGACTGCGTGGTGGGCCCCGGCACGGTGAGCTGCCCCCTCGCACCAGGACAGCTGGGCAGAGGGACGCGTCAGGCCCAAGGACCTCTTGTGGCCCCACGGGCCGCAGGGCCAGCGGTCAGGCACGGCCACAGCCCCGCGAGGCTGCTACTTCCACTGCGCAGCACTCGCAGCAGGCACAGCCCTGGCCTGGGCGTCCCCTGAGGGGCATTGAGCAGCCGAGAGGGAGGGCACCGCGCCCTGTGGGCACAGCCCTGGCCTGGGCATCCCCTGAGGGGCACTGAGCAGCCGAGAGGGAGGGCACCGCGCCCTGTGGGCACAGCCCTGGCCTGGGCGTCCCCTGAGGGGTGCTGAGCTGCGGCCGGGAGGGAGGGAGGGCGCGTCACCCCGCGGGCACAGCTCTGCTCGGGTTTGCTGTCACCTCTCACAGCACCGCCTCAGCAGCGTGCCTGAGGCCAGGCCTGCGCTGCCCCCACCTCAGCTGCCCCCACGCTGGCCGGGCACCGGCTGGAACAGCTGAGGGCATTTACGGACACTGTCTGTGCCTTTATTTATTATTTTTTATAAATAATTTTTTCTCCTCCAGTATTCTTTGGGAGCTTTGAGGCAAGGCGGAGAAGGCAGCTGGTTTCACAGCAGTCCCTGCCGGGGCTGCGGCCTTGCTTTGCAGGCTTCGCCGTTAACCTTTAAGCTTTCAAACCACCGCCACCCCGCCCGTGCCCCGTCACGCGGGCGGTGACAGCGGGAGCCGCCCGCCCCCCGTCGCCGCCGCCGCGGGAGCCGCGCGCGGCCAAGTCCCCGCCCCGCCCTCGCGCGTGCGCAGCGGCGCTGGCGGCAAGATGGCGGAGGAGGAGTGAGTGCGGGGCGCCCGCGGGGCGCCCGCGATCCGCCGCCATCCGCGGGGGCTGCGTGGGGGCGGGGCTGGGGGCGGCGGGGTGCGGGGGGTCGGGGTACGCGGCTGCGGGATGTGACCGGCTTCTCCCGCCCTGCAGGCCGCGGCGGCGGATCCCGCTGGTGCCGGAGAACCTGCTGAAGAAGAGGAAGGCCTACCAGGCCATCAAGGCCACCCAGGCCAAGCAGGCGCTGCTCAACAAGCGGAAGGTAGGGGCTGGCCTGGGGCCGTCCCCGGGGCGGCGGTGGGAGCTGGCTGGGGGCGGGGGGTCAGCTGAGGCCGGCGGGAGTCCGCAGCTGTCCCCTGCTTGTGTTTTGGAGGGGGGATGCGTAATTTCGTGGTGCTCAGCACCCACCCACCCCCCGCGAGGGGAGGTGGCAGAGACTGCCTTGGTACAGTGATGGCCTGTTGGTTACCTCTGAGGGCACGCCTGGGTTGTCTCTTCAGTTGTAGAAAATCTTCTGAACCTGGCCCTGAGCCCTGTGGAAAAGACAAAGTTTCCTGGCCTGCTAGGCTGGCACAGTAGTGTATGGAAGACTGAATTGTGCCTCTTGGATCAGTGATTGCTAGGGTGGGTATGTGTACAGCCACGCGTGGCAAAATGTAGTGCTGCCGTGGGATTACATAGTCTGAAACCAGGTTGCCTTTGCATTGGAAACCCTCCTGGAGACTGTGCTTTGCTGAGAGTGCGTTTAGGCTCAGCTGCCTGTCACTAGCTAGGTAAATCTGTTGGAGCACAGACAGGTCGCGGTGAAGCCCCTGTCTGCATGTCTGCTAACACAGGTAGGCTGCGGTTTCCAGCCTGGCAGAGCATCACACACCTTTCTGTTTCAGAATTTGAGACCTGTTCTGCTCCATCTTGGCTGACGTAGCAGGTGCCTGTTTTGGAACTGCCTCAAAGCTTTCCCAGTGAATTGGTTTCGGTGGCGTTGGTGGGATTGTGTGCAAGACCCCTGCCGTTTTTGTTAGATACTGCATTTGTAAATGCATTAGTGGCTTACTGTATTTCCAAGGTGAAAGTGGAACCATAAGTGGTAATGTAAAATAGTCACCTTTTAAGATTCTTATTAGAAATATGACCCTAGTGGTAAAATTTCGATTAGGTCTACCTGCTTTGAAAATTCAAACCAGTTTCATGGGTGGCTTACAAGGTGAAATAGAAGACACATAACATAAGATTCTTTAATTTGAAATGGCCTAGTAATTTAGCCAGTAGTGTGTCTAGAGTAGTACTGGATAACTGTCATGCATGTTCAACTCCTATTCGTATGAGAAAGCACTATGATTTAGGTGGATGTACTTGTTCCTGAGCTAAGGATAGGCATTTAAACATCTTCTTTATTTAAAAAAAAAACTTCTAAGTTTTCCCATCATTCTGAAAAGTAGCTTAATTATTTTTTCAAGTGAGGTGAGTGTTGTGTGTTTAAATCAGTAATACTTAGTAAATTCTTTGAACATTTGGATTCTTTTGTGTGTGTGTATTTATAGAAAAGGACTTTAAACCTGGTCATTTTTTGTGGGATGGTAATTTTGAGTCGCGCTAGAGTATTTCTGTAACATTTGTTTTAGCCCCATACATAAGTTTCTGACTTTCCCAGTGGCTGGCTAAGCTGTGTATGCAGTTGCAAAGATCTGTTTGTTTGTGGCTGCAAATGCTTCCATTTGATTTCTCCTGTGCCTGAAGTACCCTGGGTCTTGGTCTTGCTGTTCCCCCCTGCCTTTCCCCCCCCCCCCTTCTTTCCCCCCCCCGGGGAAAACCTCTTTGTTCAGTGCTCATTAATTGTAGCTTCCTGCTTGTAAATTCATGTTGTCCCTCAGTTCTGTCTCCCTTGGATTTAGATTATGAAATTTATTTTCTTCTTACTGTCTCCAAAACTGAAATAGTGTAGCTCATCAAGTTCTGATTTTCACTTGGCCTTTGAGATGCAAACCTCTTAAGACTGCTGGGAAGGGCAATAATGTCTTACCCTTTTGTCTTTAGCACCAGAAGGGGAAACAAATCCAGTTTAAACGCCTTGAGGCTTTTGTTCGAGATTCGTGGCGAAAACACAGAGATGAAACCCGGCTGAGGCGCATGGAGCAGAGACCTGGACAGACAGTGGTACCTCAGGAGCACAAACTTGCCTTTGTTGTGCGGATTGCAGAGTAAGAAACTTTTGTTACTCCTTACCTTTATTGTTGCTATCATATGTAGCTGTAATATCATTTCTAAGCAAAGGAAGTGTGATTTACCCAGACATGCTCCTTGTAGGTAATCTGAGGCCTTCTGTTGCTGTATTAGAGAAATGTGATTAATAATAGTTGTGTTTTTTTCTTACTCAGTATTAAGGGAGTGAGTAAGAGGGTAAGCAGAGTGATTGAGTTGCTGCGTCTGAGAAAAAATTTCACTGGAACATTTGTTAAACTAACTCCGTTATCACTGAAGATGCTGCGGATTGTGGAACCTTATGTGGCGTGGGGGTAAGTACCAGTCCTGTGACTTGATGGTAGTTTGTAAATATTGTAGCTTTTTGATTCTGCATATGGTATCACAAATCCATAGCTGACTTTTTCAGTAACATTCAAAACTTTATCAACTTTAGATATAAAGCTTGTTATTGTCCCTTTTCTTATTGTTCTAAACATAACTGGTTTGCTTTCCTCCTGTGTATGAAGAAGTGGGGTGAGACTTCCAGCTGTATTGTGTCTCTGTGTTACAGAATCTGACTTTTTGGTTTTGTACAGGCATCCTAACCTGAAATCTGTACGAGAGCTCATCCTGAAGCGGGGCCAAGCCAAGATTGGCAAAAAGAGGATGCCTCTGACAGACAACATGCTGATAGAGGAACATTTAGGTAAGGGAGAGGATGAGGAAGTTAATCAAGAAAAGAGGCGAATGTTGAGAGTTTGCAATCTGATCTAAGAGGGAGGGGAGGGAGAAGTACCTTGCAAGACTCGTATATGGGGGATTGGCAATTCTGGAGTGGTGTGAGGAAAGGTAATACAGTCAGGCATCTCTCATGTATGTATTGTTTGTGGGGGGTCTTTTTGTTGTTTTGTTTGTTTTCTTTTTAATTATTTTTTTTCTCCTGCAGGGAGGTGTGGTATTATTTGCCTGGAAGACCTTATTCATGAAATCTACTCAGCTGGGAAGTATTTCAAAAAAGTCACAAGCTTTCTGTGGCCATTCCATCTGTCAGTGGCTCGCCATGCTTCACGTAACAAAGTGGGTTTCCTCAAGGAAATGGGCAAGCCTGGCTGCAGAGGTGAAGCAATCAACCAGCTTATACGTCAGCTCAACTAGTCAGGTGAGGAATACCTGTTGTGTACTCTCTAAATCTTACCCTTTGTTCGGTTTCCTAAGAATAAATATACTGCCATCGGAGATGAGGGGGGCTTCTTTGGTTTTGATCCTTCGCCCTACAGAAGTGACCCTCATGGCTGGGGGGTTCCCATTAGGTATGAGCAAATCCATTGGACACCTCTATAAAGGCTTGACTGCTGGGAATGCATTAATGTGACAGGGCTTTTTTTCTTTTTTTCCTGTTGTGCAGGGTCTTTGTGAAATATTCTGGATTTGTAACCTGCTCCTTTTCACGGACATTATGCAGCGATACACTATATCTATTGACTGTTAATACCTCTGTGAAAAATAAAGAAAAAATATACAGATGATAACGGAGATGGCCGTGATGGATTTTGGGCTGGTCCTTTTTAAAGGAGAAGATAAATTGTATTGGTACAAGAAAGAAGCAACTTTCTGGAGAAATCTGACTCCTGCATCTCTGTAAAACAATTTCTGTTTTTTTAATGCTCATTACTGCTGGCTCTGTACCAGTTACATCCTGATCTCATCTGTGGTATAAAGCAGTGGTTGTCAGTTCTCTGGTGCAAATTTCTGTCAAGAGTTGATTTGCACTCACTGCTTTGATCCAGTCCTCCCCAGGGGAAGTGCTTGAAATTGCACTTCTTGAAGTGCACCTCCTAGGTGTAAAGGGGTAGTGCAGTCACCTGCTTAAGGATATTGCTAACAGGCAGAATACACTAGGTGTTCCTGTTACTGCAGAGCAAGCCCTAGTAGGGAATGAGGTAACACTTTTTCAGAGTACCTAGATTGTATTTATTTTAAAAAGCCAGAAGTTTGTGCTACTGACTTATAAAAGGCTGCCTGTTCTTCACTTCTGCGAGATTGGGGAGAGAACTGCTGGCTTTGGGAAAGCCCAGAAGCTTTGTAATACAGTGGTGGAGTACATGTAAGCAACATTTTTAAATAAACATTTGAAATTAACAGGAAGAATTGTGTATCTCTCTAGAAGAGCGGGAAAAGTTAAAATACTCTGGCTGAAGTGAATTTGGTGAAGGAAATGAGCAAAAAATGGAAGAGCTTGAAAGTTTTATAGACACACTTTTAAATCCCTAACTTCGAGTACAAAAGCAGGTTAGTCCTGTGTATATTTAACAAATATGGAAAGCACTGTGACCATTTATACTGTTACTTGAAGACTTAAGTGGACATAAACTATTAATCCATGAATGGATTTCATATTGACTCCACAATGTGTGTTTTGAGACTTGGAGGACGCAGTTAAAGTAACAATAAAGTAGGATGCCGTGAGGGTGTTAGTTCTGCGAGTTAGAAAAAGAGATTTATAAAACCATCTCAAAGCATTATACACACTCTGACTTAGAACACTATACAATTTCAACCTTTAATCTATAAAACGATACATAGAAAATGCTTGACAAACACTAGACAAACTGACTTAAACACCACCGTCCCCAGAATCAAGCCTGGCAGTCATTAATATACAAGGCTTCGCATATTTAAGATTTTCATTGCAAGACAGCTGCTTTCATCTTAAAGAGGTACAAGTAACTTCAGAATTGTGCTGTTAATTCATTTTGGGGTAGGTTCTCAAAACAGGTCAGGCTTTTAACAAAGAATGGGCATGTTAGAAATGAGATTTTTTTTTTTTTTAGTGCCAGAGAGAACTTAAGCCTCTCAATAGAATGTAGTTTATTATAATCTTAAAATACTAAATAACAGGATCTGAAAAGAATTCTGGCAGGTAATCGAAGATTTGGGCAGTTTTTCTAGTGAATGTGGTAGTTCAACACACCATTAGATTAGCTCATACAGTTTTAAAAACAATGCCTCCTTAGTCTAGTGTTACACCACGTTATCACAGACAAACACATTGCCTTTTTTTCTGTATTATACTTCAGCAGGAGCAACAGTAATGACATGTTCGTGGTGTAGCTGCGCTATTAACAAACTATACAGGGTGAGAGGATATATACAAATGCTGCCCCCCTCCATGTCTTAGGGGAAGGAATCCTTTTTGTAAGCCACCATACTGTTTACTTTGTGGATGGTAGTAGTGAAGGAACGAAGACGAACCTCTTCTGAATTGGCTACAAATTGTGGTCCTGACTCTTCCCACTTCTCTGGCACTACCAAATCTTTATCTGTATATACCAGCAAGTCAAAGGCACCTGTAAACAAGTGGGAACAAATTAACAGTAACGTACAGAGAAGAAAATGGCATGTTTAGTATTAAAAAGTGCATCTTCTATAACTTGAGACATGAACCAAGGTTCTCAATAATTACACTGATGCTAGTTATGTGGAAAAGAAATAGTAGTTCAAGCATGGAAACACATCTGGTTATATTCATGTGTAGCCATTTTTATTTTCTCGAAAGTTATGTGAATTTTTATTTTGAAATGTTAAAATGCTGTGGAGCTGAGCTGTGTGTAACACTTCACATGAACTCAATGGTTATTTATACAAGCCTGTCCACAGCTTGTCACAAAATAATTATTTATGAAAACATGCCTCAGAGTACACATACTAATTTTATAACTTTAGTTAAGTCACCGTGACTTCTGTCCTGATCTCAGTCTAAGAAAACGCTGTCTCAGAAATGTGCTGGTATATGACATGCAATAATTAAATGGCAGAAAATTATTTTCTAAAGTGGCAAAGTTGTTAAGGTTTTCCAAAAGAAGTGTTTGATTTCTTCAGTGAAGTTAGGAGTACTCACAGGCAGCTTCCAACAGTGGCAGAAAAGTTACTGTGGCAGTTATTTGTCTGATAACAGATCGGATTTCATCCTGAATAGCTTTCTGAGATTTTTCTCGCGGTGCACTGGAAAAATAAGAAAATTCTGTTAAGAAAGTGAAGCTTCCACTATAATTACTTTTCTAAATAGTTCTCTCTACTGAGCTCTGTTTGTTTGTTTGGTGTTGGATTTTGATATGGTAGTGATGCTTTTTTAAGCCCTAGGTAGATAGGCTTAGAAAAGTTAAGTGATAGTTTCCTATTGTTGTTTGTGAAGCCTCATAGTACTTGTAAGGAATGTTACATTTATTCTCAGATCGTCATGGATGAAAACATTTTGGCATAACAGCAGAAAAGCAGTAGTTCTTGAGGGCATGTGCCTGCAACAGGATTTTATGTACTTTGTTGAAGATTAAAAATCAAGTTTTGATCTGATGCTTTAAAAAATAAAACCCAACACCTGAGGATTATACATGCTTCAATCATATGACTAGTTTGCAGACAAACAGAAGGGATAGCAGAAGAAAGAAAGTTTTAAAAACACATAGATGCAGTGCTTAGGGAACCTGGTTTAGTGGTGGGCTTGGCAGTCCTGAGTCAGTGGTCAGACCTGATGGTCTTCGAAGACTTTTGCAACCATTCTATAGGTTCGGTAAGGTTTGAAAGAACGCCATCCATGCTCATACTGAGGGCAGGCTGCCTGGGCTGCTCCGCGGAACCAGGACGGCGCTAACATACACGGCGTTTGCCTTGTCCCTGCAGAGTTACGGGGCACAGGGACGAGCAGGCGCGGCGGGCAGCATTACTCACCTCTCCTCCTTGGCGGTTTTGTCGCACTCGATGTCAAACTGCCACCGCTCCAGGACCTCGCTGCTTTCGATGCTGGAGATGACCACCACCAGGCGCTGCACCGTGCACTTGTACAGCCACTCTGAAAGAAGCCACAGCAGTTACGCCGAGCGACGCCGAGCGGCGCCGGCAGGGACACCCCCCCCCCCCCACCTTTCATCTGCTCCACCACGTTGTTGAGGTAGTTCTTCAGCTCGGGGTCGGTGGTGACCAGGAGGGTAAGCCCGTACTTCTGGACGCGGGTAAAGGTCTCGGGGGGGTAGATGCCCCGCTGGTAGAGGATGCTGTTGATTCCATAGGCTGCGACGGGCAGAAGAGGAACGGCAGTATGAGGCGGCCGGGCCCCCCGCCGGCGGCCATGTAGCCCCGCAGGAAGCCTATCAGCCGCCTGCCTCCCCCCCTCCCCACCCCTGCTGGCCCCTTACAGAAAAATTCGGCGACGATCTCGGCGCTGCCCCGCAGGGTGATGCCCTGCTGCTCCCGGCCTTGCTGCTTAGCCATGGCGGTGCGCGGCCGCCGCTTCCCCGCCGCCCGGTTCAAATCCGGCCCCGCCCCGCCCGGCTCTGGCCCAGCCGCCGCGCGTGCGCCTGGGGCCGCGCGCCGCCTGCCTGCGCCTGCGCCGCGTGCCGCCGGAGGCGGGAAGGCGGGCGCGGGGGGGGTGCCGCGCCTGAGGAGAGGCGGTTCCTGAGGGGAAGGAGTGCGCTGGCTGCGGCCCGACTTTTGTGGCGAAGCGGGGCTGCTATCGATAGAAAGCTGCAGGTTGGGCGGCGACCTGTAAGAAAACAAAGGTTTTAGCGCGTTACACGTCCCACCAGCTCGAGTCGGTGTGGCGTGGCGCGGGGCCGAGCCGTCACCTGTGGCGGGGCTGAGGGAAGAGCAGGCAGGGGGTGCAGTGAGGCTTCTCCCTGGAAGTGCTGTTGGAAGTTTGCTTTCGGTGTGTTTAGGTACGTTCGTCCTTATGAAGACGCTTTTGAACTTTGAAGTGATGCTTTCCAGACACGAACGAAGCGAAGCAAGCACCTCTAGGTGACTTTTGGTAGCGTTCACTCTGTAAATCATGTGGTAGCTGACTAAAAACTGGCCTTTTCTGCAAGCACTATTAAAAGGCAGGCAGGGAGAACCGGGGAAGGCAGGATGGGACACTTTTTCCTTAAATCCGTAGGGTAGTGGGTAACACACAAAGAAAGGGGTTAAGAGGCATTTAGAGTGGTAGGGAGCCCACAAGTTCACCCCTCAGAGCATACCCACTCTGCTGCCTGGCTGCCATGGTGAAGGGCAATTGCTGGTTTGTCAAAGCACTTCAATCATTTTATTACAGGGACACCAAAGAAGATACTGCAGTTGGCAGTGGATATCAAACGGAGGAAACTGTAGCAGAGGCTAATAGGTAAGAAAGGCCAAGCAAAACAGCAAGTAAATGTTAAGTGTTCAAATATTTGAAGAGTATCAAAAAGAGGGGAGGCCACAGTCTACTGGGATAGTAACTAGGTGGCCAGCTAGTCAGCTTGTAACATTGAGCAAATACATGAAAAGTGAATGGGTTTGTTGGGCATGGAAGAGCTGCAAATGAAATCCTTCCCCGAATAGGATTTTCTGAAGCATCTGGAATGAGTAGACGTTACCATCTAAGATAAACCTGCATTAGATGCCCTAAAGTGATCAGAACAGCCTTAAAATTAAGCGACCTTTTTAGCCTAGGACAAAAGTCATATGATCAATACACGGCACAGTAGGCCAAGTGCTAAAAGAGTGAATCGATGGTGTGATGGCTTATTTTATCATAATACAATATTTTTTCTCAAAAGCTAAGACTCCTGGTTTGTTCCAGTTTTTGCTCTAAGAGGAAGTACAGTTTGCTTCAGGGTGCTGTGATTTAAAACAAATAGTGCAGACCTGTAATCATATGCTGAAGTTCTGAAAGCGTCTGAATAAATCAGTTATTAACCTAGAGAACTTTATTCTGGGTCTTGATCACTAGTGATTGAGTTACACATTTATCTTCTGAATAAAATATTTTGAGTGGTGTATTTCAAAGCCTATGGTAATGGAAGCATTTTCCATCCGAAGCCCAGCTTCTAGAAGCTAGATAGCTGTGTATATTGGCTGTTTTGCTTCAAACCTTATGTACTATTGTGCTCATCTATCCTAAAATGGTCTCAACTCCCCTTTTTTTCCCCCACTTGGCTTTTCATCTGTTTTGCTTTCTCTGGGGTTTTTGGTGAGCTGCTCATTTTTGTGGTAAATATATAAGGGCTTGAAAGCCCAGTTGCCTGAGGCTAGGCAAAACCAGTAGAACTCATGATTAATACTTAAATGTTTCTCCTCTAGCTTTTTTTATTGTTAAAACCAAATGGAAGAAAAAAATCCAAATGCTTCTTGGTTTACCAAATTCATTTCATTGTAGATAGCTTGAAGATCTGTTGTTGATATGATCAGGCAGATATGCTTATCAACAATAGGCTTAATTGCATCTTTATTCCTTGCAAGATTCATCTGGCAGGTATTGAGAGGTGGTGATGATCCCCAGTACCTCCGTGAAAACTAAGCTTCCTTCAGTGAACCTGGCATGGCATTTCACAGAGTTTTGGATCACTTCTCTATTCCCAGTTCTGTATAGCAGTTAACACTGGTTTCTGCCCTGATATGTCGTCTGCCCCCACCCACCACCCAAAAGAAACCTCCAACAAGCAACAACAACCACAAACCCAAGCAACACCTTTGCATTTTGGAATTTTAATTTTTCTCACTCTTTAGGGAAATGTTTCCCTTTTACAATGAGTTACTGCTTTTCTTTACATTTCTTATATATGCTGCAATGTGATCTAATGATAAGAACTGCGTGTTTTCAATACCTCTCCTTTCTCCTAAGCTGCTAATATTTCCGTTTGCCTTCTAACGTATTATTTTTCCATGACCGGTTCATTAGTTTTGAGAAGTTCAGTCTTAATTCCATTAAGTAGTGTCCTGCTTTTTCTTAGCCTTTGTATTTCTTCTACTAGAATGTTCTTCGTTGTCTTCTCTTGTCATCGAGATGTTCTTCTCCCCCCCCCCCCAATACACTTGTGTGAAGGTTTAGTTATTGACAATGCGTGTTTGCTGCTTTTCCCTTCACATTCTCTGATTATCTCATCTTTGTTTCTCTGTTACAAGGCCTAAGCTCCATAAAGCTTCATTTTCTTCACTTTGTTTAGGTCAGTGTCACTCAGCTTCTTGTCTAGGTCAGTCCAATACCCCTCAACATAGGCACCCAGGGAATGTATGCTTATCTGTTGTGTAACTGATCTGTGGCCACCACTTGACTGTAGCCCGGTCAAGCGTGATGGGGTCATAAGTACGTAAGTCCTTTCGTCGTGTTACTGAATGGGTATGCTCCATGCGATGGTGGTGCATGTACAGCTATGTGACAGGAGGAAGGCTGCAGGGCTCTTGCAAGGGAGGGCAGCAGAAAGCCTGCCACTTGTTAGTGAATAATTTCTGTGGCTGCCAGCCTGCTTCCTGACCAGCTCTGAGGGACCCTCAGGAACGAAGTTGACAGGGTGAGTTATATGTTCTGGCACACCAGGAGCTGGCTTGCTTTAATTATCTCATGCTAAAAACCTTAATTTTCATAAGGAATGTGAAATCCCAGTTGTATTTAATTTAGGTCTCTTATGATTCTTTAGTCATTGCTCTCTCTGTCAATTATTGGTTCATGTTATGACAGAGTTTTTTTAATTCTCTTTTTGTGGAAGGAAATGTTCCCTATTTAGCTTGGCTCCTCTGCAGCATTTAATGATTGCTTCTCCATAGCAATTGTCAACGAACCTAGAACAGTCCATATCACTGGTATGCCTTCACATTTTTTAAGGCAACCCAGGTCACATTCCCATAGTCATTCAGCGGAAGATATAATCCACTTGTAGAGTTTGTTCCCAATTGTTGGGGTTTTTTTTCCCCTCAGGATCATGTGGACAGGTCTCTCCTTCCTGCAGAGCAAAGTAGTCTATGAAATGAAAGTTCTGTTTGCTACAAAAGCCCTCATATCATATTAACAAGTTGTCATATTAAGCCTCAGTAAAGCCAGTTTTTCCTGTGCAGAGAAAGGAAGTCTTACCCTGACCGACAGAGCCTTAGTGCTTCACCTTTTCTGCTAGACCTCAAGCTCTTTTGAGTGATTTCCCACGCTTCAGGAGGAGAACCTGTACTTTCGAGCCCATAGAAATAGCTAGCCCTTTTGCCTTCTTCCCTCCTATTTTCTCTGCATTGCTTTGATTCTCCTTAGGGTTTTAGAATGCTGTCCATCCCTGTAGCTGCCAGCACTCAAACTCCACAGCAAGTGTTGAGCTCATTCTTTTTCTGCAGGTTAGGCATTCTGCTCCCTCTCTCAGCCCAGCTTGTGGTTGTTGTAGGTGACCTGCCAGGTGAGGCAGTCCTCAGTTGGCTGAGCTTCCCTGATACTTAGTGAAACTGTTACTTTCTTTGTCAGCTGTTTAGTTTCTGTGCTATAGGAGGATGTGACATTTGGGTGATTCCCAGGAGAAGCTTTTCCTGGACATCAGGTAGACCACCAGCACAGCCAAATACCATTACTGTTCCTTTACGTAAGAGGTATTTTTAAATCTTCTAAGTCTGTAAGTTACTTTCCTAACTTTAAATTGCTTTGGGGTGTGTGAGCTTTTTTACTGTCTTCCATTGTGTCTTCACAGTCCTCTCACAGGTTTCCTTTGGTGATGTATTATTCTCTGAAATTAACTCTAGAATCAATGTAAAATACTGCACTTTTTGACAGACATTTTATTACCAAGCTCATTTTGTTTTCTTTTTTGTTGTTGTTGGTACAGTTTGTTTTCAACAGTCTTAGTGTTAAAGTTTGCAGGGTAAGTACAGATACCTTGTGGCAACTGTCAAAATAACTGTATTTCTTTTCAAGCTGGCTAATGCTATTTTTTAAAACATAAACCATGGAATTTTATTGCATAAAGCAATACTGTATTCTTTCATGGACAGGGGTGAAAGAGTGGTGCGACTGGGAAAGATTGTCTTGCATTTTAAGTATTCATTTAAAAAAAATTATTTTAAAATAAGTTGGTATGGGCTAATAAGCTGCACTGTAACTTCTAATATGAGTAGACTTATCAAAGGGACTTCCTTATTTTGGTTTTACACACAGTGTAGAAACTTAAAATTAATTTTCAATTAAAATATTATCAGTGGTACTGAATGTATTTTGAAGTTAGACTTACTCAGATAACTACTTATTTCTTCTATAAGATGAAAGAGATTTGATTTAATGTTTCCTTATTTAAGGCAATGTAAGAAGGTAGGTGCATCCAGATACTGGCAGCCTTGTACAGTGAAAGAACTTTTTGTGGATTTCGAGCATTTTGAAAGATACTTCTGTAAAACAACATTAAACTGTGTCTTTCTTTCCACATCCCACACCCTCGGCCCACCGCGAAGACCTGGCATTTTTTTCTAAAGACTAAGTAGGAAAAAAGTTAGTACATTTATGATGGTTTTACCTCTAAACTACCGGGAGATGGCAGCAGGCACATACATTATCTGCATCGTTTCAGTTCAGTGTTGAACTGCTGTGAGTTCGTCTCACTGTTACCTACTTCAGCTTAGAAAAATTTTAGATGCATTTCTTTTGCTAGTTTTAAAAACGTTGTTCCAGAATGAAGGAAATATTTAACCTGATGCCCAGTTTTGATGTTTACTTTTCGTTGCTGTTGCACTCAAGACTAACTGATGAACAATTATTTTTAAAGTTTTCAAGTGAAGACAGGAATCCTGTTCAGAATCAGAAAAAGCAGAATTTGAATGAGCTTTTTATGCCTTGAAAAATCCATAGTACGTGATGATGTCATGTTACAGTGGTAACAAGTAATGTGAAATCCACTGAATCCAGCTCTTTACAATTTAATCCCCTTTACAACTAAATTCCCAAGCTGAAAGTTGATAATTTGAAAGATGAATGTTAATCCAGTTCATGTTAACTCCTGTCACATCTGAAGTTTTCATATGGATAAATTAATGGAAAACTGAGGAGTTCTCAGGTGGTTTAGACTTTCTAAGCCAGTATACCACAGTTTAGCTTTAAATTCAAAACAGGTCTTCTAAAGAGTACTACAAGAGATTTATCAGCAGAGGCTTAGACTGTCAATGGGTCATCAGATACTGAGGAGCAAAAGGGTCCAGAAGATTGGAAGCATAGTAAATATACCTTGATAGTGCCATAAGGAGTTTTGATAGGATCCAGTTGTATGTTCACAGCATGTTAGGTGACAATTGTTATTTAGTAATTGCTTTCCAGTTGGGTCACTTCTGATGTATAACCATGGTGGACTTGTTCAATTAATTCTGTTTTAAGGAATACAATTACATAATTGTATTACATAATGCCTAAGAATTACGATGACTGAAGAGGTAAGTATATTGTGAAAAGCATATTATTAGCATTAGAAATATTTTAAGCAAAAATACGAGTAATTCCTTAATTTCCTTTTGAAAATTGGTGTGTTTATGCATTTTTTTCTACCGTTAAATCCCTGGGCGAGTTAAGTGCCTGGTTGTCAGAATAATAACCATTAGTGAAAGCAAGCATGCAAAATATTGAAATTCTTATCTCCTAAGTATTGGACAGATTAAGAAAATGGTGAAGAATAACTTTCTAAATAAGATAGCTATTCCTATATGGAAGGAGGAATTCTTCAAAGTACGTAATTAGTTTCAAGAAAAGCATCTTTTTTTGTGTGCTCTGAGAAATTTATGCATGCCTTTCTTTAAAAAAAAAATGGAAGAACAAATGGCCATCGATGTGTCATGACAGTGAGATGAGCTAAAATATTTCGTGAGGCACCCAGGCCATGTGTGCTGGGACTATACCTTGAGCTGTTCCTCTCCATCTCACTACTGGCATCTCTCACTGCACATTGCAGCCTTGGGAAATCTAATCCTATAGCACAGAGACAATGCCTGACTTCTAAACATTCAGTGATGTCTTCACCAGAACTTGTCTGCTCTGCTGGTTAATAGCAGAATAAATATGAACAATCTAGAAGTGACACGGATTGTTAAAAATACCTTCCTCTGAAAACTGTGGCAATATTTGCTTACTAACACTGATAGCTTAAAAGCAATTAAAGAAGATGGCTTTGCACAAGAACACCATTGAGCTAGGTACAAAGCTTATAGAATTCTGCTTGAAGTGTAAAGAAGCTCTTCTCTCTCTATTAATCAAGTAGATCACAGGAAGGTGAAATGTCCCACTTTATTTTTTTAATGACACTCATCAAATAATGAATAAGTATGTAAGTGTTTCTTAGAGTTTAGTCCTTGATTCATTTTCAGTCTGGCAGCCACTTAAGAAACCAGGGAAGACTATTTTGGATTCTGTTTGCCCTTAAAAAAATAACTTCAGGGTGGACAGTGGGACCATGTGCAAAGCAGCTAGGAAAACAAGCAAAGAAAGGATTTGCTAGTACAATTTGAATAAAATCACTTTATTTTATAAGTCGTTAATGGCCCCAGAAGGACTATTCACTGCTTGTTCTGTTAGTACTGGCGAAATTTTTAGAGAAAAAAATTTTTAGAGAAAAAAACTAGGGAAAGTGGAACAATATTTGAAAGTTCGTGCTAGTTTTCTGCATCTCTCACACAATGGATGGCCTCATCCAAACCTCATGATCTGACATTGCTAGGAGTGTAAAAATGGAAAGCACATGGCTTGGTCACGGGAGTAGCAGTTTAATGCTAATAGTTCCTTAGGCTCCCTTCCTTGAAATCTGATTTGAGTGAAAACATGGCATTATTGCTTAAGGTAAGCCACTCCATGATTGTAATCAGACAGTTAGTGGACAGGTAGGCTAAGAGTAGGTACTTACTGTGAGGTTCAGGTCACTCTTGTTACCAAGGAAAAAATCATTAAGCTACAGCAAAGTTTAATTCATTTGTGTTAGCTGAATGATTTGCCACATCTTTGATCTCATAAGTTTCTTTAAGCCTGTGAAGATGTAAATGAAGAAGACCATGGATGTGGACTTGCATGTAATGAAGCAGCAACCTAAGCAATGATCTAACATTTGTCAGAGAGAAAAAAATGAAGTATTTTTTAATTAAATGCAGTGTTAGTGCAGTTTTTGCAGAAATGCAAAATAATCTGTTAAACCAAGAAAGGGTTAAAGCTGAGTTATAACTGATTACCCCGTTGCATCAAGTGGTGGTGTCATTGCTTTGTTGTGCTCTTGGCTTAAGCCACATATTGGGCCAGGGTTTCTTTTTTTGTTACAAGCTCTCTGCAGAGACCCTGCAGTGTGACTGTGCAATGTTTTGCAAGGTGATGCTGTTCCTTGTGGCTACTGCGGCTGGGAGTCAGCACTCTGTTTCATTTCCGGCCTTGCTTGTCAGGGAGGCTAATCAGTTTTGATCTAAGTTTCCAAAAAACGATTTACAAGTCCTGCAAGCTTAGGTACACCCCATTTCTGCAACTTCTACCTTGGAGATGCCTTGATCACTGCTGTACTTCTATTTTGAAGAACAGAGAGGTTCTATTTTTTCTTTTTTTTTAGAGATGTGACAGTGATGACGCTCATGCTCACTTATTTAGTACTATGGTATGAAAAGTCTTCTAGCATTGGGAAGGTTGAGGTTCAGTAACTTTTTCATCCAGAAGATACCCAAACCCTCGTCTCCCATGCCCAGAGAAGTGTTCTCATCATCAAACTTTAGGCTAGTTTGGCTGGGCAACATTCTTTGTCCCATCTGTTGAAACTATGCCACAGAACAAAAGAGAATTGAAAATTCATTTGAAGACAGAAGGGAAAAGGAAGAGATTGAGTTTTAATGGTCAGACCTGGCAAAGAGAGTCCAGAATCACAGTCCAGCTGCCAAGTTTTGTGATTCACATACTTTATTTTCCATACAATTTCACTTTGTGTAAGCTTTTCAGTACTGGTAAAATCTAAAGTTACTGAGATCTGCTCTGAATTAAACTCATGACCGAAAATCCCTTTCAATATTTCTTTTTAATGACAGATGCATTTGTTTAGATGACATTTTCATTGTAAGCAATGTTTAAACCCCACAAAACAATATTGGTGGGAAACAATAATAAGGATATGCTGCCCTAGTGATCATAGTAAACTTCAGGGGTATGTGTCTCCTGTTATTATCTAAATAATCTCCTAAAGTGCTGCAGGATGATTTACCATATCTGCTTGCTGCCTGTGCTAATTTGCTGGGGAAAATGCTCTGCATCTTTCTGTATTCTCTTCACCATGCCCAAAGTTACATGTAACTCGCTCTACTTGACAGCATGACCAGATTGCTGACCTCTGCCAAAAGTTCTATCTCCCTGTGAATGGCTGTCTCCAGTTACTGCCACACACACGTTTTGCATTACACTGATGATGTTTAGATTTCATCTCTGTAGCAGCCTTAACCTTGCTGTGTCCTTGGGCACATTTTGGCCAACCAGGTTGCACATGAATGTAGAAGTTGTAATAATCTGTGCTGACCTGCAGGTTTTTACACATTACCCTTGCTGATTTTGCATTATATTTACCAAGCAAATGGCACCATTATTCACAAAGAGGAAAAAAAATCTATCTAAGTTCTCTGCAGGCAGTAGAGGACATACACATGGTTACTTCATCTCCAGTGACAGTGGCGCTGATATTTCATGAAAAATGAAAAAACACTGATAGTAATAAAACCAGACCTAGTCTTAAACAAAAACTCAGAGGAAAGATGCAGTAGCAGACATGTTACTTAGGTATCCTCCAACATTAAACAGGGTGCTGTAGAGCCAAAGGGCATGATCTAATGGTGGGTAAGCATTGTAGACAAAAGCTTTGTGTAGCAACTTCAAACATGCAGTAACAAAAACAATTTAACAGAGATGACCTCTATATGGGTGCATTCTTAGGAGTATGCAAGAAACTAGAGCTCAGGAAGCACAGGATTTACTCTCACATTCTCGTTTACCTATGACTTGCTGTGTCATGTTACCTCTTTTTTACTTCTGACCCCATTTTTCAATTTCACCTACTTCAAGATGGGGTTGCAGTAGTCATGCTGCCATAAATAACAGGTTCATAAAAGATTCTGTGATGTTTGTCTGGGTACTGCTCATCAGCCGCCTCTGCTTGAGAGAGTCATTCTCGTATGTGTAGTTAGTATAAACTGAATTTTACAGCTGCTAAGCACAACCAGAACTGGAAAATGGTTGGCTTTAAATTTGTATGGAGAAATCACAAATGAGAAACTACTGCCTGCACAGTATTTTGCGACTCAGGCCAACAATTTACATACTAAAAAATGGCCCCATCTCTTGAGATGATGAATTGTGATTAAGCATGATTTAGCTAACTTTCAGTATGTTAAAAGCTCATAAGTATCAACTGTACCTACTTTACCAGACATAGGCCAAGCTCATATCTGTGCTGTTGTGACAAGGGAATAACTTGTGTTTGTGTGCAGATGACAATGCTTGCCTTTGCAGGCCATCTGAGAAGGCAGTGACACACTTTCCACCTTTACAATTCAATTTTTGATGCGATTTAAAAAGCATTTTGGGAAACTTGATTAAGTTCTAATTCACAAACGGCTCCTGACCCCTGCGTTAATGAATAATAACCACAAGTTACTATGGCCAGGTTTGGATAAAAGCTAGTGTGTATTGGTCTGAAACAAAATGCTGATCTGTGACCTAGCTAGAGCTACCTGAGCTTTTCTTTCTACAGAGTTCTGTTAAATAACGCTTGGTATTCCTTAAAACAGGCAGTATCAGTCCCTACTCAGCCCCGTCATGAGCCTTTTACCCCCCCCCCCCCCCTTTCTTTTCCTGGTTGCATCCCTATTCACCTTGCCTTTGGGTAGAGGAGAAGGACATGGTCTGCAATTGTGGCATAGAACTGCATGTCTCCCTTATTTCCTCTTGAGATTTGTAGTGTGAAATTGTTGGTGTCTGTAACAGCACTAAATTGAGATTTTTATGGACCCAGTTTTGTCTTGTATTTGATAAAGGTATTGTTACTTATTCATGTGCTTGAGAATTAATTTTCTTATATTTGGTTCACTGTATTAAGTGGAACACTAGAAACTGTGCTTAGCATAGAATCATAGAATGGTTTGGACTGGAAGGGACCTTGAAGATCACCTAGTTCCAGCCCCCTGCCATGGGCAGGGGCACCTTCCGCTAGACCAGGCTACTCAGAGCCCCATCCAACCTGGCCTTGAGCACTCCAGTGAGGGGCCATCCACAGCTGCTCTGGGCAACCTGTGCCAGCGCCTCACCATCCTCATGGTAAAGAATTTCTTCCTAATTTGTCTTGGTAGAATAGAACTGTCCTTTATAACTGGATTCGCTTTTGTGAAGCTAAATAATTGTTCCCAGGAAAACATGTTCCTTCCCCATCCAACCTTCAATCTATTTGACACACTGGCTGTTCGTTCTCTGGGAATCTAAAAATAATTTTTAGTGATTTATGGACTGCTGTTGCTAATATTTCCATGATCCTGTTAAAAGTGAGTGCTTTTTCCTCAGTGTCCAATTTTTGTGGTTTAAATAAGCAAAATGTCAATTAAACTAAAACCAGGTCTAAATCATGTATATGCTAAAATTGGCAACAGCTTGCTGGCAGATTTTATAAATCATCCAAATCTGTCTATATCTGAGGAAAATTAAAACCAAAGTTCTGAATAAAGTAAGAAACCAGGAAACGCATAAATTTACATGGTGTGTGGCAGTCATGAGTAAGACAAGTTTCAAATATTCCTCATTTGTATTTACAGTGTTATATGCTTTTGTATTACTCTCTCTCAGACATGGTTTTATATATATGAATATATGTATACACACAACACACTCTGGTGGATTTGGTTCCCTTTTTCTCTGATGCTTTTTTCAGGTAATAGAAGTGAAAAGGTTACACATGTAATTCAATATGTACTTATTCATAACACATGTTATTTCTAGCACTTTGAAGGAGATATAGAACCACAGAATGGTTGAGGTTGGAAGGGACCTCTGGAGGTCATCTAGTCCAACCCCCCTGCTCAAGCAGGGTCACGTAGAGCAGGTTTCCTAGGATCATGTCCAGACGACTCCTGAATATCTCCAGGGATGGAGATCTTCTCTAGGGTAAACAGTCCTGGCTCTCTCAGCTTTTCCTCATAGGAGAGATGCCCCAGTCCCTTCATCATCCTAGTGGCCTGTTGCTGGACTCTCTCCAGTAGCTTCATTTTTCACTTGTACTGGGGAGCTCAGAACTGGACGCAGTATTCCAGGTGTGGCCTCACCAGTGCCAAGTAGAGGATCTTCTCCCTCAGCTTGCTGCAACACTCCTCCTAGTGCAGGCCAGGATGCCATTGGCCTTTGTGGCAAGGGCATACTGCTGTCTTGTGTTCAACCTGGTGTCCAGATCCTTTTCTCCACAGCTGCTTTCTAGCTAGTTGGCCCCCAGCATGTCCTGGTGCATGGGGGTTAGTTTAATTTTTCATGAGTGCAGGACTTTGCGTAGCCTCTTCTTGAACTTCACGAGGTTCCTGTCAGCCCATTTCTCCAGCCTGTCACGGCCGTGTGGTGCATCAGGCACTCCTCCCAGCTTTGTATCACCAGCAAACTTGTTGAGGGTACACCCTGCCCCATGGCCCAGACCACTAATGAAAATGTTACAAGAAAGCTCTGGATAAAGAGCTTTACCAAACAGGTTTTTTTCTCTAAGGAGGAATCCTCAAAATCCTATTGGATTGGGTTTTTTTAATTTTGTGTCTCTTTTCTGTGAGCGCTGCGATTTCTTTCTTAGGGCATTGTGCGCCATAGGTATCTTAAGGGCTTTGGGCACAAAGGCTCTGGGACTAAGCAGTCTCCTTTGTCTCTTGGAGGTATTTAAGAGTTCACAGCCCCAGCCATTTCCTACACACCATAGAAACACTTGGAGTCTCTTTGTTTTCTCATAAAATTTGGCAGAACAGGGGAAGCCTCAGGGATCCACAGAAGAGTTAAGCCTGCCAGATGCACCTGTTTTTCTTCAGAGATGCTCAGTGACGTCTTCCTTGTCAATGACAGCACGGTGGTTCTGCTGCTTTCAGCACCTGGTGGTGGGAAGGTCGACAGCAAAGTCTGGCATCTTTGTAAAGTGAAGAAATCTTTGGCTGCTTCTGTCCAAGAAAACAAAATGCCAAACAGAACTCCTCACCTTTCCAGTGTCTCAGTGGTGGCAAGAATCCTAACTGGTTGTGTAATGGAGTATGTGAGTGGGAGTTTGATAGTGAGGGTTTGGGCTTGACCATCCTCTGTCTCTAAGTCTCTCCTTTCTCCTGAACACTTGGGTAAGTTAACACAGCAAGTATAACATTACATGTGATTATTAAGGAGTGAAAGCCTGCAGCCTTCGTCATGACATGATGAAATTCACATCGTAATACCTTCAGGAATGATGCTTAATATCTCATTTCTCCTCTATGGGAACATTCAGCAAGGCAAGCTCAGTTGCACAATGAAACCAGTATAGTTAAACCATGTTTACATTCATGTAAACAGTAACAGGCTTTGGCACAATACCTGTGAAGCCAGATGTCTCTCAGTAACTCACAAGAAACAATAAGAATAAATGATATTTGAAACATGGTATTTCTCTTAGTTTTTATAAGTTATCCAAACTGGAAGCTTTAGTAAATGTATTTAATTGTCAATAAATTATGCTGGTGCTCATATAGTTTCTGTTTAAAAGTGATTGAAACAGCAGCTTTTTATCAGTATACAAGCCTAGCACATCAGCCTGCTTTACAGTGAATGCTGTAAAAGGTGCATTATGTATTTCCTGCAGAGAAAGAGTATTTTCTTCCCTCTTTATGTTCAGCTTGTCTGGATATATTTCATTCTAGAGGAGATCAGCTTGCTCGTAAATCTATTTGGATATTAATGTTGAAAGGAGGATCAGGAATAGAGGCATTCAGACAGGACGAGCCTCAAGCTTAGTTTTATTAATGCAGAGATCAGTCTTATAGAAAAATATTGAGATTGAAACACTCTTTGCCATAGTGAATGTTAATGAAATTACCTACATGCACAAGGATAAGAGTCTAATTGTTTAATTTTTCCTGAGTTAGTGTTCAGCGTGTAAATCCACTTTAAAAGAATATTTTGGTGTGGTGCGAACACAGTGGTTTTTGTGAAAAAACATTGTTTCATGTGCTGTTCTGAGTGATATCCCATATTGAATGCTTTGTTTCTTGATTATTCTCCTGTACAAGCAGACTGCAGCTTTCATTTGATTGCTGTATATTCCACGAATTCCAGGTTGCTTGATTTTTTTGTTCCATGTTTGCATGAAATTAACACTTTTGAAGTGACAATTTCATGGAAAATGTTCTTAGGTGTTTCCCTAAAATTACAAAAATTCACATCCACTGAGCATGTATTTGCATATTGGAATATGATAGATGGCATCATGTGCCACTTTTATTAGAGCGCCAGTGGATCTTGCCATTGTGAACTGAAGACTAAAGTTGAAAGTTAGTCATGATTCGCCGTATTTTGGGTCTGCATTTGATAGAAATAGTTATAACCGACAGTTGTAAAACCCCCCAGTCATTCCATGAGTGTGTGAAGATGGTTGGAACTGTCTAGTAAATGCTGTGAAGCTGGTATTTCTAGAACCCTGTAGGGAGTGTTTGGTGTTGGTATTATTAAAAGAGGTCACACAATTTAAGTCTGATTCTGGCTCAAGAACACAGTCAAAGGAAAGTACAGTATTATAATACACAGAATAATCGGTAGTCTGAGTTTGTTATTATGTGGCCTGTGAAAAGTTACAGGAAATTTTGTCTATCAGGAGGTACTTAATCAAGGAGGGAGTGGGGAGAATCAGAAGATTATGAACTTCTAATACAGATGGCTGTACAAATGTCTGGATCCAGACATGGTAACTGGAATAAACCCAAGATTTTTGGTTCTGTAGGAAGGTCTACTGAAGTTATTCTTAACTTCTGATCTACATGAAATTAAATTAAAGCACACTTTTTGAGATATGTATCTTTTTGAAAAGTTTTTACTGGGTAGATTGCAAGAAAAATAATTTTTGTGCTCATCACATCAAAATTTACCATGATCATGTAAACCTATGTGGATTATAAAGTGTATTGTAAACACATATATTAAATTCATGGAAAATGTAGGAGAGTTTTGGAGTACGAAGTCAGTGCTTCTGAGACAGATTAAGACCTAGATTTAGCTGAAAGTTCTCTGGCTAAATACAGTATTGCCAGAAGATACAGTTATGTGAAAATGTCAGTGAAAAAAGTGAAAGATTTGAGGTTAATGACATTGGAACTTAATGGGATTTCATTTTTCATCAAAATGTAATGTTTATTTAATCCAGCAAGCATTTTGACAGAAACTTTTTTTTTTTTTTTACATTTAATCATTTGCCATCAAGCTCTATGAATAGGAACAATAAGTAGGTAGGTAGGGACTGAAGTGAAAACAAAGGGGTAGTTTCCCCAGTAATGATTGAATAGGATTCAAAAGCATTCCAGTAGAGCACATTCCAGATAGGAATCATATTTAAGAGCAGCAAAGGTAAAGGGCTGTGTACACTGCCCCGCTGTTTGTGTTGTCCTGGTTAGAAGGCATTTGTCTGAGAAAGGGCCTTTTCAGAGCTACTAGTGTTTCAGTTGCTGGGACTGACGAGGTGGACATTTCATCAGGGGGAGTGAGAGGCTTCAGAGGGGGTGAGTTGTGGGTGTGCAACACACAAGACTACACAAGATCCATCCAGAGCTGGCAATTTTTATGTGGCACTTCAGAAATACAGAATAATTTGCTTTCTGCTAGTCCTGGACAAGTGACTGTATTAGCACAAGGACAGAAATATTAACATCTTAGAATGGCATACCTTCTGTCCAGGATAGCTGGACATAGCTTCCAGACTGTTTGGTTTCTTGCTGCAGTTTAGAAAAAAAAATGTAAGTGTGAATTGGTAGTTTTTCATTATTATTGTCTTAAATTTTATTATTATTTTATTTTACCTTTACATGGCACTTAAAACATGGCACTAAATTGAAGCTCATCAGAACATTTTAAATAACCATTTCAATGTGAGGAAGGTGGAGAAAAGCCTATAATAAAATAATCTAGTGATTTATGTCTTTTTTTTTTCTTAAGAAAGACAAAATGTTACCCATGAGAACTCTCCTCCATGAACATTTTGAGCCAAAATAGCTGTTTTCATTGGAGGAGGGGAAGAAGAGGAGAAACCTTTGATTCGACTTATTGTTCAGTGTCAAAATTAGTCTGGGATCTGTGCTACCCTTGCAGAGCCTATTACTATCGTAGTGTGGTGCTAAACCTCTGCTAAAGTGGGGTAGGTAAAGTGGTCCCTGGAGTGCAAGGTATCTGTAGTGCCAGGTGTCCCAGCTCAGCACTAACATCTTTCCAGAGTCCCACTTCCTGTGGCATTACTCCAGTTTTATTCATAGCCCCATCCTAGCTGTCCACAGCATGCACAGCCTCTTCTCCTTGCCTGACAATAGGTGGTTTGCAAACAAAAGCAGATACCTGTCCTAAAATAGACTTGGGGATCTGTTATGGATCCAGTTGCAGCTGGGATTCAGGGGTAATAGTACTGCACTGGCCCATTGTTGAAGCATGGGAATCTGTTAGATTTGGTTCAAGGAACTCTTCCCTGCTCTCTGCTGCACAGCGTAGCCCTTGTGATCAAAGTGCTGTACTATTTGGAAACCTAATTATATAATTTGGTTGGTGGCCGCTAATAGTTTCTGCCGCTTCTAGTTCAGTTAATCTCCTGAGTGTGTGTGTCTTCAAAGGGAGACTGTTGCTGTTGTCCTCGCTGTTGGCTGTGCTTGAGGAAGGCAATGTAACAATGGTCTTTTTCACACATGCTAGGAGACAGCTTGCTCCACAAAGGAGGTCTCCTTTCCCTGCGTGAATGGTTTGGGAAATGTTAGCAAGTTCTATAGTGCTGTTGTGTCCATATGTTCAGTATATCTTTCTTATGCTGTTTAATTAATCCCCAGTGCATTCACAACTCCTACACAAGGGGTAAGTTTGCTGTAAGAAAATTGAATTCCAGGGAGTTGGGATTCTTTCACTGTTCAGTCACTTTTAATGTCCATTTTGCTGTTTTGCTATGAAAAACTGAATTATAACAGTAACCATGTCAAACAAATCTGAATGAGAATCATATGAATTCCCATTAACTCTAATTGTTTTTTTTAAACTCAGTATAAAAACCAGATTGTGTCTAATTAACTTCCAAAGTACTCCTTTTTACACAAAGGCTATCCTAGGGGACACTTGGCAGACCTCCCTGTTGAGCTTTTTTGCAGAAATGTAGTAGATGAGTAGTATAAAGCCACAGCATTTGTTACTGTGATACTTCCCTTAAACACAAGCTTTATCATAACAATGCCACTGAGGGAGTGGAACTTCCTGGTCATGCACTGAAATCCAGAATATGGTTAGGACCACAACAGAAGGATAGTTGTGAATATTGAGACAAGCACTAAGGAATGCAGAATATGTGAAGAGATACTGATACCTCAGTATTTGAAGTAACTGCAAGTGAAAAATAGATCAGTACAAAGTATTGCCTCCATCAGATAACTAATTTTGGAAAAAAATAAAACGGGGTTTCTGCTGTCTTATCTCTGAAGAGGACAGAGGCAAGCCTGGGTTCCCATTTGCCTTTCCTCTTTCTTCCTTGTCTCTGCATGTTTCCTCCGTTTGTCCCATTTCTGTCCATTTCACTTTCAGTGTTGTTTTTCAGAGCTTAGGGTAGGCCACATGTCCTGTAGGCATAGATTGCCTGAATATATTTTTTTTTGCATTTGGAAGCTGATTAAAAGGTTTACACAAATGTAGGTTTAGAGCAGTAGATAGGTGACCTACAGGAATAAAAGCTGTTGTTGAATTTGCATAGTGGGAAGTTTTAAGTTGTTATATCTTGCTATACCTTATGATTATTAAAATTAAAGTCACTGTGAAAGTGATGATACTGTAAGTATCTTACTGTAAGAACTGCATCCGTGGAAGCATTGCCAGCTAATCTGAAAGGAGAAGAGGAATGAGACGTATGAAATAGAAGAGGATTCTAGAAAAATTCACAGGACTAAGAGCATGGCTTGGAAATGGATTGATTCACTGAGGTCTGCTAAACTGCAGACCTCCTTCAACCTTTTTCTGCATTTAGGACATTTGTAATACCCTCCTGTGTGATTATCTGATGGTCTACAAAGGGCTGGGAGATATCATTCATTTCCCACATGGTTACGTTTTCTCCTCGTTCCTGAAAACTGTAGAAATTTAACATCTTTTGAGATCTCTACTGTTATGATAAATGTGTTTGAAGGAGGCTGGTGGGGCTTTAAAGTTAGAGAGGGATGGCTCAAACATGAATGCACGGATGATACATGAATGTGTAAATCTTGCTTCTTAAGAAAGAATTCTGATTTAGGTCTTCAGACTATTTTTTTTTATGATCACAGCCCTAAAATCTGCTAAGAGCTGTTTCTGCTGTTGATTCATAGAACCAGGGAGGAAGATGATCTGAAATAAAAGGATAAGAAAGTGCAGCTGTTTGATATAAGGAATGCTGATGATTTCTAAGGCTTGCTGTCCATAGGTGGAATATACTATCTGAGAAAAGTAGAATTGTCCGAACCAGGTATCCCCTATTTATCTATTCCCCCCTTCCCCTTTCCCTGCAGTGGTTTCTTTCTCTGAAAAAAAATATGAAGAAAGCCAGGCTATTTTCAAAGTACAGGGAAAAAGAGAGATGCCTTTTCCCCCTGCCCCCTCCAGGTTCTCTAGAGGAGAGTAGATAGAAATATAAGTTGGAATTGCAAGATTTTTTTCAACAAAGTTCTCACTCATATGCTTTTAATTGTGTACCTGCACATAGTTGGCTGTTGGCTGGTTAGGAGACAAGGTTTCTTTTTAGACACATTTGTTTCTTTCTCTGTGGTTGCATTTCACTGTTCCTTTGGCATAGCATTGAATCATGACATTACTGAGGCTGGCATAAAAACATGAGCAGCAGTGAGCTTACCAGTTCTTTATTTTTACTTTTTATCCTTTACTGAGTGATGCTGAATCAGTAGACTCGGGAAGACCTGTTGTTTTTTCTCATTGGTCTTAGAAGTGCTGATTGATTATATTAAGTGGATGTGAGCGTTGATGTCTGATCAGCCTGTTCATCTTAGCCATCTAAGGAAAGAAGTATAAATTTTAAGGTGAACAGGACCCAAGTTGCAAAGGGGTAACGCTAGTCACATTGGTGTTTCTGTTGGAGCTCACAAGACATAGCAAACAGTTAAGTACATCTTCCCTTTCCAACACAGAGTATCCAAGCTGTTGTTTTTCCATTACTTACGATATCCCAGTCATGCAGCTGGTACCAGTGCCATCTTCTGCATGTTATTTGTGTTCTCTTATTTAGCATGCCTGACAAAGCAGAAGTGTGCAGATGATACTGCTCAGTACTTCTTTACAGACAGATTTTTTGCATCGTTTTTTTCAGTTTAAGTGAGCTACATAATTTTTACTTGGATGCGTCTTAATACTTCTCTTGAATCTACACATGTTCACTTTTGTAGTGTTGAATGTTTTGTTTCCTATAGAGAAAATTATTTTATAAATAAGCACAGTGTATTTGTTTACATGGGGGATAGACTATATGATTCTAATGCTTTTTGTATCTTTCCTAAGGAGACAAAAATGACAGATTGTGTATTTTCTTATGCATGTTTTTCTTCTGATCTTTTTTGTCTTTTTGTCTTGTGGGAAGCTGTGCTTCAGTAGAAAGCTATGTTAAAAACATAGTTAAAAGAAAATTGATCTTAAACTAATCCTTTGAGTCAACTGATGTTCTACTGAGATCAGTATTATTTTATTAGCATATATGTGATGTTACTACTAATACAGCATGAATTTATTACAGCCAGGGGTAGCTCAATGAATTCCAGATGAATTCACAATAGCTGGATTCTTAAAATGCTACCAGGTTTACTTCAGGTTTTCTGTTTCCATGTGTGATTAATACCAGAACTCAGCACAGCTACCTGCTCCTATTTAAAAAAATAAAAGTGAAATAATCATATATGTAAAATTAAACTGAAAACTTAAAAAGGTGTGCCTGAGTCTTGGCACTGATAATCAAAAGTAACAGTTTTGAAGGCACCAGAAGACACTGATTTTACATAATCAAAAGTTGTTATTGGTTTATCTCTTTCACAAATGCAAACAGCCAAAATACTCCAAAGTATTTTAATATAACTAGCTAGATTAGTATCTTACTTGAAAAATGATTCATATCATATTTAGAGATACTTAAGTGTAAATTTGGTTGCAAAGCTCTTCAAGGATATCTATGAAAATAAAATGCATTTTTGAAGATTTGTTAGTCAGACATCCTAATCCCAGGTAGAAACCTAGCAGCTTCTTTTCATAAAAGTGGCAAAATCTGTTTAAATTGGTACTTTTTGTAAAAAGACACATGGAAACTTACACAGTTTCACACTGACATGGGTTGTATTGATAAGTTTTTTTTTTTTTTAGAAGTGTCATATGATTGTTAGAAGCTTCACCTAATGAAGTTCAGCATTTCATGTGGCACATTAGGTTTCACGCTGAAATCCCCTGCTATGTTTGGACCTATGTAACATCACACATTTGTTATTACATTATTCCAGCTTGGTACTGGCTATTACCAGAATCTGACCCCCAACTTTGGCAAGTGTATATAGGCTTGAAGATTTCACTTGGTCTCTTTTTTCATCAGCCCTTACCATATGGTTCACGCAGCATTTCCATAGCTTTACAGACCAGATGTGTGTTTTGTGCACACTTCATCAGAAAGCACTGCACCAAGGACATGGCAAAAATAATCTCCAACAACTATTTAATGTATTGGTTATGTGATGATGTAAATCAAATTATGGTCCCATAAGGGCTGTTTCTTTTTCTGTAATGTAGAGGACATGCACTGATGACGGGGAGTGAGGGAGCAAGGTGGGACAGGTTTTTTGTTGCTTTCTGTGTATGGTAGAAGGACACTTGTATCATAATTGTGGTACTACCCATTTTTTACTTCAGGTCTCATCCCAGCTAGGCATTGTAGCACTGAAGTCAGATGTGTATTTATGCCAGCACTGTTTTCTGAAAAGTCTGCCTAAACCTCACGGTGAGGAAAATTTAGCAAGTCCACCCAGCTCTGAGATTCATAGTCCGATGACAGCTTAGGGAAGAGAATGAGGGTGAATGTAAGATATACTTGAAGTATCAACAGACTGAGAACAGTCCCTGCTACTGAATAAGAGCACATTTGTCACAAAGATTTAACAACTAGTTTGCAACTCAAAGCAGAGAAAGTACAAGACACACTTTTTCTGTACACAGGTGAATAGTATGAGAATAAAGGCCACATCAAGTTCTGTTAAACAGTGCTGGATAACCAAGACTTTGTATTGGCATTCTTATTGCTGGGACTTCCAAATGTGCATGAAAAAAAAGAGTTCTCAGCTTTTCCTCCACTCTTTGTTGGATCCAACCACCTCTGGTGTGAAAGCTCAGGACAGACCTGGGTGACAGGCTGATGCAAAGCTGTCAAACATCAAGAACATTGCAGTGGGTTGTGGTGCTCACAGGCCCCTGTCAGTAACCGTGATGTGCTGTTAACATCTGTCTAAACACCTCCTGTATGCAAACATTTCTTTGATTCCCTTGAGAAAAAGGCAATGTATTGACAGGTTTAGAAGAAATTTTTGTGGCTAATGCATTTTGGTGTGGACAGAACAAATGTTCCATCATCTTATTCTTCACTGAGGCTGTGCACTTTGTACCTTCTCCATCAAGAGCACTATGGTCTCCATCTTCAGCCCCAGAGGACCTATCCAGACTGGTAAAGCAGTAAAGTTGTTTTTTTTAAAAAAAAGGAAAACAAAAATCACCTTTTCTAGATACAGTCTGGTTTCTTTCAAAATACTGTGTTCATCAGGAGATTCAGTCCTACTTTCCCAGTTATAACATGCATAAAAATAACTTTTGAAGTCTTATTAAAAAGGGGCAATGCAGAAGCATCGAATGAGGATAGAAACACTAACAAAAGAGAAGAATGTAAAAGGAAGGTATGAAGGAGGTAAAGAGAGAGGGGAATAAAGATGGAAAATAAAATAAAATCTAAAAAAGAGAATCCACACAACTACCTCAAAAGAAAAAGACAGGATTGAAAGTAAGTTTTATACAGTAAGTGTTTTACATAGGGTTGGCGAAACTTAGAGCTGATATTGCTGGGAATAAATCCAGTTGGACTAGTGGATTTGTACCTGATTACAACAGGGCAAAAATGTAGCCTTTGTTTTGGACAAAATGTTCAATGATTTATGAGCCAGTCTGTTTTCAGAAAGGAGTTACGAGTATCAGGGTTCCACTGAGACTCGGCTTCTAAGTGCCTATAGCATTTCAAGACTTAAGCTTAGGCTGAATTTTAGAGGTGTTTGTCAATGAGGAGCTTAAGTTCCATGATACATTTGAACGTTAATGCTTTTGAGAACAGTATCCATTAAAATTTGTTGGGACAGTGAAACAATCAAGAAAGGATAATAATTGTTGGCTTGAACAAGAGCAACTTTTGCTTACCACGCCTGGCTGGGACGCTAAAGGGAGAGAATGTATCCACATTTTTGTTTAATGCAGCTATCCAGTAAGGTCATTTTTATTCTATAGATATTTAAGGATGGTCTTTGCTGTGTTCTGCAAAGAATTTTTGTCACAGTTACAATAGTAATACATTCTGTCTGATGTGGCAGGACTCTCTTACTAAGCTGTCTTCTCTCGTTCAGGAGAGTCCAGAAAGTAAAACACTGTGAAAGACCTCATGAGTAAACAATGTAAAAGATTACAGAATCTCGTTTTCTCAAGATGCAGCAGTCTGACAGTGCTCCTTTTGCTAAAGGAGTTTGTGGTGGTCTCTGTAGAGGTGCTCTGCAGTGTCCATTTGCAAGAAATGAGAAGTATTCATTGTTACAGGCTGCCCAGTACATTCCTTCACAATACTGCTGAAAATGTTTCTTATTTTAATGTAGAAGGCCCTTAGAATTAACTGCTGAATATATCACTTGAAAGACTGTGAGCTAATGATATTCTGGCTTGGGACTTTTTCAGTCAAAACCACATGCATTAAATTTCCGTGTGAATGTTGGGCCGCAGAGAGGATTAAACACTCACAAAAATCGCTCCAGCAAACATAAAGATAGAAGAAAGCGAAGGCATCTGGGTTTTGCGCCTTTTTCCTGTCATGCTGGAGGAATGAGCTACAGCCTGTTGATTTAATTGTGCTAAGTGCTGTGGGCCTTCAGCTATGTTAATCATGCTCTATGTGGAGCAGCTGTGCTGCACTGGGCACACTGGCTGGGAGGCAAGCCCTGCTGCAGCCTCCCTGCGGTTCCTGGGGCTGGGGCTGCGGGGGTCAGGCTAGAGGGCATTTCAAAGCACAAACCTTTGCTGCCTAAAGAAACAGCCTCATTTTCTTTAATTTTATACCTGCTGTAAAATCAATTCCAAATAATAATATCTAACCTATTATTGACACTTTATCCTGTGGGGAATTGCTGGTTTTGACTATTATAAGCAACCACTGATTTTCCCCAGGCCCTCAGGGCCTCCTGTTGTGACTGAGGCAAATGTTGCTAATAAACGCCTCCTTCAAAGTGACTTTTCCAGCTGAATCGGAGGGATTCCAGTCACCCATTTGATGGAACTTTAACCAGAAACGTGTTGGACAAATTAAATATGGGTTAGCCTCTTGCTCTGGACTATATCAAGAGCCTATAAATGCAAAATGTTTGAGTCACAGAAGACCGTGCTCTGTAATTAACTATTGTAACTCTCCTCGCAAATCAAAAGCAGCCTAACCTGTGGAGTTCAACATGTCAAGGCATGGGCACTGAGGTGGTTTAGGGAAGGAAGAAGAGGAAAGAAGAATAGGAGGGAAAGGTAAACAAGGTTTTGCATACATATATATTACTGTTAGCTAGTATCAGAAGCCTTGAACTTCTCACCTTGTTATGGACAAGAAAAGAACTGAAGAGCTTTAATGTATGGACTCATTCCTACTGAGGAAAAAAAAAGAAAAAAGAGATCTTCAGACTTACCCACTTCAAAAATATTAATGAGATGGAAATTTTTTGCAAACCAAATATACTGGTTTTTTTCTTTCCCTTGGTCTAGTCCTGGAATATTTACAATTTAGTTTAAAATAGCTAGTCAGTGGGCTGTTTGACAAATGGAAAATGGCAAGGCTGATGTCAGCAAGTATGACAGGGTAAAATAGGCAGAGGTTGACTGCTTTCAGTACGGAAGGACAGACTTTTTTGAGTGGACATCAGGTAGCTTTTTTCTGTCTCTAGTCAGGAGTTTAGTGTTTCAAAACATGGGCTTTTTACTAATGCAAAGAGAGAAAAAGAATATGCTGAACAAATACTGAGCCTTATATTTTGATCTGGACCAAAATATCATTTTAAGCCAAGTACAATGAGATATTTTTAAACATGTTTATTGAAGAATTAATGTCTTAAATTTTGTCTCGACTTTAATTGTAGATGTGCTGTAATTCTGCATCACTGTCTTACCAGCCATCTTCTGGCAAGCATTTGATGTTGTTGATCTTAAGTTAAAGTCATTATTTATGACCAGGTTTCTTGGAAAACCTGTGGAAGTACAGTTTTCAGTGATGCTTATGCATATATATTTCATCAGCGATGAATCTGAAAGAAGTGAGACTTAAATTTAAGCTGGTATGCTGTGATACTATTTGTGCAGAAAAAGCTATTTATCAAATATGATACCTCTTTGCTTGTCTGTCTTAATTTTCAAGTAAAATTATCTGACAAAATAGTAAGGAGAGAACAACAGAATAATTTGCTTTGTGTAAATGTGCTTTGTAAGCCAACTTAGACTTCCTTTATTAGGATGTCTGTTGCAATGTTGTATTGCATCCAGTAAGAAATGAAGAGCCACTTGATTACTTGTAGTTCATGCATAGTTATACCTCTAAATGGAGTAAGTAATGTCTGTCTCTCTTACTTTGCTTGTATCAGATATTTCTCTTTGATTGCCTAAGACCTTAGATAATGTGGTGGTTCATGACTGGAGCTCCAAAATGTAATTACCTTATCAATAACAATAATATTTTTAAGATTTTTATCATGTGCTCTTTTAGTCTTCAGACCTTCCTCACTTCCTAAACTGGAGAATGAAAAACAGAGTGATTTTTTTTAATTTATTTTTTTTTAATCTCCAGTCTTTTGGGTATTATTTTTATTAACATTATTCACGCAGTTGTTAGGCCAAAGGGATCAGCTAGCTCTTTTGACTTTGTAAACTCAAGCTGACCACAAGGATAGCATTATCCAAAGCATTAGAGGGGAAGTCTTTGTTCTCAGAGATGTCTGCAAGATTAACTTGATATTAATTTCATCTTGTCCCTCCCACTTAGAGTGTATGGAGAGAGGGGAAGTGAAAGGCTTGGTGCGGAGGTAAAGCTGAATAGCTTTCCCCTCCTTGGTCTAAAACTGCTTTTTAGTACTTAAGTTGCGATATTTACAACACCAGGATGTTGGTGAAGGGTTTCTGTATCTCTGGCCAGAAAATCATAGGCAGTAACTATGAGTGTATGTGTGATGTGTGCAAGTGAATCCAGTATATACACACAGGCCAGGAGGATTCTCAAGTGCCTTTTTTCTACTAGACAAAATTTAGGTTTATAATACCCCAGCTTTTGCATTTGGGAATACATCTAGGAGTGATAAATGTAAAACCACGCTGGTTTTGCCTAAGTTCTGTGGATTGCAAGCCAGAACTTTTGCTGAAGAAACTGTTGACAGCTCCCCTCTCTCATGGTTTTTAGACATCATCTTTGTCAGTGGTATCTCCAGTAAACAGAGCTGGGAGAAAAAGCAGCTAAGGAAATACAATTACTGTGGCAGGCTTATCTGTATCTTTCTAAATCTTCCTGGAAAGAGACTGGGGCCTTGATGTGGATCAGGTATTGGACTGGTAGCTCTTGCAGGGTAGGGAGCAATGAAGTACTGTGTTCTTCCATCTGCCCTCTTCACATCATAGGCTCACAGCTAATTAATCAGTTGCAATTTCCAGATGGCCTTCCAAATCAGCCTAAGGCAATGCAAACTTCAGCAAGGAAGCATGAACAGAGAGCTCCATTATCAAAGTCTCTGGTGAAAGAAACACAATATAGTGCTTTCTACTGTACTTAGAAGGCTGAAAAACTAGGAGCTGTAGTTTCAGAGAGAACACGTTCAAACGTGAGTAAACCAAGTCTTTCAGCAGTGATACTTGTCATGAAACACTGTTGTTTGTGATGTGCATACTTTCATAAATAAGCTGTTCTAAAGCACTTGTAACAAAGGAAAAGGACCTTGCAATGTCATCATAATACTAGACAACTTTAAATCTTTTTTTTTTTTTTTTCCTGCACTGTGTCATACTCAGGATAATTTTCAAAGAGCAAGATCTCAGATTACGTTGGTAATTGATTACTTTGGTAGGATCACAGTGTGGTAGAATGTTGTTAACTAAAAATGCTAAACCTTAAGCTTTAGTACAGTTACAACTATTTGAAAACTGAACGTTAGCACCTATAAACTTTGCCTGCCTTTCAGTATTTGAAGAATGTCTGCTGCTGTAAGAAAAATTGTCGAATGTGGCACAGTAGTGATGGGTAGCATCACAGATAAATTTGATTTGAGGTATATTGTCCAGAAACTAGAATTTGTTCATGGGAACAAAATATTTTTGAACATTGTGTTGTATTTTACCAGAATTATTCCATCTGATACTACACATAGAAAGCATTAGTGTGAACAGTGGGTTTTTTCTCCTTTGGAAAAGGAGGAGGGTTTATATGCTGGAATCACTAAGCTCATCTTCAAATTATCTTTTTTTAGAACTCTTGTCATGTGAAGTGTCATGACACCAAATTCTATGCCGCTCTGTGCAGATGAATAAAAGGATTATCAGAAACATTACAACAAGTCTTATCCAAATAATGGTGCTAAATCCAACTTTTATTAAACTCAGCTCCATGGAAAATTTAGGTGAGATGTAGCAGGGGATGTTTATTATGAGAATAAGGGTTTGTGTGAGTTTGTTTTTGAAAATTAGATGTGGGGGATGCAAACTCCCACAGATATGAAATTGAACAGAATGTTTGCACAAGGTTTTGCAAAGGAAAACTACCAACTCTGAATAGCTCTGTTGCATAGTCTGACTATTTCTGTGATCTTCCTGTGTTTGCTATTTTTTCATGCCATGACTGTTAGGAGCCTTCATTTGCTGCATAATATAGTTATGAGAAGACAGGAAACTGGAGGAGTTCTGGAAAGTAGTTTGTCCTTCATCCATGACCTTGTGAGTGGTAATAAGTGTTTGAAGTTTAGTTTTATCGGCTTGGAAACCCAAAACTCTTTTAAAAAGTCTTGATTTTCAGAGCAAAAGTACTCAGCACTGTATTCTTGTGTCCTAGATTCAATGTTAGAAAACCATTGCACAACAAATAGATAATGTGAAATTACAGAGCTGTCAGTGAAGTATTACAGCCTCACTACATAGCAAAGAGTAACTGCCAGGGGACTGTGGATTGCCACTGTAAATCCTACCTAGGGAAGTGTGCTATATGTGATCCTGGGAATTACAGTCCACTGACTCTGACTTTCTTCTCTGGCAAGATGGGAGATAATAATAAAAAAAAAGATTTCTGAATGCATGGAAAGCAGTCTGGCTAAGGTTAACACGGCATCTTTAAACAGAAATCCTGACTTTTTAGCTTACTGGAGTTCTCCAAGGATGTAAAAAAGAATGTGGTTGAAGTGGATCTAGTGGACATACTGGATTTTCATACTGGGTTTTAAATAAGCTTTTGACCACCTTTCATACAAAGGTTTATTAAAGACACTTGAGTCACCATGGAATTGCAGAAAGAGTCTGCTTATGGACTGAAAGCTGGTGAAAGGGTAGAAAGCATAGGATAGCATTTGGTGATTACTTCAACCATTACAAGTGCAAACAAAAATTTTATTCCATGTCTTCATGGGCACCATGCAGAAGAGGCTAGAGCAGTGAGATTTTCAAGTCTGTAGCTGATACTAAGCTGCTTAGCTAGCAAAATGCCATGCTTACATTATAGAAATATATAGGGACAAAATAGATTGGCAAAAAGTGACAGAAAAGTGTCAGTGTAAATTACTGAAAGATTATGCATCTAGGAAAAAGTAAACTGTACTTACATAATCCTGGACTCAGAACTGGAGGTTATAACTCAGGAAAGAGAGATCTTACCATCATTGGCAGCTCCACAAAACCATTGGCTTAATGTGCTATGGCAGCCAAAAAATCAACATCATGTTGGGCATCCCTGAGAGAATATTGATAACAAGACAAAAGGTGTCATTATGCTACTGTACAAAACCTCAGTGGGCCCACATCATTGCACAAAGTCACACAGATAATTATGCAGTTGATACATCAGATGAGTTTGCTGCCATTCAGAGGGACTGTGACAGGGTAGAGAACCAGGCAGAAGGAAACCTCATGGAGGTCTACAAAGGGAAGTGCAAAGTTCTTCACCAGGTGAGGAATAATCCCAGACACCAGTACAAACTGCAGGTCAACTGGCTGGAAAGCAGTTCTGCAGAGAAGGACCTGAGCATTCTGGTGGACAATAAGCTGAACACGACCCAGCGATGTGACATCACAGCAAAGAAGGTCAACAGCCTCCTGATTTACATTAGGCAGGGTATTTTCAGCAGGTGAGGTCCCTTTACTCAGCACTGGTGAGACATATCTGGAGTGCTGGGTCTTGTTCTGGCCTCCCCAGTCTATGTCTCTACATGGACTTACTGGACCAAGTCCAGTGAAGGGCTACAAAGATGTTTAAGGGACTAAAGCATTTCTTATGTGCAGAGAGGATGAGAGAGCTGCAACTGGAGAAGAGAAAAGGATCAGGGGGCTTACAAATGTGTATAAATAACCTGATGGGAGGAAATAAAGAAGATGGAGCCAGGCTCTTCTCAGTAGTGTCTACTGACAGGACAAGAAGCAGCAGGCACAAATTAAGAGATTCCATCTGAACACAAGAAACACTTTGGTTGAACTCTGGAGTAAGTTGCCTGGGGTGTTATGGAGTCTCCCTCCTTGGCGATATTCAAAAGCTGTCTGGACATGGTCCTGAGCAGGCTGCTCTAGGTGGCCCTGCTTGAGCAGAGGGGGTGAACAGGATAGCCTCAGCCATTTTTAGTGATTCTGTGTGGGCCAGAAAAACTGGCCGGGTTTACCTGCTGTCTTTTAGTGACTGTAGGTTAGCCCACTGCATAGTATGGGCCCTTTGTTCTGAGTCAGTAGGGCAGTCCTTACATCCTTCTGTAGATTCCATAGCTTCAAACCTGCCTTGTTTCTGTACTTCTGCTGAATATAAGTTCTGATGCATTTCTGCTGTGAAGTATATCTGTGCCACATAGGGCCTTGCTTCCTTTTGTCTTCCCTTGGACTCTGCTCATCCGTAAGCTATTTTCCCCATCTGGCATAAATTGTCCTTTATGCTTATGAACTGTCATAGCTATATGGCTTCTGAAGTAATGTAACAGAAGGAGGTGAAATCTGGCCTGTGGCAATGAGCAACAGTGGCATGAAGGGTGTGAAGATTTATGTCTGTTTACTGTTGCTCAGCTTGTATTGAAGTCTAAACTTTCTGCTTTTATGGAGCAGTAGAATTTGGCTAACTGGTACAGTTTTGCTTGCTTTGAGTTAATCCGTGGATTAAGAATGACAAGTTGTGAAGGCACTCAGAAGTAGATGCTCATCTGGTGAAGTCACCTGACCTAGGTTAATTTCACAAATTTAAATAAGCCAATATACTTAATTTACACTGGACCTATGTATTTTATAATAGTTGCTACCTTTTAGGACATGATGCCCAGAATTAACTGTCCAGAGTACTCTGCAAAATGGTTTAATAGAGAAATTTACTTTTTCCTCTGTATTTTTGGTATATGGTTTCTGAAATAGCTGTCCATTTACGAACTAAATAACATGATCCATGGAAGATTTTGAGGAAGAAAAGTTGGTTCCTTATAGTCTTCCAGCTTTCTAAGGAACGATTACAGATTATGAACTGTTTATGCATTTTGTGACAGCTGGCAACACTGCTCCTCAAAACCAACAGTAATAGCCAAATGCTGGTTTATATAAATCGATGTGTTCACATATTTTACTTTTGTGCTGGCCTATCTCTTATTACTTGCTGTCCACCACATCCACCACAGTTGTTAGTAAAAACGTAACAGTGAATTCATGGAAATCTAGTATTTCCTTGCATGCTAAAGAATGTTAAAAAATACCTGTTCTTGGCAGATGATACTTACCTGACATGAGTTTTTTTCTTAAACATGTATGATTAGTGTAGGCTATGCCTGAAATGATGAGGACCTAAATGTTGAAATGAATTAGCAGGATCAAAATCCCATGATCAAAATTTTTTGCATTCTTCTATAATTCTCGATATACAGCTAATAATTTTTACTTCCTTTCTTAAAACTTCATCTGCACTTAAATTATTTGCTCTATAAAAACTCAGTGCAGAGTGTGGGTAAGTAAATGGAAGAATACTTCTTTTCATTTTGGATTTACTCATGATGTTGTCTGTAGAGGGCCTCCCACATTAGATCTGACTGTGGGGAAGTCACTTAGCCATTCTGGGCAAACATTTTAAATCCCAGTTTCCCTTGGATCAAAACCTTGCCTCAGATTTGCTAAGCATGAGGTGCAAACTTGAATATCTGCTGTGTAGTTTGTGGCTCCTCAAATCTCTTCTGCATTTTCAAAAACTGTAAAAGGGTAACCAGGTGATATGTTAGCTGATGTAATTTTGTACTTGTCAACACAGTGGGTTTTTTTTGTGTTTCACTACTGCTGTAAACATTATTCTGTCCAAAACCCTCAACGGTGTATGGAAAAACTGACACACACACACAAAAAAGAATGTTTTTCATGAGCATGCATGCTGTAAATTACTACACTGCCCTTGGACCTAGCGTGGATGAAGGTGTTTGATGTGGAAGTGCAAATTTTTGTTGATTGTTTCCTCTGTGAGTAGAAGACAGTGGAATTTGAATTTCTTTCCCTACTCTTTGTTCAGTAACTCTCAGCTCAACAAAACTGAGATGGGAAGATTTAAAATATAGAACAGTGAAAGATACTAGACAGTGAGATTTTAGTCTATCCTAACAAATCAAAACAAGAAAATAATGTACTGAATATATAATCGTCCAGGATATTTTGTATGCATAATGAGAGAACATTAGTATTACTGATTATAAAATGTTCTAACATCTTTCCAAGCTCTTCATATGTGGATTAATTTGGTGTAATAAAATAGCTAAACTTTAAATTCTGGTTGATCAGACCTATAGAACTACTTTTATCCCTCAGGTGCAGTGCTACAATGAGCAGGCTCATGATCTACAGTAACATGCTACAGTGAACTTATTCTCATTGTAGTATTTTTAGAGAGGAGGAAACTTCCTAGTTGTTTCTGTTTCATTGTTTTTTTTCCCCTGCTACTGCTAACTGTTATCTTTTATTGTTTTTGCAAATGAGATATGTACAGTAATTTCTAAAAGGAGGGGCAGCAACCAGTAAGGAGGCAGACTGATTAAGAGACTAAGGAAATATTTTAGGCCATGACATGAAGAATAAGCACAACAAATAAAACCTGCAGTGAATAATTAACTCAGATCTGTAGAAAAAGGGTAGAAGAAAACTGTTCCCAATGGATTTACCTATGACACAGTCAGTGGTGTGTTCATCTGTTTATTTCCAGGGCTCAGTGCTTACTTGGAGTGAAAAAAATTACTAAAATGTGTACAAAGATTTTTTTTTAATCCGTGTTTTTTTGCAAACCAAGGTCCTACTGTTCATGTATCATTTCTGTTGCTATGTTCTCCCAGAGACAGACCATAAAGCTGTTCAATACCCAGTCAGTCCTTATACCTGAGAATAACAAGAAAAAGGAATGATTTTGCTGCGCAGTACCAGTGAGTGAGTATCAATACTTAAATATGGTGTGTATTTGAGCCCAGTTTTTGTCAGTGGCTGTTGCAGCTGCGTCATAACTCTGTGTGACTGAAGATCTATCCAGAGTTAGTGGTGTCTCTGACCATTGTCCCTGCTTATTCTCTTTGACCCATCCAACTGTGCTTGTCTGCTTGAGATCATGCCTGGTCTGGCTGCTGCCTCTGTTTTCTCCTAATTTCTCTTCTACCTCCCTATTTACTCCCTCAGCACATCCTCCAAGCAGATCCTCTCCAATTCCCTCCTCCTTTTCTGGGGGGTGGAGAGGTGGGGGTGTTGTGCCTCTGGTTTCCTCATCTTTTCCTTCTACATATTAACCTTGGATAATCTCTCAACAAGGACATTCAGTTGTCTCCTTTAGTCCAGAATTAAATCTTTGCCATTCTCCATTAGCTTCCATTCTTGAATGCTTTGCCATCAACTTGGCTCAACAACTCTGTTCCTCTTCTCTGTTCCAGTTACCGTGTGAGCCACTGCTCCATCACTGCTTTGCTACTTCTGCCAAACTGATTTCCCCATGAGAGCATCTTCCCCTGTTACACAGACTTCCAGACAAGCATCTTGTGCTTTCTTCTAAGTTGTCTTTTATGTTTAGAAGGATCTTCCTGTGAATTAGCAAAGGCACTTCAAAACTGTTCTTTAGCTTCTGGTACTTGGTCATGAGGTCTACAGAAATACTGAAGGCAAGTATGCAGATGTGCTGAAATGATTGATCATACTGTTAACTAATCTTAGTTTCTTTTTTTTTGTATTATTTGCCCATGTTTGGGGACAGCAGCTATATACTTTGTTTGTTTAGCAACTAGAGTCCCTGATTTTGGATCATGTCCTAAGTAATACAAATAATTACTAATAATAAAAATTTATTTTAATTATGATATTGATTAAATGTAACAGGAGTTAGAAGTTCCAGGGTATCACATGAATTATATAAAATGGAGAGATTTATTTTCTAAACTCTTTCTATAGTCCACATGACTTTGTGCTTTTATTTATGTTAGCTCTCATTGGATATGCTCTGCTTTTCCTCCACCCTTATACTCTGTACAGTTGGGGGATACTCTCTGGGGATCACAGTGTATTGCTTTCAGGTTCTTTACTAATGGCTTTCACTTGCCTTTAATGTTTTAATTAATTGGCTTGAATCTACCTCTGTTTTTCCTTAAGCCTCTCAAAGAAATGTCTGCACTAGTCTTCTTGTAAATTTGTAAGCCAGTTGAACAATGAACTTTGCCAGCTCTTCCTAGCTGATTTATAGAACTGAAATCTCCTCATCCTCTAGGGCATGCATCTGATTTTTAGGTATAATAACCTTATTTACATTGTTCTTACTTCTGGGCAAGGAATCGTCTTATTCTCCCAAATGAGTTACTATGAGTGTTGAAGCACAGTGTATCCTTTTTAGTTGGCTGGCCTTTTTGAGATCTAGGAGTTCCTAATCACAAGGGTTTTCTGAATGATTAACAAACAACACATCTGTCCTTTGGACTCCTTTGACTGACAAAGAGCTGCTCTACTAAATGCATCTGGGTTCCCTCCATCTGTGCAAGATTATTCCCATTGAAGTTTCTGTATTTTTCTCATCTACTTCATTTCAGGAAAAACGGAACGTGAAAGGAAGTGAAATTTGAACTAAATTTACGTTAGCCTAATAGTTCTGTTGTTACAAATGACATAATAAAGAGCAGTATCCTTCAAGGAAGAAAAGAAAGTTTTGATCCAGAAACATGGGCTATTGAAGACAGACACAGCAGTGGTCTTTAAAGGAAAGGCTGAAACTGTAACTAAATGGAAAAAAAAACATTTTATGAGTAAATCCAGTGTGGTGGATTACTGGGTTCCTACTATACAATGCAAAGGTGGGCTCTTTGCAGCTTCTCTATAGGCTTCAGCTGTCTTTAAATCCCCTTTGTCCCATCTTCTTTTTTTTTGTAATGGGATAAGGATAGTAAAATTACTTCATTCCAGAAGCAAAGATCTGCTACCAAGATCCCAGAAAACCTCTTTTACCTTGGAAAATTTAGCTTTTGGCAGTATATCTACCTCTGATACCAGCAGAAATAGGGGAAAAAGAGGAAACAGGGTAAAAGGAAGTGTTGTCAACATGGAGAAGAGTAGTGGAAGAAGATGCAGATGCTGACTGTGGAGAGCTAAGGGGCCAAGTTCCATGTTAGCAATTATTTTCACTGGTTAAGAAATGCAATGTGCAGTGTTACTACTATGCTACAAGAATGCTGAGGTTCAGCTGAAACCTGTTTATGTTAAACACCATGCCAGTACTAGGTATGAGAGGAAACAGAAAAAGTGTCCTATCCCAAATCCCACAACAGATCAGTCTTATGTGCAACCAGAACTGGTCTCCACAGTCAGGAGCATGTAACGTATGTCAGGCTATTACACTTAAGAGGAAGTAGCATGAAGATTGACAGGCTTCACAAATCTCAGCACAGAAAAATAAACTCCATCCTGAATCTACTTGCTCCAATAAGAGAAAAGAGGTGCCTGGTTAGATGCCATCAGGTGGTTCTTGAGTGACTTAGCGCCAGGACCTGAGAGAGCATCTGAAGGGAAGGATAAATCTCTAAATACCTTGTTTTCCTTAGCATGTGCTACTCAGCTAGCTGGACCTTTGGTCTGACCAGAGATGATTTTCTGATGTGTTGAGCAGCAGTATATAGTAGGAAAGCAGAAGGGATCTAACAATTTGTTGGGCTTCCCATTCAAAATTGTCTGCATTCCTTTTTAGGTAACAGGATCACTGTGAGATACAACCGATGAAGAATACATCATGCATATAAACACTTACAGGTCTGAATGTTAGCAACTGAAATATTGATAAAATAATCCTGGAATGTAATGTCAGAAACAGTGAAAAAGATGGAGCCTCACATCACTGCCACGGAATGCTGCAGAATATAATTATTTCAAACAATTATGTGATTTTTTCTTTCCATGAAAAATTATACAATGACAATAAATAAAATTAAACTCATCAACACATAAGTGGGAAGCTATAACAACCCTTTCTATGCTGGGATATAAGTGATTAAAAGAAAATAACATAGCTAGAAAGTGACTATTAAAACTGCACCTGGCATTAGATGCAAAAATGGTCTAAAAGAATATGGAATATTTTACACTTTCCAAGTTTCCCTTGCTCCAGTGCAATCCTTTTACATAAATAATACTCATCAGCTATGTATGGCTACAAAGAGAGTGTATAATCAATTCTTGCGGTCCAAAACCTACATTAATACCTCTTGCATCTGTGTACCCGTAGACCTTGAAAGCCGAATTCTTGAAATCAAGCCCTGGCTAACCAGAAACAGTGGGCTAGAGCTCAAAACCTGAGCCTCATCATACTGCATCATTCGGTATGGATGGAGAAAAGTAGCTGAGATGCAAATTACCAATTAGAATAGCTAATTGTGCTATGCTTATGAGAAAGTCAAACCAAAAAACCAAAGTGTGTCTCTGCACACCTTGATCAACCCTCTAAATTGTTTGATCTTCTAATTTAGCTTAGAGAAATGATGACAACTCTTGTAATTCTTTTCAGTCTGCTTATTTCTAGCTTTTCAGCAAATGACAAGCATTTCATTTATCTCCTATGCAAAGCAGAACCAAAATTTGCAACATCTATGTGTTTCCAAAACTGTTCCCCCCCCCCCCCCCCCCCCCCCCCCCCCAATAAACTCTTAAGGTCTCTCACATAGAATAAGTCATCATCTTTCATTCTCATTACATTGTGAGCCAAAAACACTAAGACAATTTAGGAGGACCAGGCATATGGTGTCCTCACAAATTTACTGGAGGCAAGATGTACTCAACCTGTCTATCATCAATGATCTCTGAAAATTCAGTAGCAAAAATTCTCTAATGTGTATAATAAGCAATAGCAGGGAAGTCTGATTTTTATGTAAAATGTAACAAGAGGTCATAAGCCTCAACACTGAAAAAGGCAAACAGAAAACTGTCTGCTGGCAAATATTACAAAAGATTGAAGTTTGGTCCACATAAACATTCACAAAGCTATTCTAGTCTTCCATCATTTGCAGGGACTATTCACCTTTGCTGGTTGCAAGTTTATTGCTGTTTTATCATGAGGATTAACATACTCATGCATCTAGCCCTAAAATTTATGAATAATAGCAGAAAGCTTATTTGCAAGTGACAACAGGCATTTTGAGCTAAGGCTGAGGCTTTTTGGACTTCCTCAGCAAGCAACAAGGGAAATCTTGTATTTCAACAGTTAAAGCTCTGGATGTTCTTGGCTGTAGAATGTGAAGGGTGCACAGTGATTAATCAGATTTATACATAAGACAGCAATGCCTGCCTGGAAACCAGCTGATGGGTGAAGTGAAGGATTGTGATAGAGTACTTTGTGGTGTACAGCACTGGGGTCACAGGTACAGTAATTCCAATGTTATTCTTTGTGCAGAAATTCAGGAAATAGATTATTGCCAGCGTGTAGATCAAAGTCCATGTGAAATTACATCCGAACAAATAAAAGGGCAGCATGATTCTATGTTTCATCCTTTAGGGGTTTTATCTCATTATATGAACTTCTCATAACCTATCAGGGACAGTATCAGTCCTGTCCAGGTTTCAAGTCCTGCTCTGTTACTCCCCTTGTAAAGGAGAAGAGTAAAAAATACGGTGTTTGGTCTTCATATTGCAATTCTCATATGAACATCCCCAATGATTTTATGGTAAGAGTTTTAGTGTGTCACTTGAGATATCATATACTGTTTGCTCTTTAGTCAAATATTCTGCCTTTACTGGTAAAAGGATACCCTGATGTTGGTTTATTGATCTTCCTCCTATTTGGTTAGGTGGTGAACCTATGTACTTTGTGGTTGAACATCTGGGACAGTGTTTACGATGAGAAAGCCATAAATTTTACTTTTTATTAGCTGCCCCTGGTTACAAACAGATTCTCATCTGAAGATCTAGCCTACCTAGGTCAGACACACATAAATATTTTGGCAAGATTTTTTGTCTCACATTACTCCCAGTTTTCAATCCTGTCCTCTCCCCTCCAAATATTTGAGCCATTCCAAACTTCCATCCTCTTTTATTGTATGGTCCCCACTGAGCTTCACTGTAATTTGCTCACATGATTGCATGGATTTCTTCTTCACTGAAAAGGTGGTCAAGGATTGGAACAGGCTGCCCAGGAAGGGGGTTCATTCACCATCCCTGGAGGTGTTAAAAAAATGCATAGATGCAGTGCTTAGGGACATGGTTTAGTGATAGACTTGGCAGTGCTGGTTTAATGGTTGGACTTGATGGTTCTCAAAGGTCTTTTCCAACCTAAATGATTCTATGATTCTGTGACTTTCTCACGCCATTTTTTTTTGTGCTATCTGGAACAGAACTTACTACATATGGTACTGTGTTACCACAAACTCCTGAATTCAACACCAAAGAATGCATTTTGGTTTCTTGATGTAGAATGCAAATTTGGCATCACAAATACTGATCAGTCAGTCAGGCCTAGCTTGCTGCCAGCCCTGAAGAGTGTGGTGTAATACCAAGCAATTCTTCCATTGAGTTAGAAAATACAATAGACTTTTTATGGAAACACAAACCAACGTTTATCATGGTTTGGACCGACATGGGCAAGAACTCTAAATTCTTAAACCAATGAAATTACAAAAGAGGTCAGTATCTTACACTAAGGACTGCTTTACTGGTGGCCCACACTGCTTGCTTGCTTTCAAGATTGAGTAATTTTTCTTCAGCCAACAGCTCCCATATTTCTCATAGCCATTCTCGTGACATTAATCTAGTGTAACAGGAGCAAACCCAAATACCTTTACTCCCTAAGAGGTATTGGACCAATATGTCCCATCTGGTCTTTTTCTTAGCACAAAATTCCTAAGGCAGTATTATGCTAAAACTGATTTTAGGATGGAGGTATAATTCTTTCTAAGTACATATCAGTACCAAAAATGTGCCTTCCTTCTTCCATTATCTTACTGTATATGTTGTGATAACGTTGCTTTCAAATTTTAAATGTCTATATCATATTTTTAAAATGTGGTTTTTACCTAGTCTAAGTAGTAGACAGTGTTCTCAAAATGTATTGGAGATCTGTAATTTACTTCATACCTGGCTGAGATTACCAGATGGTTCAAAGTGAAAGTGAAAAATATGAATAGAGAAATCTAATGTTTCCATTAGTGTTTCTAGTAAAGCTATGTAACACAAAGTGTACAATCAAAAAAGATCTCTTATGTCAAAAGTACTACATTAGTAGTCCCATGTGCATTAATTCAGAGAAGAAGAATGTCTGAAATGTATTGTATCACTGCAATCCAGCCTGAGAATTGTTTCATTAATGAAAAAAGAATCACAATTTTCTTGACTCTGTAATCCACTGAGGGTAATACTGGAAGTGTAAGTTGCATACCCCAGCAAAAAGTCCATTTTGTTGTCATGGCCAGGTGAAAAACAAAGATTGAAAAGCTATGTGAAAAACTGGAGTCCAAGTTCTGATCTGTTGTGGCTAGGTATTGGAGCCATTGACTGTACTCCAGGACTTACTAGTTTACATTCACTGAGGAGCTGAGGCTATGCAGGTCTCTAGAAAATGTTTTCAGACAGTGTGACACAGAGAAGCTATGAAAATTTTGACAGACACAATGACCTCATTTAAGAGGTGGTGTCTCTCTGTGTGTTACTGTCGTGGTTTAACCCCAGCTGGCACCTAAGCCCTACACAGCTGTTTGCTCACTCCCCCTGACAGCAGGATGGGGGAGAGGATTGGAAGAGTGAAAGTGAGACAACATGGGTTGAGATAAAGACAGCTTAATGGGAGGGAAAAGGAAGAAAATAATGATAATGATAACAACAACAAACAACAACAACAATAATAATAATATGTAGATCAAGTGATGACCAATGCAATTGCTCACCAACCTGCCAGCCAGTTCCCAAGCAGAGGCCCCTGGCCAGCTTTCCTCCCACTTTATATATGGAGCATGACACTATACATTATGGAACATCCCTCTGGCCAGTTCGGGTCAGCTGTCCTGGCAGTGTCCTCTCCCAGCTTCTTGTGTCCCCAGCCTACTCACTGGCAGGGCATGAGAAGCTGAAAAGTCCTTGACTGAGTGTAAATACTACTTCACAACAACTGAAAACGTCAATGTGTTATCAACATTGTTTTCATACTAAATACAAAACACAGCACTATAACAGCCACTAGGAAGAAAATTAATTCTATCCCAGCTGAAACCAGGACAGTTACAGAGGCCCATTGGGGAAGAGGCTTGCTTTTGGGTTTAAGTCGATAGGGTTAGTAGAAGAGCATTGGTCCTCCTCTTTGGGTTTCATTTCTCTCTCTCCAGTGCAGCTTAAGTCCTTTGACGTTCTGGTGCATGTTATGCAATAGCTGCATACCGCCAGCTGTTGGTATGGCTGTGTGGGCATTTCTGACATGCATGAGGGCACAGACAAGAGGGCAGTTTAGACAGCTGAAGTACATCAACTGGTTTCCTGTGAATTGACTTTTTCCTTGAGCTTTTTTGCAGTTTATTGCTTTTCTGGTTTTATTCAATTGTTCTGAATTACACTTTAAGTGTTCTTTTATGGAATTCGGTTTTGTTATGGTTTTGCATCTGCTATTCAAAATAAATTAGCGGATGCTTCACAAGAGAAACACTGTAACTTTGTTCTTTTGGCGCTAACTAGATTTAGATAGTATGTGCCATACAGTAATGTAGAGCTTCCAACCATCTGAGAAATGCTTACCTGTCAGAGCTTTTGTGAATGCATTGGCTTTTGCCAAGTTGCATCCACTAACACCAGGATTGAATTTGTCCTATACTGATCTTTATGAATTTGGAAGCTTCCAGCCAAACAGTTGGATATGATACTTGGAACCAAATTTGGAACAGTTATGGGCATGATTGGGTTAGAGTTAATAATTTTGCATCTCTGAATTGTAATATTACCTAGGGCCTGTAGAGAAAATGCAGGTAATTCAGAGTTCAAAATTTCTGTTGAAACTGAAGCTTGAAATATTTCTCTACCTATGTTATAGGACTCAATATTTAGAATATCATGGCATGTGTTCTCAAGCATAGTTAACCTCTCTTGTTGGTACACATTCTCCATGGGGCAGTGAGCTGACATTCTGACAGATTAGAAATGATTCATTCTTGTTTGGCTGTGTCTTCGAGGGCACTGTTAGAAAAAAAGAGCTTGTTACTTTAACGTTTTAGTTGAAGTCTTTTGGAAGTTTCACAGTGAACTTGCCTTGCCCCAGAATTGTTTTGGTCATGTGTGGCTAAGAGGTCAGCATTAGAATAAAATATTAGAAAAATTTGATATCAGTATCCTTAATGGAGCAGGCCCCAAATCAGGCACAACATGTGCACAAGTTGATGACTGTAGTAGTTAATAGTACTTCCTACAATCATTCTTAAAATACTAGTGGATGATTTGCATCACAACATTATGGGCCCGTATCATTTATGTGTTGACAATTTTTTTATTAATTTGATCTCAGGAGCAGCCTGATTATCAGACATCAAGGTTGCAGCATGTAAGATGTCTTCAAAAATGACTCTTGCTGGAGACTCTGGGCTGCAGTGAGACAGTTCTGCTAGTTAGAGCCATCTTTCAGGATCTGAAGAAGAGTCCACCTGCTGCTGCAATAGCATGATTTTTGCCTTTCATGTATACAGCATTCTTAGTGACAGTCTAAGTGCTTGATATTTTCTTCTCAAAAATCAAAATCTGTAGAGTGTTTTCTCTGGAGAAGAATGTCTAGAGGTGTGGTAACGGTTACAGGTGTTACTTGAGTACAGAAACTTGAGGATTTTGATAGATTTGATATTATTAGATTTGAGGATATTGCAACTTGCTTTCTGTTGTTTTGAACATCATCACCTGAAGAAGGATTTATGATTGCCACATGTTGTCCAAATGCTGCTTTTAATATTTTTTTTTCAGTTTCTTTTTGCATAAAATAATTAAGTGACACATCTTTGGTCTGTTAGTCTAACGTACACCTTTGTACAGGTACAAATCCAACCCTAGGGAGTATGGTCATTATTGTATGCCCCTTTGGTCTAGTTTAGGTATGACAAACTAGAAGAGCACAGTCCAGAAGAAGAGGACACATCGCCTTCCTCTTTGGTCTGTCAGGATATTCCTTCTGGTGTTTTCTGCTCTGGAGCATGGACACAGATTATATCCTCCATCTGTTCATAGTGATTACTAGATGGTACAGTGCTAGCTCTGGCTGATTGTCTAAGTCTTACATGCATTTTATAGGATATGCTCTATAAATCCCAAACACAGCACCAATCACTATGAATTTTCTTTCCTTTCCCCCATATTCCCGTTGATATCAAGAGCCTATGTGGTACATGTGGAACTTGTTTTCCCATTTCCCAGCAACTGGAAATACTGCCAGTACAGCTTGAAAGACTAACAAAAATAAACAGATTTTGAGTCAGGCTATCTGAGTTTCAATTTGATTTTAGTCCATATAAGATGAGAACAGTGTTCAGTGATTCAGTACAGCTACTGTGATATAAAAAGATGTGAGATCAGAAATCACTGTTCATTCAACTAATCATGATATGTGTACATAGACAATATTTTAAAATTATTTCTTCTTCTTCCCTGTAAAACACTTTAATAACAAACTTCTATGACGTGACGTTTGTACGTTATGAATTACATCCAACAATTTCCACAGGTAGACGCTTAGCTGTTTCTTTTCTGCTGCTTGGAGATTTGGAGTGTATTAACTTTATGAACTTCATGGGAAAATTATTGCTTTTTAGAGGGATTATTCAATTACCCACTTTAGGCAAAATGCAATAAATCTTATGTTACACTAAAGCCAAGCATTAATCAGCAGACCCCGCGAGCATGACAGCTTTGTTCTTCTGAATGTCCATCAGGCTTAAGACAATATTCCTTGTCTTAATTTCATTGCTTAGAGGTACAGGTGATCAATTCTTATTATTCTGCAGCATTTTTTACTTATTAACCTCTGCCTTCATCTTCTGAATATGCTGTAACCCCTAGTTGTCCTTGTGCATTTTGATTTTAGTTTAAATTCTGTTCCCCTTTTAAGTGAGTTCTGTATAAACATGCAGACAGAGGCAAAATATTGCCTATTTTCCTCTTAACTCCTATTTAGTAGAAATGTTGTCCTCTGTTTGAATACACGGTTTTCACTAGTAGCAAAAATTTATGAAACTCAACTTTGCTACTTTTCAGTAACCATGAAAATAGGTTAAAAGGTTCGATTTTCTAAGCTTTTACTTAGAAACATTTTCAACTTAGTTGTTAATCACAAAATACAGTTCCTTATCATTTATGGTTTTCATGTTAATGCATGGAGAGTTTATTCAGTTAGAAGGGAGAATGAAATCTTTAGAAAGGCAAGAATAAGAAAGCAGTTTTCTAAACTAAGCCTTTGTGTGAGTTTTTTTTCCACATTCATATTTTAATGGATTCTGCACAGCTAAGAACATTCCTGGCAGTTACACTGAAATGGCTTGTTCCTCCTCACTGTCTGTGTGGTGAAGAATTGCTTGCAAAGTCAGTGCAAGCAACTTTTTGTTTATTTATACTGGTTATCTTACGGACTGGAAAGATCCTTTTACATTATATCATTGCACTCTGATGAATATCAACAGTAATGAGAAGCTAAGAAAATATTTTTGAAAGGTGTAAGTTAAATCCTTCTTAGTGATGAGAAAATAAAGATATTCACACTGCAAGAAGAAATTAGGGCATATTTCCTTGATTAATAAATCTTTTCTTGGTCTTGTAGTCCAGGCACTTTTATTCACTTTTCAGTAGATGGTGCCAGAGTCAAAGTAACCTCTCCACTCTCTGAAAGGCTATTTTTATGTTTGCCAGTGGTGTTAAAATGTAATTTGAAAATAATATAAAAATGATGTTAGTGGATATAGGTACCCAAGATAGCGGTTTTGTGTCAGAAAGCTCTTCTCGTGAATTTCAAGATACTTGGTTTCATCTTTAAACCCTTGATAGAAGCTAAGCTTAGAAAGCAAAGACCTAGTATGTCGCAATTTAGGAATAAGTTGATACTGAGTCTGCTTTATTTGACAACTCCAGATGCACGGGAGAGCAGTGCTGCTGGAAACAGAAGGAAATAAAAATTATAAAAAATCAAACTGATTACAAAACAAAACATCACACACAAATCACTCCCAAAGCCTCCTTAGCTGTGAACATTTCTCAGTATTCTTGTGGCAGCTAATAATATTTATTATTTCTAACATTCTCATGCATCTTTCTCCTTGTTTGTTGAAACTTCTTTCTGCCTTGGAAGAGGAAAGACAGATTAGCAGCTCTGTTTATTGAGGTAAAGATTGAAAGTTCCCTGATTAGTAAAAAAAGTTGAGGTTTTTGTATTTGATGTTCCCATTTTACTCAACAACACAATAGCTATTAAACTTGCAAAAAAATGGAATATTTTATTTCCTGAATCACAAAAATATGTGAGATTTGGAATGATGCTTTTTAAAAACAGTATGTGAGGGTTAAAAAGAAGAGGAAAGGTAGAAGTTTCAGTTTCAGAGAACAGATTTGAGGACAACAGAACACTCTTTAGCAGCTTAAGGTAAGAACTGCGAACAATGAATAGCATTAGTCAAAGTCATGACCCCTAAGTATTGCTGTGGATTTCCAAAACAAATTCTTCAACTAATCTGGTCATCTTTTAATTTAAGGGAAAAAAAGCCAAAACAACAACAATATTTTATTTTTTTTGGTCAGGAATTCCACAATGTAAGGTGTAGGAAAGATTTAAACATGGCATTTCTTTATCTAAGTTTGTCCCCCAGACTTTACAACAGATGCTGGTCCCTGTGGGTTCTGGAGCTGCCCAGACCTGTCTCTGGGCAGAATTTTTAAACTCCCCTGCTAGCTTGCTTCTGGCTTTGCTTGGCTTTTGGGACATCTGGGGTCCTTAGGATGAGGCCTCCTGGTGAGAGCCCCTGAAATGACATCCTTAACGCTGGAGCCAGGCCCAGTTCCTCCAGGAGAAATAAATATCCACCTGTGATAAATTTCATTTTCAGGGAAAATTAGTAATCTCTCAGAGATATCCTCTGGCATGGTTTCTAACCAGCTCTCATTGTAAACATTCCTAGTCTACTATTCTGAACATTCTGCTCTTCATCCATGTGTTCTCCTTGCTCCTGGTAATTTTGAAATTTCTTTTGATATTTATTTTCTTCTGTCCCTAGACAACATACAGCTCAGTGATCTAGCTCACTCTGTGTTAGTGAAGATTGCAACCAGAATGCAAGTCTGCATGTAGCAGTTCAGATACAACAGGTCTCCTTCAGCTTGTCTTGCTGCCATCAACATCTGGATGATGATCATGCATTTGCTTTGGTAAAAGCAAGTTTCAAATGGTTTGATTCTGTTTGATAGCTGCATTAAGACAAAAGGATTTTTAAAACTATAAAACCAACTGAGGGAAGATCAAATAGCTACCTAGGCTTTTTTTCTACATGAGAAGGTCAGTACTTCTTTTGCAGAGGAGTGTAAACATTTTTGGCACTCATTTGCCTGCCAGGCTCTTCTCAGAGGGAGAGAATACAGTGTGCTGGCTGGGTCAACAACATTGCTTCAGCATGTTGGCGTTCTACTGTGCTTGTGATTACAGATTGCTTGGTTGTATGACCTTGGTTTGTATCTGTAAGGATGAAAACTTCTGTTTTCGAATATTTGGGCTAGTTAATGTAGTGCAGGACAACCAGATGAAGACCTTCAAACTTGCTACATCTTCAATCTTATTCGTGCATCCTGGCAGCACAGCTGTGCTACCAAGTATTCTTTCAGTGTAGTAGCCACAAGTCCAGCGATGTTTGCTCTGCAGTATCTCATCTGTCATCTCTGTGGTAAATATAATTTCAGTCTCCAAAATGTTGCCATTCTGGTGCTACGTCTGCCTTCAGGATGGTACAAAGGGATTTATGGATTGGTGGCCATGGTCTGATTTTTATCTAGAACAGATTACATTCTTTTGTTACCCACTTTGAAATACAGTTAGGTGACTGGTCTAGTTTATTATACATTGTGACTGAAATTTCAGTTGGGGAATTGACTAACAAAATGTGTGACTCAGGTGGTATTCTGAGAGCAGTCAACTATGCCAACCCATTTCAGTGTAACTTGGGTTGCCTAGAAGATCTTAGCACATACTAACCTGAATGTGGTCCAGATACAGCCACAATGGTGTGTTGTGTATATCTGACTCCCACTAAAAGGATTATTCAGGTAGCCAGTCAGGAGCTTCCTCGTGACTTCACAGCTGTTTGATCAAGTGAATTGAAGCTGTATGTGTTAGTGCATATTGTCCTGAATGTCCAAGTAAGGATTTAGAAAGGTGTATGCAACTACTGAAGTATTTTGGTAGTATTCTAGTGAGACTCTAACACACTAAGACAGTTCATACGTCCCTCTAGGCAGGTATGTAGCTGCCTAGAAAAAGTTAATACTTTTAAAAGTTTGGCCACAGTTACATAAGATGTCTCTAGTTGCTGACAGGTAGAATCAGCTTTGTCCAATAAAACACTATTTTTTGTTGTTATTTTATAGTTTTGACTGATAACAGCAGCACGTTTTTAAACCTTCCTGCAGTTCATTGGAGTGTGAAAAGTAGAGTATCCTGTAATAATAATAATGATAATGACCTTTTATGTACACCTTCCTACCCTTAAGTAACTCCATACTTTGCAAACAGACATAGTAACATTGGGAGGAAAGTGATTAATCCAAGACTGTTCATCAGCTAAGCAGTAGTTCCTGGACCAGTACTGCCTCTCCCAAATGTGCTTGAGTTGCCCACAAGACAGTTTAGAGTCACTGCTCTAGCCATAACTGGGCAGATTTATAAAAGTTTGTAAATGGAATATCCATATGATAATGGGTATGAACCGTTCAGACCATTTCCACGTCTGAAGGAATCTGGATACAGCACTCTGTGTGATTTCTTCATGTCTCTGCATTCAGGCTGTTCTTCCATCCTTTGCTGTACGTTTGGAGGGAAGGAAGAACAATCCCGCCAGCATGCATGTAAAGCATTGCACAAAGTAGTACCAGGATAATTAAAAAATTTGTACAAATATTTATTTACTGGCAGGCTCCAGAGTCAATGACAGTCCAATTTATACAGAAAGGAAATCCCTCCACACTTACACTGTAGGCTGCAATAATGAAGTAATATGGCTACTCACGCACACTGAGTTCAGTGACAGATTAGCATAGTTGGCTCCTGAGAGCCCAGAAAAGCCTCTAACTAGAAAGGACCACCCAGCTCACTGGCTGCAGTCTCTCCAATCACAGGCAAACACTCAGGAGCTGAAATACTTGTAACATCCTCAAACAAAGTTTAAACTAGAAAGGTCAACAGCTAAACCTGTACCTTGGAGGCCTAGAAGGAAACAGAGCAGCACAGATGATTGTGTACATTTCATCTTGTGCCGTGGCATGTGACTGGATATTTTCTTCAAGGTTTTGTGGATACACTTGGTTGGACTAGATAGAAGTGACTGAAGAGCCATAATCACCTAAAACCCCTTTAGTCTCCTAGGCTTGGAACCTTTGTGGCTGCAATACTCTAATGGAAAATATTTGAGGACTGGTTAAATTTGTGGCTATTGTAAGTGAAGATAAAAGAAATATTTAATAATATGTTCCCTCTGTTGTCCAGCACATTGCTGCCTGCATGAAAGCATGTGAAGTCCTCTCTGTAGACAGTGGAGGTAACTCAGTGCAATGGGATGGGAAGGAGGGTGTCGCTGGTTATAATTCAATTGTCACAGAATGCCTGAGGTTATTCTAGCAGACAGTGTGTACAGCTTCAAGATCTGAAAGGGCTTTTGGTGATGTGAAACATGCAGTTGCTAAATGCTGGATTTGATTTGTTTGTTGGAAGCTCAGAATAAAGAGGATAACTTTAAAAGGGGTGTTAATTCCTTAGCCAGGGATAGTTGCCATCTCACCAGAGGCACATGTGTGTAGGATTAGCTCCTCTCCTAGGCTCTTGAAGCTGATCTGTAATATAAAAGAAAAATTTTGAAACAAGCAGGATCTGTGCTGACCTCCCATATGAGGGGTAGGACTGGGTAGTGACCATGTGGGTGGTAGAGTGGAAGTTTCCATGAAGTATGGGTGGGAGCTTCTCTAATAATTTATATTCATACTGGTTCCAGTTAGAGAAAGTTGGCTTGCTGGCAAGGTCGGTGCCCGATGCATGACTTCTTCCCAGTTGTTTATGTAACCTTGTTCTGGGTACCTAAAAATAACAGCCCTTCTTAATACAGTGTGACTTCAAGCAGAACTGATATGAAGCAAACTGGGATGAAATCTTACTGTCAGTGTCACTGTCGTGTTCATTCACTTGGCAGCTGTAGCTGGGTTAGGAGATACAAAATCAATACTTCAGGCAGTCAGAAATGGCCATGCAGCAGACGCTCATCAGGACATGTACACAGCTCAGTGGAATAGTGATTTATCTAGGAGGCAATGAGAATAGATTGGCAGCACAAACAGATGAAAAGACGTATTTTCATGAGTGTACATTGCTACTTTGAAACTCAACATTCTTTAGCGATCATGCAATCTTACTGGTGGAACACTGTTTTGAAAGGGGCAATCTATAGATATTCAATGTGGGCTCAATTTTCCCCATATCACGATAAAGTTATAGATGAAGTGTTTCCATTTGTTATTATCCATAGTGCAAATGAAAAAAATCTATCTTTAAGGGATAAGTATCCTTACATAAGATTTTTTAAAAAATAATGGATTTTTTTTCCTTCAGCTGATTGGGGCTTTCATCTCCTTAAGTGTACATACGGGCATGGTCAAACTTATTCTGACTAACTTTGAACCTATTTGAATATACAAGTGTGAAATTGTGACCACACGTGTTATATTAACACTTTGCGTAGGAGACTCGTGTATGCGAGAGAGAAATCAGATGCATATATGAGGTGAAAATGGAACCAGTTGAAAAAGATTGGAAAGAAACGAGGGAGGCAAAAAACCAAAATAATATTCTGTGTCTATGTAGCAAATTACGTAATACAAGTTTAGTTCTCTAGACCATCTTTTAGTCCAGTATTTGTGAATACATCACAAAAAAGCTCAAAAATATCTATTTTAAAAAAATAATTACTGTTTTAGTAGAAATACTGCAGTGAAGGCTTTTAATGTAGAGGCAGAAAAATGACGGTAAACTTGAGCTAGACTGAGAAACTTATTAAATGAGACCAGAACTGTGCAAAGGTCACAAGATTTTTCCATTTTTGTTGCAGTAGAAGTGAAAACCATCTATGTAAACCAAGAAAAAGTCAACTGAATGTCACTAAATTTTGAAGAATAGATTCTGTCTTTCTATCTTTTTTCATCCATCTATTTAAACATACGTGTATTTCATGCAGAAGTGATAGATGTAGGGGGAAATATTTCAATTATCAGATGACCTCTTCTTTAGGTTGTAGGATACTTTCATGGTTTTTAATTTTGAAAGTCATGTCTGCCTGGTGTTTTTTTACAATTACTAAACTCAGTGCCTCTGAGAAAGCCCCTACATACTCTTATAAATCCACATTTCCCATGATTTTTGCAAGATGGATTTTGCTGGTTCTGGGACTGTACACATTTTGAAATGCATATAGTATACAGTAATCTACTGAAGTCAATTGCTCTTTCCTTTCTGCTCCTAAACAGTTCTTTGAAGATCAGCCTTGAGCCTGGTTTAAGCTAAATTTTCATTACAGCATTGCTGAATACAGGGTTTGAGTGTTCCCCTACAATCTAGTTGCAGTCATGTTTTGAAAGCTGCCATGGAAAAAGCTTTTGGGAGCCCTGAAAACCACTGTTGCTTCATAAGATATCAGATGCTCTGTACAATTACTGAGAAAGGAGGAAAATCAGTATCTACAGATAGGAAAAAATAAGACTACAAAAATTAGTATTTTGTGTCTAATTTCCTGTGCATAAGGAAAAGTCATTGGGAAACATGCAAACAAATGGCTTATTTTTTTTTTTTTAAATTTCTGAAGGTGAAGCAATCTTATGATTGTTTTTTTCGCAAGGCTGTTAAATAGCCATCTGATTAATGATAAGTTGATCAGTACTTGCTCACGGGGAATGCAAATACCTTGAAAATCAGTCCTGAAATCTGCTTTATGCTTAGCAGAGTGAAATGAAGACTCATTTTGAAAAATGGTGGTCATTTTAGGCTATCTTGTGAAGTCTAAAGCCACTATAGCACTGAAAAGCACTGAAGATATCCATAGTTGCCAAAAGCATTTCAGTAGTGAGGCAGACGTAGCTGTGCCCCTAGCAGAGGGGTGGACATTCCTAAGAAGCACGCATTTGCCCTTTTATGTGTATTTATTGAGAGGGGAAATATCCAGCAGCCATCAGGCATAGACAAGGATGGCCCTTGGTCATCTCACTTGCTTAGGGCATAGTTCTAAGTCTTAAACAAGTCTGAGGTAGCCTTCTGCAGACACTACAGCAATCAAACCAAATTGTATTTTTTGCATACATTTTGTCAGAAAAATCTTGGCATTTTTAAGCTTTCCAAATCAGGAATTTTAAGGAAAAGGTAGAACATGCAGAAAAAGGGCTTCCAGGCAGAAGACAGGGATATGAATAAAAATGTCTTTCAATTTTTCCTTGTCTGAGAAATCTAGCATGAGGTGAGGGCAGTGACTGTGATAATAAAGGCAAACGATAAATGAAAGAAGGGACACTTCAACATGATCTAGGTAACAGGAAAATTTTAAATGGACATTTTGACATGATGGTCTCTATGGAATTATTTTTCATTAAACAATCAAAGCTTGTGATAATGCAAATGAAATCCATTTTTAGCTGCAGGAAATTCTGAGAATTTCAGAGGAATAAAAAATATGAGAATAATAATATCATGATGGTAATTCACAGTAATTATAGAAAAGCATAATTGCACAACACAAGCACTAATCAAAGCTCGGAAGAGTACTTTGGCAATCATTAGGATTTCAGAGCTATTAGCATTTACCTTTGTCATTGGGCACCACACAACAAGCATTATTAATTTCATGTCAATCTAGAGCATAATTTCCCTGATCAAATATCAGTTTGTAATAACTAACCACAAAGATTAGCTTATCTGACATTGATTTTTGTGAAGTATTTTAGAAAGAAGGCTTTACTGATGATTGCTTTGGAAGTAGCAATGTTGTCCTTGAACTTAGGTTATTTCTCAGGGCTTGTGGGCTATCCTATATGTGTACAAACTCCATCAATTTACTTGCATCTGCTGGCTTAAAAATGCTTCAGAACGTTGTCCATGTTTTCCCTCTTGATATCTTATAATTTTCTGAGCTTCATACATCTGTGTGTAATAAAGTATTATTGAACTATGCACATATTTATGTACATATGTAAGTCATCATTTGTGCTCACCGTAACTTCTAATCTGATGTACAGCTGGTGCTAAATTATTCTATGTATGGTATTTGTGTAATTTGTTCATTTTCTGCCCACCACCCCACTGACCAACTATGCTTTTGTTCAAACTTGCCTTGACTGCCTAGCATGAGGAAAGGGACATTTTACAGTTGATAACATACAGGGGTGGAGGTGAAGGGAACACTGAGCAAATCACAACTGAATTTAAGAAAGAAGAACATGGAGCTGGAAAACTCACAATGTGCTCATGGAGAAGGGATCATCAATTATTAGGAGAGGAGTCAGTTTTCAAGAAAACCAAAGAGATAAATAAAAGCACAATTTAACAGCTGAAGCCAAGAACAAGTAGTTTGAAACTGTGGTTTGGAGAAAGGATATCCTGTAGTGAATAAAATCATGAACAACATGTTTTTTTCCCAGGTGAAGAATTGAAATTGTGAAATTTACTAAAGCACAAACAACTAAAGCATACTTATGCTATTATTATATATATGTATTTGGGATATGCATCATGTTATCTTATATTCAGTAGAAGAAAAGCTATAGTTTGTGCAATAAAATAAATAAGCAAAACCAGGTCCCGAAACACAAACTGTAAGTCTTAGGGCCTTCTTGGTTCTTTTTATAACTCTCTTTATCCATTAATTATTTTTTTAAAATTAAATCTGTTCTCATACTGACATTTAAAGACTTTAAAAAATTCAATACCATATGTATAGCTTTTAAGGGAAGGGTTGTCTATAGAAGACATTGGCTGGTAAGTAAAAAAAAATTTCAATTCGTTGCTCAATAGAGCAAGATACAACTTATGAACATGCAGGTGAGGTCATTTCCCAGTGTCAGAAATACTAAGTATTGAATATATTTTCCTTTTCTCAACTGACTCACTGTCACAGTGCTTTTCTCTGGCTTGTGGCAGGATTGTTTTTCTGTTAGCAACTTATTTTTTAACACACCATTCTGACACCTTGACAGTTCATGTGCTAAATCAATCTTTACAATTACTGGCAGGCAGTTATTAGATGTATTGCACTTAATTAACTTTGCACCTAATTACAAGCAGTGCTGGCCGATTACAAAGGGCATAAATATATTAGTGCCCTAGCTGTCACATCATGAAAATGGCTGTTTGAACAAGTCAAGCAAAAGCAATTACCACATTGTGTGCATGGTGGATTGTAGCAGAGTGCAGAAAGAGGAATGAACTGTTTTACTGTTTGTAGGAATTTAATTTTGCACTTTGCATTTCAGGTGACCCAGATGAGCAAAAAGTAGGATAGAAGATTTCCTTTCATCTGTATAAACACTTCAGGAGTGCTTCGTGTGTTATGAAGGGAAAACAAAAGTTGCATGGTAAGAGCTGACTTAGGTTTTGTTAGATATCCACCCTGTGTATCTGGAAATGATAAAATAAAAGGATTCCAGCATTAAGGAAGAAAAGCAGTCTAACATGAGATATATTCTAGAGTTCATAAGCAAAACTTGTGGTTCAGAATGACACTGCAACTGTTACTTACACAGTAGTTGCCAAAATGAGAAAGAAAGCAGAATTCAGTCTCATCTGTAGAGGGATATGTTGTAAAGAACAAATGTTAGCACTCAGCTGGTGTTCTGTGGAAATCTGTCTTGTGTTAGCACAGGAAGAAAACATCTCTGCTGGAAAAGTAAGCAAGACATTCAGAGCAATTTTTAAAATTTCCTAAGTGGCTTTGTGAACAGTCTATATAAGAGAGATGTTTCCTTTAGTACCAAGTATCTGATCTAAGTACCACATGCTCTTTTTTGCATAGGGAAATATAACATGTTACAGGTGGTTTAACTAATTGTTGTTGTGCATATAGCCATAGAGGGATCATGTCTTCATTTTAAAAGCATCCTGGCTAAGGAGAAAAACTGAAAACTTAAATATAATAAATTTTTACATTCCTTAAAGATTTCCTTTTTCTGCTTAGCAGCAGAATTAGCTCCTGAATTACCAATGTTTTACAACAAAACTAAATAAAATGTTTGTTTTCCTTTTCAACAAAATTTAGTCCCACACTTAATTATTCACTGATGCATAGACAAAGCAACTTAAGCCCACTCATAGGAATTTCATGGTCAACAGACTGTACTATTTGCTTTGTACAAGGTATGTAATGCTTTGTACGGAACAGTACCAAGGTCACACAGACCAGTTTCACATATATTCGCCAAAAAAGGTCACTAGAACTTGACTTTGCTTGAGGCAAATGGAAAGAAACAGAGGGAGTCACAATGTGGTGCTAAATTAGTTGCTGTAGGGCTTGTATGCTGTTATTATTTACAAGCTCTGAATAAAGAGAACTGTGAGGATGTATGTAAACCTTTCCCAGCCCAGAACAGCCATTCATTGTTATTCACTTCTAAATAGGCTGCCTGTGTTGTTTCTGATAACTCATGGAAGAAGTAGGTGGCCTCTAACAGAAGTTTTGTATGCCTTTACAATTGTGCTTGCATGAAAAAGTCATTTGACTCCTTTGTGTGCAACAGCATAAAGAAGAAAGTGGGGCAATAATGTGTTTTCAAATACAATCACTGCTGAAAACGTTGCTCAATGTGTTAAGAAGACCTTGGGTGACCAGTGATTTTTACCCTGTATAAAATCAGAGACATTGCTGTAGAAAATTAAACCTGTGCAAGAAAGTGTCCTGATGGAATGGTCTGGGGGAGACAAGCACTGTCATTGAAGTAGCCTGTGCAAGAGGACTTTGGCTCTTTAGCCAATCCTTACTGGAAGAGTCAGCCCAAGAGAGATGTTAAATCAGTCAAGGGTTCATGTAAAGCTCTGTGATTTGAGTTTTCCAGGGCAAAATATATGCTACTAAGCTTTTCACTGATGAGAAACTGCAGGGTGCAAGGTATTACACGAAATAATGGGAACTTGGCTCTTCCAGCACACAAAGTTAAGTTATGTTCAACACAAAGTGTGTTAAAATGTTACTTTCTTAATTGAATGCATGGGAAGCAACAAATAATCCATGAATAATGTTTGAAAAATAAAAGCAAGTCTAAAGCTTCATGCATTTGAGTAAAATCAAATAAAACAGCAATAAGAAGTTATTCTAGCAGAATATCTGCATCTTACGTGCTTGGGATTTTTTTCTGATATGGATGGTCATAGAATCATTTAGGTTGGAGAAGACCCTTAAGATCATAGACTCCAACTGTAAACCTAACACTAAACCCACCACTAAACCACATCCCTAAGCACCACGTCTGCATGTCTTTTAAATAGCTCCAGGGAAGGTGACTTGTCCTTGCTACATGGTTGCTGCTTTGATGCAATTGCTTTTAGTTAAAATATTCAACCTGAATAGTCAGTTTTTATTTATGTATGTATATATCTATGTGGATATATATGTGCTTTCTGTGGTATCATAAACCCATAGTGGGGGAAATGGGGATATATGCAAAAATACACGTCACCACTTCTCAATTATGAAACAGGTTATCACAACTTCTTATGCAGCAGCCCTGTCTGGAATGGGATGGCCAGGGTTTCTGCACATGCAGGGCCAAGAGACTGCTAGCTGGCTAGTGTGCGAGAATGGGGGCCACTGCTTCTCGGCTGCTTCCTTCTGGGCAGGCTGTGGGCTTTGGTGAGAGGCATTGCTCAGCAGGGCCAGGAGCCACGGCCCTGCAGGATGCAGGAATCTGACTTCTCAGGGCTTTCAGGGACTCAGCAAGAGCTTGAAGTCCTGCTTCTGAGAGGACGGATGCTTCAGTCATGCAGCACGCAGCTGGTATCTGGTGCTTATACAAGGCAGGGACTCGCAGTCCCAATGAAGTGGTCTCCCCACTTGAAGCATAGCCTCTGTATTAAGCACTGATCATGTGACAACAACGGTTGCCCTACATTATTCTGAGAGTAGTGGAGAAAAGGCTGGGAAGTCAACTATGACAGCTATTTTGCCCACTTGCATAATATTTCACTTGCCACTGTGGAGTCCTCAGCTTTTCTATATTTATCATATTTGTACTAATGGATCATTGAATGAAAACTGAGCTGGTTATTTGTTCGTTTTATTCTGTAGATGAGAAGCTTCTCAGTCACGCCTTCTGAAAACTAATAACCTTAGTGTGCTCCTAAGACACAGCCTTCTAAGATTGAAGGACATAACTGTTTTTTACCTTTTTTTGGAAACATCTAAGGAAAAACTAGAAACTGCGATGATATATGAAAACCTGACAGGTATGTAAAAACTCTCTGTTAGATTTTCCATCCAAATCTGCTTTGTTCATGGAACTGCATACTTTATAGTCTGACTTTTACACTCTGTTGTAATGACTCTTTCCATCTGAGTGCATCATACTATAGGAAGCTAATTGACTTTGACTTCTCTGCTTCTGTTCTCAGTGGGATAATGCCAGTTGTAATTCTTTTATCGATTGTTTAGAGCAATTAGCAGAAAACAAATTTCTCCAAAGAACAGATAATTTGGTTTTGTTGCTCTCTACCATTAAAGCTAAACAATTTGTTATCTGAAAAAAAAAAAATAATAGGAAACACATTCCATCTGTTTATTAGCTGAAGAGAGACAGGTTACCTCATCATTAATGTCATCGGTAATTAGCGCTCTTGTGCTGCCACCATCTGCACCAGTGGCTGGCAATCTGTCAGCGGCTTCAAATGCCAGGGCTGATTGTGTTATCTGTGCCAAACAATGGGCAGACCGTATGTGATCCTGAAATTTGTAAACAGTAGTTGGCTAATGTAATTTAACTAGGCAGTTTTGTTGTATGTGTGACTGCTACCCTGGGAAGGACATGAGGCTTCAAACCTCCAGGGCAATTCCCAGTCATTGGGTCACCAGCACCCGGCTCAGAATGCCATTCTCAATTAATCAGATTTCTGATGGTCACAACTGGTTTTTGTTTCCATTTGGGACGAGGTCTGGAACGGCGCTGCAGTTGGAGTGACAGGACCTGTGCTCACATTCCATCAACATCACTGCCCTCCACGATAACCAGCAAATAAACCCCGACAAAGTCTCACAGAGGCCTCATTAATTGAATAGGCTTCCTAGTTGTTTTATAGTAGGTAACTTCTGGTTCTATTCCAGATTGAAAAGAATGGGCTTTATTTTACACCATGTGAAGCTTCTTAAAATTAAAAAAAAGCCAGGGAAAAAGGAAGTAGTTCTATAATATTTAGACACTAATCTTAGTATTACTGGGTTTTACTAGTCAGTTTTACTGACTTTTTGTTATTCTTGATCTAAAAAAATGTATCAGATTTAGGTCTATTTTTTTGGTTTTGAGGAGAAAAAGATCTGAAAATTCTGACTGCCTAATAAGATAGCTTCCTAGGGTTAAAGAGTCTTGAGATCCTACATGCAGGGATTTGAAAGCTTATGTAAGAATACATTTGTAGTGGTGGAGAGCTGTCTGCCATACTTAAATTAGCATCATTGTTACTATAAGGTAAATGATTATACATGGAAGTGGCTAGTGAGTTACTTGTTTTGTAATTTTTCAGCGGTACTCTCCTGTTCTATGCATTCAGTCAAGAGTAATATATACAAGTACAGGTGGAAGTTAAATGCTTTCTTTGGTACATGGGTTTGAAGCTTACATTATTGTATTACTTCAGATATCATATCATGGAATATTACCATTAGTGAATATCTATTAATAGTGTTTATTGCTAATACATGGACATTTTCTTCTCCGGTGCTACTGGAGCAGAAAACTGTTAAAAATGGAAAGTCCCACTGGCATTGTACAAAAATCCGTTTAATAATTGTATGGTAGCATACAATTTCCAAGGGACTGCTAGATGTTTGCATTAGATGCATGGAGCCTAAGTACATTATCTCTTTTTCTCATGTGAGAACATGGAGCTGCCATTGAAAACTCTGCATCTTGGTCAAAGGTGAGAGGAATCATGAATTTTGGAGTCCATTGTAATGCATTTCTAAAGATCTGGTGTTAGTAAGAGGTGGATTAGTTAGTCTCTTAAAAATGGATAATAGATCATTAGAGTCAATAGCAAATTAGGGAAGAGTATGAAGCATACTAAGAAAACTGTAATGTCTCAATATATTAAGTCTCTCTTGCAGAAAAGGTCTGTTTATTATATATAGATACATAATATGGAAGGTGAATAATATTGGGAAGCAGATATTGTAGTGAACAAGAAAGTAGTATTATTTTATGACTTAATATTCTGAAATGTTTATTTACAAAAGGTAGTTTGCACTTGTGGACTAATTCAAAACAACTTGAATTGAAATGCTTATTTGGTTTTCAATAGTTCTTAGGCCCAGGCCATCTTTTCCAATGTTTATTGGGTAAATTTACTGCATGAAAATTTTCACAGAATTTGCTGCATTCAGATACCATAAGAAATCATCTGTCCTGAGGAGTGTACACTAAAGGTGGAATAAACATGGCATGCAAAAACCAGTTGTTTAATATCCAGTAGGAATATAGTTTAGAAGACTCTTTTGTTATTCCATTTACTTTTGTGTAATTTCAGTAATTTGTCTATGTGGTGTGACAACTTGCATATTACAGATTATAATTTTAAAGATCGCTATCTGTTTATCCTGAGATAATGGTGGATCAATACAGAAAAAAATGTCATTGTAGCTTTGGGATTAGAGGAGGAAAAAGAAGTTTCAGAAGAAGTGGAGAGGTGTTTTAGAATTTAATTGTAACGCCTCCGCCACTTTTCTACATGTAAAGTGGAAAAACATTACAGATACTAAAATTAAATATGATGCCAATACTGTAAATCCAGTGTAAAGATTTATTGTATCACTGAGCTCTTTAAAATGTTAACATTCCTTGGCTTCATTTAGAAGCATTAAGTAATTCCAGGTGAGTCACCTCAGACAACAAAGCCCACTGTTGGTAGACATCCATTACACAGAGAATGACTTAACAATTCTCCAGGGGCATATGTAGATGTGAGAATGTTTTGTTATGATGTGGTGACTAGCATTCCTTTATTTCTCATTAGTTTATACTGAACTCTAGTATATAAAAATTAATTTCTGTTAACTCCTACATTCAGTTAATGTACACACATCTTTTAATGAACATTATAGACTAAAATATTAAATTACAACCTTTCTGCCCCCCAGGTGGACTGTCAGACATGGTGGTATAAATTAATATGTAATGCTGCAAAAGTAACGAATTCCATTTAGCCAAGAGAACTGAAAGCAGCTCTCAGAAGCAAGGCTGGAGCCTTCTGCAATAGATGGGAAGACTTACATTGACTTCATTAATTGCTGAAGTAAGGGTGGGGATGGAAAACAAAGATCTGTGGGGAGCGATTAGAGAGGCAGGTTATACCTACCCATTAGCAATGAAAGTTCTTCTTGGAGATAAGTGAGCATTCAGACACAGGATGCCTAAATAACTATTCTAAGGCATTTCTAGGTGGCTTTTTGCGTGTCAGTGTGATTTAGCTGTTTCCAGGTAAAAAATGCATCCATTGTTTTTACTTGAGGAGAGGAAAGCTTAGTGTTGTCATCATGATCCCTAAGCCATGGGAGTCACAATCAGCATCCTGTCTGGCCTGCGAGGGCCATGTCAGAATCATGCTACCTGGCAGAAGTAAAGATGATGGGAAATGAACACTCCCTTTAGACCTTACTCTCTGCTGTCCTTTTTATTTTACTTGCACTGTAATGCCACTATTATAGAAAGATCAGGAAGCAAGGGAATTTAAATTAAAGAAAGCAAGATTTAAAAAAAAAAACCAAACCAAACAAAAAACCGACAATAAACCAGAAGGAATGAAGACTGAAAATGGGAAATATAGAAGTCAGCTCTAATCCCAGAATTGATGTGATTTCTGTTTGCAGACTAGCATTCATTATGCTGAAGTTAACCACCTCTGATCTTAGGTCTTTTTATTAATTGGTCATGTGGCAGCTGTGAAAAGGCCAACGTTTTGTTTTAGCCAAAATGCATTCACAAGATAAAACAGAGTTCACTTTTTAAAAAAAATTCTTGTAAAGCAAAATATTATGCTTCTGATATTGCAGCTTATCCTTTTCAATCAGGCTGAATTTTTGTATATTATTTTCAAAACAACTGTTGAGTTAGGATAGAAGAAACTAAGGAACCCATGATACCATTTTTCATTTAGAAAAGTATGATTTAATAATAGAAGATTTTTAGAAATTGTTTCTTGACTGGAAATAATATACATACAGACAATAGATAAATAATTGCAGGCAAATATCGATTAAGAAAGGTTATCTTAAATGTGATTTATTTTATTTGTGTCTATGATTATCACTGGTCCAATGTAATTACATACTTGTCAATTTAAAGCTCTGGAAAGATGGATTAAATGTCACTGTAAACTGCAGGGTTTTAAAAAAGTAATTAACATATATTTCTTGACTGGCTTTAGGCTTTTTTGTTTGTTTTTGTCTGATGATGCATCAAAAGCTTAAAGCAATCAGAAATGATGCAAAATACCCATTTAATTTTACTAAGGCTTGAATCAAACTGTAGGAGCAGGAATGTCTTAGGAACCTTGCAATTGGCAGTGTGGAATGTCTTAGGAACCTTGCAATTGGCAGTGTTAAGTAGATGCCATGGCAAAGTAAAATTTAATAACAAAAATACTATTGCTTCTGACATATGAGTGAAGTCTTGTAAAATAACTTCACTGAGTGCTCCTAGTAGCTATGAGAGCTTCATTATAGGCAGATAAAATCTGAGATCTAACTTAATATCTACATTAACAGAGGCTAAAGAGAGACAGGATGGCTGCTTGCATGAGTGAATGACCAGCAGAGTAGGAATTTGGGTTTTTTTACAAATTATCTCTCTTTGTGACAATCTAGTTAGATTTTTGCAAGAAGGGTATTTTACTAGCTACACTTACATTTCTGATCATGCACTATTAGGCCTCAATGTAATGATCTGCTACTGAATTTCACTTCCACAGTACAGTAGGTATGTGTATATGTGAGTGTGTACTAATAAATTTTGTGATGATCAGTCAGAATTTGCCAATGATGGAAGAAAGTTTTCAAACCTTTCTCATTCTTTTTATAGAGGGACAACTTCATGCAGCCTTTGGCATGCTTCACTGCTCTAAGAAACATAGCACTTCTGAATTTTCAGGTTATTATTTTGAATTTCAGCACCATCCTCCTTTGTCCTATGGATGTTGTGCAGTACGACTAGAGCCAAGAGGAATAAAGCTGTAATTTTGTTGAAGTATTGCAGTGATGTGAACGTACTTCTCAAGAGTCTCATCCTTGGTAACATATTATTTGAATTTTGCTTTAGAGAACGTAGCAGGATAGGCAATATCCTGTCTTTGTGAGTGTGAATGCATGAGCACATGCTTAGAATCATCACACCAACAGATGTTAAAAGGAATATCTGTAGGCAGCAGGTTTACTTGCCAGGTTGCAAGGTATCAGAGCATTTGGGAATCATTTTAGTTGACAGACTGCTCTGACTAATTCTGGATGTGTTCCCTCACCATTATAGATATGTGACTAAGAATACAGCATGATCTATGAATGGAGAGCTCTTGACAAAATAATTAGGCAATATTCATAGTGGTGAACACCAGCTTCACACTTTTCAGCCTATTTTTTTTTCCGCCCAGCTTCCCCCACACCTTTCACAGCTTTTCTTCATTCTGTGCTGTTGTTGGATACATCTTCTTCAGATTTATTGTATCAACAGTCAAGTTTTGAGATTCTTTTGGGGCATGCTGGAGCCGGCATTTTCAATCTGTAAAGCTGTCCGGAACACTTCGACATAACCCTTTTCTGGCAGTGCTGTGATCAGTGCATCAGTGGTGGGTATCAGATCTGAGCTAATGCAGGTCAGATTTCATGGTGCCTGCTGATATTTATGGGGATGGAAAAAATAAAACAGATTTGCCTAGAATGTTGTAACCCATTTCCAATGCAAGTGAAGGGGTTATGAATCTGAATCCCTCATCTGTCATAACGGCTGGAGGTAGAGCATAGCTGGGACAAAGCCAACCCCATGCATCAGAACTAAGCTGTGAGCTAAGGAGAAGTAGTAAGGTTTAGTAAGCCTAGAGGTTTAGTAAAGATGACCATTGATAGAAATCCACTGAAGTGAGTAGAAGTGTATTTACCTACTGATGCAATCCCACTGCAAGCCTTTTCACCTCCTTTGACCACAGAGTGTGAAGCTTCGCTCTGTTTCTACCCTTCATATAGTGAAACATGTCACATTGAAGAGCAAGCACAATTTATACCCCATACCAAAGAAGAAAACATCTAGAAAAAATGTGCTACAACTTCTTTCAACCTCTTTCCTTTAAATGTTTAGATCGTGACAAAACATTTGATTTTGGGTACAGATCACTCTTTAGCAAATGTAGCCACACCTAAAGTATGCTGCTTTGGTATGAGTCAGAGCTGTGTCCTAGAGCCAGAATAAACTTGATTTCAGGTCCTGTGGACCTGACTTGACAACCATCAGGCACTCACTTTATTGACATCTGTGGTAGGATAGAGAACTGCTTTTTGGTTTTGCTGACCGTTACCTCAAATAGTTAAAATTTAGAACATCATAATCACTCCTCAGTGATAAAAGGACACTTTATTTTGGCTCATATCCTTTGAGATGGAATGAGTTTTGAACATAAACTTGTAATGTACAGTTTCAGAAGAGCAGGTCTTGGAAGGTTTCACAAAATTCTTTGCACAAATATGCATGCTTACTTTTGAGTGTTAGACTGAAAAGTCAATATGGATTACTTTCAATTATGAGTCTAAGTTCTGAGAATGATTTTTTTTTTTTACAGGGTTAGTCTGACATAGGAAAAGAGGAAAACTTTTCTAATCTAGATTCATAGATCGCATATGCAAACAGGAATGGAAATTGCCTACAGAGCCTTCATGCTTCAAGTACATTGTGTGGTTACTTTTATATTCAGCCATGAACACATTTTGTGGTAATATTGCACTCCTTTTGTTTTACAGTATCAAATGAAGACTGAGACATTAAAAGCAGGGTGTAAGAGAAATGAAAAAATGACAGTAAAAGCAGCTGATGAAAACCTTATTAAAAGCTATGCATGTCAGGCTGTGTTCCTTCTGTAACATGTATGTTTGTAATAACAGCTCTGAATCCTGTAGGGACCTATAAGTAATGAAGAAAACTGGTCAAGCAAAAAAAGTTATTGGAAACTTGAGTGCTATTGAGTCCCATAATATGCAAACTGTACATCTGCATAAAATAAACCTGTGCCCTGCTGATAGCTTTTATATTGTTCCCCTTGTATACATCAATTTGTTTGCAGGGTTCAGTTTACTCCAGTAAATGTTTTATGGTGAGAATTATGTCCCCAATTTCCATAAGCAGTCAACATTCATTGTTGTTTTAATATCAATAACAAGGCAAAATGTAAAACTGAACAGGAGAGACAGTGTCTCCAATGAGAAGGTTGCCCTCTTACCTAGAATGGAAAGCTTCTGGTGTTAATATATCTCTCCCAGTTGAGGAACAGAATCAAGTCAAAGGACACCACCATGAAGAGTCAGGCTGTCCAAAAGACAAAAAAGAAGGGGGGAAAAAAAGAATGACAAACTATAGTGAAGGGAAATTACTTATTTGCCTAGAAAGACAGAAACTAAAGAGACAATAATGAAGTGTGAAAAATGAAGTTGGAGCAGAACTTGCACAAAAGGTGTAATGTACCATAGTACCAAAAATTATGTGTTTGAAACTCTCAGAGAATGTGAATGTTGAATAAAAGGAATATCCTTGTGCTCAGCAAAGTTTTGAGATGGGACAGGCGTGTCTTACCAGGAAAGCCTTAGGTTCTTCCTTGGTTTCTGTATTGGTTCTACTCTGTCAGAAAAAGGTTGTTAATCTGAGGGAGCTGTCTTGAGTAAACCTGATGGTAGCAAGCTGGTGGAAATTATGAAGCTAGAGAACTGAAAGAAAGCGACAGTTCAGTATTTCCTTGCTTGTGGGAATGTGGAATCATAGAAGGCAGGACAGAAGGGGTGATGTGTGATGTTAATAGATTACAAAGATGGTCGTCTGTTGGAGGAAGTAGCGTTCATTCCTCTAGATGGGTTGCTTGGTGTGGTGAATGCAATGCCTGTCAGATGCCTGTAAATGTGGTCTTGAACTGCAGTCCTGGACTTCAGCCATGGACTTTTAGTAAATACTTTTTGAAAACCTAGTGTTACAGGATCTGCCTCCACAGAACTCTGCAATAAATAGACTTTATGGGATGTACTCTGGGGGAAGAAGATGATTTATGTACTCAATCTTTCTTCCTCTGCCCTGTGGAGAAATCTTCAGACCGGCCAGCAGGCTGAGTCAAGGAGGGTGCTCGGCTACTGCTGGAGAGATGATTTTATACTTAAGCACTGGAATTTCTTTTCAGTGCTGCCATCATCAATATCAGCTATTTGTTTCTTAACCCATGCAAGGTACTTCTTTAATATGAGAGTTGAGAATTAATACATACATCCCTTTCAAAACGCGAACTAGTTTCACAGAAAATGATACATTAGCAAATCAGAACAAATTTTAATTCAGTGTTAACTCTAAACTTGATATCAGAGTAACATTCCAATGTAACTGTTAGCTTTCTATGCATCACTACATTTTGAATAGTCTGAGGATATGCACTGAAATTTCAGCTGATCACATAAGAAGTCAGGAAGGGCTGCTCTTGTGTAGGACTCACCTCACGTACTGCTGGCCATCTAAGAACTTCCTGTGGTTACTGGAGCGAGCCAGAACAGCTCCATTCCATTTATCTTATGGTGTCAAAATCCTCTTTGCTTCTTACCATATGAGCTTCAGCTCAAGTCTATACAGCCTGAACGGTTTATAAAAGACAGGTCCGCTGTGATTGCCAGGAGAAAAAACCAGAACTGCTTGTATGAGTTTTTCTTCAGGTTTGCTCAAGTATTGAGTAAAAAACTACAGTCTGTTTGGCTTCAAGATGAGCAGAAGCAACATTTATACAACTGTGCCCTAGTATGTGACAAAAAATGCAGGTATACTATTTATTTTCTGATCTATATAAAGAAAAATATCAAAGAAACAAGTCTATTCTTCAGTGTGACAGGCAAATTCTCAGTGTAATTCCGTTTAAAATTCATGTGTCCTCTGCTTTTAAGTATTAGTCTGACGGACAAATAAATCTTCAAGTTGGTAAATAGCAAAAAGGAGAAAATGTGGCCATATCCCTGAAAACTTTGCAGCTGACTTCCAGAGTACACAGCCTCTTGCATAACTGTGGGTATTACCAGCTGCATCTCCACACTACTGAACTGCTTTATTTTCAGAGGTAGCTGTGGAATGATGTGTAAACTTGATATCTCCTTGAAAGAAATCTCCCAGAAAACACCAAAGACCATTGAAAGAAGAAACGCTCTTAAGTTGCTCCAGCTAAAAGAATATTGGTTTAAATATGCTGTATGCAGGCACTATTACTTGAACACAGCTTTTATTGCACAGCAGAACTGATAGCAATGATACGTCTTCCCTCTAGAGTTGTCACTTCTCCAGATACCGATACCTAAGTAGGCACAGTATGTCACATTTTATGGCTAGGAGCATGCCTATGACTTAGGACACTAAGTCAACCTCTTTCAATTTGATGTCTCTCATCAGTGAAATAAATACTGATTTAAGAGCTGCCACAGACTCCACTGCACACATCACCTGAAGATATGATGTACTAGAGATCATGTTAGGGTGGTGCATCAAAATAATGGGAACTGTTTTTTTTTCAGTAGACTGGACACAGTGGGCAAGTAGAGTATGCTTCACACAATAGCATTAATTGGTTTGTCCATAAAGGGCAAGAATAAATAAAAGCCATTAAGTTTTATGTGTGTATGATATCAAGGTACACTTCACAATTGTAAACTGTAAAAATTAAGTCTTTTTTCTCTTATTTATTCTACTTGCCTCAGGGTTAATCAGCTGTAGCACCAAACCAGCTCCTTTCAGTCTTGCACAAAAGCTATAATATATCACAGAGTCAGTATCACAGGTAACTTCTTGTCAATGAGGCAAGAAGTTCAGCTTAAGAAAGTATGACATAGAGGTTTATTTTTTATTCCTTTAACAACTGTATAGTATGCAGAAACACACAAATTGTTGAGTTTAAATGGTTGTTAACATTCTTCTTGAGTACAGATATAATAAGGAAGTAATGCCATAAAAGTTCATAACAAAAAGGTACATTACTTTCTCTTGCTAGGAGGGTTTTAATCTGTTAGCCACAAAGGCACTGGGCTGGAAGGCTAGAGAACAGTTTAAATGGATACATCTCCAGGTACAGTCAAAGGAAAAGTGAAATAATGATTTTCAAGATTTTTTTTGGATGAACAGAGCATGCTCAACCTGAACCATGTTCTTACAACCCATGATGCAAATTATTAGGTGAACATATAATTTAATGTTTTCTAGCAGACCAGTTAGAGATGATTGATTGGGCTGATACGTAGGTGAGTTGTCCCTGAAACACAATTTGGGAATGAATATGTAAAAATACCTACTTTGCTATTAGCCTGATTTTTGTCTATAGCCCTTATCAAACTCTTCTTTTAAATTTGAGTCAATTTTTAATTAATTTTAATTTATTTTCTCTGTAAGCCATTTCAGTTTATGCTTCCTTTCACCCAGAATGGGAGAGGGCCTGTTATCTGTACCAAGAAAAGAAAGAAATAAAAAGAAACTGAGCGCCAAATTCAGCTGAAATGTAAGCAGCTCCAGTTTCACTGGAGTTAAGAGGGAAACCTGCTTTCCCATTCTTTAGCCAATATAGCTCAGCTAAAGCTCAACGCAAGAGCCTGCGTAGCTAAATGATCGGGCAAAGTTACCCATCCATGGTATGTTGTCTCAAGCCTGAAGACCTGTGACAACCTGTGCCTACTCAATGACTCTTTCCATCCCCCTGTCTACTAATAGTATTTTCACATAGTATTGTTTTGTTCCCATTTCCAGTCCCAAATTCCTGCCTCTCTTCCACTGTCCTGATGTTATAGTTCTGTACCAGTTTATGCTACTTTCTCCTCTGCTCTTACCTTGTACTCCACTTCCCGCAGAAGTTGCTCTGTTGAATCTTGTTTGTTCATCCAGGGAGCAGAGGATGAAGAGCCTGAATTCAGTGCTATCATAGCTGGGATCTGCCAAGGCAGCCTGGGAAAATTAGTGATTGTAAAGTGAAATGTATAGTGGCACAAATGCAAGAACTTTGATGCTCTTTTCACTATGTCTCCATAGTATCTATACTGTGTGCTGCTTTGACTTAAAATATTTTTGAAAGTTAACAGTTTTTAGTTCCAGAAATCATAACAACTGGCAACAGATATCCAAAAATGGCCTCAAAAGAGTAAATGTACTTTGACATATTTCTTTGTTCTTTTAAAGTAAATGAAACAATTAGTCTAAATAAAGCACTTCATCACTGAAACCCAAAGGAATTTCTTGGTTGCTGACAAATTGTGAATAATAATAAAAGAAGAGAGTAGAGAAAGGAAGGGGGGGTCATGAGAGTAGATAATCTATGGGTGATGAACAAAAGCCAATTTCAAGGACTCTTGAGCTGGGTTCTTCTGCTGAAATGTTCAGTTTCTGTTTCAAAGTGTTAGTAAGCTCAGAATGTTACAGTGGGTTGTACGAGCTTCTGCAAAGCACTTCATGCGCTCATTTTATTTCTGTCTTAACTGATTATTCTTCAGTTTCATGTAAAACACTATCAGTGAAGATCTTTATTTCTATTAGTAGAAAGCATGTTCCCTTGCAAATGTAGCTTGAACCATGTAAGGACAAGCTGAGCTTTCTACTTTTCTGCTTTCTGTTAACGCTTATTTATTTTATTTTGCAGTCATCTTGCCCATCTCCACCACAGTTTTCTGTTTGCTTAGCTTTCTATCCTGTCTGACTGCAGCTGGTTAGGGCACAGGCTCTGTCATTGTTGCTGGAGGTCATGCTCACTTCATCTGCAGTCTTTCACTGAGCAGGGCCTTCATTTCTGAGGGGTATGACCAGGCACTACAATGACATATGAATCATATATATGTGCATACATGTGTGTATTGGTGCTAGTCAGGATCTATGTGTAATCTCAGTATTATCTGGTGGCACTTACCTCTCTTTTGCCACAGAAGAAAAACAACTGCCTTTAGAACCCTGGTTAAGAAAGTAAAATCTGTATCTTGTAGAAGAAGGTGCTGAAATACAATTAAGTGGCTTTGCATCCAGAGCATTTCATGAAGTAAAGAATGAAGCATAGATACTTATGTGGTCCTTTAACTCTTTCTGATTCCTTTTCTAGAAGTCTATAAATTTTAGGAAAGGTGTTTAATCAGGTACAGTTTCATGAGATGCAGTTATCACAGATGGATTAAAAATTTATCTGAACACAAAAGAGCGAATCTCCTACGTCACTACTATGCACCTCATGTAAAGGACACAGAATACAATTCTGCATTCTTTCTACACGCTCTAAAACTGTGTCCTTGGTGCTTAAGTCTTCAACATGGGTGCACAGGGAGTCACTGTGGTTTGAAATACAGGAAAGGGGAAAGAGAGTGTACTGCCATTCAGCTGTACTTTTCTTCATCTGTATGAGCTGATTTTAGTTTGCACAGATCAGAAGTCTCAGGACAGCGTCTACACATCACCAGTTTGTATTTTAGGGGGAAAGATGTGTGGATGGGTAGAACAATGGAACGGTTTGTAGACTCTGTTGCTCTGCCACTGAGCTTGCCCAAATGGTTCAAGCCTACTCACGAAAATAGGTCAGACTATGCCAGAAAGTCCCAGTGTTTCAAAGGTAGAAGTGTGTCATTTTACTGTAAAGGCCCCTTAAGGCTACTTTGTTACCTATTACAAAATTATAGAATACAGTAATGCTGCATTAACTGTCCCTAAGATCTTCTGCACCTATCACCCATCAGATGCTGCAGGCCAAACCCACTGCTTTTGTAACTCCATTGGCTTCAGAAGTTTGCATGAGGGAAGAGTTTGGTCCTTTTTAACTAACTATAATACAGTGTTCTTTGCAACTTCCCAGGTGTATAATTCTTATAGCTTTCTTTCATAGAGTAAAGGAGATTAATTTTAGAAACAGTAGTTTTTACAGATCCCAGGATATTTGCCCTAACCATTATTTTGCTTTGAGTAAGTAGGCTCTCTGGCTAACTTTTACTTGTGGGGAATTATATCACAGATATATTAACAGCTATACCCCAGTTAAAGTGTGTACCACTAGGGATTGTCTTCAAGCCCAATAGCTTGCTATTATTTCCTATCTCAAAATCTGTGCTAAGTAATAAAAATTAAAAAAAAAAAAAAAAGAAGGTTGAGGTCACACTGCAACTGCAGTCTCATTGAGAATTCGGATGGAAACCACAAGCTAATCTATACAAAAATAACACCTAAAAAAGACACCTGAAGAATTTGGACATGGAAGAAAATTTTAAAAGCCCCACAGTCTTGGCAGCTTCATGATATCTTAGAATCACCCTTCCTGGTGGTGGACAAACAGAAGGCTGTTTTGTTGGAACCTAGTCCTGTTCTGGGAATTCCATAAATCTGTTTTTAATTACACGCATACTACTCAGTCCCATTCCTGTCTTGGCCAGTTAAAGGTGTGCTGTTGCCTTATCTGGTTGAAGGGTGAATGAAGACCTTTTATCTTAATTCCTACAAGAGGCCACAAGGTGTAACGTATTCTTGATTCCTGCCTTGTGGCTTTTACTAGCCAGTTAATCCTGAGGAGGTGTGTGACTGGAAGCTCGTTTCTTTTATGCTTCCCTGGACATCCTCACCAGGTGGCCTGCACAATTATGTAAACTAGGTCGTTCTAGCTTTTAAGACAACTTAGCTCGTGAGGACTCAGAAAATCCTTGGTGTTTCAAGTAACCAGGTGGTCCCATACTTAATTATGATTGAGCTGATAGGTATTTTGGAGCAAAATGTTAATGTTTAACACTAGACTTTTTTTTTAAAGTAGGATCCCCATCAATGAAACTGATTTTAAAATAGTGAGGATATTTCTGCAATTCTTAAAGTTAAAAAAAATATTTTTGCAATTATTATATGCATTTTTTCTGTGTTCACATTTTTCTCTTCTATAGCCATCTAACTAATTTTGAAAATTCATTTACCCTGAGCTAAAATGTGAGGGAAACGAAACAGGCAAAAACTGGGGAAAGAAATGGAAATCTGGAATTGAAAGTTTTCTTTTAAAGTGCTAAAGCAACAAGGTGAAAGACATGGGAATGAGGAAAGAAAACTTGAAATAAAGTGAATCACAAGCAGGAGAAACAGTGTGGAAATTATTAATGAAATTGCTTTTTGGCTTTTCTACCATTTTTTCTCAGCAATCCACAATACCAAATTGTCAGCATAGTTCTAAGATGGAAATTTTAGTGTCTCTTTCACAATTCCATTTCAGGGGTATGGGAGAGACTCTGATTTGTATTAAATTCTTAGAATTACAAATTTGCCTTTTCCCAATACATAGAGAATCAACAATGCACTTTATTGTTTTTTCAGCTTTCTCAGCAGGGAAGGTTGGCCTCTTTGCATTGGAAGACTTCTGTCTGTGGTGTATGCATTTCAGAGCCTTCCCACCTGCCTCTGACAAGCTGGGTGAAATACATCAGCAAGTAACATGTTTTTGCCATAAGAGTAAAATTACATGTAGTCAGGAATAATTGAATAAGTGAATTCACAGTTCAGTTTGAACAAACCTATGACTAATAATAATCCAGTATTAATAGATTATTAACTCAACAGTTATTAACATTTAATGCTAACAGATGAGAATGTTTCACATTTGAACTAGGTACTATTCTGTTCATAATTGTTTGCCTGTATAATATTTTAGCAGTAGAATAAAGAGTAGCATTATGTTGAGCCAGGCTACTGATTGGAAGAACCATGCTGTGTTAAGACAGTCTTATTCAAACCTTCCTGCTCCCACTGGGAACACATTATTGTGTGCAAGGGCCATCCTACTACCTTCTCAGTATAAGCAAAGATAATAAGATCAAATTGCATACACTGCAGGATACTTTCCATGGATGCTTTTGTAATACTAAAATTTAGAAGCCCTTTAGGCAAATACTTAAAACATACACAGACCTACCCAAAACTGGTTATGGAGTGGAAGCTGTGATGTGTGTAGTAGGCTGTGTGTAAGGTAACTGTAAGCCCATCTGACAAAATTTTACAAACAACAGCCAAATTCAGCCGGCTTTCCTCTAACACAGTAAACAGTGGCAGCCTCACAAGATCATGGAGTCTGTTCAAAATACCTTTCCAATAGTATTTTGATTCTGATCCTACAGAGACTTAACAACTTGGTTAATTCTGGTTGTCACACATGACCAGAGAAGTCAATTTTAAGCCTGCCTATGTAGCATGAAGAAAATGTTTTAACAATATATATAAATGCTTAATTTCCATATGGTCTGCTCCAATTAAGTCAAATTGCCGTCTTTGCATTAGTTAAAGAGAGGAGCCCAACTCAGTTGTGCTCAATCAGAGTAATTGCCCTGAAATTAGGATCAGATGTTTTTCATTACATCCTCTAAGGTATACACACCATACCAGGTGTAAAAGATTGGGTTTGAGTCCTACCATGATTTGGGATACTTTTTTCTTTGTCTGTGCTGTTCACACAGCCCTAAATGCTTTGGGCAGTGTTCCTCACAAGGAGAGAGGGAGAGGAATAGTACATACCAAGAAGGTAAAAAATCTTAATAGTCTGTACAGTATGATCATCTGTCTTTACTTACCTGGTTATAATAATGACAAAATTCTTGGGCTCTTCAGGTAATAATCTGGTTAAAAGCTCTTGGAAAGTGTCTGTTTTTATCAGTATTAATTGCTTCCAGCGGGACTAAGCATTTGTAAAGGTAAGTCTTCGTGTCATCAGGGGCTAATTAGGACAAATGCAAAGGGAAAAGAAGTAAAATGAAAGTTGCTTTTACTATTTTTAATTTTGCTGTGTATTTGTGTTCTGAGCCTAACAGTATGCTTTTCTTGCTTGAAACATTATCTATTAGCTTTATAAACATTGTCTAACTTGGAAGACTTTTTTTTCCTTCATCTATCCTTGTATTTATGTAAATGCTACCTATTAATTTTTGGTTTTGATGCTGCTTTCAGTGGGAAGCCATGCTTGTGAAGATTGAGTACACAAACAGTTTATAGTGTCCTATTTGAGGAACACAGCCACTGCCGAACAGCTTGAGGCTGACTTCTTCATAGTGACTTTATCTGGACAAATACAGGAAAACATAAGGTATGCAGCAGCTAAGGAGGAAGTATATTATTTTTCTCATTTTTCTGTTAGCTGTCATCATGTTTACAAATTTAGGTGGACTATACTCATTTTTTGGCATTTTTGAAAGATCAGTGGTGGAGGGATGAAAGAATAAGATAGTTTTAGTCTTGTAATATGTTCATATTGTATATAGTATACTAGATGTATAGTATTAGGTATAGCTATAAGTGTTTTATGTTTATATTATATATGTAAAAATAGCATATCTAGGATTAGTAATATATCAATAGTAATATACCAATACTTTCAAAGAAAATGTACCAAGTTAGATTCCTGTGTTTGCTTGGGGCCTTATCTGAAAATTTTATAGTGATATCTCTGCTGGCTTGATGTGGTAAGCTGTTATAATGTAACTAACGGTAAAAGGAAATCAATGTAAATGTAAAATAGAAAAGTGGTTTGTTTTCCCCAGCTATCACTGTCACTTCTGAGAATGAGCAAGCAAGTCAACATTTCCAAGGGCGCAGCAGCCCAGACATGAAGTGAGTCCTTTGCCCAGAGGTTTTGCAGCCACCGTAGTTCTTTAGGACAACAGCCTGAGCTGGTCACTTTGTCTTCAGTGATATGACAAAGTGAAATTTTGTTGTTGTTTGTGGATATTAAAATTCTTAAAGGCTTATGGGGTCAAGATTAGTAGCCAACTTATTTTCTTTCTGTGTACTATATAGTTTTCTGATATAAGCACTGGAAAATAATGCGTTTTTCAATGGTGTCAGAGTAGAGTACCTCACTGCAGTCACTCTCTAGGGCATTAGAGAATATTCTATGTGTAAAAAGCAGAATGTTGTGATCACCCCTCCTTATTGTGGTTCCCGATTACCTGACTTGCCAATAACATGTAGGATTTTCCTTAATGGAGGTAAGTTTTACTGATCACAGGACCAGCTGACATGGTAAACTGTAAAACTTTGAAGTTTAATTTATGCTTTTTCATGTTTGTTCTAAGAAGAAACCATCTGATCAGAAAAAAAAAAAAAAAAGAAAAAAAAGGAAGGCAGTAAAGGATATATTTTAAATTTAAGAGAAGAACCGATTTTGTCACATTAAAAGTTTCCAGAAAATTTTGTGCTTTGGAAGGCATTTTTGTGACCTTGTTTGTTGCTGTTAATATTGTAATTACTGTTTCCTACTACTGCGTAATATAGTGTCATATGTACACAAGTTAGACTGGCCTCTCTAGTATCTCTTTGTGTGTGAGTGAACTACTGGTAACTACTTTCTGAGTATTTCTTTCCTCCAATAACTGCATCTGTTTTTTAATCTTGACCATCCATCTAAGTTTCTTTTGGGACTTTTATGTTGGACTGTGTCAAAAACTTTATGCCATGCAGATTTACATTGTAAGCCTCTCACTCTTCACCAGGCCAGTTGTAAATGAAGGAAAGTAAGCTACGTTAGCATTTGGTTTTGATAAATTTTTGCTTTTCAGCTTACAGTGCTGTAGGTGCCTGTAAATTGATTGTAATAATTTTTCCAGATGTTTTCCCAGATAGTCAGATTAGGTTGTCTGTACTATAATTTCCTGAAATGCCATCCACCACTTCCCTGCCCCCCCCCCCCCCCCCTTTTTTTTTTAAAGATAAGTAGGATTTTTGATCTGCTCCAGTTTTCTGGATCTTCACTCTTTCCCATGTCTCTGAGCTAACTTAGACAGATCATACTGCATTCAGAGGGCAGACAAATAATAACAGAACAGATAACAGGTATCTCCTTATCTCCTGATTCCAGATACACATTATGCCACACTGGCTCTGAAATCTATTTGAACAGTACTAATCTTTTTATACTTCTGTCCATGTCATTACTGTAGCTGCATAACCAGAGTTTCTTGAGGAAACCTAAAAGCCTTGAGAAAGTCCCCTGAAGTTTGAGTTAGCTCCTCAGCTGTGATCAGTGGCTTACTGGCGTTGTCTAACATCATGATTCACAAACCCAAGGCTAGGCAAATATTGTGATCAATTCCCACATTTAAGAAAATGCCTTTCTGCCTCTGTCATGCAGCTACTCTGACCAGTCAGCCCTGTCACCCTCTCCCCAGCTATTTCAGCTCAGAAGGAGAAAGCAGGCCTAATTGCAGGGAGTTGTGCTGTGGCACACAGTGAACAGGGGTCCCAGTAATGGCCAAAGTGGCAGAAATTTGTGCCCCCATGAAGAAAGGACTCCAGACAGGCAGAATGAGGGAGGAGATGTCTGAGCTCTGACTAAGAATAAAGAAATAGAAAAACACTGCTGTAAAGAACCAGAAAAATAACATGGTTGTTCTGAGAAACCTCAGCAATTATTCTTTTACTGGAATCATTAAACTTTTCTGTAATTAAATGAAAAGCTTGTAATGTTCACATACCCATCTCTGTAGGAATTCCTTGAATATTTTGTTTAGCATGCAGAGGCATAGCTTAAGTTGGCCAATGGTAAGAGACCATCCTTGGTTTATTTTTCACTGGGGACTTCTACACCACACAGACTTTCTGTTTGACCTTTACATTTTCTTCAGAGGACAAGAGGTTGAAGTCTGCAGGGTAACCAGAAATACCCAACATGGGACAGCTGCTCTGGAGAAAGCCTAAACTGCTTTTGAGCACAAGAAGTAGTAAACATCTGGGGATCATTTGAAACTGTAGCTGCTCACTCACTATGGAAGACATGAAAGAAGCAGTTAATGTTTCTTTTCTGGGTAGGGGATTGATCTTTATCACCACTTTCCCTAAACTGTATTAATAACTATCACCAGGGACAGGAGAAGTACGCATATTTTAAAAGGCAGCAGTAGTTGCCCCAGGTCACAGAAGTAAAGGAGGAATTTGAATCTGAGTTCTACTTGTTTTCTATCCAGAAGCATGAGCCTCTTTTGTTGGAAATAATTTTTGTATGAAGTTTGACTGTAACTTCTAAGGATACATATAAATAAATCAGGTTAACAACAACAAGAAAGAAAAAAAATCTCTCCTGTAAGGCCTCTAAAATAAGTTGTTCTCTACTGTAACAAAAAGAACTGTAAATGTTTCAATTTTATTTTTGTGCCAGGGCTTTTAATTTTTAATTTAAGGTAGAAGTATATGAGACTGTAGTTCTTGTCTCCTAGAACATTTGGACTAGTATTTTCTGTACGATGTCCCTGAAGCAGCTTCTGTCTGCAGAGTAAATAGTCTCTATAGCACCCAGAGGACTGTCCTCCAGCCACCCAACATGCATGGCTTGCTTTGTATGGAAACCAAGTAGTGGAGTGGAGGAGAAGGGATGGTCTTCTGCAAACATACCCAGTGAGGTTGCTTGAGTCTGATGATGTGAAATCATCAAGGACGTACTTTCCTGTATGTCCACAAGACCATGTAAAACTGGACTAGGGAGTCCTCACTCATGGCTGTTCTGAGTGATTCTGAATTTTCCTGTCTCGGTCCCCACTGACCAAAGTAAGTGGAAAGGGATGGCATCCAGTTCCCTCAGAGCTGTCTGCTTTTTTGAAATACTACCGTTAACCAGGGAGCAAGTTGTCTCAGGCACTGGCCCATCTGCTGTTAAGCAGTATTTTCCCCCAGTAAGAGATAAGGTCTTCTACATCTGTACCTCTCAGATGCTCATGATGACAGTGGATTGGCACGGGAAGGATCTGCATCGTCAAAACTTGACAGGACTGTCTCTGACCAACCCATTCTAACTTTGAAGTTGACCATGCTGTGAGCAAGGGATTGAACTAGATAATGTCCAGCAGTTTATTCCAACTTAAATTATTCTATGAATCTGCTTTAAGTAGTAGAAACTGTATACCTTGGTAGCAGATCTGAGGTCAGAAGCAATGAGGAATCCTGCTGGCTGCAGAAGCAAGACCCTTGGTCAGTAACAGCTGCTTAACTAGAATAGCCTTTCTCCACCCCCAGAGTTCACCAGACCACATTTCTGCCTGTCTAATAAATGAGCTGGTTTTCTCAGTCAGAAACCTTTTGGGTCCAGGTACAACTATCAGGCATTCCTCAGCTCAGAATTCACCTGCAAGCACTGATACTTGACAGGCACTTGCTCTCCCATCAGTGAATATCCAAGAATGGCAAGGTCTAGTGTCCTTCCCAAACTCAAGGAGCAGTGGAAGCTAAGAATCATCCCTCAGAGCTCTTGATCCAGGGAAAAGCAGCTACCCTTCAGTCCCAGCTGCTCCTGAGTGTCATCCCTCCTCTTCAGCTCTTGGAAGATGTATAGTATCGCTCCCCCTTTCTTCCTTCCTTCTCCTTCCACTTCCGTAATGTAAGATGAAGCCTTCCTAGCTCTTTCTATACAGTGCCGTAAGATCCAAGGGAAAGAAACATGGGCGTCTTTTACTTTTTCTATGGGTGTAAATGGCAATTGGGGTTTATGCCATTAAAATCTTACTGAGGAAAGCATGAGGTGCTGCTTTTGCTGATGTAGTGGAATAATGCAAGTCTAGTCTAAATTTGTACAAGTTCCCCTATCTGGAGCATGAACTAATAATGTAGGGAGTGAATTTGCCATCTCAACAATGTAACATACCCCAAGGGGTCTTTATGTACCTTGGGGATGTTGTCTTAGAAAAACTACTTTTCTTAACTTTGAGAACATAGTGATGCACAGACATCAAAAGCAATGCAAGGTATTGATGTAGGAGACTTTCTAAACTTTTCTTGACTGTTTTTAAAGGAGCCTTTTCTGCACAACTATAGCAAGGCAAATTTCTGAAGCAGCATACTTGAGTCTTGCTGCTGTTACAGATATTAATGGATGTTACTTGGTTGAGTCCCCTTGTGGGGCTTTGAAAGCATACACTTGTGTGTATAGTAAATTAGTTTGTTTCCTTGCTCACAGATTTTTTTGAGGAGTAGGACTACAAAAGCATTCCTTCCCATAAGACAGAAGCAAGGCCCACATAATCATACTTTATTCCTTCCAAATGGAGTATTTCTTTGCTGCACCTAGAAAGAATGCCAGAATCCCAACTGATAAAAACTAGATTTCAGTGAAGTCAGAGGGGAGCGTGAAATCGCTGAAGGAACAGACCACATATAAACCCAACAGCACAAATTAAGGAAGGGTTCTTATCTGTCACAGACTAATTGGCTGGGGCCTACTGTTTCACATATCGGATCTCTCCCTGCTGTTCAGAGAATCTTGAGTAAAATAAATCTGTGCCAGAAATAATGTATACTTATATGTGTATATCTCTTCATAGATCACAAGGTGGCCTGCTTCCTATATACCCCTTCCATTTGCAAGCATCACCACTGATTTAAAAAGGGGATGTATGCACCTATGCTAAAGTAAACAGTGTTTGTGAAGTTAGACACCATGCTCATTCATCTTTATTGGGTCACATGTCAGTAAGGGTTTTGTTAAGTGTTCTATTATTTTGAAAGTCAGTTTAATGACTGCATACTATAAAAGTTAAAGCAATTATATGTATTGCATAATGAACAATATGACTTCCAAATGTTCACATGTAATGCATGTCAGATTTCATCTGAAAAACAAAACAAACTCCTTAAGGTTGCAGTCTGCTCTTTAGAAGAGCCACATGTTGTAACCTCAGACATCAAAATATCAGCTGTTTTTTGTGCACGAACAGAGCAGTGGAATCCATGCCATATTCTGCCCTTTATTTTCTTGAATCTGGCTGCAGTAATGACCAGATGTGCACTTCTGCCAAATGCAGTCAGTGTTTGATCCACATACAGATCAGTCAATCGGTCTATACTTCTTTTCTCATGGCATATCTCATCCTGACATCATTTTTTTACAGGATGTAATAAAGATACATAAATAAGGAACGGCCTTTTCTAACATTACTTTTGGTAAAATGAAAATATCTATAGACACCAGATGAGATTGAGGACCGTTGCATTCTCATACTGGAAGCCTTCTGTGAAACATTTAAAATCTAAATACTCTGGACAGATGAAAGAAGCAGATTTACACTTTTCTAGAAAGAAGAGTAGAAGTGATCAGTCACGGTTGCCAAGAATGCCTTGTCTTTGTCAGAACCTCTTGAGGAGGCCAGTTACTATCATTCCAATCCTTCAGCACAGTTTTCCATGTCCCACATATCTTTCCTATCTTAGTTTCTGTGTACCTGCTTCTGCTGCTCTTATCTACTGCTGGTGCCTTCTTCACCATACAGTGTGTAAATATTTTTTTTTTTTGTTGTTGTTATTATCAGAACTGTAACTGTAAGTTACCATAGTAAACTGAGCTTGAGCCATTGGGGAAGTGCTTACCTGTCTCTTCTGGCTCACATTTTTCTTCCCCAGAGGCAGTGGCACACAAGAAAGAGGTTGGGCTAAAGACAGCTGCCTCAACTGTCGAACTCTGATCTGTGTTCATGAGTTGGTACTCTGAAATTATACACCATTTCAGTCAAAGAAAAATTCCACATAAAGATCATTAAATAAAAAAGGGATAGTGTGAAAGCCTGGCTGGGACCACTCGGATGTCTCAGACTGGGTTTCCTCTGGTGAATCTATTTATATGAGAAATACATCCTCAGGCCCTGAAGTTTTGAACACTTTATCAAAATGCACTGGTTGTGATTTTGTTGAGGATTGTAGTATTTCTTGAAAAGTTCACATGAAGGGTTTGGTTCAGGTGGTTTTTTTCACCTACAGAAATGTTGTAATCTTATGTTCTGAAGCAAATCAGCTTCCTAGGAATTTTGCAGCTACTCAGATTAGCTTTGTGTAAGTTTCTTAGAATATTCTCTTCAGAGAAACAGACCAACAATACCCAAACAAAGCACTGGAGTATCACATTTGGAAACAAAACATTTTATATATTGAAATAAAATTTTATGTATGGAATTTTATTCAACAATAATGTGCTTTTAGGTAAAGCAGTCCAACAGGGCAAAGCAAATGCTTGAAAGCTTTTATTTTACTTCTTTGCTTATAATGTGGTTAGTATAAACTGCTTTTGTTAGTTTAATAACAAAGGTGGGAAGAGGCCAAGCACTGGGAGATTAATTTAAAAACTAGCTGAGAAGAATTAGTCACAGGAGAGCAACTTCAGGGTGTCTGGCACATATCAGCATTTTATTTCATTGTAACCAAAATATTGCACATGGATTCATAAAACACATTTGTTGAGTTTTCTTTTAAGTTTCACGGTTTGTCCTTTCTTTTAAAACCTGTGGTAGGTCAGAATTAACGGTAGCAATTTCCTTTGCTAATGACTTCAAATATACTCTTTTAAAACCCAAGTAGATGCCTTTTTTAAAAAGGTTTGGAGGCTCTTTTAGCAGTATCAAGATAAAGCATGAAATTACACTTCTAAATTATGTATCTACATTTGTATTTAAAACTTCAGTAAACCTCAGCAGAATTATTTTTAAACTGCTGCAAAACTTATTTAGTGTTCATAGGTGAAACGCTATATATTTATATGGAGATAGTCTTTGTACGGTGATACTAACATCCATCTGAATGTTGTATGTGAGATTATAAAAAAAATGCAGTGATTACAGGGATGTAACAGAAGTGTAGTCTTTTTTTTGATTATTATTATCAGTCATGTTTTCCCGGTCAATCCATTCTTTAAATAGGATTTTATAGCTGTATAATCTGGTCGCTTGCTTTCTGTATTTTGAAGTGTCCAACAGGGTAGTAGAAGGATTTGTCAATATTCTTGGCATGAACTTCATGAATATGTGTATAGGGGACATATCTCTTTGTAAAGCATTTGTATCTTTGGACAGCCTTGAAAGCATTTCCATACCACCAAGTTATGTCACTGAAGATCTTATATCCATTTATGTCACAGTTTAAAGTAACCTTTAGTTAGGGGTTTTATTTTTCATATTTTATTTTTAGTATTTAAAGCATATGATTGTTATTAATCAGATTCAGACTAAGTGCCAATACATTCCACAGGCCAGAGATATATCAAATTACTTTGTCCTACAAAGATGAAGGAAGTACATTACTTCTTACATTGTACACTTTCAGGCTGTGATTCTGTAATTGTTAACACAAAATCTGGAACAGGCACAGGCATACAGTTGCATTTCAGTTGAGTGAGCCAGAACATTTAGTTCAATCTTTATGCCATCTTTATGCTTTTAGATCTTCTTTAAAAACATGCAAACACCTCCAAAATACAACCCCCCCCCCAAGTCTGTGGAGTGTCTCTACCAGGTTAGTAAGTTGTATTGTATGGCTGCAGCAATTCTGAGGCAGTAGTAGAAGTGCATGAAGTAGAGGTTCTTGTTTGGTCCATGACTGAAGAGGAGAACAAATGTCTGGGAAGGCTACCCAATTAATGGACGTCTTGTTCATCACTGTGAACATGAGTGTGGGTATACTTATTTTTATCTTCCATGATAGAGAAGACACAAAAATCTGGCTACAGCTGACCTGCTACCAGCAACACTTGTGCTAGTTCAGCAGAAGGCCAAAAAACTTGTTTTCCAAGCTAGTAAAGAGAGACCCACTCTTATAAATCTCTTAGGAGAGGAGGTGGGGGTGGGCAACTGCAAACAGCGTAATTCAAGCAAATATACATTGGAAATCAAAGTAAGCATTTTTCTCTTAGTGAAAAGAGAGTCTCAGTGTCATAGATGTACCTTGGTGATGAAAATACTGTATTTGGAGCACTCTGGTCTCCTCTTTTTTTCCCCTTCCAAATGGCAGCTTCACATTTCATCAAGGTCACATCAACACTTCATCTTTCTAAGAAAGATTAATAGTGTGCCATAAAGTTTCCCGTGTGTCTGCATCTATCTGAGGAGCCTTTAAAACCTTATCTTCTCAGCAGGAGTATTTAAAAAAAAAAAAAAAAACCAAAAACCCCAACAAAAACAACAGTAGGGGGTTGCCCCAGTGACCCCAAGCCAGTCAGAGTCACAGCAGCTTGTTTTCTGAGTGGATGTAGCACTGCACTTTGGAGGTGGCTGCTTTTTAATTAGCTTGGTGCCATTTGTGAAGGGAAGACCTAGATAAAGGTAAAGCATTCAGAGAGTTTTTTCAAAAGAAGTGACTAGTAATCGAACTCTTTGTTTATTGAAGCCAGTCAAAGGCTTTAAGAGAAGTTGAGGCAGTGCACCAGTGGACATTTATGAAAAATCCATCCCTGCATTGTTGGGTTATTTTAGTATAAACAGAAATCAAATGTATGTTCCTTTGTTTACCCCTTCATTTCTTCCATAGGGTTTTCTAGTTAATGATGACTGAAAAGGGATTGTTTGCTTCTCCTTTTTCCAAGCATGGAAGTGTCAATGGACTCATCCCTTGCTGTAGGTGTTAACACATGGAAATACTATTTCTGCTTTATATCTATAGCATGTTGGTTTCTGATGTGCACAAAGACTGGCTGTGTTTATTTTCAGGTACTGTATACATAGTTTCTCTAGAACTTGGTTTAATGATATCCCTTTTGATTCATCTGCAGAACAAAACATCTTTTTGTGTTTGTACAAATGACCTGAAATGGTTGAAAAGTGAAATGTCATCGAAATGCATTTCTTTACCTTCTTTTTGCCAGTGTCATCGTTCTGAGTCACCTTTGTAAAGGAGTGGCAAAATTTTTTCATGCATTCCTGGATAGCTCAACACGTGCCGATTTTTATCTAAATATCTTTGCTGTCAAATTTTTTGTCTGAGTGCCATCCTTGAGCAGCTTGTTTTAAGACTGGAGCTTTCCAATGCAGGCAAAGGACTTACCGCCACCCCTATGGGGAAGTCATGTCTATGAAGAGCACAACTCTGATTTTATTTCTTATTCTCAAGCACAGCACATATCCCACCCTATATTATAATTTCAAAGCATCCTTTGAACAAAAGACATGCAGAACTAGTGTTAGGGAGTTTTTAATTTTTTTATTTTTATTATTATTATTAAGCAGATGAGGCCCTCATCAGTAATAATTCAGCCATTTAAACCGGGAATGGACAAAAATATAACCTGTGATGAGCAGGAGATCTGTACTGCCTTGTCAAGTGTTTTTACAAGAACAGAGTGGTAATCAGTCCATCTGCACCGCCCTAACTCTTCCAGTCCTTCCAATCTATCTCGGTAGTGTCTCAGGCTTTGATTTTGGAAGTATTTTCCTCAAATAAGAAAAAAATCTTGGAGAGTAGCTGGTATAGGAACAGACTTTGATGATTTCTACCTCATGATCGGCATGAGTATGCATTTTCCATTGCAGGCTTCTGAGACCCAGCTAATGTTCGTTTGTGTCCCACAAAGGCCCACAGACTCACAGTGCACAAACAGATGTAGCAAAGCAGGGACTAAGCAGAACTGTGTCAAAGGCCTTTTTGTGAAAATATGGACAATGCTATAAAACTAACCTTGTGTTAACCTACCAAAGAACAGAGGACAAGAATTCTGAATGCCAAAATATAGAGAGATGTGTGAAAGGGAAAACTTATACAAAAGTAGGCAGACTGAATAAAACTATTTATCTTTAAGCCACACAAGTCATGGTAATTAAATTAGGTCAGGCTGGCTATAAAGCTACCAAAAGCAGGCTGTAACTAATTTAGAAAGAGACAGAGAAGACCTGAAAAGAAAAGAGATTGACAGCCCCCTATTATTTTTTATCTAATCAAGGCAACAAAACTTAAGAAAGAGGGGGGGAAAAAAACCCCACCAAACCACGTTGATTTAGCAAGATTTTCTCTCAAACCATTAGGATAGACAAAAGCACGTAGTCACATCTTTGATGTGTGAAGGTTTTCACATTGTTATTAGTACTAACTGAGGGTTTACATGCATACAGATTTTACCCCTGAGAAAAACAGAATAATTGAATTCCTTAAAATTCAGAAAGTGGTGGAAAGTATAACAAAGAATAAAGCCAGTCTGAGCTTTATCATTACAGTATCATTTCACTGAATTGTTCTAAGCATCCATTTCATCTGCTGCTATGTGAAGACAAATCCTAAACATGTGAAAAGAAGACAATTAGACTTCTATTTAAAACCATTTCTTCATAAAACCCACCTGCCAGTTCGTAATAAAACAACCCTTTTTGAAAATAGTTTCAAATATTTGCTTTCAATTTGAATATGTCAGGTTGTATAGGGTGTGGGAACTACCATTCTTGGAAGTTAAGAAGGGAAAGATTAGGAGTTTATTTATAGCTGTGGATCCAGGCTCATTAAACGAGGTTTAAAATAATATTTCAGTTGTTTTCTATAATAGTTTTCATTCTCCAAGTGATTAGAAAAATTAGCATTCTACAGCTGTCTGAAGGGTGAAGAGGACTGTGTGAACAAAATGGGGGAAGGGAATAGACAAAAAGCCCAGCTTGGTTTGTGTTGGTGTTTAATAGCAAACAACCCTTTCCCACCCTTCTTCTCTTTTATGCCTGTTTTGGTTTTAAGTAACTTCTAAAGGTTTTCCAGCAGCAGATGACGCTCAGCCACTACATTCATCTGAAATAAGATACGAACTTTGCCCTGTGAAGAAAATATTTGAGGTTTTCAACACAATTAAGGGGTTGCAAATTCTCTGTGAAAATGGAAATTCCCTCCCATCTCTACCCATAGGTCCCTGAGGGTAAAGTTTTGACCCCAGTGAAGTCAATGGAACCTTCCCTCTCTTTCATTAACGCAGGAGTCATCCGTTATCCCATCTTGTGACAACAAAATGTGGATAGTAAATGCGAAATTGTCTTATTGGGATACTGCCATTAGGTAACACCTTTTCCAGACAATGAGAGAGAGACAGACTTTGAGAAATGATCAGAAAAGATACAGAAAAATTTACAAAGTCAGAATGGGGGAACTGGCAGTGGGAAAGCAACACATGAAGCTTTTCTCCTTGCAGAACCTGGCCCTGGGTCTGGCCTGAAGGCAGAGAAAGAAGGAAAAAGCATAATTTGAGAAGGGTTCTAAGAGGGAGAGCAGACTCTTGTTCACTGCAGGAAAACGTAGGATAGAGAACATAAGCAGTCAGAGCTGGCTTGTCACTTTTTCAGAGCTGAACTGGCACTAGTAAGCAGGTTTTATTTTTGTTTGAGAGAAGAGGAAACTCTTACCTTTCAACTTGAAGAGCACTCAAAGCTCCTCGTCAATCAAAAGACAGAATTTTATCAAGAAGTTGCAAACTTAATTAACAGAACCTTAGAGCACGGGCCCAGAATTGGGCCCAAACACAGGCTCAGAGATTCCTAATGTTTTTGTACCAAAACTTGTTGGAAAAGCCTTCCCTTTCCCCTTTGTTCCTCTCCTCCTCTGCATGCCTCCTTATCCATCTTCTTCCTCCCCATCACTCGCTGCTGCTAACTCCACACTGCTACGTGCTGCTGCCCTCTCCCCACCACCTCCTCTTTGCACACTTGCCACCACTGGCAGGGGCTCTAGTGATGGTCCTATGGATCTATCCCAAGCAGAGCCTGATCAGGCAGCAGAACTTAATTTCTTGAGCTCTGAGCTCCCTCTTATCACTACTGTAAAAATGTTAACACTGCAAGACATTTTTTTCCTTGTCTAGTCACTTTAAGTCACTTGTGTATAAAGAATTGCTAGCAGAATGGGTCACCTCCAAGGACACAGACATTTCCTTTGACTTGGGCAATACTGAATTAATACATTGTGGACAGGTCAAGATCAAAACCCTTTTCCTCCTAATATTTTCTGCTTTGAGAATGGTTGCTGTAGTACTTGCTAGAACAAGACACAGAGTAGGAAGAAACCTACTCTACTATATGAATAGTTTTGCCTTGGCAAACCCCGATTTGAAATGTCTTAAAGCCACTTAGGATTGTCATAATCTCACAAGGAAGGTAGGCCACCGTTTTCAGAATTGTATGTCTGACATTGTCTTACTCCTTTTCTTGAGATTTTACTTAAGTATTTTTTTTGTGTGCTTAATATTTAGTGACTACAGTGGAGCACTGAATGTACCAGAAACTGCTGGTGGACATGGGCTGAGGCACCAAGATAAGAAAGAGCTGTTACCAGGTGCATAGTCTTGCTAAAAGTTACTGGCCAGAGAGTAATATAGAACCAGATTTTTAAAGATAAACCACACAACCAGGTCTGAACTCCAAGATTTCAGTATAGCAATTTACTGCTCTGTGCAGTGTTTGCATGAAGCCAATTTGAGCCAAGGGACTGAATGAAACCTGCTGAGTTTTGACAGATTGGCTTTTACTTCATTTTTATTGTTTATAGGTAAAAGCGGACCTGCCAACCTACTATAGATTCTGGATCTAGAGGATGTGGACCATAATGTCTTATGTTTTATTGTGTTCCTTTAAAAAGACCCCTCCTATTTAACTAGAAGCTGTAGTTTCTATTATTTTTTCTATTTTATACATAAGATAAATGGGAGATGGCACAGAGCAGTGGAAGAGCAACAGCCTTTAGAAGCACTCTCCAGAATGAGAGTTTGTGAAATACTTTCCAAACATCTGCATGAACAGTGCTACATCAACCTTCCAGCTGACTGGTTGAAAAGAGCGTCTTTTAATCTAAACCATGTTCCTTGGGATTTCTTAATGTAATTAATTCTTCATCTTCTTTTTATACTTTGCCAGTGAGAAACTGACTAGTGGTTGTTACCTCTTGAGTTTTTTTCAGTTTTGGCGCAATGCTGTACGTTTTCATTGCATGAGGATCTCCTCAAACAAAGGAAAATTACAAAACTGTCAGATCAGATTACATATGTTACTCTTGGCATTGCACTCACCAGACCTGGTACACAGCGAATTTTGAAAGCCTCTGATCTTTTATAACCATTTCCAGTCTTACACATACATTTTAAAGTTCCTCATCTGCAGTCACTGGGAATATGATTATTAAAGCTGAGGTAATTTGGATATTTTCTTTCTCTAAAGATATATAGAGTGATACATTACACCATAAATAATTTCCAACGTTTCATTATTCTTTCTGCCACACTTATTGTTTTATTAAGACTCTGAATTTATTTCTTTCCAGTTTGTTATATTTTCAGCACCTTTGGTTTTTAAATCAGATTCATGCTTTCTTTTATTATGTTTTTTGCTTTGTGACTTTCTAAAAACTGTTCTTTTATCTCTGTGCATCTTTGATTTAGTAGATCTACATGGTTATATAAATGGCAAATTGTTCAAAAGTATTTCAACAAAAAAAGGGTATTATTGTGTATCTCTGATACATAAGGTGGAATAAAATCAGTGGGGTTTGTGACTGCTTTTCTAGAAGAAGGGCAGAGTTAAGGTTACTCAGGTGCTGCCAGAAAGTATGCCTGTCGGAATGAACACTAACAATGGGTTCAGAGTGGTGAGCTCCTCTTGGGTCTTATGGTATGACAGAGACATCAAAGACTTAGAAGATTTTTTTTCTCCTCCCAGACCTCTGTGTCAGTCTGAAAGCCTAATGATTGTGCATTAGCATCTCAGTTATTAACTGTCTTGTGGATTGGGGTGAGTGTGATTTCCCTTTGCTATTGTGTTCCCTCCTCAGTTCTGGGAAATAAACCAAACTGAAGATACGTGGACCTTTTGAGGCTTAAATAGAAGAGAAGATCCCTTGACACAAAATCTGTGAAGTGTGTTTATACAGTGGTTCCCTTGGGCAACTCAATGAGCCACACAAAGGTTTTCCAGAGCTGAAAGCATGAGCTTTGACAACTACAGTCTAAATGAAAAAGTTAGGCTTGCTGGAGAACATTAACAAAGAGAAATCCCATGTTATTTGTGGCTTGTAACTCAGCAGTTGCTTCAGAGATCAATCACACATGACTTCTTTAGGAAAGAAGAATGAGTTTCTGGAACAATTGGCTGAGATGACAGGTTATGCAGATGTCTTTTCTGAACAAAAGACAAACAAAACAAAACCATATTATCTTTAATGCTTGCATTATAAACAACTTGCAACCACTTCTGAATCTTCTCCCTCCTTTCCTTGACTCGTATGAGCACTTAAATTTAAAAGGCGGAGTTACTTTGTAAATGTCTCAAACTTCTGATTGTACTTCTTACTTGCACAGTTCATGGACAAGTCAGAGCAGAATATCTGTGTTCCTTTGTTATGAATACAGTAGGCTTTTTGATTGCAGCTGCCACTGTTTCCCAAACCACTTCTTAGTAGCCTTTTCATCCTGTCTAGGATATTAATAATTTTCTTAGAAGGACTATTCTTATAATTTCTGTTTTCCAATTCCTTTCCATTTTTCTTGGCCATCTACTTGACCATGTAGCTTACTATTCAAGTTCCATCTGCTTATCTTAGCTGAGATGAAAGTCCTTCCTTGTCTACGTACCAAATGTTGGTCTCCTACCTCAGTGGTTCTTTTGACTGATCCTGTTACCTGTTTCATATCCTGATCTTTTGAAATTTCAGGTAGTGTATTCAGATAGCATATAGTATTTCAATGTAGTGACTTTGTTATGCTTCATACATCATCCTGAATTGATGACACTAAATCTGTCATCTTGCTTAGCGAAGAGATCTGTATGAGGCATGAGTAGAGTTCCTTTCACTTTTTGTCTTCAGCAGGATAAGCTTTCGTACCTCTATTCACTGGGGTTTTTTTTTGTTGTTTGTTTTTTTTTTTTCTTAATTGGATGACTATTTCTTCTCCACATATTGAAATACCATTGTATGTCAGTAAGAGTAAGTCAGTGTTATTCTTGCAAGGTAAAGAGCTTCTCTAACCCAATGGTATACCAAGAGTATGATTGGCTTGAATTGGGATGTGTTGGAAACAAAACGGTCTCTTTCTTATTTCAGAGAAATTCCATATTTAGCTCAGCTATTTTTTCCTGCACTGGGAAGATATGTGTAATGTCTCTGAGAGGACATTAAAACATTTTTTCCTTTAATGAGGTTTGTGGATAATATTGTGTGTGCTGATCTAAACAACAAGCACAATGAGGCCATTACCTAGGGAAACTGTAATTCATTAGGTAGTTTTATCTTTCTTTCAAAAAAGAAAAAAAAAATCTGCCTGATATGCCCATCCAGCACTCGCTGTAAAGAAACAGTTCTTCAGCCAGACCATTCCCTTCCGTAACAACAAAGCCAAACAAAGAGAACTTATGCATTAGCTTTTTGATTCTCAATGAAGAAAGCCTATAATCTAAGAAATGCTTTAGATTTAGAAAATGTGATAGATTTTGGAGGCAAAAGCACTAAAGAAAGGACAGTGCACAGAAGTGAATAAGAAATACAGCAAGGTTATCAGTGAGGGTAACATGGAGGAAAGTAGCCTTTAATGAAGAAAAAGGAGAGGGTTTTAGGGAAGGGTTCCTATGTTTAACAGAACTCTAAGCTTTGCTCTGAATGGTATTGGCAGAAAATCTGTGAGTTCCCTCAGTGGTTCACCTAGTGACCAAGTACATTAGGGGAAGCTGCTATACAGCACCAAGTTCAGTATGGAGATTATTATACCACTTAACCTTATCCTCAGGTCAGGCCCTCCTAGATTCATTAACTGTCACTTTGTTTCCTCCTGCTTTCAAAACCCCTTGAGATGGTCAGAAAATAAAGGGCCTGTTTTACTTCAAATCATTTAGCATGGCTGTAGCTTTGATCTCCTAATCTTTAGCAAAGCAGGGCAGCACAAGAGCATTGTGGCATTGCTGCAGTGTGGCATAAGCAACACTGTATGATGCTGGTAACCCCGGCATCTGAGATGCCATTTCCTATTTATTGGGGCTTTTGTTGTCTTATTAGCTGGTAGAGTCAATAATTTCAGCTCCTAGAGATAAGTAAGATTCTCACAAAATAATGAGTAAACTCAATTTATTTATTTTAACACTTTTTTAAAGTGCTCCACCACAGTTTAGGGAAAGAAGGAAAACATTCATTCACCCAAAGCAAAAGAAAGGTGGCTCACGTTGGGCTGAACAATGAGGCAAAGGAAGACGTGTGGTCAGTAGACACTGCACTCCAGTTATTCTTAGCTGGAGGCTGGTCCTCTGGCGGCTGGCAGAGATTCGAGTCTCTTGATGGTGTCTTACTTTACCCTGGGATCCTCATACAAATTTTAAATTTGACCTTAGGCAAATAACCTTATTTGTGGCTCCCCTATAAATAAAATGGAACCAATGGGACTTGCTTAACATAGAGGAGTGAAGAGCTTTTATTTTGCAAATGCATAAGAAACATTTGGATTTAAGACTCTATAGCATGTGCAGTACAATAACAGGATGACTTAGCATCTTATTAACCAAATTAATTGATGAGCCTTTTTTAAGTAAATGGTGAAACGAAAAAAAGCTTATGTTAGAGTAAAACATTGGTTTACTTTGGTATGATGATTTAAGACATGTTATTACTAGAGGTGGTCTTAAATACAAGTCTCGTGGTATCCTTAAGCTACAACTCTTGGGACCACCTCGTTCCTTATACTTCTTCCTCTGAGCGGGAATGTTGCAGCAGAGCACAGTTCAGCACTACATGCTCCATTAAAGGAGCTTATATAGCATTCTATAGGCCTATAGGTCCAGTGGGAACCTTTGGCAGACACAAAAATACTTTGGAAGACTGTGGGAATGCTGATGACCTGACAATGATTTATAATATTGCATTAGAAAAATAAATACCTGTATAATATGGCAGAACCTGTCAGGATGGATAAAACAAAGATTTGCCAGTAACTACGCTGCACAGCTTTCCAAACCACTGAACCTGCTGGTTAGCCGTTAGCCTAGGCCTCTATTTCCTCTAAACCCTCATAAAAATTTATTGCAGATGGGTACTAAGAAACTACAGGAAAAATCCTTCACTGTTGTAATAGCATCTCTGCCCTATGATAGTTTTGCAGTAACTTCCCCACCCCCTGCCCCCTCCCCCAGAAAGAGAGTTTTATTCCAGCCTGATGTGGTTTAATCCTCTCTTACAAATGGCAACGAAAAAAATTTATTGGCCTATCTGGGATAGCCAAGGGATGAAGTACCAAAAAGCTGTATATGAACAAGAGAGACTTAAATCACACTTGCAATTGCAGGCACAGTTTCAGCTGCTGTGTGAAGAGCCCTGACAGTATTCTCAGCCCAGGTATTATTTTGCTCTGGGGGCTGATGGTAACTAACTGCCCAATATATCAGAACAAGACAGTTTTGTGTAATTTGGCTTCTCTTCTACCATGTATTCATCAATACATTGGGACCAAAAAAAAGCACAACCTGAAAGCAAACCTGGGTGACAGCATGATTTGGAGCTGAATGAAGGTTGGAGTAATGGGGCAGGGTACTGGTACACTGGGGGCCAGGACTTGGCATGTTCCACATCCTTTTGTACCGCTCGTTGAGCAGGGAGGCACGACAGGTCCAGCTTTGAGATCCAGCTGGACATGCTGTACCAATAAATCTCTTCTTGTACTGGCGAACCTCAGCATAGCACAGACCTGGCACTGCTGGCTGTACACTTGTACACCACTCATTTGTGTTGTCCCAAATGCAATGGGTTTACAATTAGATACTGGGAGCTGTGGGCTGCAGTCCCCCACCATCCATGGGAAGCCTGCTTGTCCCATCCTGCTGGCAGGAGCTCTGCCTGCCCCCAGGCTCTGCTGACCTGGAGCAGGAGCCCAGCAGAGCCCTGAGCTGTGCCAGCACCTGCAGCAGGCAGTTCCAGGGGCTGGGGTGAACAAAAAGTGATGGTGAGTGTCCTGTGCTTTTATGCAGTCATGTGTGATGGCCCGGCTCTACTCTATAAAGTACAGTGCTGCTCATTTCTGAGCGGTACGCGACTACCTAGGCTCTCTACAGGAAAATAGTTAAGCTGTGTATTATCTGATGACATGAAGGCAGTGGTTTTGAGAGAGATGTGGTTCCAAAGCCCTGATGTGTCCCTTTGACCCTGACACAAGTACCCGCCTACTTGTAAACTTAAAGATGACCAGTCTAAACCTTACCGACTTCAAAAGGCCTATTGCACAGCTTCAGGATGTGCACCCGAGTACTTTATTTGCAGAACCAAGCTCTTGCCTAGCCAGATTTTTGAAAACAGATATTTATCATCATAGAGGTAGGAGTTAAAGATCCACAGGGTAAGTTAGCCTGGGGTAACAGTTTTTTTCTTTTCCCAAAGGAAAATCTGGAGGTTACTAACATAGTATGTGGGTTTACCAAAATGTTTCTCTGTGTGCACACTTTTTGCAAAGAATGGACATTATCTATTTTTATTTCTACTTACTGTAATGTGCTCGTGAATCTACTGGGGAATTTTATTATGTGGAATTGGGGTCTGACTCTTCAGCCAGTAAAGTCTGAGAACTGAAAGCTGCATTTGCTGGAAATATCAGGAATTGGGATGTGGCATTCAGGACATGTGGAATTACAAATACCAGTAATAAAGATCTGTTCAAGCTGTCTGAAATTTTTCCAAATATTTATTGGTATGGGTTGTCTGATCACATATCACATTTTTTTCATTGGTAACAACAGTTCTTTGTCATGAAATGTGTATGAAATTTAATCTTATCTTCTATATTGTTGTTAGTGCTTTTTAAAAAAAAAATAAAATTAAGCACTGAAAAATGCGAAATAGGAAAGAGGACTCTTTAAATGTGAAAAAAAAACCATGACAAGCATGTACAAACATTTTGAGAACTGATTGGCATTCCATAATGAATAGCATGAGAATAAATTATAGCAAATGAAAATCTTATTAAAGGATATTGAAAAGCATAAAATCTCCTTATTAAAAAGCAAGCAATAGGACAAGTGGAAGAGTTAACCAAGTATCTGATTCATTTATACATGCCTTGAATCACAAGGTTGAATGTATAGAGATGTTAGTGTGACTTTAATATTGTAACTATTTTCATTAAGAGATTACAGATACAAAGATATAATCTCTTCTTTCATAAGAGAACGCTTTTTGCTGTATTATTAAGGTTACAGATTTAAATAAGTTTTACACTGACTGTGAAGTGTGCTTTGTGCCTTCCTGGCGACAGTAGGTTAAATCTTGAGATAACCGCTTCAGACTGGCTGCATACTTAGTATTTTTCCCCTTTCACAGTTGTTAAAACTTTATAGAGCTTCAAAACATATCCAGATGGACAGTAACTGTGACTGCCACTTATGAAACCAGTATAATCTAGCACAATACACAAAGTAGGGTAAGTGTGGAAGGAAAACAAGTTCTGAATAGAGGACCTCCTTGGAATATTGGATCAGCCATCAGACACACCAATTCTGTTTAGACAGGCCTGTTATACACACCCAAATGTTCTGCAAAACAAAGCACACCCCAACCTTTCACCACTGCAACTCCTAAACACTTCTGCCCAAGGGTGGTCTTCACCCTGCTTGAGGCAGTATTTGTGCCTACATCTTTATTCACAAAATGAAACATTGGTTTCCATAGTTTTTTGGCAAAGCTGAGACACATAAACCATGTTCTTCCTCTCAGAGGAATATCGTATCTTGGCAGTTTTATTCGGGTCTGACCTTTTCAAATATGCAATAGCAAAATATGAACAAATAGATCACTGTACCATTGCACTGCCATTCTGTCTTGTGTGTGAAGCCAGGATTATCATGAATAACAACATAACCATAGCAGAGAACTTGGTTGAGATAGAACTATTGTTATTTGAAATTATAGTCTTTGTTCACTTGTTGGATAGTATCTGTGAAATGCCCCAAGTAACAATATATAGTAGCTTCTATAGATTTTTTTTTTTTGTGCTGAGCACAAAAATAATAGATGCTTCTTTTGCATACATCACAACAGGATGATTAGGTAACGGAGCCATGAAATAAGAGGTGGGGGGGGGGAAACCCTGCCAAACATTGGCAGATTTACAGCAACTAAATCTATGGCTTCATTAATCACTCCAGCTAGAATGGGTGCTTAATTCAACTGAACTTAATTTTAACACCTATTTTTACTTACGCGTATGTTGGCAGAGACACATCTTAGTGCAGCAGGCATTCTCAATTAATTCCTTATTTGTCAGTCTTCATAAATTTCTATCTTAAAAGCTAATGATTAAAAAGATATTTTTGGAAACTGCAATTTTAATTCATGGTATTTCATGCCCTTTCCTGCCATTCTCCCAACTCACTGTAGTTACGTTATGTATTAAAACCTGGGTCCGACTGTTTAAGTTGCATACCTGCTGCTTGTGGAGAGAGTGTGTTTTTAAATATATTGTGCGAAAAGGACAGTGCCTCTTAACACACTGTAGTACTTGCTGTGTTTTAGTTTGCTGTTTTGCAGAGATGATTGCTTGCCGTATGTCTTAACACAGCTTACTCTTCTTTTCCAGAAAATTGGCTAAGGGAGTTAAGGTTGTTTAATTTTTGGTTTTGGTATTTCTGTATCATGATTAGAGATCGGCATGTGAAGTATTTAATTAAGCTGTGAATATTGCTGTGTATTGCTAAGTTAAACAAATGCAGCTATCTCTGACTAGCAAACTTTATTAAAGGTAAAAAAAGGTTAGGTAAATCCAAAATAATCTTGGAGTCTTTTAACCAGCTGTAATATATCCGTACATTGTTCTATTGAATAAGGAAGCTATCATTAAGGCTTTTGTCAAAACAAAGCAAAGCAAAAAAGAATCTGTTATTTTTGTTTGAGTTTTCTTCACGTTGCAAACAAAGCTCCAGCCTTAGCATTTCAGCTCAGCTCCATTTTGTACCAGAGGTGACTGAGCCACTTGAACAGTCGGTTGCATGTAAATGTGCTGAACAAGAACCAGATCATAAACAAAAGCACGCTGGGGCTTCAATAAGCAAAGCACAAGAGCAGAATATTAACCATGAATCCTGGTTAGGTAAAAATTCCTTTTGCTTCGTCATGGCATATAACAAGGTTTCATGCCTCTCTTTTTGGCATGTCTGGTGCCACAGACTCCCCAGGAACCTTATTTCATTCAGATTTCTGCTTCTTAATGAGCTGATCTTCAGAGGAACAGCTATTTACTGATTCATTGCTGGGTTACACCTTTAGCACATCATTTTTTCTCTCACAATGGTTCGTGAAATAGAGAATCAGGCAACTCAGACTACGAGCAATTGCAAGAATGCTTATGCAGCCAACATGGGATTCCCTCATTTAGCTGCAGAAATTATTTAAAAAATTGAATAATCCCTTCAAGTGGCTTAAGCACTGATCAGGGACTTGAGGGTATGTTAGAAAATACACTATATTGTTAAACAATACTGTTTTAAACATCAGTATACACAAAAAATGATAATAGTGATTTAAACATCACTGTTGTCTTTACACCTTGTGGCTGTATCTACTTCAGACCTTTTTTGAGTTTTCAAGCTTGCACCTTTTGAATAGGAGAAGACCACCATGTATGGGCTAATTGTTAAAATACATTTCCTTCACCCATTCATTCTGTCCACAATGCTTGCAGGTGTAGAAATGCTCAAAATACACCTTTAGAAAATTATGGCTGTACGAGAAAGACCAGGAAAGGAGAGAAAAAAAGAGATTTTATGACTTGACTCCTCCCTGTAGCTTAGGCTTTTTAGGTTTTGAAGTCTTGATTTTAAGTTTGACTGTTTTCCCAAGTGTCCCCTTGAAGGCCAGCTACTTCCCAAATTTATCATGTTGACCAAATAACCAAAGATTGCTTTGCTAGATAGACATCAACAGTTAATACATCAATTTTTAAATACTTGTTTTCCCTCTGTATTTTTGCACTAAATTTGCTCCTTGAAGCAAAATATAACAGTTCAAAAACTGTTGGAAGCATTGAGCTAGCTAGTATGAAAGGTACGCCATGAGAGTGTTAACTCTTGGATATAGTTATTCAATATTATCGTTGCCCTCTTTTTCTGCTGACATGATGAAATACTGATGGTCAGAAAAAGAGGATGTATTTCATTTGGGAATTAGTATGCTCAGTTGGAGGGAATGCTTTTCTAAATGTCCTTCAGTCAATGGTGAACTTGAGGAGCTGGATTACAGTATAACGTATTCTTGTGTCAGATAGATCTGTTTAAATCTAGGTGGTCTCTGCTGATTTCCTTGAGGTTGGTTGAATTTAATTCTCAGTAATTCAAATTGGAAATGGTCTATGTAACTAACAGACTCCGTGTAGCACTGTTACAAGATAACATAAGAAAAGCTTGGCTTAACACAGAATATAGCCACAGACTAGTGAAAATAACACATTTGAATATGCAAATGATGTTCTCTAACAAGAGTCTGAATTAGTAAAACGTGAATCTGAAGCCATAATTGGCATGATTTTTCCAAATGAAGGAGAAAGATTTAGGATTACTGAAAAGATGGGTTAGTTTTGTCTCCATCATCAGACTACAAAAATAAAAAACATCAGAAAGATGGAGAGGAGAGAGGTATTTTCCTGAACTACAGCTACTCAGAAACCTTCCTGTCCTCTCTCCTCCCAGCCTTTTCCTTTCAGGTCCATTTGGACAAATATCAGTCAGTCTCATTACTTTAGTCTTTTTTTGCTGATGTTCTGTGGGTTTCCAGTTTATTTCTGCATAACCTGAAAAAATCCTATTTGCATCACAAGCTGACCAAAATGTTCTCTAATTATTTCTCAGGAGCTTTGCTTCATTCTCTGAGTGGGCACAACTGCATTGCTACACTGAAAGACTTGTCAACACTCCCATTATAGATGTCTAATTTTGCAGGATACTATAACCCAGCTGACTTAATTGCATAGAGCTACAATTCATGTTACAAGATTTCAGGAAAGATGCCAGTTATTTAACATGCTTACATTGAAATAACTTGGCGCTTCCCCCCCCCCCCCCCCCTTTTTTTTTCGCATGGCAGTGGTGTCTCAAACGTGATAGGGGAAAAAAAAGCAAATCACAGCAGAGTCAAAAATTGCTAAGCTGCTCTTGTCAAGGTAACCCTTCATTCCTATCTATGAGTTTCCTTTCTTAGCCACTGTTTTTTAGACTGAGCATCTGTCATTCCTAATGCCTTCCAGGGCAATTTAGTACCCAGCTGCTTTCTTGGTAATGTCTTTGTTTCTCTCACTTTTAATCCTCCTGTGACTTTGAGGACTATCATCTCAAAATTAGAGATGATCAATGTTTTAATGGCTTACTAGAACATAAAAGTTTTACAAAGAAGATGCTGAGGGATACCCATTGCTTCAGCTGGGTACCACACAGCACCCGTGTGTGGCCCACACATGACTTCTGTCACTATGAGTAGGTACTTCAGGTACTAATTGGATATCAATATATTTAGCCCTGGGCTGTCTTCTGCCAGTGGTTGGGGAAAGCACACATTAGCCTCTTGTGAGCAATGCTGTTGCCACTGCCAGGAGTTGCCCCCTCCTCCTCATGAAGGTAAGAAAGGTATCTCCCTACTTATGGGGCCTTCAAAAGTTCTCAGAGCATTTAGACTAGGTTCAGATAAAACTCTGGCTTCTGAGTATTTATGTATGAAAAATCTTTTAACTATTTGAAAATTGTCAATAATATCTTCTGCATTTGTTCAGTCCAAAGGGATTTTAAAAATTCCGATCAGAGCAGCTGAGGGTGAGAGAAAGTTCAACCCTTATCGGTCATCCAAATTTGCCGAGGCAGTTTTATAAAAACAATGAAGTGAATGCAGAAACTAAAATCCAGGACCACTTGGTAATGCTCTAAGCCAAAAACAAAACAGAAAAAAGAACAGGCATTGCTACTATAGCTTACATCATATGTAACTTAAATGAAAGGGAACAGGATTGATATAAAGTGTGTGGGCGAGGCAGGCAGACACATGGCGTTGGAGATACAAGGTCAAACATGAAAATCTTTCTTCCAAATTGAAATTCAGGGAATTGTCAACAAGTCCCCATCCATGCAGAATAAGTGAAAATGTGATTGTGAGGGGCCTGATGATAATCCTAGGACAAATGCTGCTCTCCTTCAGCCTGGCGTCAATTCAGAAATCTTCTGGCTGCATTGGGACTGCTTTGCATTGCCGTTCAGTAGAGCTGGAGCAGAGTTTCACCCTGTATCATAACTCGTTTATCCCCACAGCAAATGTATGCATCTGTTTTTGTATTCAAGTTTTTTCTTATGCAGTTCAATAGTTTCTTGCTGGTAGCCTCAGGGATATTTAAAGATGAACCTTTTTACCTACAGGACCATAAAAAGAGACGAGCTAACAAGGCACTATGAGGTGTTACGGCAAAGGTGATGAGGTGTCTTTACAGGACCTCTGCAAAGTGCTTGATACCCTGAGTACAACAGGCAGAATTCCTCTTCCACCAGTGTCTTGAGGAAGATGGAAAAACAAAGCTTTCCCCAACCATTGCTCCTCTGCGCACGTGTGCACAGGAAATCTTGAGGCACCATCTGCGGCATGTTAAATGCTCTGTGCTCAGCCAATGTTCCCAATTCCCGGCTGAAAACGCATGGAAATCCACTGTTGGCAAACCTGAGGCTGTCAGGGATTTAAGCCATTACACTCAGTCATATTTATATTCTATTAATAGTAGATCAGTCTTAATAAAGACAAGCTTCACCACTAGTTTCAGTTACAGTCTATGTGGTATAATGACATTGACTGCTATAGAGTGCATATGGAAATTTCTCACCAGTGGGAGGGCATGGACAAATTCTTCACAGCCACCTTTTTATAAAGGATGGATGTATTAGCCTCTTTTCTTGCCAACGAGATCTAAGGAACTTGGCTTCCAGACTCCTGAAATTTGTCTTGGCCAAATTTACCATTGAAAAGTCAGTAAGCAGCACTGTGCTCATTTGCTGTTTAATCATTATCCAAAGTACCCCACCAGGCTGTTACATACATCTTGCATCCAGCACCCTTCTCTGGGAAAAAAAGATCCAGCATCACCAGTCGCTGCTCCTTGTGTAGGACAAGCAAGATGCGATGGGCAAACATGATTCTGCATTCTGCTTGTATTTTACTTTTTAAAATTAGTCAGAATATTTTCTTCTACATTAAAGCATATGTCGATATTTCCAGAGGTTAAACGGAGATTACAGTTTGCTCTTTTCAAATCAGTAATCTGGAGAAAAGTGTATTAGAAGAAGAAATAAATACTTTAGAAAACAAATTTTATACGGGTGACCTGCTATTTCTATGTAGATTTTTAAGTTAGAAGTCCAGTTAAAGGGAAATTTGTTAGACCCTCCTTCCTGCTGTAGAAATTAGAGGAATATTTTGTAAAATCTAGATCTGCAATCCAGAAAGCAACTTTGCAGCCTCTTCCCTGCCTCGACCCCTCCAGCCTCAGAATCCAAAACTGAAGAGATTCTAAGGCTGCAATATGAAAATAAGTGTGCATATGGCAGCCCAGGAGATGTGCCTAGCTCCCAACTAGAGCATTCCCAGAGCCTTCCCTGAAAAAGGTTCTCTGAAGAGTTTCACCTGGCAGACCATTTTGGGCAGGATGCACGTTTTCTGTAGATCACCTCAGAATCATAAAAGAAACATTCTTTGCTAGCTGAAGCATTAGCTGTTAGCAAGAAAATGATTCTGAGGGTGCAATGTAGAGAAGGAGAGTTTTAACAGAGAGGATGACATGGGTCGGCTGGCAATAAATACAATGTACTCTGTACTATCCCGTATTTCCCAGATTGCCGTCACAGAGCTGCATTTGCTCAGGGCTTTGTTTCAGAGAGACCAAGATACGCGTAGGGGGTCTCCAGTGGTTTTTGCACAGATGAAGCTTTGCTATATTGACCCTAAGCACTCAGCTCTCATCATGTGCTTGTGATGTGTGGGCAGAGGGTTTTGGACCTCATCTGACAGTTTCTACCCTAGGAAGGGAGTGGTTTGGTACTGTCACAGTACAACTAATGAATTATAATCATATGGGGCATTGGTTTATTAAGAGATGAAGGCAAGATGGAAATGAGAGCATTTCACTCAGCCTTATTTTGGAATGCCAGAGACTTAATATCAGCTCTTGGGAAAAATCACATCGTCCAAAGTCAGTTTCTTTTACTATAATAATTTTAAATTATAAGTTAAGTATTTTTAAATTATGCATATTACCTTAGGATATTTTTTAAAATAAAAAGCTTATTAGACTTTCAAAGGGATCCTTATAGTAACAGGACAATTAGTAAGAGTACAAGGTGGAAAGTATGGCAAAAACTCTGTTACAGCTTTTTTTCAGAGCTCTTTTCTTCTGTGAATTTTGGTTATAGTACTGTAGTTAATAATAAACTTCTGTGATCAGGGCTTTCACTTCTTCTGAATTATGGTCTCAACCCTCTTGGATAAGCAAGAAGGATAATAACTTTACATTAGCTCCCACCAGTTCTGTATACTATTTTACCCAACGTTTTATAAAATGCTTCCATAATTTATGAAAAAAATGTATATGTTTCCTCTGAACTGTGAGGGGAGAAATTATGTTCACTAACATAAAACACTTGTTGGATAAATAGCAGGTAACTGAAAAATAGTAGCTAAATTACTGAGAGAGGGGGTTTGCTAGCGTGCAGAAATCAACACCAGATTTCCAACAGTACAGAACTGTGGTGAGTGCTCCTCTTCTGTGTTTCCTGATTTGCTTTGTAAAAATCTGTTAATATTAATTAAACAAAATACAAAATAAAAACAAACCCCAAAGAAATAAAATAGAAGGAAATACAAAATGCATTAACATGGAAACATTAAAAAAAAAACAACAAAAATCTGTAAGTGGCCGTTGGTGGTTTTGCCTGCCAGTATAGGTGTTGAGGGTGCCAATCTAAGGTAGGAATTGTACTTACAGGTATGACATGTCAGCATTGGACCTACAGGCATTATCCAAGATGGTGTTCCATTTGCAGTATGTCTGTTACTCAGACCAGTTTAGCTGTGCTATCTTGATTAGAACCCAAGTCTCCATCGCTGCTGCGAGGCCTGTATGTGAAATGAAATATGAATTATGACCAGTATGTCTATCGGACAGGTGCTGTCTCAGCACCTCTGTGTGTTTCACCAAACTGAACATCCATGACTCCAACACTGAGCCACACAGACAAAAGCATGGAAAAACGTTGTACTTTTCCCTTGAACTGACCACAAACACATCCAAGAGCAAAATATACCAAGCATTTGTATTACGATGTTTGAAACAGTGCATTGCATTTCCCAAAGATAACACAACAGTTAATTTTCTGCTTTAGTTACAATGCTTTTCCTCAGCATCAGTTGCTACTAAATAAGTCCCTATAATTTGTCAAGGGCATAACTTGCAACAAGACAGCAATAACAATTACATATTGTTTACAAATAAGATGCCATTTTCCTTTCTGGCAGGCAGCAACGGGGTTTTAATGTGTAACATTTAGTCACAGATGCTTCCTTGACAATTGCAAGGGAAGAAAAAAGAGGAAAACAAACAGAAAGAAAAGGCAGAAAATACAGAGCAAATGAAAGATACAGCTTCCATCACAACTATTCATCTTGTGTCCCAGGCTGATTATGCAGATTTTGGCTGGATCAGACATCTCTGGTGAACCTGTGCATAGCAGTGAGGTGCTGTGATTTAAGTCCCTGCTTTGCTGAAGCATTGCCTCAGTTTCCCACAAACTAAGAGATACTGTGTGCTGTCAAGAGGCCCTAACTTCACAAGGGTCACAGCATTTTGGCATTTGTATTCTCATGAGGCAATTCAGCCAAGCAGGACAGATTTTTCTGCTGATTACACATGGCTGCTGTATCTCCAAGGTCTGCCTACACTTTTTAATAGAGTGTGTGAATTGCAGTGGACAACATTTCTTCCTTTGGAGCAAGAGATAACATACATAATCTTTCACTGATTGATTGATTTTGTGATGAACTGAAAAGAAATCTCATTCTAATATTAAAAACAGAACAAACAACAGGAATTCCCACTTCTTTGCAATGAAAACCCTTTGATATCAAGGTAATGGATACACCAGAGAGAGAGAAAGGACACACGGATGTACTGCAGAAGGCAGGACTGCCTGCCAGCTGAGAATCCTGAGCCCTTTTAAATATGAGAGCCCAATCTCTATTCTACAACTAGAAAAGTAGGTGGGGCTGAGAGAGAAACCTCCCCCAGGTCACCCAGTCACCTGCAGAGCTCTAGGGAGATCTTGGGTCTCCCATCTTTTTGTAGTTCCCCAGCCGCTGGCTAAACCCACTCTGAAACATGATGGGAAATACTGGAAAAGGGTTGCCATGCAAGTGGGGCCAGTCAAGTAAAAGCAAAAAAATTAGGGGATAAGCTTTCCAAAATGTAAGAAATAACAAATATAAAAATAGAAGACAAATGTAAATGGCACCAATCTCATTCCAGCAGATGAACTGCACTGTGAAGTGGCAGTAGTCTATCCTAAAGTAAAGGAAAAGCCAAAATGGTAGCTATGGCCATTGCTTTTTCCATGTCTGTCTTTATTTTGTCTTTTTTTTTTTTTTTTGAGCCCTCCAGCATATCTGGTGAGGGGCAATAGGCACTTTTTTTCCTGAACAGATCCAAACTGTGAGACTTTGAAAAGAGTCTGTCAGTACTGCCTCACAGCTGGCACCAGGGAGCAAGGGACAGGTGACTGTGAGTGCCTTGGACTAAGTGGTTGGCCAGAAACTAGGGTATCCACGTATTCTATGTTACAAAGAAAAAATGATATTATCACCATGTATCTTTGAAGCAATCCTGCTTACCTACAAAAGTCCTGTTCCCCGGGCCCAGGAGTAGTCAAGCCATGGGAGGTGGTTTCTTTTGCACAGCTCTGGTTCTGGTTCAGCCCTCTCCCGCTCAGCTTCCCACACTTGCTCTGTCGCAAGTCGGTTTGGACTATTTCCTCACTCTCAGCTTCTCTGCTGTTCTTCTCTTACGACGACACAAAAATCTACAGAGAACAGCTAAGCAGGTCATGACTAGTACATCTCCGTGCCTTTGTTTTGGATGGTAAAGACTGAGGTGTCTGATGTTGTACAAAATGGGTTCAGTGAATTTTTCCTCATCTGATCCCAATGCCTTTAATCTGAATGACCATCTATGCAAGCCAGTATTTACTAATCATAGCAGGTCCAAGAAATGTTGCAGTAAAAGCAATGGTCCCTAAATTTAGGTACTCTGCAAAAATTTGCAAGCTCAACTTGCATTATAATAAGATATCAGCACATTATAATTTTTAATTAAAATTGTATGCCTTCATAAAGTCTGCAGCTCTTTTCACATGGCTGTATCCAGAAACAAGATAACATGAGCTAATCTCTATAGAGAATGGGACATCGTATCCTGACCTTGGTACACAGACAGGGTTTTTTTTTCAGTCATCGCATAAACATTTCACTTGCGCAAAAAGTATTTGGCTGGCATCATTTTGTAATGGACGGCAGACTGGAAAGGGAGCAGTTCCCAACTGACAGAGCAGCCATGCTTCTTCAGAGCAGCATATGACTTGTGATAATATCGTGCTCAAAAATTCTACTAGAAAAGGTTTTCCCCAGACAGCTACAGATCAGGAGATCCTTCCTTCCTCATTATTCACCAGAAACTATGAACAAACTCCCTGGGAAAAAAGCAAAATAAAACATAACAAAGAAATGCATTTAGTTCTTATTCTGTAGCAAGTCCAGTTGTATTTTTCTCTTCCTACAATTGAGAGAAATGTTTTTGGTTTGTGTCTAGTTTCCTAACTGTGCCTATTAGACTGGTATACTAGAGGTAAAAGCAAAAGAAGAGTTCTTTTTTTAAAAGCAGAAATCTCCAGTAATAACCAACGTTTTAACTCATAGCAATGTTGTGAAAAATCATGTGCTTGTAGGTCTGAAGAATTTTTAAGGGATTATGTGCTGAGGATGGGACAGAAAAATACCAGCCAGAGTCACTGGTGCTTGCTGCAAAATTCCCACTAGTTTAAATGGAGGCAGCATTTCAAACTACGTAGCTCCTACCTACCTGAGAAATACACATAGTTTTTAATACAGGATAAGTATACATTTAGTGTGCCTTCCCACACACCATGTACTTGCTACATTGCAAATGTCTGCACAAAAGCTGGTGGCACAGCTTTCTGCAGCCATGCATAGTGCCTGCACTGTTATAGCCAGTCCATGCTGCCTCCTCGGGCATTTCCTTCCTGAGTCTGTGCCTGATGCTGATACAATTCTTCACACTGTGGGACTCCATCACGCCCTTTTCTTGGGAAATTGTTCCACAGTTTAGTAGATACTACCATAGCTTTTTTTACCCCTGACGTTCACCCTAGATTTTACTTTCCTTAATTTAATTCTGTTCTCTAAAAATCTTTTTTTTCCTCCGTGGGTATTTTAATTCCAGATAGAGTCACACTATTAGCAACTAGAAATCGGTCTTATTCCCTAGCTGGAGAGACCTAATCTTGAGCAGGTATATGTCATTATGGATTGTACTTAGGGGTCCGCTAAACCTTTCTGCTTGATTAACTATCCCTGCAGGGATGATAATTGCTGTTACATGTGAAAGTATCAGGCACAGAGCAGAGGTACGGCCCCTCTAGCAGCGTACAGGGCAGCACTGATGGGCTCCAAGAACAGCTCTGTGCAGTCCCCTGAGCTGGGAGAGAAAAGGGAACTGTGCCCCAGCTCGTTAAAACACTGAAGACTGGAACAGACCCATGAAATAGACTGCTGGAGGGACCGCGGTTAGATGATCTTCTCCCCAGTCTATTGTACCCCCTACAGAAATAGGGAAATGCGACTATTTGAAATTAAATTCATAAATAGAGGAAGGAATGGGTTATATTCTGATTTCACATTGGCTTAAATCAGGAGCTGATATTAAATCTAATAATCCTGTAGTATCAGATGGGTCTGAGCGCCAGCTAAAGTAAAAGGCAGGCCAGGCTGAGGTGATGTGTGCTGCCAGCTTTGCTTTTACTTATTTTTCCACCAGTGATGCTTAAATATCTATCACAACAGGTACTAACAGAAGACTCGAGGAGCCTTTCCCAGCTGTTTTGGACTGCAACCCCCAAAAGCTTGCCTCTCATAATTCAGTTTTAGCTTTAGGCACTTTAAAGTTAATAGACTCATTTGAGCAAAGGGCTTATTTGAAATCCACATTGGAAAAAAGTGAGCATACATGTGCTGGTGCCAAGCTATAAACACATTTATACAGTGCAGTAAATCAATGCTGCTGCCTTTCCTTGGAGAGACTGGGCCAATTAAGCCAAATGTACAGGACATGGTGATGGAACCTGTTCAGCTTATTACAGGACTGGTAGCAAGGACTGCAACCATACTACCCTGCTGAGCCCCATTTTGACATTCCCCAGCCTGGCTAAATTCTTACATAAGTAGAGGTCATAAGATCTGACTTTCTGCAAACAAGAAAATGTTCAATTTTTTGTTATCTGAGTATTTTGTTCAACTGCCTTAATTACAGGGCTCCCCCCTCCCCCCTCTTTTAAATGTTACGCAAAATATAAAACAAGGTTATGCAAAAAGGATGTAACATTATGGAGAGCCGGTTACTTTTTGGTGTGTTAAGTCCCTGAAAATTATTTGTATTTTGTGTTTATGTAAAACCTGTCATTGACAATTAAATTTAAAGTTACCATTGCCTGAATAGGTGCTCAAATCATAGAAAGCTTAGTGTAGTTGGAAGCCGACAGCTGGTAAAGCTGTCTTATAAAAACCCTCTAAAATGCATTGGAACGTGCACAAAAAGTAATTTTTTAAATGACAGAGAAGAGGAAGGAAAAAAAGCCCTGTGTCCCATTTAAAAGGGGAGAATTCAGACTTTGAGAGAACTAGAAAGGGGGATTTGCAATGTTCTTTTAAAGGTTTTCCTTTCCAGATCCAAAAAATTCAAGCATGAGCACGCTTGTTGCTGCCCTAGCCCCTAATGCAAGATGATCCTTCCTGTGTGTATCATCTTACCTGTGCAACTCTGCCAATACCTATTTAAAGCAGGAGGAAGGGATTTCCAAATCAAGTTAAGTGCCAAAAGGCAACCGCCAGGTCACCAGCAGAGCCTGCCCAGGTCCTAACCCATAGCACTAATTATCCATCTGCCTTGTCAGGTGCCTGAACATATTCTCCATCCTATGGCTGGGCATAGGAAAAGGCTGCCTTCTCTCTTCTCACACATCTCACTCTGTAGGTAGATTTTTTTAGAATTATTTTTAAACTTTGTACTAGCTGTTTTTCTGTTTGTACCTTCACTTATCTCATTACTTGTTTCACTGCTCATTTACTCACTGAGACAAAAATTGCTTGAGACAGGCAGTAAAGAAGTATTCACCTGTGAACAGAAGCCAAACTCATTCATCTCATAAGGTTAGTGACTCACTGCACCATCATAAAACAGAGATATATTTACCCTTAAATCTTGGCTTTTGGAAAGCAAGGAGGGAAATGCATAAGCACAAAGCTCACAACATAAACCAGAAAATCCACAAATATCTCATACTAGTAGGGCAGTACACTCATGGCACTGCCCCTGGTGGGACACAGCCTTACCCCTGAAGTCGCATCCATAAAGAGCTGGTTCCTTGGCCATCCTTTGCAGAGGAAATGCTGTCACCTGAAGAAATAAAGGAGATATTTTGGCATAGGCCGTGGAAACCTTTCTTTCCACAAAGGCTAACCAGTATCAGTGTGATTGGGGGCAGGGGGAAAGCACACAGGCTGAGGCAGGAAGGAAAGTGCACTCTGACTGCAACTTATCTCTTAGGGCAGCCCGGTCATATGCTGCTGCCTACCTTAATCCATTTACTTCATCAGCGAGGCAGGAGTTGTGGCTTCTGTACGGCATGAATTAGTGAGCTGCCTATACTCCAGTAAAACACATCCCAGCTTCCATTTTCTCTCCACCAAAACTGTCATTATCTGCAGAGCAAAAAGAGCATTGAGCGAAAGATAAAAATCTCATCTGTGAGCTGTTAATAACTAGAAGGTGATTCTGTGTGGCTGCCTCTGTGGGTTCCGTCAGTCTAGCTATTCCCCTCAATGCGATACTTACTGTGCAATACATTAACTTTCACAGCTAGTACTCTTAGTTTAATATATTGACTGCTTCTTCCAGTACATTAGTCCCATTTGCTTTTATAGCTAGGATCTCTACCCAACTTAATTTGTCCTCTTTATAATTCTGAAGAAAATTTGAAAGGCAACTCAGAAAGTTCTCTCTCTGCCTCTTTCAAAGTGTGTGTCATTATTACAGTGTCCATTACATTGAGTTTGCATCGTCCTCATATCTACAAGGTACGACAGTTCATTCAGTGCAAATCCTTTATAACAGTCTAACGTCTTGACTGGATTGGTAATACATTTCATTCCTAATAAGCCTGCATTTCAAAGCTGCCCATGTCCTCACAAAAATATCAGTCTGATGTGGTTCCAAATTTGCTTTTTCAGACGCACATTCAGGTTTTGCAGAATACCAGCTGCACAGACACATACAATAAATAACTTCATGATTACTAGTTGTTGTTCTTTCATTCCCTTACTAGGTTTTTTCCCTTTTCTTTCCCTTGACATCAACTTCTGGATTACTTTGCATCAGTACCTACTAATGTTATAAAAGGTGTCCCATTTGCCTGAGATGAGGTATATTTGATCATTGGGGTTCTGATGCTCTCCTTTACTGACATCAGACTACATTCAGTGTAACTAACCCAAGTTTAGCATCGTTATATCTAATTCTCAGCACAGTAAATGAGATCAGAATCTGCTCCAATGAGTAAACACACAGAATAAATGCACAGTTGATTACTATCTGCATACAAACAGCTTAGATTGCCATAGCCACCTCATTTTCTCTCCCTGAACTACTGAAGGGTGACACTGGTAGATGATTCAAAAGCCTCAGTGGGATTTTCAGGTGTAAAACATTTCAAGTAACCCCCAAAACTTTAAATAGTTTACTTATTTGCAGCACATGGTGTGGATGATATGGAAATTAAATATCATCAGGGTTGTATTTCACCAAGTCCACAAAGGGTTAATAAAGACATATGCTTGCTGTTTGTTTTTCTGTGATATAAATTTATAAAAGTACATTAGTTCCTCATCAATTTTTAGTTTATCTCTTAATGTTCCCCAGTGGCATTCCCAATATCACTGTGGGGAGGACTGGAATAGCCACAGGGATTTTGGAACAAATCCTTTGCAGAGAAGATAATAATTTACAATATGTACATTTATTTACTTTCACCATAATTGCTACATCTGCTTTATTGACACTAATTAATTAAGCCTCATTTAATTAATCGTGTTCTCTAAGGAAGGTGGTGTTGACGTTTTGCAGCTGGTACTCGAGAGGGGAGCTGTGGAAGGCAAACGTTTTGACAGCGTCCCTGGTTTGAAGTCCTCCAGCTCCCCATACCTCTGCCAATGCCCACAGACTGCGTTGGGCTGCACAACTCAAACATGCTGGATCTGAGCCTTCACCCTTCCCAAAACTGCCAAAAAAACTTCTGATGGAGAAATAACAATCCAAAATCTGAGCTGAGCCTAAATAAACCCCAAACCCAGAAACAGATACGTAGATAGCATACCTCGAGTTTCCTTTTAGTGCTCTCAGTGACACCTCCTCCTCTATTTATTTACTCATTTAGAATTATTTAAACTTCCTTGGGTCAAACTTGGATGTGATGGGACAGATCTTCTGTTGTTCTGGATCAACTCAGTATCAGCCCCACATGTCTGAGTTGCACATCATTCTGGTGTGTGGCTGCACATCTTGTTTTACACAGATGGGCAACCATGCATACAAATGCTCCTATAATTTATCCCAGAGTTGCTGAACTGTTTATACAGGCAACTTTCCATCTATTCCTAACACTCCACATCCTACAGAGGTGTTTTCTCTTGTTCCCAAAATATTATTCTTCATTAATTAAATTTCGGTAAAACAACTATTTTTGGTAAAACAGCTATACCTTTGAGAGCTGGAGATTCTTAATCTCCTAACAGGCTCTTTGTGGTTAGGGAGAAAAAAAAAAAAAAAAAAAGTCTAATATTTTCCACAGTGCTATGTTGCCTACTAATTTCTTGTCAAAACAGTGTATGTTTACTACCTCTTATCGATGCTCTGACTTGAGTTTGGCAATAAAACCTTTGCCAACAACCCTTTTACAAGCAAAAACTGCACATTTGTCCCCAAAAACTATTTTTAAGAACACTTTCTTTGAAAAAAATTCTTTTTATAATTTTGTAGCTTAGATGTCCTGCTCCCAGTCTAGCTTTACTGATTTCAGCACCAGGAATGAATGTGACTCGCTCAATTGTTTTCGGTGGCATGATGTCGCATGCATTTACTATATCCTTGGCAACAGCAAGGCTGCCCTATAGCCATTTAAGAAGAAAGAAATAGAGTGAATCTGAATAAGCCATAGTCCCTGCAAAAAGGGGGAAGAAGAAAAGAAAGGAAGAAAGGAACAGCCATGGAGTGGGGTCTGGGAAGATTAGGCACTGGTCTGAAAACAACGATGCAATGAACTGAAATCCAAAAGATTACTTGTCTACTTTTCTAGCTGCACCAATAGTAATTTCTCTGCTAATTACCTTCCCTTTTGTGGAGTGGGTGCCATTAGCAGTATTATAGCAGTAGTGCTGCTGTACCCATGACAGTCCAAGGGTATACATGAGGCAAAGCTTGCACAATGCATGTGTTTGGGGTACGTGCCATGGGATCAGCCACCAGACAGATTTCAGGAATGAGTCTCAATGCCTGAGTTTATTTTGTTTTGCTTGCAAACATCTGAGCCCTCAGATCTGGCAAAAAAATAATAAAAAAGCACTGCATGTCATTCTCTTTACAGCTCCACAGAAAAATTGTATCAGTGGTTTATAGACAGCAGCATGGTAGCTTTCCCAGCTTCAAATGCTTTCCTGTTCCTGCTACTCATCCAGATGGAAAGGTTCTCCAAACAAAAGCCCAGTACAACGAAAGCATGTGTGAGTTTGCTTACAGCCACTTCAGTCTGCACATACTTGCCTTACTTTTTGCTGTTGGCAAATCTGTCCATGAAGGGCCTAACTAGAGGCTTACTAGAAATGCAAAAGAACCGCTCTTCCTGTCCTCTTTCACTTCATCTTTCCTGCAAAGCAAGTTATCAGCAAACACTCGTCAACATTTGATTGCTGTGACGCAGGTGATTACAAGAAATAAGAACTATTTGGTTTTTCTGAATGTTTTCTGTCTCAGTCTGTACCCAGGGTGCCGCTTCCACTTGAAATTGTTTTTCACTGCTGTTATCTGAAGCCCACAACTTATAACAAAAAGAGCTGATTATGTAAAAACAAAGTGACATTGGGCTGTCAAAGCAAAATATCCTCACCACAAATCCCAGCCTGGGCCTTTTGCTGGCAGCTGGATTGCGGAGCAAGAGGAATGCCTTTGTGGAAGTGGAGTGGAAACGCGTGCTGCCTAGCAGGGCAGCCCCGCCTGTGTGCGGCTCCCCTTCAGGTCCTTATTCATAGGAATGGGTCAGCCTCTTCACACAAGTTTCACAATTGCTTCTAAGCATCCCTTGCTTCTAGATCAGAAAGGGCAGAGAAGGTAGGGAGCACTGGCAGAATATGTGAGGCTTTAACAGGAACAATCTGGAGCCAAGTATTTCCCTGTGAAAAACTTTTGATGTGTAATAGAAGCCATGCTCCTCCGCAGTGCTGAATAAATTGTAGCCCAGGAAAAACCAAAGACTTTTGCTAAGGATTTGAAATTTATACATTAGCTCTGTCTCATAGATCATGGTTTTTATATATATATATATATATATATATATGAAAAAAAAGAATATATGATTAAGTGGATTCTTTTTCTTTTCATGAATGCAGGCATGCTGCCGATATCCACAAGCTTCATTTTACACTCCATCTAAGGGAGCTGTCTTCACTCCTTCGCCTTATATTCCAGTTTAGGACCAATACTTCCACTGATAATTTCAATAGAAACTATTACTCAATAAAAAATTGGTACTACAAAACCAGGGGCAGCATTCAACTCACCTAAGTTTGGGCGTCTAAAAGTTGGGCACTGAGTCCAAGTTGCTTGTTTTGGCTGTCTCTACAGTGAGTGGAAAAACAGTTATTTCTCCACAGGGCAAAAGTTCCCTCTATAGGCTTTCACATAAAGAGGTCTCTAGAGGTACCTATATTTCTGCTTCTGACAGTGTAGGGCAAATAGTTAATTCTTGACTCCTAATCAGCTGAAGGTGGGTAAGATCCATTCCCCCTTATTATGTTCTTAAATACTGAAACATAGCAGCATCTTAATCTGATGTTTTGTTGGGTAATTTTGTGATACTCCTCCCCCCATCTAATTATAAAGGGGTACAGAAATGTGTAAAACTGCTCCCTTTTGCAGGATAAGGTTTTAATTTTAATTCTGAACTCATCAGTACCACAAACTATGATTTCAGAAAGGCTGCTATTAAGTTAGAAAGTCAAAAGTCAGTTTTGGGTAGAAGAGTTTGGTTTTTAGTAGAGCTTATTACTAGAATGAAGATGTGGCTTTGATAAATTTGGAACACACCCAAACTACAAATCAGAGGTTTTGTTAACTTCCAAAAAAAACTACCTCTTGACATGCAGTCAGCTGACTTTGGTTTTCTCTCTTTCTTTTTTTTTTTTTTTTTTTTTTTTTCAGAACTCTTGGCAATTTCTACACTAGCTGTGCTAGTTAAGACCAATGGTATCTGTAGGATTACTGCCAGAAGGAAAAATAAAAAATCGTTTCAGATCCTTGCTTCAGAGAAGCCCTGTCATGAAAGGAAGCTGGAAAGATCTTTCCCCTGGAGTAAAGGAAATGACATGAAAAAAGTGAAGAAATGCAGTTCAAAGCCAAGATCATACCCTGGGACAAGATCAGGACTCTGGATGGTTTCTGGGTCTTGGAAATCTGGGTTCATAGGAAAGGTGGCAAACCCACTTTTAATATAAAAAAGAAATCTCTTAAAAATTTGAGAGGGAATGAGTTCAGGTAAGTACAGAATAAATACTAGAAATGCCTCATGGAAAATTGTAAGGAGAACAAAAAAAATCCAAAAATTATATTGGCCTTGGTAGGTAAGCATCCACCGCAAAGGTGGGTTAAACATGCCGGTGCAACTGCTGAGAACCACTGGGTTTTGCAGAGAGGCCATGCAAAAAGCTTCTCCTGACTGCTTGGCTGTCAGTCAGCTGTTTTCAGCTGGTGGATGATGCCTGGCTGCATGACAGCTTCCAGCTGGTCAGGGCAGAGTCACACAGTGCAACCCCAGTTCACTGGTGGCTTCAGCGCCTGGGTCAGAGAGCCTGGCGATGCACCAGGATCACTTCTGTGGGCACCCACAGCACCCAGACCGCTCACATGGCCATGGCCACTTTTCTGCTGGACACTCTCACCTGCAGCTCTTTATCAGTAAATGTCTAGGAAACAGATAGGGGGTGATGGAGACCCCCTGCTGTGGTTCATTCTGGACCACTTGATCTTACTTGCAAATTTCTCTGAATTATGCAGCCATAAATGTAAACCTGTATCTTCTCCAGTTAAGCTATTAAGGTAAAATTTATGCATCATAACTGTTAACTGAACAAAATGGGTTATTTTAAAGTGGAATGGAAATCGTTAGTATCTCAAAACCTTTTCTCAAACAGACACATTTTCAAAGAACAATTGTTCTTTGTAATTAAGTGCAGAGCAAACCGCTTTCCCAAGCAAATGCCATATTAGATTGAGGTTTATGCTCATTACCTGTTAGAGAAAGAAGGGTACTGGGACATCCTCTAGAAAAAACAAACAAAAATACAATCTGGCACCCTTTGACACACTAGGGCCAGGAGGAAATAGGGTATGGGGGGTTTATGCTGAAGAAGAAAACGGGACGTATGTGGCAGATGCACCACGGTGAGTGAACAGCATGCTGAACTAGGGGAAAGAGCTGCCATCCGGCCAGGTCTTAGACTGTGCTCACACAAGCATATTGCAAAAACACTGCCAAATGCAATGCCAAAAAATGCTCACTGAATAGTCTGCAGGCCTGGAAATACCTGTCTTTCCACCACTCCTGATAGTAAGTCTGGTTGGCAACATGTCAGAAAAAGCAGAAGCAGATCTAAAGTCTCAGCTTCTCAGTTCCTAGAGTTGTTCTTTCGGTACAGTAGGTAACAGAGAGATCAAGGTGGGTATCCTTTTTTGAGTGTGTGGTTGCTTTTCATGCCCAGCTTCCCAGGAAAAAGGTGATCCTTCCACTGCCAACTTTCCTTAACCTCTGCGAGACATGGAGATCACTGTCATCTATTTTCCTGGCCAATATTAACCAGACTTTTATCTTTGAAGATAAGGCAGAGTCAGTTGCTGAACACGCCTGACTCTCACTGCCCTAATAACATGTTCAGTGCAAACAGCTGGGATTGTGTGGATCCTCCTCAGAGCCAGGCATATAAATTTTAAAGAGAAGCACGACATTTGCCATGTTCTTTTTCCCATTTTGTGATGTATGGTTTGACGTGTTTACTAAAATTATTGTTTTAGTTACGAGTTGTGGGCTGAAATTTGTTTAGACTCTCTTCAGGAGCTTGGATGCCTCTCCTTATTAAAACTGACAGATGCTCCTGTCTCCTGCTTTGCTCTGGAAGGTTCAGCTATAAATTACAAATGTGGTAGGTCTTCTGTAACAGGGGAGAGTAAGATAGTACAGCAAAACTGTTCCCCTTTATTTCAACCTCTTTGTCACTGCCTTTCTTTTCTATTAATAAAAATCATGATCGCATTTCCTGCTCAACACTAGCTCTTTCCAAAAGCGATTTTCTGTTTGTGATCTGGTGCAATGACTGCCCACGTAACCCTCAGCTCTGTTCCTTTCTAGAGAGGCCCCTTGCAGCACATCCCACAACGGATGCTGCTGGTGGAGACGGCCAAGGATGAGATGAAGGAGGACTGCTGGGACTTGGAGTCCTGCTTCTCTCTGTGTCCCTGTGGCCAAGGGATAGCAAGCGCCCTTGTGTGAGTTCTCTGTGCTGCAGCACGGCTTAACCACCCCTGACTGCTGAGTACACCTTTACAGATCGCCAGTCTGTCCTGTGGTCAGCAGACCTTGTGTAGGGTGAATGAATTGGTTTTCTGATACAAAGCCCTTATCACTGAAGTGTATCTTAGCTCTTAGAACTTACTAATTATTGAACAAGGAGTGTGTTCTAACCTTGTAAAAATTTCTGACTTTCCTAAACTTTGTAGCTTCCTTTTTAACGTTTTCCCTATTTAAAAGTTAGTGAAAGAAAAACAAAAAGCAATTAAGGATTTGACTGGGAACCAGGCAGAAATTCAGGGAAAACATTTCCCTGGTTGTATCACACTGCTGCCGACCGTGAAGATCTCTGTCTGGGACAAGGTACAATGGAGGGACAGTGAGTGTCTAAGTGCCTTAGGAGCTCGCAAATGGTCTAGGGCATCAAGGTGGCCTCAGAGGCCTGAAGTACTGGGGAGGACAGACTTTCATCATGCCTCAGCACCATGTTTTACCTCTGCAGATATCTGGTATTCCTTGGTAGCACGCCATGTTGAGCAGACCTCAAATTCGTACCAACATACAGTAAACATCAGTCCACAACGCAAAGCACCTGCTCACCAGCTAGCAGGAGAGACATTTTCTTTCCCTTGAGGAATTTACAACACTGTTGTTGTTGGCCAAGCTGAAAGAAAAAGGAGAGCTCAGACTACAATTCTGATGAGCGTGTATCAACCCAAACTTTTCCTAAGCACATATTTGGGGTTTAACTAGGAAATGAGCTGAGCTGCTGGTACTCTTTTAAATGTAGAGCTAGAAAAATCCATGAAGCCAAGGCACACACTGCTGTTTAATATGTCAGCTTGGATCAGCACAAATGATAATACCAATAGCTCCTTTGTTGTAAATGAGAGGAGGTTTTTTTTCACATTCTGAATTTAATTGCTTTTGCAGAATGGAGGACACCAGGACTCGTCAGCTGGTAAATGGCAATCAACTACAGGTAGGTTGTACTATGGGCTATGATTACTTAATCTTTTTGGCATCTTTTGTCTAAGGAGAGGAGGGCACAGAAATTAATGAAAAAAGGTTTTAAGATGGGCTGAAGAATTTTAACCTCACCATGTTGCAGAAAAGGAGGAGGTCCATGGAGGTCACTGGAGTTACAGTGACTCAACCAGCTTGAGTACAGATGAAATGTGATGCATCATGTTTAAACCCTTGAAATTAGCCAGTAACGTCAAGACTCCATTTAACAGGAGACCAGCTACTGTTGTCATTTCTCCTTGCCAGCAGAACAGTCATCCATCTGGAGACTGAAAGATGAGATAAGAGTAAGAGGTACGTGGAAAACGATGGGATAACTGTACTGTCTGTCCCCTCAACCCTGGTCTTTACAGGCAGCCCCAGGGGCACTTAGTTTATATTCCCAGTCTGCTTGCACAAAATATTTAGGTATGAATGGAGAGAATTAACCAAAAATCCCCCTAACAAACGTATGCCAAGCTATTCAAATTGATCTCAGTGAATAGGTTTAAAAAAAGCATTTTCCAGTTAAATGGCACAGGATCATACAAAGGTTTGGCAGCTCCCCCAGTCGGTGAGTCAGGACCTCTGCGGACCTAATCAATTGTGAGGGATTTTACAAAATCCCTGCAGGCGTAGCTGCAGCTTTCTGTCTTCAAATACATGCAGAAATCTAGCCTTTTGTCCCAGGTTCACCCTGCCTCACCATGGCGCTGCGCTGAGCTCCCCGAGGTAAGCATCTGCTACCCCCAGACCCCACCTGCACTCAGTGCAGCAAGGCAGTGCCAGGAGGCAGCTCCGCTCAGCTAAACGGGGTCTCCCCAGACACTCCTCTCTCTGTCAGGTCAAAGGAGTTCTGACCTGGGCGCTTTGGTTAAACTTGTGAAGTTGGGCAGGGTGCTTTCAGGGGCTGGGAAATGCAGGGTGTAGTGGAGTACAGCGGGTTCACTCCTCAGTTAGTGGAAGTGCTAAGCCCAAGATAGTGAAGAGCAACAGAGTACAGCATCACGCAGGTGGTACCTGTGTAGGCGCTCACGGCCATTTCCAGGTTCCGCACAGAGAAAAGCGGATCAGACTTTGCCTCCAGTATGACTGAGTCAGCCTCCTGTTGAACAGAAAAAGTGCATGAGATTTTGCTTCTTGCTAGTAGGAAACTATTTGTGACGTCTCTGGCCCTAGAGAAGTGCCAGGCACGATTAATATTGTTTAACAAAGCATTTGGCTTCCCTCTGATGAATGAGAAAGGTCAGAGGCTAGGGACCTATGTTGAAAGCTAATTGCTGAAGTTATTTGTCTGGCTTGTGTTAGATGCTTGGATCCCGCTATACAAGTTAGAAGTGCAGAGTGCCCTAAGTGCAACATTTTAATTTAAATGCTTATAGCACAAGAGAGAAACAATTCACTGGTCATCTCATTAGAGGCTTAGCTATTTACATCTGGACAGCTTTTCCTCTTTGATCTCATAAGAAAAATGAATGGAAGTTTAGGACATGTTTATTTGCTTTTGTAAAGGCTTGGATCCAAGCAAAACACACTTATATCTGGGAAATAACAACGAGAGGTTGTAAACGTACTAAATACCTTTGACCAGCTCTAGATACCAAAACATAGATTTTCAAGGTTAAAGAATTCAAGAGTGCTGACTCCTGGTTTCCATTTGACTCCCATTACAACCTCATTTCTATGCTACTAAATGAAACAATATACTTCTCCCTGTGGACACATGAGTGAGTTATATCGTCATTGTTTGGTTTTATTTTTTCCCCTTGTAGTCTTCAAAAAACTGCAAGCGCTGTAGCCTGAACATTTCATGAGTAGAGAAATCTCTGCTCCCATCTATTGGTGAGCAAGATAAGAATGCCCATAAGACTAGTTAATTGTTTAGCTGTTTTATCCGTATCACTGATGGACAGATAATCCAGAGAGGTAGGGGCTCTCTGATACCATCTGTTTGTTAATAAAAAAATAAGGCTCTCTTTTGTCTTTCTTCCAGTGGCACTTTGGAGAGACATCATAGTTACACTTCAATGACCACAGAGTCCTGCCAGCATCCAGTCTTCTCAGCATCCTGCACTGGCACAACTTCTCTGTAAGAGCTCTTGCAAATGATTTAACAAGTAGACTTGATGGAGAGACAGACACGTGATGGAGTTGAAGAAGCAAACCATGGTAACAGCAGCACAAGTGAGACATCTTGGAGGTTAGACAAGATGATCTTAAAAGATCCCTTCCAACCGAAACCATACTGTGATCTTCACTGAAAACTTTTACTCAACCATTAAATAAAACGAAACCTTCATACTGGTTTTTAGGAATAAAATGAAACCTTCATTTTTTAGGAAGGAGATTCAGAAAACAGAATAGTGATTAACAGTGGGCTGGAAACAGGCCTGCCCAGGCAAGAGTCAGCCCTCTGGAGCTACAGTATCCAAACAGGGCTCAACTACAGGGAAATTTAGCAGATAGAGAAGGAGAAACGATGCTCAGAAAGAATGCATGCCTACAGGAAATTCCCGGCATCAGCTGGCGACCAAGTCAATGGACCATTGCCAAAGGTACTGAATGGTTTTATTTATTGTGCATTGTTTTCCTGAAGTTAATGGTATCTTTGCCTTGCCATTAGCGAAGGCCTCTTTGTTTCAAAGACTTTCATACTTGCAAGTGATGAACTATTGCCTGAAGGTATTTGGAAAACATTCTGGGTGGGAAGGGACACAATGCTGTACACTGACTTTGAAGAGGGCTCATTTTTTGAACATGGTCTTGTTGCTAGCAGGAGCTCTAGCTGGGTTCTGGGTATCCAGTGATTAGATGTGGTGGCAAGATCCCAACTAGGTAGGGGAGAAATTAGCTAAAAGAAAGTAAATTACTGGATTAATAGAGAACAGCTGAATTTCTGAGGTCACCAGCTTCTTCGCTTGAATTTTCTCAGCATCCGAATCTTAAATGAAGCCTCATTGCCATTGTTAGGAGCCACATTCAGTTCTTGCCATGCTGTCATCAGTGGTCATTGCTATTCCAAGATCATTAGGAAGAGGTACAAGCATGGTAAGGAATGTAAAAGAGGGCTGGAGGGAAAAGTTGCTGCTAAATAAGTCCATACTGGGGTGAATACAGTGCTAAGACAGAATATCATTCAGCAGAATGGTTTATCACTAAAAACTGGCATGTTGCAGTTGAACTGAGATTTTCTAAAGAAAACTGCATCCGCAGACAGCTGACCGATGAGTTCACATTATAAAAGAGTGTTCAGGAGTTCATCCACTGAAAGGCCATTTATGGGCTTTACTTTCTCACGGTCCGAACTCTGGAAAGAGTTACTCCATTTGTAAGAGTTACACAGCCCATGCATATCCTCCCATTGTTTCAAGTTAAGGGAACATCAGCTGTTTTTTCTATTGTGAACAGGGGCCACGATGGAGGGCTAATTGCTTCTGTTCACTTAACTGTCTGTTTTATGAGGCCAGGCTATTGCATGCACTGATGCTGGACAATGGGACAGCAGTCTGGATCTGTGATCTCCGTTAGACAATGAGTATTTAGGCCACTTCTGAAGGATTTGGCAAGAAAACCCCTTGTTTCTTTTTCCAAGCAATAAAAAACCCGTAAAAGATAATTAGGTAATTCAGAGTGGATAATGATTATCCATGGTTTGGAAGGAATTTCTTTTTGACAAAAACTTCTCTGCATCTATAGTACAAACTGATTTTACTGGAAACTTGCTATCAGGCAGAGGAAGCAAGCTTCCCAGAGAAAATTTTAAAGGTGTGAAATGTTTGTTGGGTTGTTAAGGCTACGTACACACAAGGATACATAAAGGTTTTTCCTAGCAAGCCCTATTACATTTTTGCTAAAGAAAATTTGTCCATCTGTACCACCTGATGAGATCATGATGCCTGGGTACAGAAAGCCCACAAGAATGGGCTGATTTGGTGTTTTGGGGTTTTGTTTTGAGGCCAATGATCATATGCCAGATTCTCTAAGAGGCAGGTCTCTAAGCCTGCTAGAATCATGCTTTATTGCCTCTGTGGCCAAAAAAATTGATCCTACATAATAAATCTTAAATGGCCAGTTGATTCTGTAGCACCAGGGTACTGTGTTTGTTCCAGCTCCTCTTCCTTTCTTGGAGTGTCAGATGGCTGAACACAACAGGAAGCATTTTAGAGATGCTGAGGTGAAATCGCATATGCAGCCAATTTCTTATTGCTGACCTTACTATTTTAATGATGAAAATTAAAGGAGCCCCATGGATGTTGTAGTCTATACAAGACCCTTATTCAGAGCAATGCTACTCACAGGAACGGGGGAGGCAGGAAGATGGCTTGGGCCACCTCTGAGGTTGATGGGAGAATTAAACATCAGTATAGAGTCCTGCAAGGAAGAAAACAGTTTGTCAGGACAGCAAAGAACCAGGGTATTTTTCCCAATATGCTGCTGTAAGACAATCATGATATTGGTGAACAGAAATTTCCTTTGGCTTGGGAGGGAGGGGATCTGCAATTTACAGAGCCGTGTGTTCACATGCTGTTTAAATGCAACGGATCTGTCTTTCTGCAAATTTAGGTCGCTGGAAGAACATAGGATTTTATTCTTTTTTAGTTTTGCAGGGGCACAGTTTAAAAAGCATATAAGGAGATAGAAAAGAAAGGAACAGAGGATTATTTTATTTTGCATGTTTGATAGAGGCCCCTTTACAAGAAGGAATTCATTGCAATACGGTTCATTATGCAAGGTAAATACAGTGTTTCCATCATACTGCTTGTTTTTTCCTTCTGTGACACATGCAAACCTGCTCATTTACTCACCAGAAATTTCACGATATGAGTCAGAAAACTTACTATGTAGCTTCCCCACTTCAGCTCACAACTGCATGCAGCCGATGGGGAAATGAAACACACCTTAAAAAATGTCTGAATATATCCACTGACAAAAATACTTGGCTTACACTGTTGGTTTTTTCAATTTCTTGTATCGTACTGTTCAGCAGCATTCAAATTGCTGCCAGGTTTTTGATTAATCCAAAAAATGTAATGAATTTGAAATATTGATATTTATTTAAAAAATCAGATGTTGTTTCCATTAGCTTATACTGTTGCTCTGGAAGTTCTGGCAATCCCAGTTATGCCAAATAACTTAAAACTATGGAACTCTAATAATACCAACCTAAAATTCATATGAGCCCTGGGTTAGAGACAGTTTTTGTCTTGTGCAAAGGGAGGATGCCATGAGGTACTAACAAACGCAGTCTTGCTTAACCCTTTTTTAAAAATTTAGTAAGCTCAGTCTCGAAAATAGTTAATGCTTAACTTTTGTAACTCTGGCAGTTCCAGGACCTCACTGCTTATAACCATCATGATTTCCAGCTTAAACATACTTAGAGCCAATTATCCCTGCTTGCTCCTAATACTAAGGTTGTTCTTCGATTGCTTAGGTAGCTTTTCTACCTTGATACTCACTCATCTCCAAAACATACTCGGTGACAATGACTGTATCCTCAATCTTGTCAGGCTGTGGAAGCTGTGATCTCCACTTTTCCTTTGTATGATAGATTGCCCATTCCTCCTATCACCCTTTTCAGCATCAGTTTGAACTCATTTTTCTCAGTCATGGGTAGTCAAAATTATACACAGCCTTTCTTGTGCACAGCACTCTTCTCAGGACCTCGTACAACAGTGCTAACACTTCCCTATCTCTACCTGAAACATCTTTCCTGATGCATCCAAGTGCCACTTCTATATTGTATATGGTTATCACATTTACATGGTTTCCTGGTGTAGGGGGCATGCATTCTTCATGAGGGCAAGTTGGACACACAGACCTTTTTCTAACGCTAGCTGTAATACGTTTTGCCGATGAAACAAATCACAAAAATCCCGTATGGTGAAAACTGCTTACCAAAACCCACTTATAAAATAGGTTGCCAAAGATTTGTTGAAAAGCAACTATCTACTGAAACTGGTATTACATCTGGATGTAGTGAACGTGCATGAAGTAAGTGAATCACTTAATCAGCTCTGTTAAAGAGGCAAAAAGTGAATGTTTGTTAGACATTATTGTGACTTGCAAACACAAAAGCATTCTTATAACTGCTTATTGCTTGCATTGCATTCGTGCCAGGCGGCCTCCCACCAAAATGAAACTTCTATTGTACTGGGTCTCAAACAAACATAAATTAAAGCAAAACAAAGAAAATATTCCTCAGCAAAGTACTTCCTACTCTAATTTGGAGAAAAAAAAAAAAAAAAAAAAGTCCAGGGAAGGTGGGTGCTTAGGTCGCTAGCAGCTGACATTGGAAATAACTCTATCATCTGGTTTCATTTAACTGTTGTTGATGAGTAGCCATTTGAAGAAAAATTGCATAGCGACTCTTCACAAAAAGCAGTACAGTGTGAAACACCCATTCCTTTCTATGAAATCGGGACCCATCTCTTCGCAAGCCTGCACATGAGTGCAAGCATATCTTTTTGCACTGTAAGTTTGACTTGCCTCCTGACTCCAGTGTTGAAAGGGAGGAGAGGATGGCTAGTGACTACTCACCACTGAAAGCCGCGCATCCACGCAGCCTGCAACCAGAGCAGCCAAATAGCTTCTTTCATAGTGAATCTGGGAACAAAACGGACGCATTAAGAAAAGCTCAGGAAATATAAAGGAAGTATTAAGAAAATACAGTGAGGGCATGGCAGAAAGATCTGCTAACAGTATGGAACAAGGAGGCACATAATTGTGTTTGATTTTACACTAAAACTAGTTCTAGAAGAGCATGCTTATTGTTTGAAAGGCATTAGTTCTTCCAAGATCTCTGTCGTCTTCTCATCATAATTCTCCTCTGCAAAGGCTTAAGAAAGTCAGATGGCAGGAAAAAAATCTGGATTTAACACTCATGAAAAGCAGATTGAACTGAGGTCTGGTTTTGAATCAGCATATGCCAGCTAAAAAGCTAATCATACCCCTGCCCAAGTTTAGTGCTTTTGGAGAAGAGCATGCCTGCAGTAATCAGTACAATTGCTAAAACTGTTTCAGAGATTCCCAGGATGCATATAGCTAAAAAAGCCCCACAAAACAGTAACAAGTTTCAGCATTAAAAAAATCAGGTGAATAGGATTTGCCTTGTTAGACTGACATATGGATGGCAATCCAAATGCAATGCTGGAAGCAGTGCTAGGAAAAGCCTCTGGTAAGAAACAGAAAACAGTGCTTGCAGTTAGCTATAACATGTTACTCACAGGCATTGCTGACTTACAGAGTTCATCCGTACAACCGCTATGTTGTATAATAATTCAAACACTGGCTCACTCCAGATTTTGCTCTTTAAAAAAAAAAAAAAAAGATGGCCAAACTGCTGTTGATCACCCTGATGTGATAAAAACAAGAGTCCTACTGACCAGAAGGTAGGTGGCTCAGCAAAGGAGAACCACTAACACTCTCTGGATTTATGCTGATGTAGTTGGGTTCAGCTATGTGAAAGCCACCTGAGAGGAGATGTGAGGCAGCCATCCCAGTGGTGAGATGATTTAGGCAATGCAAGGAAGCTCCAGGCTTAGGAGCTGAGTGAAATGGGGATAGAAGAGTAATGCAAGGAAGCAAGGACATACCCTCAGGACAGGCCAAAATTAGCACTAGGAAGCATTAGGAAAAGCCTCGGCTGTAAGCCTCAGACGTGAAACTGGCAGTTGAGCAGCAGAGCACACCAGCTGGGAATCATGCTATGCAATGAAGCAAGCAGCAGCCTAGAAGGAGCCTCTTTCCTCCAACCCCAACACCACGCAGTAATACAAGTGAATAGTGGTGAAGCTTACCAGCCCACCGCGACAAGGCGTTACAGGGTAATCTCTGGCTTCAGAGGTCCTGCAGACAGAGATACAACAGGAAGAAGAGGTGAACCAAACTTAACAGGACTTGATGGAAGGAACTTTGATGGATGAAGGTGTCTACAGGGCCACAGGGGGGCCAGCCTTTGTGTACATGGCTGAACCGCTAGCTACTGCTCTGGTATTTCTGTAACTCCATATAAAAAGACAGAATGCAGTTACAAGCTCGGAGGCTTTTTGTGTTATTACACAATGTAGAGAGTATGAAAAACATCCTAAAAAGAATGCCACAAAATCCGCAGAAGATCCCCACATCTCACTTTCCATTTGGGAGAGGCAGAGACTGAGGCAAAACAACTTCCTAATGGACTTTGAATAGACAACATTCATTACTTTGCCAGCTTATAGGCTCAAACATTACTTATCTAGTCCAAAGTAATTATGGTTAATGAGACTACAGGTAATCTAAATTACAGATTTTCCATGAAAACAATTTAATGCTACCGCTTCACCCCAAAGCAGAATTTGAAGTATTGCCCATCTTCAGACCATGTTGACAAAATTAGTGCAATATTTAGAGACATACTGGAAAAGAAAGATTTTTTTTTCTACTCTTGCAGAACAGTTTCAAAGCAGAAATGGTATTACTTAGCAAGCGCCACATTGATCACTGGCATACTGTAATAGGTTCTTCACTGAAAGTCAGCCTAATTAGGTCTGGATATTTAATCTGAAGAATGGTTGCCACGATTGAGTTACAGTCGTGTGATGGCTTTGAACTCAACTTCATTCATTACATATAGGTGAGAGGGAGTGTAAACACTTCCAAATAGAGGTGGCTTGCCTTGTGGCTGACCGGCCTGATCTCCATAAGCTTCGTAGAAGCTCACAAATTTCATACAGCTAGTTTCAATTAGCTATGTTGGCTGCCACAGCATCCCCACAATGGCAGAATCATCTGCAGAGAACTAACTTCAAAAATTAGCTGCTTGTCTTGGGGCGAGCACTAGACTAAATGGCTTTCAGTACCTTCAGCTCCGGTGTACCTTACTTAGCTGCAGTCACGTTGGGCAGTCCACGTCTAACCCATTAGCCACTGTGTGACATTGGCATAGCCACCGTAGAGCTGTGAGACACCAGGCTAAAGGATACCGCTGCGAACCCCAGTAGCCTGATTCTGAGCGATGATGAAGATCAACTCAGAGGTATCATCATGCATTCAAACTAGAGCTGCCTGTGTAGAACCAGGGGAAACATTTCTCTAAATGCATGGACAGCACAGAATTATTTCAGTGATGGGTACTTGAGAAACACACAGAACAAAAAAAGTGATCTTCCTTTTCATCTGTCCTTCTCGTGTGCTTCTCTGAGCAGGAACAAGTCCATGCACCAGAGCTGGGTAGTAGAGAGCCCAAGCTGAAGACTCCAAACCAGGATTTAGATCTCCATTGAAACTCTGCTCAGTAAACTTCTAACCAGTCTCAGTAAACTTCTAACCAGTCTGCAGGAAAAGCTCGTGATCCTTTTGCTAATAGCATACTTATGGAAGCCCCTTGTTGCTCTTTAATATTCCTCCAACTTGGCTTTTGCCTTTGCCATTTCACCAGTAAGTATTTTAATAAGTAATGATTTTATATATGCACCTTGCTTGCCTGTCCTTGCTGCTGCTTCTTGTATGGTCTCATTTCCATTTCAGCCCACAAAACAGCTCCTTGCTTAGTCAGGAGGACCTCTGCCATAATTCCCTGCCTTCCTGAGCAAGGGTCAGTTTGGTCCTCAGCTTTCAGTAAGTTTTCTTCATAATCAGCTCTCCTGAGCACCTATGCCCCTTGTGGCAGCTTCTCAGAAGATCTTAAATAATTAGCTCACTCTTGCTTCCCTCTGCAAATTATGATCTGATTATTCCCACAGCTGGTTTTAATAATTTTTTGAACAATGTTTGATTTATCTGATAGGGAGAACAAGAGTCAGTTTTCATACATTTCTCCTATTCCCAGGTCATTTTTTTATTTGAAGAGCAAATATTCTTGCCTTTCTTTTTCAACCCAAAATATCTGGACTAATGAAGGCATGTAGAAAAAAATGTGCTTTATCTAGTTTGTAGTAAGAATCAGTACTTTCAGAAAACAGCATGCATTTTACAAATTAATGTAAAATGACAAAATTAGAGCACAACTCTTCTTCATGTCTAGTTGTTGTCACTAGAGTGGGCCCAGTAATAACTACAAGGAAGAAAATTAAAACCAGAAAAAACCCCACATGTGTCTTTTGTCCCATATTACGCCTATGGCTTAATTATACAGATGCATTGTGTGCTTAACTAAAAAGCAATAAAGGCACTGCAAGAAATACCATTAATGAGTCAGCATCACCCCCTGAAGATCAGCTTAGTTTCTGGAATCTTTCTAGTGGAAATGCCTTTTATTTCTTCTGTTCAGTTTTATCTTCAGCGGGCCATATCCAGAAGTCTCCAGTTTGTTGGTACTGGTGTAAATAGCTACCCAAGGGCAGAGACTGAGGTAATGAGCAAGATTACAGTCAAATCCTACCAGTTCAGCAGTATGTGTCCACCATGTAGAGGGTAAACTATGAGAGATGTTAGCACAGAAGTAACAACTCAAAGATGCCTTAACAGGAGATTTTAAAGTTGAGAATAGTCTACGGTGGGATGAAGCCACATGGTGAAATCACGAAAAGCATGAAGGCACATGGTGGAAACATGAAAAGCAGGAAGGCATGTGGTGGAAACATGAAAAGCAGGAAGGCACATGGTGAAAACATGCAGCATGGGGGTGATGCAGAGAACATGGCACTAAATTATGTATACATCCTGGAAATTCTTGCTGTGAGGAATTTCAGGATATTGGACATTCTCAAGATATTTATCGTTCTACGGCCTCTTCAAAGACTTAGGACTTGGCAAACTAACTTTTGGAAGCTGAAAGCAAGCCTCCTCTGAAGGCAGGGTAACTCATTAAGAACTGCTGCAGGACTGCTCTTCACCTTCTAAGCGCACTGGTTTTGAGGAAGCATCCCACAACGTTTAAAAATCACATTTTTACCAATACGGTTTACGGAAAAAGGTTGAGTCAGACTGAAGGGAATTTTAAAGTATGGAAAGGGTAGAGTAATGTTTTTGTGAAAATTGCACATTTTGGCAAAGATAACAGTTTTTAAAGAAGAGTTTCAGGGAGGGGCGGAGCGGGGGGTAGAAGGGACTGTGAAAAAGTGTGTCTTGGAATGGCCGCCAAGCACACAGGGAAGGCACAACCTTGCTCCACACTTCCAGCTGAAAGGTGTCAAAGACCTCTCCAATAACGCCATGTGCCATGGACACATCCACCGACACAGATTCAAGATGAGCTTCTGTATCAGTGCATTTAGGTGATCTCCAAATATACTAGCGTGTTTTTTCCCTTTTTGCTGTAGCATCATTCAGTAGCCAGGGCCATGGGTTGTTGGGTCCATCCTGTGACTTCGGAAATGCTGCCTGTCTGCTCCGGATTTAAACACCTTGTTTCTACAGAGCTTTCATTAGCTGATGCTCCGTCCTGGTGTTGCCAGAGAACAGCAAGCACAAGGAACACATTTGGCTTTCTCTGAAAGCTGAATAATTCACTGGGTAATCTCCATGCTTGGTGAATGGAAAGCTGAAAGCTATAAATTGTATTTTAAAAGTTCATTGTGAACACAGAGTGCTGCAGGAAGTAGCAAGCTTATCAAAGATCTTTACGTTGCCTACAGTATCAAATGTTATGTTCACAGGGAGACCAGACAAACAAATTGGCAGGATATGTCAATAGAGTCTAGACTGAAAAAGGTCCCCTGAGAAGTTAATTTCCAAATCTTTAATCTCCCACATTTTATATATTATTATCTACAATAGTGCAGCTTTTCACACATCCCTACTTTAAGAAAAATGTTGTTTAAAACTGTTGAAAAAACATGGAAAGAAACAGAATTAATGTGTTCTTTTTTATATCTGACTGCGTGGTTTCCCAAATACAACTTGAAGCCCCATTCAGCAGAATATTTACATATGTGCCTGTGTCATTCAGACTGCCCACATGCTTCCTGTACTCACTGGGGCTCATCCGATGCTTTAAACTAGGTGTTGAAACGCCCCAGTGAATCACAGCCATAATTTAGATTTCTTTTTCTTTAAGGTGGAGAACAAAGAGCTAAGTCGTCCTCCTTGAAGCCACTAAAGAAAGGAGATTATGTGGGAAACCTGGGACCTCTTCTCCACTGGGTGACATCAAGAGCCTTGCCAACCCTACCGTGTCAAAAGTACTTCAGGTAGCGAGGTGTGACATGCTCCTTACCACCATTTCAGGCATTCTCAGATCATTAGCTTTGCATGCATGTGTTTTGTACCTGTGTTTGAGGAGAATAACATCTCTTTGGTTAATAAAAGTATCATGGAAAACATAGAAGATGACTGTGAACTCTTCCAAAAGGTGGCACTTCAGGGAATAGACTTGTTCAGAAAGAACTGAATTTTGAAGTTATGAAGGAAATCGCAGGTTACAAGATAGTCTCTGTTTTTAAAGGGCTATTTCAGCTTTAGCTCATTTTTCATCAAAAGTCACGGCTTTGGAAGAATTTCTGTCCAACTTGTGTGACAGAAGGATTTTATTAGAAGAAACTTGTATTGAATTAAAAAAAACCAATGCCATTATGTTCTGTGTGTTTTGTAGCATCGCTCATTGCTTCTGTCTGCTAAGTCTGGATGAAGAATTCAATCACTAATAACATAGTATTTGGTCTAATTTTGTGAAACTGAAGGGGAGGTGGTTTTTTTCTCCTCCAAGACATGCAAACCTTAATCCTTAGTTCTTTTAAGGAAAAAAGACTTCATCTGAATACGATAGAGCACATAGGTTGTTTTGAAACACGTGCACTGTGTGTGCTCATGGACGTTCTTCTTCATATTCTACTTACATAGCTGTCATTGCTTGCGTATTACAAGAAAAGGTGGAAAAAGCACAGCCTCCGAACAGATCATTAGTATTTCATTCCTCCCGATATGGTTATTTCTTTAATTTCTCTTCCTTCTCCCAGAGAAGCATATCAGATTGTTCTAGACAGGATCCCTTACCTATGACTCTTCTTGTACACAGGACAGTCACCAATGCAGAATATCCTTTTAACAAGTTGATTCCAAAATCACTATGATTTTATGTCACAATAAAACATACTGTATGGAAAGAGCACATAGGCAGTTACTTCCTGCTACAAACGTCCACTGAGCACTCCTCATGACATCTGGGGAACCTGTCTTACCCTATTGCTTTCTTCTTGCTTTTCAGGTTATTTCACTGAAGGAATGAGACCACATCAACTACAAACTTGCATAGAAAAAGCACACAAATTTTAGATGTTAATCTCCAATTACCAGTGACCAAAGGGGCAAAGGACCCCATACAAATGCCACACTCAATATTCCTCACAGGTGAGTTCTTTCTATAGCCCTCACTCTTCTTTGTCAACTCTTTTCTGACAGCAGAGTTAGAAGTTTCTGGTTTTATCAGTTCAAGTTTTGTCTGTATACAGTGTTTTCATCTGTCCATCCCCTCTCTGCCAAAGAGAAATGACCCCTTACCCCTGTTGCCAAATTAGACAGCCTTCCTGTGTTTCTTGGAAAATTACCTTTATGGTTCCTTTAGGGAACCACGGTACTCTCAGGGACATCTGTAATGTAGCCATATAATTCTTTCACTGCAACACAAAGGTTTTACTTACTGAAAACCAGCAGTAACACTATTTAGAACATTATGCAAAGGAAAACACATCAAAATACCTTGAAAGATGGTTCGTCAAAGACTTGAAATTCACAGTATTGCCCAGTCCTCTTTCTGACTTTTGAGTCTTTTCCATAACTGATGGGTTGCTGGAAGATAAATGTGAGATACAAAGAAATAAAAGACAGTAGTTAATAGGATCCTACCAGCTCTGACAGTTTACTGCGCTTTTTGAATTTATACTTTCAGTATGTCTTTCCCCAAATAGCCACAGCCCTTCACCTTTTGTGCTTTAGTCTCCCAATGCATCACTTTCATGACACTGTTCTCTCTGAGCAGTCCTGTTAATGTTTAAAGTGTTGTGGAAACAATCATCAGAACCAACCAGTCTGCCTGAAGGAGTGAAAAGCTCTGTTTTTCTGGTAACAAAATACTAGTTTAAATATAGCAAAATCCTGTGTCTGTTACAGTAGTGCATTTAATGAGAAGCATTCTTTTAAGAGCTATTTTTGACATTTCTGTGACTCTGAAGCAATGGTGGTGTTTTGCCGATTTCTACTGTGTAATTTCAATATGCAACAATCTCTCCAAGTTAAATAATTTGGAATCCATGCGTGCTTTGCAGTTTCGAGATAATTTGATCTGAATAGCAGTTTCATGTAAATGTTTTGGCACTAACGAAAATATCCTCAACATTACTACTTACAGCTTGAAACACCAATAACTATTTTACATGCCAGCAATTAAAGAACATGATAGGCAGGTTAAAAATCATTAATTTCTCTCTCTGAAACTGGTATTTTCTCATTGAAAGGTTTGAAAACAAATTTATTTTCAGCAGGTTATTTCTGTATTAATGTGATACCAGCAACATCTGTGCAGCTACCTCTCTCCTCCTGTGGGCAAGCACTGTTCATGGGAGCCTGAAGGAACACAGCTCTTGCTTGCTTCACCCTACAGCTGTGGGGTAAACATGGGATACAATGTTTGAAGTGTTAAATAATTGGAGGAAGTGAATGGAGAATGATAACAACAGCAACAGAGAAATTTCTGAAGTGATTTGAGAAGGTTGTCTGGTGCAGGCTGGATGTTTGGTTATGTATGCACTGGATACCCACTTCTCTCTACTTGAATAATACATGGGAACCCAGAATTGTTTACTTTAAAATACCAAAATGAGAAAAGACCATGTTCTGAAAATAAAACCTGGGAGTTTCAAATCTGCCACCTCTAGGAAAGCCCAGTGGGAGGGATAGGATTGCTAGAATTAGGGGAGGCCGCCTTTTCGTTATTTGTTATCATTTAACAAAATCTGAAGGCATCTTCCTTTGCAGAGAGCAGGAAATAATTCCCATGCAGCTCCAGGGCCAGGCAGAGGTTATGGTGCCCATTTCACTTGTGGTGTTAAACAACGGAGGGCTTCCGGATCCTACTGGGACTGTACCGAGTCACCAAACACTGGAAGAGAAAAATCAAAAGAGCACATGTACAGTGGACTGTTTCTGACTTAGTAACAGATGAAAATATAGTGTTCTTTAGCCACTTTCTCCTTCCAGTGTTCTCAAATACAACCGGTTGTGTTCCACTACTGGGGAGATTTCTTAGGGTTACATTTGGGAGCACATGGTCAGCAGACAAAAAAAATGCAGCCAAACTGTTACTATTAATTGCTTTTTTGAGACTTGAACTTTGTGAATCAATGATGTTTTCTCAGCCTTCACTCTGAGTCTGCTTGGAATTAGTAGCCTAAAGTTTTATGGTGATAAACTCCGGTATCCCATTGAGAAGGACTAGGGTACGTGTTGTCTACATGCTAATAAACACAACCATGCTTGTGCATGTCACTGAAAAATAAAAAGGAATGTGCACATGGCATATATATAATACAACGTTAAGATGTCTGCATCTGGGAGACAGATTGTAGCTGCCACTTCAGTCCTGGGATGAGGCAACAACCCAAGCAATGCCAAGACCTGAGAGGTTCTTGCCTCATATGGAGTGAAATGTGGTGTCGTGGACTTCAGTAGCAAAATTCTCAATTACTTTTGTGTTTTGCCCAAGAAGCATTGGTATTCCCCATATATGGAAGGAAGTATTTTACCAGAAGAAGCATGGCTTTTGCTAATCACAGAATATGTAATCGCTTAGGCAATTTGTAACAGTATTGACAAAATATGAATCTTGGATGTGTTTTGCACAGACCTTCTAATCTTTTGATCCAAAGTTGCTTTTTATGCAAACTCTGAGGACTGTTAAATGTTGCTTGATTAACTTCTATACAATATTATGAATAGTGTGTTTGGAAAGGGCTAAGAAATACTGCTGGCTACAGCCCTTCAGCAAACCTCCCCAACAAACACAATTCCCTAGGTTTGTGCTCACATAGAACTGCATTTCTTGACATCTGCTAGCTCACCTTAATCAAGGTGTTCTTCTCATTATGGATCCAGTTTAACACCTTCCAGCACTACCAGTTTTTGTTCTTATAGCCTCCTCCATTTTCTCCCTTGTTTGTATAAAAGAAACATCTGGCATATCAAATGGCTAGCAATGCTCTGTTTGCTTTATGAAGCATAAACTCAGCTACAGCTATCAGCTAAATACCCTGTTATCATTAGACCTGCTCTTTGTAGAGATCCCGTCTCTCATTTGCAGGCTTGCGAGCCTCTCCACGGCAAGTTGGCTCCAGATGTGCAGTCATAGTGCTCCCAGTGGTGTGCAAGCACTGGGAATTGAGTTGCGACACCCGGCCAAAGCCTCCGGCAACCCCTGAGCCCTGTGCCTGCAGCCACCTCCTAATGGGTTTTTCATACTTGTCTGTGCTTTAAGGTTCCAAGCAGGGAACTTGCTCCAGGACTGGAGCCGTCCCGCTAGGGATTCGCAGAAGGGATAGGCTCATCCCCTGCACTGTCTCAGGGAATACTGAGCAGGAATTGAACTGATTGAAAAAACAGAACTTTCCGAAGCCCCTTTTTATTGTGGGGTGTTTTGTTTTGTGTTTTTTTTTCTCTTTGGCTTAACTCATTCTGGGTCGGTATTCTTTACAATGTTAACCTTTCTTGATCAGTGCTTTTAATAGAGCTGTCAGAGTCAACTGAGGAAGATGTTAAGAAATCTTCTGTCCCACTGCTGCATTACCAAGGATGTTTCAATGAAAACAGTCCTTTTGATCTTAGTTATTTGGGAGCTCTTCTTCTGCAGCTTGTACCTCAGCAGAAAATCTAACAATCTGTTTGTGCTTACTGGGAAAAAGATACTTGTCGCCTTGCCAACATAATTACATTGGTGAGTTAGGGAATAATGAGTGAGAACAGATGAAATATTTAGATATAAATAGTCTGTTTTCATGTGCTGTGATTGTCGCTAATAAGGCAAGGACGTGTGGTTTGTGGTTCAGGGACAGGATGAGGAACCAGGACATCTGGGTTCCTTTCCCAGCTTTACCACAGTGTATTGAAGAAGTCATCAAGCCTCTTTGTACCCCATCAGTTGGAAGTGGATAATATAATGCTCTGGTGACTAATTCTTTAATGCTGTCGTTCTCAGATGTTCAGAAGGGAAGAACGATACAAGTGTACGATTTTTACGTACTAGAAAGTGGCCCAACTAAAACTTTAAATACAGATACCCAGAAAGTCTGTGAATTACTTTATCCTATCCTGACTTTAAGAATCTGACCCACTTGCAATTTCGTAGCAATGACGGAAAAACAAGAGGAAAATTAAACCCTAATACAGAATGTTTGAACAAAATCCTGTCTGAAAGTATGTCAAAGTTTTCTGTAGCAGGTTTTTTCAGCTTTACACTCAGGCTTTTTCTTTTTTTTTTTTAAAGTAACAATAGGACTGCTGTGTACCTAACAGGAAGATGGCAATGATGTCCTTGATGACTGAAATGTGCTCATTGGTTCAAAGCCTGTAAACTGCTTAGGCCTTTAGCTCATAAGGCTTGGTAGGATTTAAAAAGGACCTACAGCGGTCATCTACAAAGGGCTGTGTTTCCCCTAGCCTATGTGTATTTTGCTCACTGCAGCTGTAACTAATAAATCATCAAACCACAGATTAAAAGCATGTAATTAGTATAAAAGTAATTAAAGCCAAGATTCATTCTACCTAGGAGTAAATACGCATATTTGCCATGTAAGTCATAGCGGAAAAGAGATAATTATTTTTTTAGTGTGCGTATGCTAGCAGAGAGTCTCAAAAACTCATGAGTTTAAATTCATGTGGGGTGAGCATTATATTATTTTAGGGTTCCCAGCACTTATTTAAAACAAATCTAGTAGAAAAAACAAGTCTGTAATGCAATAATAATTTCTTTACCTGCTGATGGATCCCGGGTATCAGATGGCTGTAGCTACATGAAAAAGATAAACAGCTGAATGGGAGCAGAACTACAGTTGGTAATGAGGACCTCACATCCACACTGCATGCGTGGTTGGGTTTTTCAGTCTGGTCCCATGTGCAGACTGGTTAGAGCACAGGAACTGTCATACTGGAGTACCCTTCTGATGGTGGTTTCACCCAAAAGTCCAATTTGTAAGCTCTGACCTGTAGTGCAAGAAAAAGCACGATAAGTGGGAGAAATCAGATTTGCTTCAGAAGTGCACTTCTGAGCTGAACTAGAATGCCAATGCACCCTCACCCTATTTGTACTCTTATCACTGAGCAAGAGCAGTACAGGAGGCTTGATTTGCACTAAGAATCCAGCTGGCCAGGCAAGACTGAGCACAAATTACTCCTTGCTGCAGGCAAGGCTACGCTCTAAATCACTGCAGTTGGACAATGCTAAAGCAGCAGCTGAAATACTTATCATGTAGTATAATTTCAGACTTTTTTGAAAGAGGCTTATGGCGATGCGTAAGAGAAATTGGCTTCAGTTTGCTGCTTTTATCTCATTTGAGAACATTCTTGAAAACAGTTTCGTCCACTGCAATATTGGCACAGGAGGTACAAATGTAAATAGGGAGAATTAGCTCTTCACCATCACTCTAAGCTAACGCCATGCCTTCTGGGATACTAAGGGAAAAGCGAATCTCCTGATGCACAAGAAATCCTCCAGGAATCTGCAGCGTTTCGTTTATTACCTTATTGACTTGTACTCTAAACCAGAGAAGTCTACAGTTAACCAAGCCCTTCCCCTTTCCTATCCCCAGTCCTTGCTTTCACCAGTCAAAACGGGTACATGGCCTGCCAGGAAATGTTTAGCACACCCCATCTGGGTCCCTGGTAAGGAGACGTAAGGAGCAGCAACCCAGGGCTTACTACTGAGTGCTCCCAGTAGAGACACAGCAGTTTGTGTTTGGAGTAGACTAAAAAGTCACGTCAGAGCAGGTGAAAACTGGCGAGCTGTCAGTTGAGATCCCTCATCCACCTCCAGAATCTTAGAAAACAAGTCTGCCTAAGGATACAGGGAACAGGTACCAGGAGACTCACCATCTTTTCCATTATAATTACACTCATCATAACGCTTCACATCATCATAACGTCTTTTGCACTAACTGCTCTAAAAAGACCCCCCAAACCAACACACACACATGCACACACATATCCCTAGCTGTGTATCTATGTATGTGAAGTCATGTAAATAACTATGTGGTGAGACAAAGCAGCCTGAACAACCAAAAGATTTAGCAACAAAAATTCTTTTCTGATGGCATAAATCCCACTAGTAGTAATTTCATCTTGAAATGGAAAGCATAGCATTACATTATTTGAGTGCAAAGGCCAAATTTCCCTGGTTGCCAGTTAGACCCCAAGCTCATACGAACACAGCAGGAGAAACCTAAAATGATTTTGTTTCCTAGTGGCACTAATTCCATTGCTGGAGAAAATGTAATTATATTTATATTGACATTATAATGATAACTTTGCAGGCCAGACTACATTCTGTCCGTTAGGCCAGATATAAATGAAGCACCAGCAGAGACCTAAGGAATTTCTGAATTTCTGTTCCTCGGTGGTGGTGTGCCTGGCAGCCCAGCTATAATTTCAGCAGTAAGAGGAAAGTTCATTCTGTGAAAAAGATAGTTAAGAATTAATTTTGTCTTAATTATAAAACCTCTCCATTTTGTATTGAACACAGCATCCTCAAACAAACTCCATGTTGTCTTTGCAATATGCAGACGAGTTTTTTGTCCTGTACAGCTGTAAAACTTGGAATGTCAACATAAAATCTTGTAGCAGTTACCTATGTATGCATGTACGTAATACAACTGGGTTCAAGAGCACAAGGTTGTACAAAACAGGAGCTGCGTATTCATCGAGATAATATTAACAAGGTCAAAGTACTCAGTTGTGGTTAGTGAAAATGGTCATTTCCTCGTAACAGACCTTGCTACTTTATCCAGCACACCCCTGTTCATGCACAGCCCACCTTGCCACTCCCCCACAGCCATGCTGTTGGGGATCAGCAGCAAATGCCTGAGGAGATCTGCTGCACCAGCACGTGAGCAGTCCGTGCGTGTGACCAAACTACATGTTTCAGCAATTGTAAAGAACAACAACAAACACATATGTATTTGTATGAACACAAACTTATTACATGCCATAAGAATTTTGTATGAGTTTTTTTATTAACTTTGTTGTATGACAGCAGTAACTTCCCTCATATTGTGTGCTCAGTGCATGTTATTATTACGACAAAAGGGCAAAGATTTTAGCAAGATTTGTAAAGTTCTGGTGGGGAGGGGTGCCACTATCCCCATTAAGGGCTGACCTTGCATTTCAGGGAAGCAGAAAAAAATATGAATTTCAGTTACAGCGATGAATTTTTCAGCATCGAGCTGATAAATGATCACAGCAGACCTAGCACCCTGGAGATGCCTTGCTGTTGTGAACAGTAATTGCCTGCTGGCTCTTTGAGGCTGTCAGGATCACATACAGTAGATTCAGACAAGCCTGGCACCATTTGACTTGTGGCTTTGCTTGCTTATTTATCAATCTCAGTTGCCCCCGTACTAAAAGAGAGGCCTTTCAGGAAAATGGAAGTTCTTTCCTGAAATTCAAGGAGGTGGGAATTGCAGTCATTCACTGCCGATACATTAGTTTAATACATAGCGGCATTTTTTAGGTATTTACCCTGGCTATATTAATTTGATATGTTATGGTACATGTGCCAGCCTATCCTATTGTTTTCTCAAGGCACTTTTTCAGTGTGAGAAATCGCTAGTTCTACAGTCGAGATCATGTAAGTATTCATTACTTCTCTTGCACAAGAGAAGCAGTACCGAGGGAGTGTGTTTAAATTCAGGGCTGAGGGATTTCTTTTTCCTTCTATAATTCATAAAAACAACTTACAATTTTCAAAACTTAGACTTTGGTTGAGAATAATATTCCAGGACAATCAGAACACGCTGATTTTTTTAACAGGTTAGAAAAACCCACCCAACCAAACACAAATACCTTCCTGTTTGGGTCAACTGAACTTAATTTTCTTTGGCTTTTTCTTCCATACTTCTACACCAAAATAAACCCTCCATTATAACATCTGTAATTAGGACACGAGCAGATGGATTGGTTAGTCACTGGCCCAGCTAACTTATGTGCATTGCTGGAGAAGTCAGTTAAGGTAGACACATTTCTCCTCATTTACCCATATAAAAGAGAGGCGGCTGGTTTAACCTGCCATCCCATCTCCCTCTATTTTCAGTGGGGAGAGAGCGGGGGAAAAAAAAAAAAAAAAGAGAAATCTGGGCTGTGGGTGGAATCACTCACTCCTTAGTGGTGCTGCCTCCACCTCCAAGGAGGCAAGCGTTGGTATATTTGACACTCAGTTTCTCCATTAAACTGATATTTTATCACTCCTTAGCACACAGAAGAGTTAGGAAGATGACTGTGGGACATTCAGATACGAGGGCAGTAAGACGCACACAGGAGGCATTGACAGACTGTGCACTTCTTGAATTCCCCATCCTCTGCAGCTGGATGTAGCTGAGAGAGTTTGTCAGTGTTCACAGTCCAAGCCTGGAGCACAAGTTTGGCTGAGCTTGTTTTTTCCATTTTCGTCAATATTAAAAATATGTCCTGTACATGGTACTTCTCCTGGCATTCACCACAGAAAGGCCTTTGCAGGCAGAGTCCAACACCATCACATCTTTATAAATGCTTCATAGAAGTGTACAGATTTCACAAGCTTACATTGGCTTAAACAGGAGGAATTTTATGTGCCTTAACCAATGTTACCTGAGGAAATATAGCTCCCAAATGGTGATTATTTTTTTTCCAAAATACAGTTATAATATGGGGGTGGATGTATGTTGGCACTGGGCCAAAGTTTCTTAAAGGACATTTAAACCATTTCAAGATACAGAGCTTTCACAGCTTGTTTGTCTTAACTGCAAGTTTTGGTTTTGTTGAACTTTTAAAACTTGGTTAGTATTTTGTTTAATCTGTCCTCTAAGATAAATATTAGACTAGTTATTAGATTAAATGCCTCTAGTTTACAATCACAGTGCCTTCTCTGCAGTTTGTATGCACAATGCAAAGTGAATTTTGAATGTTACCTGTTTTATAATCTTGAAAAATAAATCAAGAGGGTTGTGCAAATATCATTAAAAAAATAAGGATAACAGACACACTAGAAGTGAATATAACTATTTGGGAAGAATGGCAGAAATCCTTCGCTTATGTACAGAAACTCCCAGAGTACTGACAGTGAGTGGTTCATCATTTTCTGAGTTCTTAGTGTTTTAGAGCTGCCTGAATTGTTAGTGAGAAAGAGAGGTTTTCTAGCAGTAGACCATTTCTTCATTGCAATGGTAACAATTCCTTAAAGCTTCTTTTTCTTCTCCTCCTTTTTTTTTTTTTTTTTTTTGAAGAACAATGATACTGAAGGTATAACTCTGAAATCATCAGAATTAAATTGCCATAAAACTGCTGCTATTGAAATCACATTTACTTGATATTAGTTTGTTTTGTTTGCTTGGCTTTTACCTGGAAAGGTTTAGGCGGTCAATTTTAATATATAATGCATTTCATTGATAACAGATGTAATAGGAATATGATTGAATTTATAACTAGTAAAAATGCATCAATGGAAAGGAATAACTCTTAAGTATATAAACATAATGGCACTGGCAAATTCTAAGCTTACTGCATGAAATCTAATAGGAAGCCAGTATATGAAAGAACTCAGGTTTAACATTATGGGTCACCTCTGTGTAATTTAATTTGGAATTACTTTTATCTGCTTCCAGATTTAACTAGGTGAACAATGTGCAGAAATAAACCACGTGAGTTAAAAATGCATATATCAGTTTGAATAGAATAGCAGATAATGTAAACTTTACAATTTAATCACAAAATCTGGCCACTTCGAAAAAAATAGATTTTGCAAGCTACTTTAGAATATTTCCCCCCTTTTTTTTCACTCCTTACTGGAGCTGTGTTAATACCAGCAGTGTAGCAATACGTTAGTGCACAGGAGAGCGTTTTTGCACAGATCCTGCCCTGTCCAGAGTACTGGAAATATCACAGCAGTGTGACTGGAAGAGTCCTACTTCCTGTTCTAGAGGGGATTTGAACAAACATCTGTGCATTTGGATGTTCATCTAAATTAAATTGAGTACGGCAGAGACTTCCTTTAGCAGTTTCTCTTGTCAATAAAGGAAACGAGAGTGCAATTTTGTAAGTTCAATTACAGGATGACTGTTTAGCACCCAAACATCAGGTCAAATGCAAAGTAAAAGACAAATTAGATGTAGCTCACCGTTGATTGGTTTTGCACCTCAGTACTTCAGAACTGTACCATATCATATATAAAGCCTTGTTCCTGAACCAGAGAATTCATAGTCTGTTCATACGACATATCACACACGAGGGAAAAAGCAGACAGCCTTTGAAAAGTTCCATGAATTCTAAAATAGTCACAATCCAAAGCAAAAACTGTGTTCTTGTTCACTTGATTATTTTTCTTTGTATTACCAGGTGTGCCATCTTACTCATTCAAGTACCGCTTCCTCACCAGAACATGTAATTCAAGATCAAACATGAAAAGATTAATTATTAAACTAATATATACGTGCTTCAGGCTCTGTCTGAGCTGGGATGGATCATTCCTTCCTTCTTCCTGAGCACTGATTCCTTTACAAAGATTTGCTGGGACAAGAATTCACCTTCTGTCAAGTCTATATCACCTTAAGCTACTTACTTGTCAGCTACTTACCTCCCCTAAGCTACTATACGAATACTGAATACTGTACGTGAACTGTTTGTTGGGGTGTTCCCTGTATAAATATACAGGTTTGATACAGCAGGGTCTTATGAACGCTAACAGGAAAAATGGAGAATGGCTTCAGATAAGCCATCTTGCAGCAAACTCTCATAAAACCTAAGCTGTTCACAATATTCCTTTTTTTTTTTTTTGACCTCAGCCATCTTAGAAAATTGTTTTGCCAAGACTGAGGGCCAGACAACCAGAAGAATTGTTTCTGGTTAAAATATCCTTTCAAGGAGCTAGAAACGGAGGTCACCACTGGGGAGCCATTCAAAACCTGATCATCTGTGTCCACGTTGCCCTGTAAAACCACCTTCTCCCATGCCAAATTCACCAGCTGCCCGTTGTCTGCTTGGATCAGCTCTCTAGAGGCTTCGTTAGTGTGCAATGAAGACCTGCAGGGAAGGCTCAGCTGTTCCAGGTCCCCTCCAAAGACAGCCCGCACAACCCAGCTCCTGCAAGCACCCTGGCCAGAAGCTGCCCTACAGAGTGATGCCAGGGTGGGCAGCAGACAGTGCCCATCTTGGCTCCTCACTGTATGCTTCTCTGCCTCTGGAGGCCCTGCCCAGAGGTTGCAAGTGAGAACCATTTAGACCAAAGCATTCCCACCACATGCTGGGATGGTAACGGCCATTCGCAGCGTGTGGATGACCAGCAGAAGATGCTATTATTTCTAACCAGATCAGCACTGCCCATGTGAATATAAATGAACACGCACGCCAGCAAAGTCAAGTGGTACCCCAGCATGTCCATAAAACTAAACAAAAACTTGGCTGCGTGGAACTGAAGCACTCTGACAGAGATTTGTAGTGTTTGAAGTTTGATATTATTTTCAGTGGGGTACCTTTCCTGTAGAAAAACCCCAAAATTTCTGTTTTCTATATCACGTTCTTGCACACAGGGTCAGCTTCCAGCAGTTAACAGAACAGCAAATGACAATTAGTGGTATAAATCAGGTGGCTCAATTATTTCAAGAGACCTGAGTCATGTTGTGCCAGTAACGATTTTACAAATATTTGTGTATGGGTATTTATGAGGCATGACCTCTTGTCTCTATGTGTGTGCAGCTTAGCCTGGCTTCAGTGGAGATAATGCTAAATCACAGAGTAGCTAGTATCGAGCAGCTAAGCTTGTGTTTGCACTCACAGAAAGCACTGAAGTGTCCTGGATTTGCATCTAAAATTGATGTTTGACATCTAACCACTCAACTTGCTCCTGCAGGACACTGCAGAACCAAACTGAGTCCTGTTTCCCACTGCTCAGTGTCACACACCATCTCCGTACCTCTCTTAAGTGCACAAAGCAGTTACGTAAGACATCAGAAGAGTAACATGGTCACTTTGCACAAATGAACATGACTAGAGTAATGCTAGAAGCCAGGGCAATTCAGTCTTATGAGTATAAATGTTAAGCTAAAGAATTAATTTATGTTTGTTTGAAAGAACTCAGAGAGGCATAAAAATGCAGGAATGTTTAATCCTAAAGGGAATGAGATTTATCAAAGCAATCTGAAAGGATAATATGTTCATTTCTGGTTCTACAGGCAAAGGAAAGCCAGAAGAGTCCAAAGCATTAACAACTTAGAAGCTATTTTTCATGCTGCTATCATTACCTCAAGTTTGATGGTACACTGAAAGGCAAATCTGGTTCTGGTAAGCAATTGTTAACTTGTGATAAGCATTAGGTTTACATTTAAAGATCAAAGCAAACATATATAAACCATTTTGGGTACATACGTATCCTCTGCTTTATGTCCCTGCTCTTGGCTTTATATCCAGTCATCACTGTGTTTCCCTCTTAGCGAGTCCAGGAGCAATTTGAATCTGTATTGAAAAGGAAATGTAGTAAATTTAATTCAGAATAATATGTAATGGACTAAAAACGTCAGGCAGAGATTATCTTAGTTGGTAAACCAGACCAGAGAACTACAAGATCTGTTAACTGTCAAACTCATTAGAGAGACAATGAAGCGCTTTCCCAATTGTGTGATTTTTCTCCCCTCTGAAAATAGCTATCACCCAAATGATCAAACCATTAATAATACATATTTACATAAACAAAATTCCCATTTATCTGACAAATATTAATGCTGGAGCACCCCATAACTAAAATTGCTATTCAAAGATTATTGTGCCATGAGAGGGTGGAAGGTTGGCAACTCTCCATTTCAGGGAAAGGATCATTACTGTGGTAGATTCCACCCGCTCTTTCCAGAAGTGACCTTGGTCTATGGCTAAGCCATCTGCAGGTCATCACCATGAGCAAATCCTGAACTCTTTACTCATGACTGAACTCCACCTGGGATCCATTTATGCAAGTTTTTATGCTTCAATAAATCTGGCCCTTTGCTTCTGTTTGTCCTCTGTTCAGTCCAAACTTCCCAACTGGATAAAAACCAAAGGCATCCTTTTGAAAACCCTCACTGAAAAGTCTTTTCCAAGCATTTTATGAAAAGTTTAAGAGTATGGATTTCAGCACGGGCTCTAAATAAAACAGTTAAGAATTTGGTTTGAATAAAACTCCCTACATCTTTATTGTAAGGTGAACTAATAAAAGTACACTTCATTTCATGTCTTAAGACTGCTAGATATGGCTTCTATAAAGTAATTTTAACAAGTTACGAGCTATTCAACTTTACTCACATGTAACAGGTTCTTCTAAAGTTCTATAAAGATGACCAGAGGGCTGGAGCACCTCTCTGTGGAAGACAGGCTGAGAGAGTTTGGGTTTTTCAGCCTGGGGAAGAGAAGGCTCCAGGGAGACCTTATAGGGCCTTCCAGTACCTAAAGGGGGTTTATAAGAAAGATGGGGACAGGCTTTTTAGTAGGGCCCGTAGTGATAGGACAAGGGGGAATGTTTTTAAACCAGGAGAGGGGAGATTTAGATTAGCTATAAGGAAGAAATTCTTTACCATGAGGGTGGTCAGGCACTGGCACAGGTTGCCCAGAGCAGCTGCGGATGCCTATCTCTGGCAGTGCTCAAGGGGGCTCTGAGCAGCCTGGTCTAGCGGAAGGTGTCCCTGCCCATGGCAGGGGGCTGGAACTAGGTGATCTTTAAGGTCCTTTCCAACCCAAACCATTCTATCATTCTATATAACTGTAAATATAAACAAGCAAACTCATGGCAGATTTACAATAATTTTGCAAATGGTATTAAACATACCTGTAAACAATATAGCTGAAAAAAATATCTGAGCCTATTCTAGATGTAGTAAACCACTGGTAAAAAAACCCCAACAAAATTACACCTAACAACTTGAAGAAACCAAGATCATTTCCCTAAATGCTTGAAAACCATCTAATCATTAAAAGAACCAACACCTTGCAAGATCACTGACCATATGAAGGTTTGGTATCATGGTCATACTGGAAATTATCAGTCTATGTGTCCACTTCACAATCAAGGCTTCCATTAGCTCTACTCTTCTCCCTACACCACTGATTTACTAATATGGAATTTCCTTGCTTCTGTGCCCTGTCGTAACAAATTAAGGCAGGCTAAAAACAGTAGCTATGTCTGGATTTACAAAGACTTGGCTGCAAAACTTCCAGTTACCTCCAAGTTACTCTTGCCAGTTCTCCTGGATGCTCTATACCTGTAGAAGTCTCATCCTCTGACCCTTGAGTTTCCTTTAAATTGAATGAATTTTTTTTTATAGCAAATTGTAGGGTGGAAGTGTGAAAAATACTTTTTCTTTTCAAAGTACCTACAGAGTTTTAGGTTTGGTTTCTAATGCATGTAAATTGAAATAATTGTCATTTATATAGTCCAGAAGTTTTGTTTTTAACGGCCTGTAGTGCACCATTAGTTTTACGTGCTTTTATGCACTGGCTTGACTTAAAACCAGTCTAGCTGTTTCGTTACAAATGGTTTTAGTTTCCAAGTAAACTAAGTGGCAGAGAAATTCAAAACATACTGAATTAATTTAAAATACTAGTATCCACAACTGGCTCTAAATCAAAAAGAATTACTCTAGACTTAGAGAGTTTTATTTCTGACAGTTCTGATTTTTAAAATATAGTCAAAACATACTGCATATATTCACTTACTTTAAAACAGCAAATCAATGACACAGGGATCAATGTATTCCTTTTCGTCCCTTGTGTTCAAAACATTTCTTGATACAGTAGAAAATGCTTGATTTCTTTTCCCTTCCATGCAAAAATAATCCTGTAAAGGCACTCTTCATGTCCCAATGTCTAACCACTTTGTTAAACTTTTAGATCCTGCTATTAGATAAATCAGATTTCCTAGCGAAGATCTAAAGCTGCAAGCATAATTTATCTTCAGTTCACTAGTGATGTGGGCAGTTACTATCTTGGGACCAGATCCTGTAAACCTGTGCATGAATAACCTTACCCATAACAGCTGGTCCAGCAATGACCATTACACTGTTCATGTGAGTGAGGGTGTGTCGAATTGCTCTTTGGGGTGGAAAATGTTTGCAGGGTACCTGTCTTGATTTTCTAACAGAAGACAGTAGAAAGATTGCACAAAGAAAGAAACTATTAACCAGGAATATCAAATCGTCATGAGATGAGTTTTTACATCATTTTCCCCTGCTATACTAAACATGCCCCATAGTTGCAACAAGTCCCAACTTAATGCTCTTAGCTACAAACACTAATACAGGGCACTTTGCAACTGATGTCAACAGCAGGGTGACGCAGAATAGCATGAGGAATTTTCTGCAAAACTGGCTCTGCAAACAACATCATCTGAGGTGGAGGTCAGTGCGGCCCTCCTGCCACGGTCCCAGGTGAAAGCAGCACTGAAGAGCAAGCAAGCATAGCCCAAGGCAGGGCTTCTGACGACTTATGACGCGGCTCATAGATTGCAAACTGGCGTGGGGAAGGTACCAAACTCCATGTCAGGTGGTTGCCAGGTGTCTGCACCCACATTTCAAGAGCTCATGCTCCTGTCATGGCAATGAGCACTGGAGCCACACCATGCCACCTTGCAAGTCATAACAGGAGCGTGCTGGCACTGGGTCACCAAGGTCCCATTTTGGTGACCTTGGCTTGCAGAGATGGAGAAAGCTTCCAATGTAGCATTTGCATTGTGATTATTGAGTCTCAGAGAGGCCACCAAGGAGACAGGACAGATCAGTAACCCACAGTCATTTCTTGTTGTAACCATACTGCTTGCCTGGAGGCTAGCCAGCAAAACTCCATTTAATGGTGCCCTTACACAAACCTCTATGTTACCCTGCTTCATCACTTCATCTTGGCATTTGCTGCTGTGCCTTTTCGCATGTAACACCTCCAGGATTTGACCCACACAGAGGCTACTCCCACAGCCCGTCCCCTTAACCTTTCCAGGAGTGTTAAGAATTTAATGTTAATAATGGCTGTCCACTTCAGAAAGGGTTGTGGAGACTGGTGTGTAAGAGGTCATTATTGTTTAAACACATTTGTTTTGCCTTTCTCCTCAGAAACTTTAAATTAGAAGAAGTTTCCTAACACAGAATGCCCAAACTGACAGCTTTAGGATGTGTGAGAAAGACACAGTTAATTTAGTGCAAAAGATAAGACATTTCATTGGGGAAGCACTAATACCAGGCCTATTACCCCTCAGTGTCATTTCAGATTAGCGTACTACAGAGAAAGGGATTCTAAATCTTTTTAATTGAAAAATATTTGTCTTTTTCTTACTAAAATAAGTTTCTGCCTAGAGGTTTTTAAATTATTTCTGAATTGCATCTGATTTCTGGACAGTTTATCAAAAAAAGGAGGATGTGGTTTGTCTGTTGTCTTGTTAATTTATGTCAGACTAGAGAAAGGAGAAATGTTATTTCCTTAGTGACCCAACCGGAACAGTTACATAAAGAGATGATTAGAAATACAAGTCCAGACATATCTAACTTGCTAAGATTTGCCAGCTGTCACAGACACATCCACATGTGTGAATACATATGTATACATGTCATAATCATGCATGCAAAGCAGAGGGATAATTATCCAAAACCTGGTTGACAGAACAGTTGAGAAAAGAACTTCACTTGACTTCTCTTTCCCTTTTTCTGGCTGAAAGTTTGAAAAGCATCAAACCCACCAATTTTAATCCACACAGGTTGATTCATAAGCCATGAAATGACCTCACAAAAAGGAGAAAATAACAAATATCCTTTTACCTTTCACACGTTCTGAGCAAGAGCTAGAAAAGTGTGATCTGGAATTGCTCAGTCCTTGACCCAGCAAGAGAAGAATTGCACATGGCCTTGGACCAGCCCCCTTTTCTCCCAAATCTGAAGAATGAGATTAGAAGCAAAGTGCTTGCTTGGACTGGCATAGGCCTGACCTCAGGAGCCTCCCAAAAAAGCACAGTTCCCTTCAGCATAGATGACATGCTGGAAGATTTCAAAAGCATTAAACAGAGGCAGTTAATAATATATTTAGATGTTCTTTTAGCTAAAATGGTGCCTTATTATCTATTTTAAAGGTCAAATGCAAAGGCTTAAGTGCGCTGTAATTTGGGGGGAGGGGGGCAGCATATTTAAAATGGCACACTCTGCGGGTTGATGTTTCTGTAGAGATACAGGTTTTGCCCACAGTCTTTTTCCTTGAAACGCCTTCCAGCCAACTGTAGTCTTTCCACTTCTCATGCTTGCTCAACTGTAGTCTTTCCACTTCTCCTCGTGCTTGCTTAATGGTTGTGTTTCCTCTGATCTTTGCTGAAGAAAAAATATTTGCCTTTTCTAATTCAATCCTTAGCCATTGTTTTCCCAACCTCTAGTTCTCAAGAAATATGATTTCTTAAAAAAAAAAAAAGTCTAATTAAGCCATTCATCAAACTTTTCCAAGTGAGTAGAGTGACAAATTAGCCCTATCTTCCAACAACAACCTGATGGATGGGAAGATAAAGATGCAGAGGCTGTTATTTTAGCTGGAAGCTCTCTACTATATCAATTGTTTGGCCCCAAGCCAAAAGACCCTAAGAGTTGACAAGAACTAATGATGGGTCCACGAAGTTTATGCAGCGTGAGACCTGACATCAAAGGAATCTGCCCTTATTAGCACTATCTCTCTGCCTTCTTCCTGGAAAAAACACTCATTTGTTTTTTTAAAAATTTTTACTTAACCATCTTACTCTTTCAGTAAATGGAAAGAAAATGCAAACTGTAAATAAATTTGCACAATAATATATTGCTGTCAAGTTGCGCTTTTCTCTATAAATATGAAGTATCGTTATGACGTTACTTTTAAGTCCACCAAGAGAGTCTAAGACAGGTAGACTGCAAATAACTTTCTCTAGAAGTCTTTACCTTTACGCCATTCCGTCAGAAGACCCGGGCTCCCTGACAGCCTGTAGGTGTGGAAGCAAGCATGGAGTCCTGGCCAGGGGAAGTCACTCAACTTCAGTAGGGTCCGGACCCCCAAAACTGCCCCAGATTGTAATCCACTGAAATCAGGTGTACAGAGGGTGTTGCAGAGTCAGAACCAGAATGCCTAAAGTTTCCTTGGATTCAGAGAGGGAGTGGTAAAATTCATGGAAGAAAAATCTATCAAGAGTTGGATCAAGCCCGCACCACCACTGGGTCAGGAAGATCGTAAGCCATGCAGCCACAGGATGCCAGGAAAGTATTCAGGGGAAATACCACTATCTGCTTGTGTATATTTACACTTTGCCTGAATATTCCCTCGGCCATTTTAGGATACAGGGTTTTGGGCGAGGTGGATCTTGGGTCTGACACAGTTCTCTTATGTGACAAGGTCACCTTCAAAGTTTGTAACTTACATCCTTCTTTCTTCTCCCTATGATTTTTTAATATGCCTCCATTTTTACATGTAATGGAGACCCTACATACGAGATAGAACACAATTACTACTCTACCGGAAAGCAAGAAGAGAGGATGTAATGGCCAGGATGACTTCTAAGAAAAAACAACAAACAACTCTTCTGATACATGATTAGAAAAGTTTGACTGAAAACAAGCCATTTCTGCAGCTACTATATGTTACTGGGAGCTAGAAGTAAAATCCATATATTTTTCACTGGGAAACTATTTAAAGATTATTCTTGATGTCCCATTTTTAATTACTTTTCTCGTGGAAATAGAACAATATTCAACTTACTACCAAAACTGTAGCATTGCTTTATAAAATCCAGTAGTTCTGCACAGCTGAATATTCATATACCTGATCATCTTGATTCATCTTTTCAACAGAACATTTTTACAGTATGGAATTAAAAACAATAAAGCAATGAAAAGAAGACAGCATTAGGAGTCAGTACAAAGCCATATTCAGCACATCCTACAGTATTCTACCTTTGTTCTTCAGTCGGGACTTAATAGTACGTGTTGAAGCAGCACTATACAAAACTAGGGCATGTCATCAATCTTGACCTTTCCTGTGTCTCAATAAAATGCCCCATATTCATCCTTCTTCTGTAGCTACCTATCCATCAAGCCGCTTACTCCAAGTGAAGAATAAGTGGCTTTGCCCTCATGGCATTTTCCTTTCTTGTTACTTTTCAAAGGGGGGCATGCCATTTAATCTGCCATGCTGCTTTTTAGCCTGAGACATAAAGGTGATTTACATTGCTTCATCAGCTGCAGGAATGTCCAGCAGCTCTGATGTTTTGGGGGGAAATAAGAGAAAAAAGAGCTTGGAGTACACAGGGTCAAACATGAACGATCATGGAAAGAACACAAGAGAACTTTTTAATACTAAAACCTTATTTAGCAACTTCAAAAACAAGGAATTAAAATTCTGGTTAGGAATACAATGTGAACCATGCAATACCATAGTAATTCAATTTTTTTCTTCCTCCCGATGTGTTTGATATCTTTAAGTACCTAATGTACTTTCTTAGCTGTTCATTGATAATAGGACTGCTTAGGAACCACGTTGTGGGTTCTCTATATGCCATTCACTTGCAACACTTTGGATGAAACTGTAAGGAAAGAATGCAGTAGTTGAAGTTTTCTACTCAGAACTGTATTTTTCCAATAAAAATAAAGCCTAAGTATTACAGCAATATGCAATTCAGCGTTCAAATGTCATTGCTTCTAACTCAGGAAGGGAACTCCTTGAACAAAGAAGCTTAAATGCAATTTGGCTGGAAATTCAATGTTATTCAGCAAAAGATCAGTACTGAAGTTGCCAACAAACCAAACTGTCTGCTTGCTTATAATTAGCAACATGGTCATTGTCTGGCTGCCCTGGCATACTGTAAATATGCCTGGGCAGACTGCATGATTTAAGATTGTTTAGAAGACAGTCATTCATTGTCTCAAGAGACAGGTAAACCAATTCCTCCCTTAGTCAATTAGCTTGGCTCAGGGGGTAGTGGCTACAACTCAATCCTATTTAGCCTTTCCTCAGTAAACAAAAGAAAGGATTTTTCTTTTCTTTAAATATGGCTGCAATTACTGAATATAGCAAGCTCATTCAGAACTACAAGCATCAGATTTTTCAAAGTCTTACACATTTACCAAACATTTTAGCAAACAAAGTTAAGAAATCTTGTTCTACAATTTACACTTTATGACACAATTCAATGGAAGACTTCAAAACAAGTTTCCTCCAAAATAAGTAATAACCAGAAACTTATTCCACCCTTCACTTTTCTTTTATTTGCCAGATGACCAGTTTGCTTCACTTCCTTTCCACAACTTTAGAAAATACAGCAACTCTGTACATGTACAGTTTCTGCCTGGAAGCACAGACTTCAGCAGTTAAGCCCAAGTTAAAACATAAAGTCATCTTTCATTTCTACTTTAAGATAATATTTAATCTCTTAGGGCTGAAGGATACACACAAAGTTTGCCAATAAATGTTGCCTAGTAGATTTTGAGGAAAATAAGGCTGGCAAAACAGAACTGAAAAACAGATGAACAAACCGCCATGCTGCTACCAAAGCTACAGAGAGAAGTGCACAGATCAGGCTTGTAAGAATTAATGCTTTTCCATTGTGCCTGTAGAACTGAATGGAAAGACAGTAAATTAATTCAAGTGCAGATACTGTTCAGCTATGGCAATCGGAATACAGATTTCAGCCACCAAAGGGTTCCAGTTTTCACTTGTCTTGATTTTTCCTTCTTTAAACCATGTTAATATTATGTCTTTTTTCAACTTAAATTTATTTCAGTCTCTGGTGTTAGGAATAGCGTCTGATTTTAAAACAACTTTCACAAGAGCATTAAGAGAGAGATTTTGCTTACTAAATGATGCACAAAGAGAGTAATGATTTTAGAGCTGTATGTCCTATTTTAGCTATTTCCACTATCAGGAAAAGATGGGTTGACTTACTTGTATGTTACAAAAATAGTCAAGGATCTTTAAACAAAATCAATCTCATTGAGCTGAACAGTAACTGAGAGGTGTAGTGTGCTCACAGCATAACCCAGTTAGGTGCCTATCCTGGCAGTGGGAGCAGTAATACCATCAGAGCACACCCACGGTGTATTTTGCCCAACACAACATGGGAATTATTGAGAAGCTCAAAAGCTTTTCTTTAAAAAGCATCATTCAAGTTCTAGGCCAAAGAACTTCAGTGAGGATTTTTGGTGAGCTTTGCTCTGTGGACTTGAAAATAGGGACCTGAAGGAGAAGACGTAGACCAATAAATGAGACACAAAAAGAGGCGGAACAGGAATGATCAGAGATGTATTTGAAAGGATGGAGTGAACTACAGCTGCTCAAGATAGAGAAAACTGAGAGGCTGCATGCCAACACTGAAAAATATATGAAAATTAGGAAGGTGTAATAGTTTCTTGATTATGAGCTTGATTTGGGGTAGGACAATGCCCAAATGACCTCTGAGGCGCCTTTCAGACCTTAGTGAAGGCATATGCTACATGAGAATAAACTTCCTGTAAGGTTCTGGAAGCATTCAGTAAAAGCAGACAATAGCTTCAACTACAGCTTAAAGTCTTTTAGGATGGTTCACAAAACAGAAGCCACAAGTTTACCACAAAAGTTACATTTTTATTGTTTACTTGTATTGGTTTGATCCCTAGGAAACCTGTGTACTTTCTGGGAAAAAAAGGCCTGAATTTAAACCATTCTAACAGCCTGCAGAGATGCGGTCTTTGCTTTATTTAAAACTTTGTGGTTTGAGTCTAGGTGCTGCCAGTCACTTCTGCTCTTCTGATAACATGTAAACCCCTGTGAGTATCTCCATCATTGTAATCATTGTTAGAATTCGATAATTAAATTTATTATACCTCGTTTATTTTGTACTATTTGCTATTACTGCTAAGGATGAATATTAGCTATTCTGCATTTGAACTCTGTTTTCTGCACAAAGTCCCGCGTGCTGCTAAGGTATAGTTAGCTATTATAATGCTCAACTGAGAGCGTCAAAGCCTTTAATACAGTCCAATAACTTCACTAGGTGGCAGTGGAGAGAAGTACTACTTTATACAATTTGCTTTTTTAATAGGACAGGGAAACATCCCAGTAAGTATTGCAATTTATTAGTGTTGTCTGTGTTAATGCTAGATCACAGGCAGCAATGTTTTCACCCACACAAAAGTCTGGGGGCTTCTGCCCGGTTAACTCCCCGCACAAATGTGTGCTAGAGCACAGACACGCACTTTTCCAGCGCTAACAGAGAGCTGCAGAGAGCAGCATATACTCATCTCCAAAGGTCTGTGTCACAATTGCTCTTTCTCTATCTTCATATATATGAACAAATGTCACATTTGTATTGTCACAGTCACTAAAGCAATCCCAGAGAAAGAATTAGTACCATTGTGCATTAACCATGGCCAGGACTAGAAAGACAGGAAAGCTCTTCCCTCCCCTGTGCCTGCTCTGCTGTTGGTGGAGTAACAGACTGGATGTAACCCGGCGCAGATTTTTAGGGAAGGGAATGGAAGGCTTTGATAAATGAACGCTGACAGTTTTCTAGAAGCACGATACAGCTTCACGTCAAGGGCATGAACAATTCTCTCATAAGCTCAACTGTACCATGGTCTTTCCTGAAACAAAGTCGGAGACTCCATCCCTCAAGGAATCATAACACTGATGCTAGAAATACGATGAAGAAAAGGAGTGAAGGGTAAGAATGAGTAAGCGAGCGATTTGGAGAGTGAAGAATACTCTCTGTATTCAATAAAATACCTTTCATTCTCAACTCTTTACAAATACATGTTTGTTGGGAGAACTTAGTGCCTTTACAGATGGCTCAAGAAACAAAGCATAATTTTTCAGACTCCTGACAAAACACTTCAAGCTGCTAGTTCTGTACCTTCGAAGCTTCAACACCTTCAAAAATTCAGTCTTTTGAATACAGAGAACTGATGGCTGCCAGTTTTCCTTAGAAATTAATACACTTGAACAAAAAGAATAAAACAGAGAAGAGTGGATGATTTCAGCCAAGATCATTACTTCAATTAAAAGTTTATCAGAAAAGTTCTCCAGAAACTATGAAGTTCTCTGGCTTTACTTCCAGTGTTCAGAAACCACAAATTATCATTTAGTACAAGAAGGAGATGAAAAATGTTTGGTTTCTTCTAGCATCAGTTGTAAAAAAATATATTTTCTAGGGTTTGTTTCTTGCTTTTGGAGAAATGTTATATGTAAAAAATCAATTCACTGCCTAAATCACACTTTTCTATACTACGTCTTGCCTTTATCTTAACGATGTCCAAGACTTTCCCCTTAGAGAGTGATACTTCGTCCTCTGACATCTCATCTGCTTGCTCACCAAACAGTTTGCAATAGCTAGCAGAGATTCAGGATATTGCGAGTGATGATAAAAAACAAACCCAGTTCTGTTGCAAGTGACTTCTTGACTTATGCCTGCTAAGCACAAATCTCCATTCAAAGGCTTGAACTTTTAAAGGCATAATTCCCTATATTTATTTTTGTGTAAATATGAGCAGATGAGAAACAATTCCTTATGGCATTCATTCTGTGAGATTTCCCTTACTTTTCCTCTTCACTGGCTGTTGAGAAACAGAAATATATGGAGGTGCAAAGCCCCAGGGTTTCGTTAGTGACGCAGTGGGTTGGATTCTCTGCTCTGCAACTTGCACACGGCTCCGGTCAAACAAACATACACAATACACCAGGCTGTCAGATACAGTTCAACTTGTTGCCTAAACCAACCTGATAAAAAATAAATGACTGCTCCCCAAGCATCAAGAGGCAGGTAAAAATAAGGAATGAATTATGTAGATTCCTAGGAAAAAAATACATGTCAAATTAGCTCAGTGGATTTCCCCAAATGGAACTATTGTAAACAGATAGCTACAACTTTTTATGTTTGTGGGGCTAAATACATTTGGCAGAAACACAAAAGATCCACATGACAAAACAGCAATGCAACTTATGCTCCCTCCAACCCCAGTTACAGGGAAGTAATTTGCTTTTATCATTAGACAGCTTCATGCTGGATGCCCCGGGATGACCCTGATACGCAACGAGACAGCCAGGTACCCTGGTAAAAAGCCAAAAGTCCTCTCAAACAGCCTAGATACTGACAAAACAGTCCTTTTAGTTTATAAAGAGGAACTGAATGAGTGCAATAAACTCTTAATTTAACTTTACATGAGAAAAATTTCAACTGCAAAGTCAGGATAACCGTTACACCTTATCCTTACCCCTTTCCCCCAAAACACACTCGTAAGTCAAGGCACTGTGGATTTGCCTGGAAGCTGGGCCATCATGTTACTCTTAATTAAGTAGCCTTAAAGTAAGTGGCCAATCAATACTGATTCATAAGGGTCTCACTGCAATAAGTCATCACAATGTCTTAAGGTGCTACTGATGTGAATATAATACCTAGACTTGCTCTTTCCACGTTCAGGTTAAATCATGATTATGAGTGGAAAAGAATACTTACCTAGCTTTTTTCTTCCATATAATGTACATCTGACTCTGTACACAGCAGCTTCTCTTCCTTTTCAAAACTCTGCAACTATTTCCCAGTCTATTTCTCTTCGCAACACTTGAATTTTGCAGTACCGCAAAAAAAATGTAGTGACCTACTTTTTCCTGAGAAGGAGGACTTGCATGACGGATAATGATTAAATCTGACCATAATCTGCACAACGCACTGCTTGGAATGAGAACTGAAAACTGTCTACAATCAATTAAATGCGTATCAATATCTAAGTTAAATTCATCTAACTCTGAGTAACTTGCTCAGATTTCCTAGGAGTTCAAGCATGTTTGGTTTTTTTTTTTTTTATAGAGAAGTAAGGGTTTAACTTTCCAGTGTCTATAGGTGATTTTGCCAGAGCCTAGTTAGCTGATTAGACTATAATCTAGCAGTAGCATTAAGTTTTCTTTACTACTGTTTGATTTTCTACGGTTCTAACACAACTGAAATGAAAGAAACTGTCTTTTATACACCCTCTCTCTACACTTTGTGCTTACAACATACAAGTTTCTACAATTTAACAAAGTCCATGTGCTCATTTTGTAGCAGAAGTACAAACTTATTACAAGTAGTATTTATGTGGAAATGTTAAAAGAGGAAATAAACACATGAGAACAAATTGTGTATTCAGTCACGTAACATTTTTTGGCTCAGTTCAGGTTGCACAGTCATGCAAAGCAACTCCTTTTCAATTGCCTGTTATCCCACACTGCACAGTTAGTATAAAACCTTTATCGCAAATCTCCTAAAGGCGGGGGGATCTGCCCTCACGTGCAAATGCATTGATAACTAGACGACAAGAAGAGGTTGATGCATGATAATTATTTTCTTCTCCTTCCTTGGCAGTGAAGTAGCTGGAGGCAGGATTAGCGCAAGTTCCACCCAGCTGCAGACCCAGGACAACCTGCCATGTAGACCAATTCTCAACAGGCAGGCGAGTAATTTCACAATGGATTATACTCCTGTCTTTGCACTGACACAGATCAAATATTTGCAAATGAGATGTTCATTACTTCGTTATCTTAGAAATCAGCATATTCTTTCTTGAGTCTGCCCTGCTGTCACTATTCAGCCAAAGTAACCAGAGATCTCAGTGATACTTTAAAGCCTTTCAGTTATCAGATGGTGGGTGTACAAGCTATTTTGATTCCTCTCCAGGCCACCCAAAAAAAATCTGAAATTTGAAGCTTATTTAAAATGACTGCATATTTGTACAGCAATTGCACTATGCCTTGATTGGCTTCTGAAGCTTAAGTAACAGTGAAACAGAGCTAAGACAGTGCTAATTTACAAACTGACCTAAAGTGTTATGCATCGGTAAATCCTTGACCAAAGTGGATCACAGCAGAAAACCCTGACGGAAACTTAGTAACAACATAAGTAGTGGAATAATGAGGAGGTATCAATCCAAGCCCAATTCTCTCTTAGAAATATATTTCATATCACAGCCTCTCATTCCTGCTCAGATTTGTATTATTTTTTCTAGATAGTGGTTAAAAGGGGTATTTGAGGTAGAGAAACACATAGCTTATTTAACTTTTTTGCTGCCCTTTTCTTTCATCAGCCACAAAAACATGCAGCACTGTGTTGCTTGCTGTGGGCCGTAGATGTGAGTTTTCAGCTTGTACAGTCACACTCTCTTTGTGTTTACTATGCAAAACAGTTATAACAGTATGTGGGAATGAAAAGCCATCATTTTTGTGAAATTGAACGAATTGTACAAATTTTACTTCTGAATTGCTCTGGAAACTTGAAATTGTGACATAATTAAGAAACCCATTCAGATGTCTTTCCAGTCTTTCATTTTCTCTCTTTGATGCATTTGCCACTGGGTCTTTCACAGAATATTAAGCTTTCCATATGGTTTCATTTACATTTCTAAAGCAAGAGACCTAGTTTGCCATCGTGTGTAGTTTATGTCTCAATTGTAGGTCACATCTAACTAGGGGACATCTAGAAAATGAAAAAGTCCTAGCACCTCTGTGGTTAGCCCTGCTGAATAATTGCTGCAGTAGCTGAATTCTGCTGTACAGATGTTGGTAATTTGCTATTGAAAACCACCAGTATCAAACTGTCAGAGTCAAGAAATGGCTTTAATTATTTCCTCCCTGGAGCAGTAATAGCCATTACTTGAATACTGCCAAAGCTGGAACGTGTTTCTGCTGGTGATTTCTTAGCACATTCAGTGAAGGTAGCTTACCTGCACTTGCCAGCCGCGCTGCTGTCGTAGATTTGCAGAATGGCACGATTGCTTTGGCGAGGGCTGTATCATCTGGAGACCACCTTTGCGATCTTGTTATTTTCCCTGGCCACCAAAGACTAACATTGTTTTTCTGCTTCACCGAGTACTGAAAATAGAAAATAAATCATACAGAAAGCTCTTGGAAATAATGAAACAGAAAAAAATCTTTTCTGGAAGGGAAAAATTAAATAAAAAATCAGAAGCTACAGAGAACTCGGTGGAAAATTGCACTAAGAAAGAAGGTGAGGTCAGCAGGGCTACTGCAGGAGTCTCCTTGTCACTCTGCATGATACTGCCCAGGCTCTCATTCCTACTTGCAGCAATGGGCATAAATAAAACCACAGACAAAACCACACAGCTTAAAAAAAAAAAAAAAAAAAAAAAAAAAAAGAGCAGGTTGAAATATTTTTAATGATTTACAGCAATTTTAACATTATTCTCTGTCCTGCTTCTAATAGATCCAAAACCCAGAAAAAATAAATACTGATGTTAATGTGAACATTTCCAAGGAGCCTACAACGGGCTCTGGCTCATGCTTCAAAAGAAAATGTAAGCCCTTGAAAATAATTCTTGGGCTAGGACTTTTTATTCCTCGTTCCCATGCTGTATCGATCTAACCTCTGCACCCCAAAAGTTATCTTGCCTCTGAAGTGGGATGAGGCTTTTCTCCCTAAATGATTGCAGGGCTTTTTGTCCCTCTGGCAGAGAGTATTAACAAGGGCTAAGGCAAGTTTTTGTGAAGTCTGGAGGAGTTTGTCTCCTAGAAGAGCAAAAAATCATTGGGATGTTCATGCAAGAGCCATGCCCTTGGCCAGCAATAAACTGTTCCTCCTTTGAAGTGCACGCTTCAGATATTCGTGCATATAGAGACCAAGCGTGTTTTCCCACAAGCAGTAAACTTTTCTTCTGCTGTCTGCACGTCACAGACTGACTGGTGCAACACTGAAAATGTGGCATTAATGGTCTGGGTTGCTCAAGAAAGAAGGATGGAAGGGTGGCAGAAGCAAAACATTGCTTATAAAAAAGAAGGAACGCTATAAGGAAAACCAGTCTACAGAAAGATGTTGGGGTCCCTTTGGAAATATTCACCAGCCTAAGAGTCTTTAAGTCATTAAGAACTCACCTCTAAGTTGTGCAATATGTTTGCTATTCATTTATCTAATGTTCATAAGCACTAGCAAGGAAAAGGTCAAGGAATGTTTTAACTACAGCCAAATAAAAAATTGGTTTTTTTATTTCCTTTCTTTTTAGGTCAGCAATAAAAAATAAAATCTTGAGAAAAAAACAGGAACATTATCAGTAACTAAAACAAGCAGCTCGGAAAAGCGAGAAGAAAAATAGGTTTTCTTCACACCCCACTGAAATAAAGACCTACAGGTTCTGTTGAGTTTTTGATCAGGCATTAAGATATTTTTCCCAACCAAACTCAAGCTTCTGCAATGAATTCTTCTGTGAGGCGATCACTTCTCATAGCGGCGATTACTACTGCTATTATACCACAGCAATGACAGCAAACACTATGTGTCATCATAGGCAGTTTGACCATTAATGAAAAAGATTGTACTACTGGTTAGTAGAGGTTTGTGATCAATAGCTATTACACTTCTGCTCTTACCCCTCCACAATAGCCAAGAGCATAAATAATAATGAGTTATGAAATGTTCTCTAGTGTCTCCGCCTGGGCAGGAACTGTTCCGATTGCAAACAGGCATGTCTTGCGTGTGGCATATCTTAGCCACGAAATTGATATCTATGTACAGAGTTTGGTGTCATCGACATTCAACTCACAGCTGAAACTATTTTGGAGTTTTGTTAAGAATGACAAGATTTGATGAATGGAGATTAATGATTAAAATATTTCAGCCTCTCTAAGTCCTCACACAATATGATGGCAAATAAGTCTTCAAAGAGATTTATTTTTGTTCCTAGCAGCTGGATATCTAGAGCCTGCCGTTCCTGAGGGAGTCCCAGAGACCTACTTGATGATGGGAGTGTTTCACAGCTGTAAGAGACTTGGATTGTTAAACAATGACTTGAGCTGTAACATATTTTAGTGACTAGACTCTTAAAACCCTGAGGTTTTCTAATTGCCTACAGCCAGCCTGCTTATCTCTGGAAACCTGTAAGCTCCTATGTTGTAACACGAGGCAGTGAAAGCCCGTCTTGAACATGTAATTCAATTACAAGGAAATTGTTCTGGGGAAAAAAAGCCCACCCCCTTCCACCCTGTTTTTCTGCTGTCAGAGGTGCAGGTGGGCCAGGGGGCTTGCTGGCAAAGGTAAGATGGCACTGGGACCCCTGAGGGCCCCCTGCAAGGGTGCCACTTTTTGAGCGCTGTTGGAGAAGGCACAGATGTGAACAAAACCTCTGATGAGAATAATGGATAAATGGTAGAGAAACTTTCCTCTGGCTCGTGAAATCCTTTCGCAGAGTTCATACTGCAGAGGGATTTGTTCTGTTGTCAGTGGCCAGGGGAACTTCTCTTCAGCCATCGTGATGGTGTCGAAATTACAGCTGTAAGACCAGACCCTGTGCCACCTCTTCAGAGAAGAATACACCTGAAATAGGTATCACTGGCGCCCTATTCGGTGAGGCGTAATGGCATTAATAGTATTAAGGGTCTTTACGATCCATAGAAAAGTATTGCTTGATATTGCTTACACAGGAAAACACGTGTGAAAATTAACGGTTTTCCTACCTACAGAGAAAATGTAATTGCAAGGCAATTACTCAATTCCAAACATTGCCATTTTGAATTTGAAGGAAAATTAAACATGGACGATACCAGAGAAACATTTGGGAAGTCATGACGATGGAAGTTCAGTGTTCGGTAAGGTACTTTTTATGCGCCACGTGCACATTGAGCAATCACTTTGAAACTCATCAAAGATTTAATTACCAGCTCCGTAGTGATCTATATTACCAGGGCCTAATTATTTGTGGAAAATACGCTACATTAACCTACATACGATGGAGTTACAGATTTAAATAACTTAAAAGTATTATAATTAAAATTAAATAACCATAAACAAAATTTATTAATAACATTTTCTAGTTCATATCCCTATTTTTTATAGACTCTATTCACTAGCTGATCAGTATGCCCAAAGTGGTCATTTTCTATCATGCAGTCATAATCCTGGATGGCTGCACTTGTGGATGTAATTCTGCTTAAAAACCAGAGAATCAAACTACACAAAGTTCCAGTACCGTCTTGAAATTTAAAAAAATCTTACGAGTTCCTTACTGTTACAAACGATAAATACATTAATTACTATTTTTAGGAGGTAAAATATCCTCAATTAATCTGGCATCTTTCTAAAACTTAGCTGTTAAAATGTTTAAGAGTTTTCCAAATTTCTTGCTTAGCTTGGTTTTTATTCTGTGGCAAGACATTTTCAGAGATATTGTTTGCATTAAATGCATTTGCATTAAAAATATTATTCTGAAAAATCTAATTTTATCCTTATTTCAGGTAGGCAGTGAAAAGACACAAAAATAAAACCCCACAACACAAAAAGTGACAAGGGTAGAATTAATCTACAATAGAAATAGCTACAGTTCCCCTGGAAAATTAATCTTTTGAGAACTTGATATCTCATTGACATAGAGTAAAATCTAGTATGACATTTTGGGTCAACATGAAGCAGCATTTTGTTAGACAGTAACTTATTACTCTTACCCTGTTCTGACATGCTTTAGTGCTACACATGCTTTTAGCTAGTAATTTTCAGTGAGCATCATGTTGTCTTGCCTCAGTCATATACAGCATCTTGTCACAAAACAATTCAAGTTCTACTTTGATTCCCACCCCCACCTCCCCGAAAAAAAAGATTATGTGGGACATCTGACTTACTGTAAAAAGAATAATTTGCTTATATAGTGCCAGTCAGTTTCCAGGCATCACATTTTATAGGCAGAGAAATCCAATAATTTTGGATGAAAAAAAATTTTCAATAATGCAAATTTTAAAACTGTTAGTTTTCCTGTATCACTATGCCAGAAATCAAACTGCTAGTACTATGCATGTTCGTGGGTGAATAGCCACTGAGGGAATATGGAGAAACTGCAACTCTGAAGGGGGATGTGTAAGGATCCACGTGTAAGAATTAACTGAGCAAAATCAAGTACAAAGTCAAGAATAAAAAAGTTATTCCTGTGAAACAGGGGAGATACTTTTTATGAAACCCACACTTCAGAAATCCCACTGCTTGTTTACGTAGAATGAATAAGTGGAATATCTCACGGCACTTGACTTTAAACATTTTAGAATAAAAGGATCCTTTAGGAGGAAAAATGACAGTCCTGCAGTCTCATGTTTCTCCAGGTACAGTGCTGAACCCAGTTTCACTCTCAGAAAGCCTTAAATCCTTCAGAAAAATCACACTTACTTCTCTATGCTTCTTGCAAAATGGAAGTACTGCCTTGATCCGTGTGGCTGTGCCCGAGGAGAGGGAACCTTTCTGCCTAGGTGGAAATGGCTATGCAGATCTTCTCTCCTTTGCAAGACTTTGACATTCATGAGTGAAAACTAAAACAAATCTTAGGTATTTGGGGATGGAGAAATGGGGGAGGTTCTCTTCACTGGGGGTGACTAGCTACTGCACGTTCCAGTAACTGCTGGCCTTCAGGTCACTCTTCCTCTTAAGTGGTTAAGTAAAAATAGATGTAGATAATGATGAATTTAATTTCCACCTGAAGCTTTTACAGGCTCAGGTCTATAGGGAAGTAGATTCCAGTGTGTCCTCAGCTGCGGAAGGAGAGACAGGTGCAGACTTTAAAAAAAAAAAAAAAAAAAAAAAAGGCTTATTATAATCATTCCTCTTCAACACAGCTGGTTTAACAAGAGCACAGAGGTTTATTTGGACCACGCTCGGAAAATGGGAATTTCCATCTTTTTGTTCTTAATGCACTGTGCAGGAAGGTCACTTGTTCTGGCAGTGGCTAATATCTGACATCTGAGCAGATCCTTAACGGGGGTAAATTGCTGTAGTTCAGCGGTATAAATAGCCACAGCAGCACTCACCAGCTAAGGATCCGCTCAAAAATGCTTTTGATTAATTTCCTGTTACTGGGTTGGTCTTCAAATGCCTCTAGATAACTTCCTGGCAGCGCAGTTAAAACCCCATTCGCAGAGTGGCATTTCCATAGTTTTGCCTTTGATTTGCAAGCCAGCACTCGATGCTTTCTATCGGTCACATTCACCCATCTCTGTTGGTGGCCTCGGCAGGGAGCTGGCTTGAGAACCTTCCCGGTGCAATCTGCACCAGCGCTGCACAGAGGAGCAGCAGCACTAATGCCTCGCATCCTCCATCTGCTGGTTCTTGCCTTATGTATTTACCAGTCTGTGGAGTCCTCACCACATGTAGAGGGACTTCGTGCCCTTCTTCCTCTGGGATGTAGGGCAGGATAATATAAACATGGTGCTCCTTCACTTCCCAGCATACATTTATGGCTTTTAATTCTTAAAGGATTTGTTGTTCAGTTACGATGGCAACTTTTCAGTAGCATTTACATGACCAACAACTACTGATTAAAAAAAAAAGGATAGCCATCTCCACAATATATTTTATGAAATCCTTAAGGATTTTTTTTAATGTGTGGTTATTTGGACTAAAACTGTTCAACTCTAGCATTGTATGGTAATTTGACTTTAAATACGGTTGTAGCACAAGTGGGACTTATAGGCATAAGATCCATTTATTAGAAGCAGGTGAAAAAAGCTGTATTTGAGCAGCAGAAACCAAAATTCACACCGTGTTCTTTTCTACAAGGTTGTAATACCAGGATTATGAGCTCCATTTTTCTGTCACCTGCATGAGTTCTGATGACGTGTAACTAAACTCGGTGAAGCTACTCTTGATGAAGAACACGTACCATCCTCAGGAGAGCCCAGTGCCAGCAAGTGATCTAGTTTTTGTATCCATGCCATGTAGCTGGGATTTTACTTTCAGTCCTGTGTAAAACTTCATGAACACCACAAGGTGGAAAAGGATCATTGCTTCAAAAAATAAGAAAAACTAGGGAAAATAGTAGCAGGAGGAGGGAAGGAGACACTCTTATGGCTTCTCTTGAGTCCCAGTGACCACCCCAGGCAGGTGAAGGGAGGTGGACCAGAGGCAGGGCCCCGGTGCAGTCTTTGCCACCTCTGTTTCCTGGCTGTTACTTCCAACCATTGCATTAGACAAGTAACCAATAGAGACAGGGGTAAGAGGTCAAACAGAAAAAGACAGCACTTCATGCCAGATTTTCGGCCATGTAGTGATAGCGTGGAGATGGAAAAGCGTTCACATCCCAACCTGCCTGTACTCCATCTGTTTGCAACAAGATACTTAGTCCCTGTGTAAGCAGAGGGAAAAGGGATGGGTGGTTTGGTTTTTTTTTATTGCACATTCATGTAGATTTTGAAAGGAGGAAACCAAGCAAGCCAAAATTAAATATAATTTTCTCTTTTCCCCACAGACTTAGTCTGGATGGATGCCAAACCACATTTTGGAGGGGTGAGAAAGGCCCAACATCTGCTTCTGGTGTAACTGTTTGTATCTTCACTCTAGGAAAATTAGGTTTGAAATAATCTTAAATTGTCTGACACCTGTATCCTATTAGAAGTGACACATGGAAACACCTTCAGTGTACTGAATTTAGCACCATGTCAACAGTTTAAAGTTAACAGGAAAAAAATTGGTACTTCGCAGTTTCAGTTGAAACAGATTTGTGTCACTTCACACAATAATACTGCAAGCCCGATCCATAAATGTAACGGGGTTTGAACCAGCAATTCTAGCGTGGTTGGTGTCCTTAGCTATATAGCTGGAATTAAATTCAGCGTGCGCCTCAAGGTGACTGGCATACTGTATGTCGGGCTCGGTGGAGGCACACCCATGGGTTGGATGCCAGCCAGCACCTAGGACACCAACACAGCTACTTCAGGGATGCTTTTGCAGAAGTTCAGCTATGAATCTGAAGTTTAGCAACTTGCAGCATACAAGAACAGTGTGCGGGTCCTGTCTTACTTGTCTCAAGAAAGGGAGTAAAATTCCTGTGACAGCAGATGAATCCTGCACAGCATGGAGGTTTGCTAGTATTTGGACACTAAGGAAAATCAAAAGAATTCTGAAGTCAGGCAACTGGTTTTGCTATATTGCCTGTGCACTTCTCACAGTGCAGATGCCAAAGGGCATGTAAGGATTTATTTAAACTCTCTTCCCAAACCTGTGCAATATTCCATTTGCAAATTCCTCTCGTTTAGGAACAGATCTGGTGACCTCTTCCCAGAGAACATACAGTCAGGAAGATCCAAGTTCATCTGAGAAGGACATTCATTAAAATTCATAAAACTTTATGACTTCCATAAAGTTTATACTACCTAAAAATACATTATCCATTACTAAACAACATCTGTCTTCCCATTCATCTTGAAACACATTCTTTTTTTTGAGAACTTACAATCAATTTCTTTTGAGAGATTGTTTTTTAATGCTAGTCTGAAAGTAAAAGAATCTGTTTTCTTTTTAGACAGTATTGCTTTTCCAGCAGATCTGCATCTTCAATGAGCAACATCTAGAGTCAAGAAAATGGGAAAAAACATTGGTCTTGACTATTTTTCTTTTATTCCTTCCAATTATTTGAGACCATGCGAGCGGTCATTTTATCATGGAAATAGCTGTGAGATGCAACGACAGTATTTACAGAAATGCAGGCAGGTCAAAACGTGTTTTAAGAGTTGGAAATTAGCAAATTAACCTTTGGAAATTTAAAGCAGAAAGCTAATACCAGGGTTTTTCAGTCTGCAGAGATGGGGCAAGACTGGAGGAGGGTGGGGGGGTCCTGCCCCACTGGCACCGATGCTGTGGGCAGCTGGGGAGGCTGGTGGGGAAAAACGGCTGGGGCTGATGGAGGTGCCTCACTCTGCTGTGGGTCCTGTGATGCACGAAATGACTGGCATGATGTCATTCTGGTTGGGAACCTGGGAAGGTGTGCGCAGGGGAATGCCTTCATCTCCCCTTTTTATTTTTTTGTCTAGTGAAAAGATAACAGTGATAAAACTCACAAATCCTCTGTAAGACTTCCTATAGCTAACCTGCTGTCTGTGTGCGAGTAAAATCAGAGCTCATGCAAAGACCAAAAAGTTTAAACACGGGCAAGCACACTGAATTTCAATATGAATTATGGCACGCTAATGAAAAATATGTTAAAAGTAGAAAAATGGGGCAATAATGGAAAGAGAGACCAATAACACTGAACCATTTTCTAGAGAGAAGAAAGCATGCAGGACCCTGTTATAAGAAAGAGCGTCAAGTACAACTTCAGGCTTTTTAGGACCAGCCAAGCAGACTCCCTATATGGTATGGCACTAGCGACACTAAACAAAGGATAATACCTAATATTTTACATGCACCCATAGCTGAAAACTATCAGGGAAAACCTGCTGAAACCTGTTTGAGGTGGCATTTATTCTAAGGGATTCTAAGCTCCCGTGCCACAGCCTGGTTTGGGAACAGTTTAATGAAAATTGCTCCCACGGTCTTCCTTCGGTGTAAAATTCTGAGCTTAGGAGAAAAAAAAAAAACAAACGAATAGACCTCCTGCAAGCTTCCCAGGAGAGAAACTGATAAACTGATATAAGCAGAACGTGTGCGTACATCAGAGGAACAGCTTTAAAGCAACACGAATTTGAACAGAGGAGGCTCACAGCTACATATTGCAAACAGCCTTCAAAAAGGACATTACATGGTAGGACCCTACCCCCAGAAGGATGCTACAAATCACATACTTGAGTTATTAAACAACAGCAACGGTCTGAAGGGAACAGCATAAGACAGGCAGCAATTCTTCATTGGGAACATCTAATTAGAGGCTTTATCTTTCTAAAGTATTTTTGCCTATTACTGAAATAGATAGGAGAAAATAATGTGCCTTGTAAACAGCTGCTTTACTTCAGGTCCACAAAAGAAAAAGCTTCAAACAAGGTGCGAACATGAATTCAATAAGGCTGCAATACTGCTCTCCCTGTATTTTGGTTGTGTTACAGCTGAGGTTCAACTGGAATATGAATGCAGAGCCCTGCTATTCAGATGTGCAAATACTGATCCCGTCCCAATATCGGGATAAGCTAGTCCCGTCCCATGGGCAGCTTGGCCTCTGAGACAGACTTTAGCTGCTGGCAAAGGTCCTTCCACACATCCCACAACCTGTTTATCCCAGCTGAGATCTCTGTAAAGAGCTAAATCAACAGATACACACTTCAAGTTAACCACAGGCTGTGAAACTCCAAACTGGAAGGCCAGCGCAGCCTCCTCGCATAGCCCAACTCCCACCCTTGAACTTTCAGAAGTCCATTTTCCCTTGGTACTTCCGATTTTAAATGCATGAGCCCTCTTCAAAGTCTTTGCAAGTTTTTGTCCTGCAAAAAATATCCAGTTTTGATTAATCCTGGTTGGACCTTGCTATTGCAACTTGACAAACATGAAACAAAAAATAACAGTCAATAGATTTTGAATGCAAATCCCACATTTGTCCCTGAAGAAGTACACCATTCTTTTAAGGATGGACAATGTGGTCTTATCCCAGCATTTCTGTCCCTCTTTCAGAACATAATTAAAACAAGGATCTGCTTATCTTTTCCTTTTCGGTTCATGACAATGTAACTTCCTGCAAGAGCCTGATCGGTGGCTGATACCGTCACCTGATCTGAGCAGGAACAGCCTGGGGACTCTGCTGTGAGACAGGAAAATAGCCAGCTGGAAACCTGCACAGAGGAGGTGCCAGCTTCAGTCACCCCCATCAGTCCTGCTGGCTCTCCTCACGCTTACAAAGACCATAAAACAAACCTAACTCAGAGAAGAGGTACAGGAAAAAGTGTAGGGAAAAGAGGACAAGCAAATCTGGGAACTGAGTGGATTAGTCACTGGTGTCTCGCCTGGGATCTGGGACCTGCTGAAACATTTTCAGTTCAGTTAAGCACGCTCAAGATTTAATATCCTCTTGTTGGTAACTGTTTCACAGTGGCCGAGGCCCAACCACATGTGAAAATGCAGTGCCCTATTGCCTGGCTTTCCCTGTAAAACAAGCAAGGTGCCTGAGCAGCTGGCGTATCTTTCAAGGCACATTTCAGGTATTTGCTTTCTTCAGATTAATAAAGATGTTATTTTCTTTTTTCTTTTTTCTTTTTTTTTTTTTTTGTAGTTCACAGGACTTTTTTTCTAAGAAACACCATGCTCCTTGTGTGCCCTTTGTATTTCAAGATGCCAGAGCTGCTCCCCTTTGAAAGCTTGCTGTAAGCTGGCACGGCTCTGATCCACAGGTCTCCGTGAAGCTTTTGATTAAGCTACACCAGTCTCATTGCTGAAAATCTGCTGTTGTATGTGGAATTATTTATGAAAAACTACATGAGAAATGCAGATTTTACTCCTTATTTAACTGCTACTTACCTTAAAGACAAGATGCATTTGTGTCAGAGGGGCTTTGGGGGAAAAGCAGCTGCATTCTGGCCTCCAGACAGCCCAAATCCCTGAGCATGGGGATGGGCGAAGCTGGCAAGGTCAGCTCGAGGCGTGTTCTGCAGTGTTACCCTGCCCACCACTGGAACCTGAAGCAAAGAAACCAGAACAGAAGTACACACAGAAGGTCAGTGCACCACCCTGCAAGAATGTCTGGATCCCGGCTGGGACTTTGGGACTATTCTTTGTCTTTCTTCAGGAAGCTAACCTTTCTGTAGGACCTACCCAGAAGTGACCATGCCTTTTACAATATAATACAGATACAGCAACAGTAGGCTAAGACAGAGCATCTTCAATTTGGAAAAACTTCTTTGAAGGTCAATGTGATTCTGTTAAATGCAGTAACATTTAAAAATCCATAACGCTTTTCCTAAGATTAGTTTCTCTGTCATATTTCTGAAGACTTGCACTTCTGTATCATTAGCTGTAGGTGTTTGCCAAACACAGTCACAAATAGAGGAACACGGTGACATGCAAGAAACAACAAGCCTAAAGGTAGCCAGGTATGACAGAACAATGACTGGTACTCTGGTATGTATATGTAGCCAATTAAGATGCAGGACTCAAGACACTAACATCTGAGTGGGAGGATGCTGAAATAATCTTTTAAGCCAGAAACAACACTTCATAATCAGAGAGACTTCCTGAAGAAAAGGAATTAATTTCCTTTGGGAAGATTTGTTAATAGTAAGTCTAATAAAGTTGTACGTATCTACAGAGCCTAAGGTAACGCATTGTGAACAGGTTAATGGTTTTGCTTTTTCCACTCTCAGATATCTACAAAAGCAAGCTGGGATTTTTTTGTTGATTTGTTGTGTAATGGCCTTGTGTTTATTTCCTGGCTCTGGGAATTGCTTAGGAAACCATACTGATGAGTGAGGGATTAGGTAACATTAACTTCAGTTCTGTGAAGGCTCACGACAAAGCATGACATGGAAGGGGAGGGAAATGCTTTTTTGCATCAAAAAACGGAATAGGAGACCACAACCAAAATTAGATGCAAATATTAGTTATAATGACACAAGGTGAATATCTAACTGCCTGGCAATTCTCTATCAAACCCCATGTTACTTAAGATATTTATAAATGATTTAGTATAAGCAGTGAAGTAGCCCAACCTGCAGGAGGACCTGCTTGCCCTGTTTCTAAGCATCCCTGAGAACTGGAAGGAATTTCACAAAGACTTAAAGTGTGTCCACAAAAGAAAGGGTCACAGCTTTCAGTAAGTTTTTTACAGCAACTTCCTTGTTAATTTAAAGCCTTCCAGAATTATTTTGCTTTTGTCATCACGCAGTCCCTTTACTGCCTTGTTTAAGCCTGAGGTTACAGCACACTTCACAACCAAAACAATCTCCCCCCGAAAAGCAACCAACCGACTGAAAAAAGGAGCCTGCAACATGTACTGGAGCTGAGGAACAGGATAAGGCAGCTGAGGCTGAGCGCTCCGTCACCATTGCCACATGGGTGCCAGCACCTCAGCCAGCTACCAGGGCTCGCTTGTTGGCCTCGTGTCTTGTTTTGCACATGGTTGTGTTGGAAACCTTACTGCTCGTCAAAAATGACACAAACTACTTTTCACAAAATATCCAAATAAAGCAACTCTTTCATACCACACATAAAGAGACCAAAAGCCTGCCTGTTGCAGCAGCAAAACCACTGGACTGCTGCCCACCCCCTGGCAGCCTTTGCCGAGGGGCCCTCCTCCGCGACCAGGTGGTGCAGGACTGCACCTTGGAAAAACTGTTCAGCTACCCATCCCTGCCTTCCCCTTCCCCAAGTGAGGGTCCTGCTGACTTTCCCTGTCGTAACTGCAAACACATCCCACATGGGAAAGTACTGCAGCCATGTACCAGGCGTATCTGGCTGCGGGCAGCAACTGCTGCTGCATCCACCCATCCCCAGACACCCAGCTATGACATGACCACGACAACCTGCTGCCCTCCACACAAGGAGCAGATACCCTCGCTAGACACGCTGCTGGTGATGTGGCAAGAGCGAGCCTGGAGTATGGGATCTCCCCAGGCCTCATCACTAAGTTATACATGCAAATCAGCCATAAACAGAAAAATCCACACCATATCTCTTTTATAAAACGAGCTACCACATATATGTGTGCCAAAGGTATATGCTATGCTATAGCCGTGTTTCCAACAGTCTCCGGGTCACATCCCTTCTTAGCCAGACGCACGTTTTCAAATACATTTGTAAAGGACTGAAAATATCTGCTTAAATAGAAATGCTGGCTGGTTCAGAGAAATACAAGGAAAACATCACAGCTGTCTTTCACTGATGTGCACAGGAAACATGAATGAATGTTTTACAGAAATTTCAAGCCTACTTGTATTTGTTATTAATACAAAATAGACTTCTAATTTATTGGTTAAAAAGACATACACTGCTAAGGTCAAAGCCTTCTTAAATGCTTTAAAATCTAGTATTGATCATTATCTTACCTCATACATCAAAACTGCCTTTTAACTCGTTCATAGATGGCCCAAAGGCACAAAAACACAACAGAGAGAACTTTCTAAAAGAGCAAAATCTTCTGTGAAACTGAAAAAGTTCCCTCCTCTCTGGTACCGTTAACACTTTCTGATTTATGGGAACGTTACTCAGTTTGTCTTCCAAAAATTTCATTGGATTGGAAAAATGAAAAGATTGCTCACTTTATACTTTCAACAGAAAATGTTAATGACAACATGATTATGGAGAAAAATGCAAACAGGCCAAAGTAAAAATGGACATTTGCAACACTACTGATCTGCCTGATTTTTTTCTACTTTGCTTTCTGAAAGGGTCAAATTAAACCAACCGATCCTACTCACTAACTCAGTGGTGCCTCTCAAAGCAGCGCTTTGAATTAAATTTGAAATAAATATGAATTAAAAGAACTCACTGAACTGGAATTCCAAGACTCACTCCCCGAGTTCATTTGGAGAACATGCATGTCTGAGTAGGGTTGTGCTTTGCCAGCCAAGCGCACGCCTAGCTTTCACAGGATATATTCAGCGCGTATTTGTCTGGCAGAAGTTACTCAGCAATTTTGAGAAACCTGACCACAACGTGTTATCACCAGCAGAGATTTTTCTCCACTGAACATGCAAATGCAACTTTTCCTGAGAAAATGTGGTTTTGTTGCTTTCAGACACAATTTGAGGATAGATTGCTCATACGCAGACAATATGACCAAATATTGATGTTCATGTTATTTGGATAGCGATCCCATGACATATTGCATCTATCAAACAATTACCTTGTCACTAGCTCTTTAAAGTCTAGAAATATGTATATACACAAGCAGCTTTGCTGATGCTTGTCATTCCCCACAGCAATAACTTGCAGCTGGGAAACGAGCAACCTAATTTGTACCTTGTTGGGCAACAAGATGTACTGACAATTCATTGTGCGGAGGAAATCCAAACTTCTGGAAGTGTTTTTTTGCTGATTCTCTGGGCTATTGCACTTTAAAGCGGGGATTGCATCCCTTAACCTATAATGTCAAAATTATTCTGAATTCTGTTATTGACTTCAGCTGAAATGGGGAAGAACTTCAATCCAGCACAAAACTGCCTGCTTAGGTACGTCTCCAGCCCCAGCTGGATGAAACCCTAGGTATGCATAGGTAAAGTCCTGTCTTTATTCTGGCCCTGGTATTTCTAAACTGCATAGATTATTATACTGTATTTGAAAAGGACTCAGGAAAAAGGCTTACAACTTTTAAAATAAACAAATAGGGTTTTCTAGCTTCTAAGGAAACAGAAAAAATACACACCCTCTCTTTGCCCTCTCTTTTTCTGGCACACATTTTGAACCAACCATTTTGTATGTATTTTTTTTAATATATATATATATATATTCTGGTTATTATTTTTTCCATGCATATCAGCATTCCTAGCACAGAGTCTAGAATCAGAAACCTCACAAGATTTCTTTATAGGACAGAAGAAGATATCTTGAATATGAATTAAAAGAAAATTATCCATTGAAGAGCTGAAATCCCTAAATTTCTCACTTAAAGTCAGTCAAAACCATTAACCTAAACTGTTAACATGTCCAAACAGAACCCCAAAGCTGTGTCATGGCAGGCAGAAAACGCTCTCCAAGGTTTTATACCCTCCTGAGGACTGCCGTCGAGCCACGGTGGCACGGGCACACCTCCACAGGACCAGGGACACAATTATGTCATTTCCATTCATAAACACCTCCGTTCCGACCCAAAGTGCTTAATCACATGCTCATAGCTAAGCATGCCTGTAGAACTTGTGAAGCCAGTGCAATTACTGGAAAAACTTTCTACTGTGAGATTCAGCCTGTGCATCTCTGTATTCTTCCCTTTACTTCCTCTAACCTAAAGGTCTAGACACCGTATTCTTCCTGACATAGAAGGGCTAATTTTTACTATGGTCATATAGAAAATCATCATCATTATCACCACAATAAAGTAACTGAATAGATGAGCAAGAGAAGTCCATCAACCGCATGAAACTTACTCCTTCACTTCTACTCTTTCCTTTTTTAAGACAACCAGAACAGGGATCCTGCTCCTCAGTAATCCCTGAAGCAGCCAAAGTTAACTTTTCGTTCTAGTAGTAACAATAACAGCCAAAACATTAGGAACCACATAATGTGATTTGCTATCTCATGATGTGTTTGGATAGCAACTGTAAAGTTGCCACTTTTTACAGCTTTTCACAATTTCTAAAGAAAAAACCCACAATTTCACTATGTTCATGACCACACCAAGATCAGCATTTTTCTAGTGACTTGCCTACATTTTGATACCAGAAAGAATGACACCCTCTTAAGTCTGCTATTTTATTAGTACAAAAGACTATAAAGTAATATAGGCATGGGGCTCTGTCAGTCTAACAGTAGGGGTTTCTAACATTGGAGAGATTTCACTAGATTGAATTTAGATGTGCTTTCAAACCCAAGCAGTTAAAAACTGTTCCAGAGTCATCACTGTCTCCAGTAGCTTGTTGGATTGCACTGGGAGATAATGGACTGACATTATTCCTGATCTTGGCCAAATGCTGTTGGTGCAGCACTCAAGGTCACTCGCAGCTTACCTCCGCATGTGCTGGGTGATGTACAGCAGCGCTCGGCTGCGCTGATGGGTTCATCGTTCTCAAAGGCAGTGACCAATGTTGAGCAGCTGGCTGAAAGGCTGTTTGATCTTCCCACTGCTTTGCAGGCAATACCACACTGCTCAGAGAGGGAGGAGGGAAAGAAAAAGAAAAAAGCCCACTACTGAAAAGATTTATCAGCAAATGTAGTAGAGCCATGCTTGACCTCCCTATCTTCTCTTGTTCCCCAAAGGCAGCACATGTAAGATATTTCCTGTCTTTCATGTTACTGACTGGAATGCTTCATGAAGTCCAAATTTGGACAACAAATGCTGTCTGTTGTAGTCATTAGGCATGACTGACTTTGTCTCTTCATGAGAGCTGCAGCCAACTGTTTATTGTTGTAATGTATATTTTTTTCAGTATTCCCCCCTCCCCTAAACAAATAAACAACAAAAAAAACCCAAAAGAGCCAGGCTGAAAGCTGAAATTCACTCATCAGACAAGGCTGCTGCGTCGTACAGCACCTTATTTCCACATCAGCACATCACACTCTGTTCCAGACCACCAAAATATTAGTTACAGATTAAATAGCCTCCACCTATTATTCAGGGGCCACATTCAAAGGTTACTGAACAACAATTAAAAGCATCTACTAGATTTCAAAATAGCTGATGCGCCCCAGCACTTAAGCAAATGAGCATGAAAGTTGGAGTTTGCTGGCTGCAACTTGGTTCTACGTTCACTGATCTGTCATTAACACCCATGCATTGTGATTTTTATATTATTTTTTAAAATCACATCCACTCTGCAGAGACATGCCACAAGTTATGAAATTGAGCTATTGTGCTCTCTTTGCCAGCTGCTGTATCTCGGAATATTGTTCACAACACAGTTACATGGTAGTTTAACCTCTGACCATTTTCAAAGTCAAGTGAAGACAATTTGTAAGGACATTAAAACATACGCAGAGCATAAAATACCAGTCTGGTTATGTTTTGACCCCCACAGGCAGTACACAAGTACTAGTTATGCCCTTGCTCCACTAATATTACATACATATTCAATGCATGTCTTTAAAATGAAAGAAACATTTAGTAGAATCCCTAATCACATTTATAAGTTTTCTGCGGTAGGGAAAAAAAACCAAAAAAGGCACACATGCCAAACTGATGCCTAATTTAAAAACTAGGTAGGTGAGAGGGATCTCACCCTGACAGAAAGCAACCTGTGGGGCTGCTCAGCCATTCCAATAATAAAAGTTCATTCCACGAGCCGCAAAAGTAGCAGAACTCTATTTCCTATCTATTTGTGCCCTTTGTCCCTTAAACCTCCTTCCAGTGCAACAAGCCCGGCCATCTGCTCTGCCCTTGCAGCAGCCTGAGTGGAGCCATTAGTCTGGAGCTGGAGACAAGGGCTGGGCCAGCAGCTCCTGTCAAACCCACAAGGTGACTGATGGTTCCTGACAGTGTTTCTGCTAGTGTGGGCACCAACAGGAATTTTTTCCTTCTATCCAACTCCCAGTGCTTACAGACCTCATTAGCAATTAAGGTGATTAAATCCCATCTCAAATCTGTTTGAAATTGCTGAGCCATTTCCAAGGTTATGAAGGGGGACTGGCCGGCAGACTGGGAGGCGGACCGCAGAGGGCTGGCGTGCCAGGTTAGACGCAGCCCATTCTTCTCATCCAGCACAAATGTCCAAACCCTCACAATCTGAAGTAAAACAGCCTTTGACTATGTTGCATTAACAGCTTGGCAGCTGCTTCATAAATTATAATGCAATTTGTTGGGTTGTTTTGGTTTTTTTTTATGTATATACTAATTTGACATCAGTCATTGCAAGCAAGTTGAAAAGACCGAAAGGTCAACTTATCCATTCATCTGCAGACACAATCGTGTCATTTATCCAAGTCCCACCTTTAACTCAGAGACAGGCTTTGTTGTTTTTAATGGAATTTCAAGACAGAAAACTGACAGAATATCTGCCAGTTTTCTCCTCCAGTTAAAAATGTTGGTCTGAAGGGAGGAAAAACTATTTAATTCAGTTCTTCTACAACAGCAGCAGTTTCAGTCTTTCCCTTGTAGGAACCGTTGCAGGATCCCAGACATGACTCACCTCTTTGGAACAAAAGGATGGAATATTACACAAGTATTTTAGCCCAAGGATTTCACCAAGAGGTAGAAGGCTTTATAATGGAAACTGTCTGGTCATGCCACGCATCGCTCGGGCTCACTGTTTCCACCCTTTGCCTGACCATGCCCATTTACTTTGAAAAGCTGTGAGCCCTGGTGGAGTAGGAATGCTCTGGCAGTCCATACTGCTGCGTTCTCACTTGCAGATAACACTATGCAGTTCAGTCCCTCAGCTGTAGACCGGAGGCTGATAGCCTAAATGATTCTGTGGGGAATTACTTTCCCTATAGCTTGAAGTAATTCATTGACTCTCATTACCTGTTTTAGTTCAGGATTTTCTCATTTATTTTACACAGATACTAAACAGATAATTTGGGGAAAGCTTTCATAGTGAGAATTACAAACATCTTTAAAGCAAGATCATCCTTGCTAAGAGGCATTTTCCTCTAAGTAAAAAAAGTCTGAAAACATCCAATAGATCTGACAACACCAAGGCAGTCTACCTTACTAGCAGAAATTATTTAGCTACTTTATAATTCATGGCAACTTGTGTTCCCACCAGGCACTTGAGTTAGTTATAAAGCTTTGCATAAGGCTAATAAAACTCCAAAATCCCACACATCTCCAAAACGCCACACATCTCCAAAACTTCAGACTATATGGCAAACCATTGTCATCTTTCCATACTAGAGGGGATATTTCTAGTATATCAATAACAGAAGATCCAGCTGTGGGAGGGTACATTGAGACTGGGTGTTTGGCTCTACCATTGCCACTACCGCATCTATGCCACGTAGATGTGTTGGTAGTGTCCCTTGGCCATTTACGTAACCTCAGGTTTTACTTGTATAGTACAACCAAATTGCGTATCCTTTTCTTTCATACCCTTTTCGTTGTCTGTGAATTAAATCTCATTATGACAAATGAAAACTTCAATATCACATCCAAATGGGATTTGCAATGCCGCACAAGATGTGTGTTTAACACTTTACATCGCCACATCTATTTTAAGCAAGCATCTATACACACTCCAGACCCTGCACTGAAGGCTCACTTACATTAAGCAGCAGCATGTCCTGTTCACTGAGGCAGAGAATACAGCTTTGCTATACTTTAAGGCGAATTGACTAAATCTTCGTATGTTGATTCTCAAGCACAGGCATCAGCCCCCCAACTCCCTCCCCCCCTTTTTTTTTTAAAATCAATTTAGATAAATAGGCTGTGCCATTCATAACTCTGCTAATCACAGCCACATTACTCAATGTACAGTTTGGAAAGTTTTCAAATGGCCATTATAAAATATCTTAAAGAGAAAGGACAACCACTGTGTTTCAAAACTTTGCCTGCCTGTTTTGACCATCTGTGTAAATCAGGAAACAAATTTTATGATCTCTTGTAAGATACAACCCCAAGTTTACAATTGTTACCCGACAGATATCAAAGGAGCAGAGATAGGAATACAACTTAGCCCAGCAATACTCAGACCTCAGGCAGACCTACTTTGCTAATTAACAAGTAAGCACATGTCACTCCAGACAAACAAGATCTGATGGATGATTGCAAAAAATAACCAACGGCAGTTTGATGAGAGTGAATCAGGACTGCCCGTCAGAAAGGAGAGCAGGGGATCAACAGAAAAGAAAAATCTGTGGACAATAACCCGTAAGGTTTTACATATCCATTTATTTTATGTGTGCCTTACAGAGCCCACTGGCATAACTGTTCTGTTAATTTTATCAAAAGTCAAGATAAATTTAAAAATAAAAGTGGAAGTGACCTACAGGAGTTTGGATGTTACTGAAAGGGCAGACTCAAAGACGTTAGTACTAACCTATTTATTTTGGGGGAACTTGGAACCAAAGCAATGCCTATCTTCTATGCATTGCATAATTTACATGAACTACTCAGCGCCCACAGACTAAAGTAAATATGATAAAGGAAAAAGTAGTCCTCGTTTTCACCACTGAAAAAATATGACTGGGCTGAGGGGAAAAAAGTAAGACTGGCACATTAAAAATCACTGTTAGGGAAAGGACTACTGGTCTGATTGCAACTCACGTGTGATTCAGTCAACTGCCTGTAACCATGAGATTGGCACTGTTTAAATTCACAGCTTTTCAGAAGGAAGAAGCTTGCTCCCTATTCATCTTTGCCACCATCTAAAGAATTAAGAGTAGCTGGTGATGAAGAACAAATTAATAATGTTTACTGTGACAGCCATGACTGTTATAAAACAGATACTTCTGCAGCACATGCTAACCTCCCACACATTTTTTCTTTCTTTATTCAAAATTTGTTAAACCTTCAGTTCATGTGTCTAGAAAACTGCTGATTCCAGGAATAAATCCACTTCAGGTACATGCAAGAGAAGATGCTTGTACTAAACTGTTTGCAGTTATGTATCTAGATGTACTGTTGTTCTCCCATCTGAAGTCATGCAGTCATTTCTTAAAGAATGGCTTTGAACAGTGTTCAGGAACAACCAGCTATGCAGAAAAGCAGCTAACAGAAAAAAAGCAGAAAATGTATTTATCTTTGAGTCTAATATTTGATTCTTACTTGAATATTTACTCTTTATGCTGGAAGTGGCTGAGGACAGGGAGCAATTAGGAAATTTCTGAGCCAAGGTCACCTCAAGCACAGTCAATGTGAAATTACTGTCAAAGCTAGTATCCAAAGGTTTCAAATGGGCTAAGGAAAGACTGTGGAAGGACTGCCTGTGGACTGACAAAAATGGGAAGGCTTCAAACTAGGGAGTTTAAACTGACACAGAAACTCTTGTCCTGAAAACAACTTCTTCCTTGACATTATGAGGTGTTAATGACCTTTGCCCAAAAAGAGATCAGTGGAAGAAGGGCTGTAGTCATCCCTTACCTTCCCTGGTCCTACAGAATGCAACGTGCACATGAGCACTGGAGGGTTTGCTGCTGCACGTCCCACTCGGCCTACAATCTTCCACTCCAGGTTAGAGAACTGCGTTCCTACTTCATCCCTGCTGCCTCACAGACACGTCACAGTGACATCAACGTTCCTCAAGCAGAACCACCCCGTCCTAGCCAAGATAAAGGGCTCCGCTATCACCTGGCACCACTCAGTCTAGGCCACAAAGAACAGCTACAGCCTAATTTTTCTATCTTCCCACACTCAGATCATGTTATATTCTCCAAGGCTATTATAGCAAATGACTGTGCTACCCACATGCCCTGCGTATTCTGACATTTAGGAATGGTGGCAATTTAAAGCTGATCGCTCCAGTGGGTCATTTTGAAAAGATCCTCTGTAATCACAACATGTTGATAAAACTTATTTGCCTGCCCTGCACTTCAGTCATCACAGGCAGGTAAATGAATACAAAGTTTGGGAGGGAGAAAGCAAAGTCAGTAAAGAGGTGTTGTACATGGGGCTGAGCTCACAAGACTAAACTGCATCCAGCATTACTGGCATCACACTTCGTAATCTCTGGCAGAAAAGTCTGTTGTGCCAGGTAAGTGTCAGGGATCTGGATTGCTAAATATTCTTACCCTGCCTGTTGGTGAAATTGCTGAATCTCTTTTATAGCTAAAAGTATAGCCTGGCTTGATTTGTTTCCACCCGCCACTAATGAGATGCAGTCCTTTGCTCACAAGTTCCACTGTGAAGCAACAAGATAGCTGCAACCTTGATAAAAAATGCAAGGAAGGTAATGATGTCACCGTCATTTGCTCCTTTATATCTGTCAAAGGGCCAACTGCATTTTATGCAACAGACTCCACCAACAGTAGTGAAAATAGGGTTTTCAGGCAAACTTCTTACCAAAAGAAAAGGCTTACTGAAGCAAGGACTCTCAACACCAAATGCTTTAGATGCACCTTGATTCTGAAGATGCTAGAGAGGGCTTAATCTGACAGACTATCGGAAAACAATAAAGTTCCGAAGCAAGACAACCAAAGAAAAATGAGTCTTTAAATGTTAAAACGGAATTATTCTCCCTTGCATGAAGAAAGAGAATCAGAGGCTTAAAGTAAATATTTGAGTCATCTGATCCACACGCTGTAGCCACAACTCATTAGGTACCTACTAATTAGAGCTTTGAAAGATGCCATGGAGTGACACAAGGCAGCCTTAGATGTATTTAGTTAATTTTACAACTGAGGAGCCTGAAAAACCCTTGGGTTCTTTCCTACAGTCAACAGCTTCAACACAGAGCCTCTCCATTAATTACAACCACATCGTGTCCTTTTTTATACATGAGAAACACTGCAATCCTTATAAAAACTATAAACCAGCCATTGTCATTTAAGGATGCTATTAATCAAGACATTCTCGCGTGTTTTCCCTTCGCAGCTCCCTTGCCTAGACTTCAGCCTAACAGCTCATTGGTTTTTTTACTAAAAGCAGTATGGCCATGTGCAACAATTGCAGAAGGCTCAGGAATTTGATCTCCGTGGAGGAAATGTGTAGCTGTGATCCCTCTTGCGAAGGGGAGACCCTGAACTGTCAGCCAGCATTACCAGCACTGCAATGTTCAATCTGACAAAAAGGATTAGGAATTGCTTCTTCATTCTAGAAGTAACTTTCACATTGTTGCTTCTCTCCTTCCCATCACTGGAAATTCAGTGCAATGAGCAGGAAAGAAGCTGGATTCTTTTTGCACTATCCCAAACAGGTTATGTCTGGGATCCAGATGTGACATAAATGACAGCCTGAAATACTCAGGCTCCAGATTAAGAAATACTTCCTAACATTAAGGGTAAGCAGTTGCCTAGTGGAGCTGAAGGGTTGTCATTATTAGAGATACTTAAGAACAGTTTAGAAAAGCATCTATTAGGAATATTAGTGTAAATGTTCTGCTTTGGGGCAGAAGCATGGATGAAATGACATCCTAAGATCCTTTCTGGTTGCCTGACTCTATGACCCAGCAGCTTCCCCTCCCAAGTTACCCACCCTCTATTTTAATGGCCTTCTGTATAATTTTTAAACTCTTTCACAATTCTCACAGGAACTTCACGCAGATATACTTGCAACCCATGACATGTGGAAGACTGAAATTCAGTTACTTTGTAATAAAAAAGGAAAGATCAAAAAGAAAAAAAGGAATGGGATTGTTATCTCATTGAGAAGTAAAAAACAAGGCAGAAGACGCACATGATAAAAGATACGAGAACCACAGTAGTATAAACTACGAGTTACAACAGCGATATAAATCCTGTTAGCAAGTTGGCAGAAACCTTACATTCTTCATTTCTCCATAAAATCTACGGAACATACACACCTACGGAACTAGAGAAGTAAGACCAGTTCTGCCAGTTTGAGTCATGGCCAATTTAGGTAAGTTGCAAAGTTGTCCTCTGTTTGGGTCCAAGTTAGTCACCTTCACTCTACACCAGTTGATTTAGTACCGCAACAGATCAGCTTTGAAGCATCACTAGGTGAAACATTTTTTAAGGTGTCTAGAAAACAGTTAAGTGTTAGAAGATAACCCTGGAGTGACTTATAGATCTTTTCTTCCCTCCCCTGACAAATAGGAACTGCTTAGTTCAGGTTCACTGCTTAAGGCTCTCAATTTATGACAGAAGTCCTCTGAGCCTTGGCTTCAGCAGCCCATAACCAGGTCTCCAGTTGTCACAGAAACACAGGGAGGAGAGCCGAAAGGGACCCTGCTTAGTCCTTTCCCCTGCACAAAAGATCCAGCACACAGGAAGAGGATGGCTGAGTAGGACAAGCCAGCAATAGCATGGTTCTTCCATGTGGTTTTATGGGGCAGTTAACTTTTATTACCTGGTAATTACTGACTAAGACTTCAGACAAGCTGACTCTACAGCCCACATGGCAAGAGACTTGTGTGGGCAGTCAGCTCACAAAAACCATGCTGCAAGACTAATGTTTCAGAGGGGAAAAGTCAGTCCATTAGGAAAGCCAAGTTCAAGAATATAGTTTAGCCATAATTTAATACTACCATTAAAAAATAAAAATACCAACTCTCAAGTTAAAAAAAACAAACCCAAACTTGCAAAAAAGAAGCCCAAGAATAGGAAGAAGTTACCAGGTACGGGCTACAAAGACAAAAAATACAAAATATCTTAAAAATAAAAAAGGCTGGAGGGCAGGTGAGTGGGGATCAGATGTTAAAAAAACATCTGTGAACAGGAATGCCAAAAGCTTTAGAGTTGAGGTGGGAAGGCTCATACAGACACTTGCTTATAACACCACCACCGGAGCTGGTACTACATGGAGGAGCAAAGAGGAGGGACGAGATGGCCTTAGAAGAGGAAAAAAGAAGTATTGAACAAGCACATTTCTCAATGCAGAAGCAACATGTCTAAAGAGAAAATTAACTCTGTCCTCACTGAAATCAAGACAGAGCATAACCCAGGGGTGTAAGAGCTGCTGGTTTAAAGCATTGGGTATTATTACCAAGGAAGTTGCTCGATACTTTTTTCTTCTCTACTGTTCACTACTATGGTACTATTTCTTCATGTAGCCAATCATGTGAAATATGTGTGAGCAGAACATGTTAACACTTGTAAGATCAGTACTAGCATTCTTCTCTGTAGAGGCACAGAACATTTTTGAAATGAATGCTTTGCTGAACCTCAGACTGTTTTCTGTAAACTGATGCCTGTTAACTAGTTTTGATCCTGTATACCTGTTTTAAACTTTATTTAAACCTCAAAGCTAAAAAGATATCAAACAATCCTAAACCATGTGATAAACAGATGCCAAAGTCATACAATTGCCAATCTCTTCTGTTCATTCTTTGCAATAAAATGCAAAATCTATGGTTGATTTACTGTGCACTCAAATGCTGGGAGAATCCAGGAACATGTGGGATCAGTTTAGGTCAGGATCAAAACCCCATAATTTAGCTGAGAGCAGCTTCCAAACTAAGCTCATATTTTTTTCAGACTATATTTATAGAGCAGTTACTATGTGCCAGTACATAATTAAATGTCCCAAGAACTAAAACAACCCTACTCTTTATCAGGAGGAGTTTTTTTCCCCTGTAAGTTAGAAATACCCATTCTAGTATAAATCTGCATGAATCGCCAACACTGACAGTAATCAGCCCCATCCGATCTCCAGAACTGATGGCTGCTAAGCTGTTTACAGACTTTTCTTGCTGCTGGTAAGAGATCAGTCTCCTGTTCTCAATTTTGAACATCCACCTCAGTCTGGCTACGACCACTGCTCCCCCTGACCAGCTTGAAGCAGGAAGTAGACTTGGGAAAACAGCAGAAGAGACGGGATGGAAGTGAGTGTCTGGTTCCACCAGGAGTACCTCAGCTTCGAGTAGGCCATTGAGAAGAGGGAGAGAAAAGCTACAAAAGCAGCAAAAAAAAAGAAAGCAAAAAAGAAAACCAGAAAACCCAAAAGCTAAACAAAGAAGCCTTGACCAATTCATGCTGTTGTCCAACCTACTGCCCAGAATGCATGATGGGGAGTGAGAGGACTGACGCTGATTTCCACCACTATGTTTGTGATATAAAGCTCGCTCTCATGGGCTGCTCTGTCTGTATGATACAGATAATGATGCAATTTGCAAACATCCTAGTTTCTATACTGTGTGCTCAGCCACACGGTATTGTTTGAAAGTCTGGTTATTTCTGATCCTGCTGCATTAAAGCAACAAACTGACAAGAGTGTTGTGTGAGAGACACATTGGACATGCATCAGAGATCTTAGCTCAACATACTTATTAGAGGAACAGTGCTTTTTGATGAATGTTCAGAGGCAAAACCAGCCTTATCACACAGAAGTTGCTGTCTATAGGGAAAGGCATGGTGAGAGTAATACTGACTGGAAAAGCAGCCAGCTGACTTGGTATCTCTCTCAAACAACACTGGGACATGCTGAGCTCAGGAAGCCATGGAAGAATGAGCAAAATTCTGTCACAGACTAAATAAAGAGACACTTCTGCTTTGCAGAGCCTACAGCTGTTGCAACATCCACAAACTTATTTGATACACAAAACATGAGCTGCAAATGAGCTATTGGAAGACTTTTTTTTTTTTCTTTCTTTCTTTTCTTCCTTTTATCACTTGAATGTGTGTAGAAGATATAGTCTGTGTATTAAATGGTTTCTTAGGAAGAAAATGACAAGAGACAGGAATAAATACCCTGGGCTTCATGCAGCCAGTGCGCATACAGTGGCAGGAAACTTTGTCAGGTTGTTATATGCATTCATGAAATGGTCTAACATTTGACTGGAAGGCACTGCAATATTCAGCAGAATGTACTGAAAGCCATCCAAGATGGCAAAATATCTCAGGTGATTCTATGACAATAATTACCTTTATCAAACTTAAACTAGTGATGTCAAAATATTTTTAGCTTGTAGTCATGAAATGGGCAATAAACATAGAAGTCTGCTACTTCATCCTAACATATGTTTGGTCTCAAGAGGTTAAGTACTCATCTGTTTACAAATTGTATTAAAAATTTAAAAAAAAATACCTTTTTTTTCTGTCCATGCTTTTGAAGCACGTTAGCCTGCACACTGATCACAGCTTTGCAGGACTTGTCGCTGGTATTTCTCACAACATAGCAATTTCAGTGTAGACCTGCAAAGTAAAACACAGTTTTAAGCACGTGTAACAAAACTGAGCCTTCAGTCAATGTGGATTTGTTGAAAGGAGGGAAAAGAGGCTTTGACACACAGATCACATTTTGGGTGAAGAGAAGTTCAGACTGCTGTGACACAGACAGCAAAGGGCCTCAATCTTTTTGCTTCCCTGAAACAAACAGAAATAAGGACTAGATTTTTTTAATTCCACTTTCAAGTTTGACTTCAGACCCAATAAAAAGTATTAAAATTTAAACTATTCTGTGAACACAGACAAACCTGAAGTCAAGTCTGATACCAATTAAATTGGGAAAAAAAAAAAACAATTAAGAGAGCCATACAGCTATTCTGATAGCCCACTACAGTCTTAGTGACATTCATGACATTAGCAGGCACTTTTGTGAATGTGGCTTTTTGACCTTAGCAGTGAGAAAGCTGATAAATTAATATAAGCTAAATCTGCCAGCGATCCTGTAGCATTTTTTTCCTTCTTTTTATTAAAGTAGTCAAAAAAAGCAAACCAAAAAACCACACACAACCCCCTCCCCGCCCCCCCCCCCCCCCCCAAACTCTCAACCATTTCACTACTGAGCTATAATATGTTAAATCATAGATATGAGTCAACAATACCATGCTGCTGGGAAAAAATAGAAAACCATTCTGGGAAAAATAAACAGAAGTATCATCTGTAAAACACATGGCGTAACACTTGCATTTGGCTCAGTGGTGGGAAACAGGCGGCTCAGCTGTGGGCACCGTCATCCCAGGAGGATATGGATAAAACACAAAAGACCTGGAGAACAGGAACAAGGATGATGAGGAGTGGGGAAGGCGGCTTATTAGAAAAGGCTGAAGGATTACGGCTGCTTGTTCCGAGGAACAGACAAGCAGTCCTCTTTGTGGCGGTCTTCAGATGTGTGACGAGCGGTTAGGAAGAAGCGAATAGTTTCCTACACACCCCCTGGCCCCTTGGACAGCACTAAGCTCACTGAAGAGTATAGACAGTGCCAGACACAAGACTGAGACAAGCACGCCTGCTGTGACTTTTAGTATACCAGGAATTATGAGTTTCTGCAATATAATTTGGCTACTTTCTGAAATATTCATCGTGATCTTGCAAGCTGATACATTCCTTGTACACATGCAAGTGTTTGCTCTGAAGAAGTCTTCCCCCATTGCCAAAGCAACAGAGTGCTCAGCATTTCCTTCTGGTGTCCACCTGGCCCTTCGTTTCAAGCTGCTCCGCTTTGATCTTCGTTCTGTTTACTGTTATTAGCTCATTAGTGGTTTGCCTGCCTTTTTCCCCGAGCCTGTTCCTCTGGCTGTTGGAAAGCGTGCTGGGTTCCCTTTGCTGACTCAGAAACATGTTGTACTTCTCCACTAGGAACAGCTAAAGAAACAGGAGCAATCCGGTGGTTTCCACAGTCTGACCAGGTTTCACAAAAGATGTGCTGCAAATTAAACCAACATTTCAGTTAAAATAAGCTACAACTGACAGAGCTACCACTGATAGATCACCTGCTCTGGAAAAACAGGCGAAATATGTTGAATACGACTGGAAAGTATCTAGAGCAGAGTTAAACACAAAGCAGCAAAAAACAAAAGTCAAGGCATCCAAGAACAGAGACATGCACATTTTGTGTCTGTCTGCTAGCTACCGCAGCAGAGGCTAAATCTAGAGGACAAGTGAGAAAGAGATGAATAGCATTTTTGACAAGCACTAAGTTAATCATCCTGCAAGCACATTCAGGGCCTCAGATCTATGGATAGCATAATGAATCCCTTTAGATGCAGTAAGTTTCTTCCTCTCAGATGATAAGGACTTAACCAAAAAATTAAAGTGTCAGGTAATCCTTGAAAAATTACAACGCAAAGTGCTATTTGTGTTTCATGCCCCCAGAGAGAGCATCACATCCTGGAAGACATTTCTACAGCTCCCTGGTATCTCAGTTATCTTTCCAACACCACAAGCCATTTACAGATAAAGGCAGAAAGGTAAAATTACAGAAGAGCTACTACCATAAACAGGAACAACGCAGATGTTTGAGTTAAGTGAAAAGAAGCTATTCACAAAGCCCCTGACACTCCTACTGCAGCTGCCCAAGCTGGAGGCTGGCAGAGAGGACGCAGAGGGGCAGCCTGACCCAGCCTGGTTCACCTGGGCCGTTCATACTGCCAGGACACGGGAGATACACGTCAACTAATACCTTTGCTTCACATTCCTTGGCCTTTTAAAGATCAATAACAATGTGAAAACCACCCATCTTTCTACCTGTTGTAAGCTAAAGGAATTGCTGCCACTTGACCAAGCTTTTCTCTGACTATATTGTGGGGTCGTCTGTCCCGTGTCGCCCCCCACCAGTGTAACTTAATATTTTCTCATTATGAATTTCTTAAGTGACTTTATCTGCCTTCTCCTCGCGCCCAGACACAATAGGCAAGTGTTTCAGGAATTATTTTCCAAACAGGGATTGCTAGCAATGGAAAGGATTGTTTAAAGTAACCATTTTGCATTTAAACATTACTCCAGAAAGTTAACATGTTTCCAAGCACCACTATTCACTTGAGGCAGCACCATTCCCATTTTTGAAATACTGGAGAAACAAAAAAAGGTAGTGGGTAAGGAGAGAAAAAGAAAAAAATATTTTTCAGAATTACTGAAAAATTACTGTGGATAAATAAAAAAATGGAAACATTTTTCAAACAATTTTTCTACGTGCAAGTATCCCAGTTTCCCAGCAACTCTGTTAGTGACATAATGTTAACTTTGTGGGAAAGTCACTCTGCACTGCATTCTCTGGACAAGAAGCTAAGAGCTTTCTTGCAGTCTATTCATAAGCCTGCATTTGCATTTGATAAATTGCTTCATTGTTAATAGCAATTCTCCGTTAACATGATGATTAATTATTCTTGTGTAGCACCAAAAAAATATATATTTGTTTTAAAATGCTAATCTTCAGCAGCTTCTACATCATTAGACCAGAAGTTCAGTCAAAGTTTTAAAAAACTTCCAGAAAGTTGTTTAGGTATTTTCCTCAAATAAAACCATTTTACATATGCTAAGTTTCTTCTACATTTTTCAGAAGACTGGCACTAATTTTTATAGCATTATTTTAATAGTTTTTAACCAAAAGAAAGTATTTATTTATCTAGACCACTATTTAAAGCTAAGAGTTATAACATTGTTGTATCCATAACAGATAAAAAATTCTGTCCATGTGTTTTCAATTTATATACCAAATATTTGTCAATTCCTGAACTGCATTCACAATTTCTTGAAAGAAAGGCACAGTATCCAAGTTTTTTCTAATTTATGCAGTCGTAATTTTTTTTTTTTTTGAGATAATGGAGTTATTCATACCAGAGCGAGCAGGACCACACTCTGAGCTAGTTGGATCTTAAAAATATGTATTCCAACCAAGCCCATATCAAGATGAGTGCTTCTTTGAAAGTTTTGAATAGAAATTCATCCAGGCAAGTCCTCTGTTGCAGCTTCATCAGCCTTTTTAAGGATAGCGGTGAAAGCCTGCTCCAGGACATTGTGAGCTACCCCAGCAAGCAAGGTGAGCAACCAAGGGGAGATTTGGTTTCTGCCACCACCCAACAAAGGTTTTCTCGTCACAGTTCTGGTGAGGAGCACAACACAACCCAGTCCTGGGGTATTTAATAAAGTGCCGCTTCCTACTGCCATATACAGCAATATGCATTCATGTGCAGCTTGACAAACATGCAGCTCACACATGCTTCTGCTCCTCTGTATTCTTTGCTACTTAAAATTGAGCTTTTCCCCAAGCAGTCTGTAAAATTTTTCTCCACTTAACCTTAAATTGCCTTTCTCCCCTGCTCATGACTTGAACTGCAGTGAAAGAAATAAGCTTGGCTTGTCTCGGAGTGTCAAGAAATAAAACCAGCTTTGAAACAACTGCAAAACAGCAGAAGTAGGTTTCAGTGGGACTCCTAATGTGCTGTGAATTATACTCATGCTTAATTAAATTACCTTGCTGAATCAGGTCCTAAATTAAAGTGAGAGATACTCTGCAATGTTTATTTAGCTTGGATAATTAAAGAAAGTAACAAAATGAGGTTTTAGAACTAATGTAAATGAAAGTGTTAGTAATTACATATTTCTTTATTCAGGTACCTGGCACAGCTATATGGTATACAGCAAATGTAGGAATAGGTGAACAAAATTCTTCAGTTGCTATCCTGTTACAGAAACCAAATGGGGGAATTCTTAAGAACCAATCCTTCCTCATCCTGATCCATTTGGATAGACTTTCTTTCAAGCCGTTAAATGGCCTTTTGTGTCTCTTTTGTACTCCCTGGTTCTGGGTTCCATTTGAAGCCAACAAGTGGGAGCATGAGCTATTTACTTATTTACTTTAAGCTTAGAAAAATGGGAGAGACTTTGAAAAGGCTGGTTTCTTCTTAAGAAGGGGATGAAATTTCATACTGGCTATTATTGAAACCAGTTCACATATCCCAGCCTTTCCTCTCACTACCCTCATCTCTCCCCCGCCCCCATAATTTGCCCATTTATGCATCAAATCCAGTATAATAAATCAGACTCCCCAAAGACCTAGAACCCATTTCTACTCCATCATAAGGGCAACTCCACCCAGGGCTGTGAAATGGCATTAGGGTAGTGGAGAACATGCTTTGCAGTATTGACTTGAATTAAATTGGAATTGAAAATAAAGACCCCTGAACAGAGTTTCTTTTTGCAGTGCTAATAAAATCTGCGTTCTTGGCAGCAGCGACCAAAAGCTGGCTGATGCACTGAAAACAGAAACCCTTCCTCTGGCTGGTGTCGCCCCTTTCCTTCCCAGGGCTGCCAAAAACCACAGGTCGCTGCTGGAGGGGAACACCCATCATGGCCAGGCAGCCCCGCTCCTCCCTCCTGTCCTGCATGGCTGGAGCTGCCCTCTCCACCTGGTCCTCCTCACCCTCCTCAGTCAGCACACCTCCCCCTGAGATGGGTGCCTCAGGCAGGCAGGGCTCCCACCTGTGGCTTCAGCCACCCCGGGTGGTAAGCCCAGCACCTAACCACTGTACATTTAGCTACAAGTGAGTTTTTGAAAGCACAGAGCACTTCAGGTTCCTATCCTACACCCAATCCTACTCGGTTAGGATTAGCAAGCCAAGGGTCCAGTCTCACTTGACCGTGTGACCACTTCTGCTTGCAGATAGCTCTGGCTCAAACTCTCTGCACTGGCAGCTGGGGGAAACGCTGTTCCTGCCTCCACCTAAATGAACCTCTGGCTGCAAAACATCAACCAGAAAGACTCCCTCTGCTGCCATTTTATTTGCCTTTTACTCTCAATAGCACAACGAAGCATACTTGTTTTCTGCCTCTCTCAGTTTAAGGTCCCACCAGAATGATTATTAGCTCAGGCACACCAATTCATCTGCCTATGCCCTCAGCTGATGGAAAAAACATATTTAAACAAAGATCAGGGAATGGGGTATGAGGGTAGAGAAATACCAGCAAAGTTTTGAAGTTTTCAAGGTTTTTTGTTTTGATGTATAGTTTCAGTCTCCAATAAACCTTTAAATTTAGGTCAAACTGAAAATGTGATAAGCTAAGCTCTGTGCTTGGCTGGAATAACCATAGCTGATGGACCACACTCATTTTTACTGAAGGAGACTTTGATTCATTCAGTTCAGTAGCTTTCCTATACCAGTTTCTTTTTACTGTTTCTTTGTTGTCACCTGCATTTATCATCCACTATATATATATGTATTTCTGCAATCCATCTTTTTACAATGGCACCTTGTACATTATTTCTAGTGAGATACCAGTGAGGATCCCCATAAAGACTGGCTTTACAAAGCAGCCTCCAGTCTCCCACAGGACACAAAGAGGAATGATAAACCATTCAAAGCAAACGTTGAAACTCTGCAGCAGTAAGTCCTGAAAGGGAAAAGTACCTGATGATTTGAAAGGCTTCTCTAACTTTCCTGCAACATGGCATCAGCCATCAGACAACCTGCTGGGAGCTCATCAGTCCCCCAGATGACCTATTACTCACAGTACTATAGTGTTACAGTCTTCCTAAAAGCAAAGGCAATGTCAGTAAATAAACTATGGAAGCCAAGAAATACAGGCTTCTTTCAAATTAGTATCCCTTCAGGATCAAGGAGGAGAAACACTGTCGCAGAGGGGTTGTTGTCTATAGTACTTTGCCTTTACAAAAATTTTACTGGAAAAAGTACAGATGTTGAAGAGAAAGTTAAAAGCAAAAAAAGGGGCTCAAGGACTGTTTTCTCTGGATAGTTATTTATGGTATTCTGCTGTTAAGTCTCTCATCAGTATCCGGAAACTTTCTAAAATTATTAGAGCGATCTAACACCTTCTGCTCAGCTTTAACTCTCTTCAGCCTGCAAACAACTCTTAAGAGCCGTACCTGCCTTCTATCTTCCTGTCCCAAGGAAAATTTCCTGAATACTTGGTGATTCAATCACACCGAGACCCTTGCGTCTCAGATGTGGACTCTCAGGATTATTTTGCTCAGCTGATACACTAGTATCTCTTCCCATCTGTAGACAAAGATGTTCCCCTTTCTTCCCCAAGAAAGGAACACTGGTTACCTTCCACATTTAAATCACAGGTTCCTAAAAGCCAGTTCTTGCTGTAAGCACAAACAATGTGCGGCTAACAGTATGCTCAACTTCCATAAAGACTCTTCACATTTGCTATAAGCAAATGCTTCTGCTTTAGAAGCATTCTAAAAGTGACACCAAGAAATAAATTCACAGCAGTCTCTCTGCCCTAATCAGGCCCGCTGGTCCTGCAGACTACTTATAGGGTGGCCTCCTGAGCCTCGGTGAGGTGTGTGTGCCTCACTGCTGACTGGAGAGCAATGCCTTTCAGTCCCACACGTCCAAAGCCCTTTCCTAGATTAGCCCCCAGTCTCCCTGACTGGCAGGTGAATCCACTCAGGAATAAATGCCCCCAGCTGAGCAGTCTGTTTTCAACAGTATAAACCCCTATCTTCAGGTGACATAACCAAGCATCCTTCTAAATGACAAATACCCTTTCTTTTGCTTGAAGAAAACACAACTCTTCTGTTACACACAGAAAAAGTGCAAAATCTGTTACAGCAACAGAGTTAAGCCCCAGCCCTCCAAACCTTCCTTTTTAGGACTTTTCCATATTAACTAATATTGCACCTTTAAGAAAAACCAAAATTACTTCCTGTCAAAAGTATGATTTTGTTGCAAATAACTGAGAAGACTTCTGTAAACAAAACACCACAAAGGACCACCTGTGGGTCTGAACAGCTGCTACTTTTGTTGCCAAGTACTTTATCAGTGTGTCTGTTCAGATCCCTCACAATTGCACTAGCTACTGCCATTCACGTTTCAGACAACTGCATGCTGAGAAATGAGCGCAGGAAATGGACTTAACTGAGACCACTAAACATTTATCTTCATACTAGCCTGGTAGATCATCATGTTTATTTGAAGCAGCATAACAGTTTACAGCTGGAAAAAACCCAATTGCATACAAAATTTTCTTTTTTCTGCCTCAAGTAACACATTTGGCTTTATAGAGTTAGCCTTTTCATTAATATTTTAGAGACATTTTCAGTTATTTTTGAACGCATAAATATACAGAACAATATTTATTATCTTTTTTTATTTTAACCCTGTCACCATGACAGGCATGAGAAAATAAATACAGAATTAATGAGGACTACTAAGGCACTGTACGTATCAGTGACTTGGAGCAAGTTGGTCATGGCTTATTTAAATCAGGGGCCTCTGATAATCACTGTGCTGCACAATCCAGTGATTTTGATTTCTCATCAGCAAATAAAAAGGTTAAACATTCAACCCCATACAATTATGGGGTTGCAAAAAAGTAATGAGCTCTCCTTCCACCCCTCATTTTATCAACACCAGTTCTCTAACAGTAGTGCTAATATTCTGTTACAAATGTCTCAGTATTTGATTGCAAGGTGGAGACGGTATTCACTTAACAGTAAAGATCTTACCCAGCTTTTGTGGTTCAGGACTGTTCCACGTAGTAATTTCTTCAGTACTACAATGTGTGCAACGTACTGGACAATTAATCAATTCACATCAATTACCTACTTTCCTTGGAAAATTACTATGCTGGCTAATAAGCCTTACTGTTAGGAGGCTGTATGAACTTATAAATGGTATTATTTTAAAATACCTGTTTGGACACTTTCATGTTTGCTACCCACTTTAGGTATGTGAATTAACCTTAAATCACATAGAAGTAGCTGGTATGATCAATACACACGCTTTTGTCCCACATCTACTGGAGAAAACATGTTCTGGTCTAAGAAAATATGCTGCCTGATGTCAGAGTCAGAGAATTGTATCCAGGAATCTTTATCTGAGCCCAAGAATACTCAACTTGACTACTCACTATGAGACACTGTGAGTTATACAAATTAACTGTGGTCACAAATCTGTCAAAACCTTAATAAACTCCATTTATATGCATTATAAAAACCCATCCAATCTTGTGGAAAAAAAATATTTTTCCTGCAAAAAACTGTCTGTAAAAGACAAATTTTTTGTGCATCATACTTGCCAGCTACATCAAACCCCAGCAATGATACTACTCTAACCACCAAAGTTATGCTCTGGAAGCTCAATCTCCTAACAAAATTCAAATCAGAAAAATAAATTCCTTCATCTAAAGAAGACAAAAAAAAAAGTTGTAGATTTTGCTTTGAAATCCATTTCCCTCATCTTCCATGTTCATTTCTCTAAATATGCTCCAGTGTGAATGTAGCTTTCCTGCAATTCAATGAGAAAAATGGCACAGTCATCCAGAAAAACATTCCCCAAAGGCTCCCTTTTTGTGTGCAAGAGCATTAATGATGAGTTAACTCTCCTGCAAGCATGTAAACATAACACACCCAAATGTCACTCTTGCTGGGGTTTTTTTATTTGGTCTTTATTTTGTTTTTATACCCATGTAACTCTGAGGATCATCAATGGAATGCATAAAAAATAAAAAATAATCTATTTCTCCAGTGTCATAGCACATGCAGTATAGTGGAAGGTTAACTAACTCACATCTTCCCCTATTTCCCTTGGAAAATTATTATGCTGGCTAATAAACCTTACAGTTATGAGGCTGTTATGAACTTACAAACCCTGCAGCATTTTAAAGTGCATGTGCGGTTTGCTCAGCTGTTTGAACGCTTCTCACCTTAGTCACCCTCTCTCCCTGTGAACTCACACCCCAGAATAGCTTTGCATCAATGAAAAATAATTGTGTGATTGAAAGTGCATGAGATTCATGCACATTTATTCCTTCCATGACTAATTAAAGGGGTTTGGGATTTTTTTCCTTTTCAACTAAATGGAGCTATTTGCCAGATGCTGACAGCTGGCATGTTTGGTGTTTAACATGCCCTGGATTTATTATCTGATCTTCAGATGAACCACTTAAAACTCCTAGGGATTTACTTTTACCAGCTGTAAAACAGAAGTAACAATCACCACCCACCTTAAGGTGTCTTCAGATATTCCAGTGAAAACGCCATCTAAAGGCACACCAACAACAGTCACTGAATCTAGTGCCTGTACAACACAGGCAACCAAGTTCTTTCTTCCAACTTCCCACAGGAGTTTGTGCCATTAGGGAAGTAGAGAATGCGGAGCATGTGTCTTGACACAAACATGGAGGTGCTATGTGGTGCTTCACTGCCCAGAGGAGCTTGGCATAACTGTCACTTTTCTCCAAGAAACCTGTTTCGGAATACCAATTTTTATAAAAGATATTAATAGTTGAACAAGAAGCAAAGGATTTTTTCCTGTCAGCTATGAAGAATACACTCAATGCTAAAGGATAAATAAAAGAAATCAGTGAAGCAAACAGGGCACTTTGTTTCTCTCTCAACACCAGACTGCTTTTGCACCACACAAAATATTCTGCAAAGAGCCTCTTTGAGGAACATTCAACCATCTAACTGCTAAATGGTTTCGGAACGTCCACAAAGCATTTTGCTCATATGTGACTGACTCAACAGGCTGACAACCCTACCTTATTTCTACCTGCTAAGACGACTTAAAAGATAAATAAACTGCATCAAATATTTTCCTAAACACTGCACCAATTTCAGCAGGGACTTTGGGTAAAAAAATGAAGCCGCCTGAATAAATATTTCTAAATAAAAAGGGAACTGATCCATATAACAGCTTGGCATCATTTATCTTTCTCCATCTGAAAATACCTGAGAAAACTGATTGAGATCATGAGTGCCTAAAGAACAAGTGAAAGCTGTAAGGCATCATCCTGTGATTTTTCAGAACAGAATTTCCCTCCTGAGCTGATGATGTGATCCCCTTGGACAAAGTCAATAGATGTCCTGGAAAATACGTTTTTATTTCACAAATTATTTTCTTAACCAGTGTGAATGCGATACCTGGCACTATGCATTTCTGAAATGTGGGACTGGTTTTAGTACTACAAATAGCTGAAAAAAGTGCATCTAAAATGATGCAAAGCAGAAACATGAAATTCATTCTCGCTGATACATGGGTATTTCTGAATGCTAGAAAGCATGCCAATTACCAGCACATTTGGAGACTTAAACTTGAAAACATCTGGAATGCCAACTGAACAAGTCCAGCTGCATCACTTATCTAGTATTTAACACAGAAATACACTGTGCTATGTCTTTTCCCTGGCATTTATTCCAGGCAAAAGTTTTTTTCTTATTATTTTTCAAATCAGGATTAAAAAAACCAACAACGAAATCACACACAAAACCCCCCAAATCTAAACAGTACCACCACTCCCCAACAGATACTCACCATCATTATTACTTCTCTGTACAATCAAAGTAATAATGAGAAATGTCACTAAAATAAGCTGGCTCTCAGAACAGAAGGGGCTCTCACCATCAGGTAACATTATACACCAGTCTGGGAAGACCCTGCAGACTGATGTTAGGTGTATATCTCTGTAACGAATCCAAGCTTTTCATCTTTGAGAGATGGCTATAATATGGACATTTATGTCATGGTATCTCAGAAACTACAGAAGCAGCGTGATGTCGAGACAGAACGTGAGCAGTCAGCACAAGGAGAAGTACCAAGCTGATTAGCAATGGAGAGGAAAGCAGCTCTGTACTGTGAATGCTCTGTACTGCGGCTAAAGCTGGCAGAAAACTAAAATCAAACTGCTTTCCTTGATTTTAATAAATACAATAATGATAGTACCTTGGATTATTTTTTTTCTTTCTGGAAGGAATTAAAGGAGGTGGTTGAAAAAAAATAAGAGGTAAGGAATAACATCTGCCCTTTTTGAATGGGGAAATGTGTTTTCTTGGTGGCCCATGACCTCAAAAAAGAAGAGAAAAATAGCATTTTACCAATAAAATTATTTTTTCTTCACTATCCCACACTTTGACAAAACATTTTGAGCAATTCTAAGTCATTGCAAACCACAGCGACAGGAAGGAATCGAAGCTCAGTTCATGCTTCGCACATCTATATTCCAGTGCATACGAAAGTCATACAGCACCCCTCAATATATTTTCTGAACACTTGGCAACAATGCATTAAATCTAACCATGGTTGCATGTTGGCTCTTTCTTCCTGTACTCAGAGGTGGAAGACTTATGAAGTGGTGTCTTTCATCTTTTGAAGTTTGTAGGAGACTTTTTTTCTTAAGTACACACATTACAAGGTTTGGAGAGGGTAAAGTCAACAAACTGTGCCCGGCAGCTGGAACGTAGAGCAGAGAAACCAGTTCCTGTTGGGCTTGAGTCTACAGCTTCAGATTAGTCCCCAGGAAAGCTCAGTCCTCAGACAGAGGCGCTTTGTTCTCATCACAGAAAACCCCATCACACCCTGAGAACTAACACTCTCAGAGGCCTCATCACAGAGTTTTCACAGTTTTGTTTATGGCTTTCCTTTAAGGCTGGGAAATTTACAATGACCTGAAGTGCTACATGCCAGCATTATTCTCTGTGTTGAACTGTGCTGTCTCTCAATGCTCAGAAGTGGGCCAGGCTGCCATGATTTACAGAAGCATATGACAGAACTTTACTTACAATGCACATCAGGCAAGAGTTTGTATTGATAGTGAACCTTAGAAAATAGATTTAATTCCCCACACTATGGGTTGCCCTGAACATTTACTGATCTATGTCTAGAAATCAGTTTCTTCCCATGATAAAAATATACCAAAAGTTAACAAAAATTCAAAACTTAGTTGACACCAGTGAGTAGAAAGAAACAGACAGCAGATTGCTTGCTGTGTCACAAGACCCTGTTTACAGATGTTAATCTGAGGAAAAAAAATGTTTTCTCCCATGCAGGCAACACCACCACTGGGCTATATGGTCAGGTTTTCACCAGGCTGCTGAAAGTCAGTTAAGAAAGCAACTGTTGTAACAGGAAAGCAAGACAGTGGCAACACCTCTGGTGCAGCCTGTTACTTACCCCAAAAGAGACAGAAATTGCAGTCAAGCTTCCACGGCCAAGAGAAACAGCCTTCAGGGCATCACCTCAGTCTTCTAGCATATCCTCAGGATGTCTTGCTGCTCTTGTGCCTCTTTATCAACATTTCTTCGACCTGCTGAAGAGCAAGTCAACACCAAACAGAAAGCTCTCCCTCAAGGAAGGAAGAGTCTTTCTTTGTAACCCACAAAATTCATACCTTTGAGGGAAGGGACACTAGAGTCAAAGCTCACATTCCTACTCAAGCAGATCAGCATCAGGTGGTTGCTGCCCCCAGCTCTACAGTCGGACTCTCCCCTTTTTGGTTTAAGCTGCTGCATTTTGCATTAACTGGTTTTCCATTAGTGCAAGAGCTTATAACACGTCAGTTTAACAACAGTACAGTGGGTGAACATCATCCCTTTCACTGGAGGGAAAAAATAGAAAGATATTAAAGTTAATTAAGGACACAGGATAGAAAAATTAAATCAGACTATTTGGAAATATCCACCATGAGGAACAGTTTAACTTACTGCTCTCAAATGTGAGTAAAGTTGGAGGCTCTGACTTGAAAAAGTATACATACATATTCTTTACACTACACAAGCAGGGCTGAATTTGCTTTATCTGATGCTTACAGAAACACACGGATGAGAACATTCTCTTCTCCACACCAAAAGACATCCATCCTTGTACCAACCTGACTGCCCTCAATCCTGCAGACCTCTACTCCGTGACTAGGACTCTGTCCTGATGAAGCAGTTAACTTAAACAAGCTTGCTACCTTGGAAGGAAAGGCTGTCTGGACAGACCCGTCTCTTACACACAATGTCTCTTCTCCAGCTTCTTGCCTCATTGGAATTCCAACCTGAATGCCAGATGAAAGCTGAGCTTTCAGAGCCAGGAGGAAGCACCTGAAAGGTGTATCCAGCACATGAATACTTCCAGGTGAAAAAAGGAAGGCTCTGTAGCAACGCCTCACCTCTTTAAGAAAGAAGATGTAGGCCTTGCTGAATAATAAAACTTTAATGGTAGTTATCTTATGTGCTACCAGACTGCTCCCCACACTGATCATCTGCTGGACTGAAATTCAAGACATTTAGATGCACAACACTGACCTGCAACGCACAGGCCAAAGTCATACCTGGGAACAACAGCTTGCTATTAGGTTTTTATAAGGGATATCTAGCAGCGCCAACGCAGAACATGCACACTTTCCAGGGAGGCAGAGAAGTTTTGGAAACCAGAAGTCCCTTCTCACACTAGATGGGATCAACTTACACCATTACAGACCATATAGTCAGCAAGATTTGCGTGTGCCCGACGAGACAGCTAAAGGCAGATTTCAACAGCTGCTACAGACCATCCTCTTTGTAACAGTAGGACACAAACACACAAAAGCAGGGTTGGTCTGTCCCCAGAACAGCACTGCTGCAAGATGAGAGGATGCCAGTGAACGTGCTGCTCCTTCGGAGTCCAACCCGAAGGGCCTGCCAGGGACAGACAGTGTGTGTGAAGCAATGCCTGCAGCAAAGGGGCTTCAAACCAGAGTACCTTGGCTGGGCTGCAATGGGGTAATTTGGTACTTTCCCACATGGTCAGCCAGCTCTCCTGGACACTGAAAGAGAGATGTAGCAGAAACATCTTTCTTTTAAAGGATTACTCCTGGCTCTGGAGAGATCTGTAATTTTTGGCAGTCTTCTGATGGGCTGCACAAAGGGAAAAGGAACCTCTTTGCTCCCTCTCCCACACTAGCCAAGCAAGGCCCAGCCATAACATTGCTTTTAATAAAGAAGCACAGATGTGCCCTGTAGGCACTTAAAGAATAAAAAAGAAAAAAAAAACCAAACCAAAATGTTCCTGTGTGTTTCATAAATCGGTATATAACCATAATGCAACCTACTATCCTAGCTAGAAAATGAAATATCTTTAAAAGTATTGAATCCTTTGTGAATTTTCTCAGTGGATCGGCATGAAGCTATTTAGCCCAGATGTTTCTATAACTCTGATGCATTAGGAGATGCACAGCATTGTGGCCAAGTGTTAACATAGTGAACTATAATGTAAAACATGTAAAGATACTGTCTTCCAAAGTTATTAGAATTTTTCACTCTAACACCACTCTGCTTCCTTATGCAGCTATATTTTCTTTACAATACACACTTATATTTTAGTGCATATGGAAAAACAACAAATAACCTGCCCTCTCCCCCACCAAAGCCTAATTCTGGGTGTTTTCTGGAAGAACGCACAGCAGCCGACTAAAGATTGAGTCTTTCAGAAATGGGAATCTCATCTCTGAGCAGCAGTAAACAGCAAATCTCATACTACAGGCAAATGCAAGGCCAACAAGACACACCTGGGTACCACATGAGCAGGTGAAGAAGTGATGGTGAGATTTTTGATGACAATTTGGTGTCCAAAAGACAGTGTCTCACTGCATGGTTCTTGTTTGCATCTGTAACAGATTTAGGGATTTATAGAGTCAGTTTTAAGGATATCTAAGCAGGTGTAATGTCTGTATTGGAATGGCCTAATCAAGGGAAGAAGCAATAATGGGAATATGAAGTAGCACAAAAAAGGTAACAGCAGGTGCTTAGAAGGATATAAGATAAAGACTGCAAAGAAATGAACTTGCACCCTCTATATAAGAATAATGCAATGGAATACCTTGCATTGAGAGTCCATAATGAAAAATCTGTTATTATAATTAATTATTCAGAAGAGTTGGAAATATTTCAGAGTGCATTCCTGCATGATTTACCTGCCAGGATGTGAGTTGACAGTTTTGTGATTCTTCAAGACCTTGTTAGCTTAAAAGGCCAAAACACAATCCTAAATTAATGAAAACTAACTCCTACTACAGCTTTGAACTTGCAGTCACAACTCCATTTTCATGTGGGTACTTGCTAAAGCACACCTCACACTAAGACAGAAAACCAGCACTGAGAGGTAGAATAATTTCCATTGTGGTTCTAGCAGGTTTTGATCCATTTCTCTTCTTGAAACAAAAAATGCTGATACTTCAGTTACGTCTGGAGTTTCTCATGCCTTTTTAAGGCAAACAAATGTTACTCAAGTTTAGGCCGTATACAGCACACTGGTGCAGTCCACCATGGAATATCACACCAACTGCTAATATGTCAATTATCCTCTACAGTAAAGTAGGCCATGGAGGGATTGTTTCTCTTCTACAGGATAAATGTTTGGCAACCAAATTTCCTGCATGCCACTTGCCAACTATTCTGCCTTCCCCCACCCGCACCCCCCATAACTTGTCATTAGACCATATTTCCCAGCACAACCACTTCAATTCACATTCCTGGCTGTTACTTTTATTTAAAAACATTATGGGACTTCCAATTAGTCAGATGAGAAATCTGTATTTCAAAAAATTATTTTGTAAACCCATAGCAGGTGGCAGAATTTGTCCTCCTATGTTACACAGCTTAATCCCAAACCTTGCATTATTCACAGATAATTTAAACCATTCTGTTCTTTTCAAGTTGGATACAGTCCTTGAAAGCTGTTGGACGAAAGCTGATGACATCTGTAACCGTTAGATAGCTCTCTTCTCTTTAACAACCAGAGAATTATAATGCATTTATGAAGTCAAACATTCAGCATGTACTAGATAGTTCTACACTGTTTCTAAATTAGTGCTCTACAATTTAAAAGCTGATCCTTGTGTCATCCATTTCATCTTTATCTATTTGCCAACTCAAAGGTTAAATGAAGCAACAATCATGTAACGTTCCTTTAAATCACAATTTGAAAGGGGAAAACATACGGTGTAGTCGAGCTATCTCTTAAAATACTGTCAAAATAGCCATTACTGACATGCTTAACCCAAAACACCCAATTAATGACCTCAGTACTGTAATAACTATTTATCTTCTAAAATGGTTTTTGAAGGCTGTCACAAAAAATCCAGAATGAGAAAGTACTAATACTCAAAATGCACATTTGCCTTAAGTTTACTCACTTCCTTCTCTATTGTTTCTCCTGTACGAGCTTTAATAGAGATGTCCCTAAATGACTATTTAGAAACAGAAAAGCTCCATCAGAAAGAATGCCGAAAATCATGGCCAGAAGCAGATTTCTGTCGAGAACTCAATACTAATGTGCAGAAAACACAGGGCAACTACTCCACCTGCAAAGGCTACCTGATCTTAGTTCTGAAAATTCTACCCATGTGGCTTCAATGAACAAAGATCCTGTTCTTACAATTTAACTGAAATGTGCTTTGGGGAACTAGATTAACCCAATTCCTGCAGCTTAATCACTGACAGCAAAAGCCATTATCCAGCAGCACTTGTATGTTTCATGTGGAAATTCCATGCATCTTCACTGGTAAACAAAAGCATTTTTTCTCCATTTAAAATACAATCCCAAATAGTGAAATAATAGCTTAAAAATTGCAATTACTACTCACTGAGATTCTGTAAATGCTGGTGTCTCAGTTCCTTTTTTTACAGGTAACTACTAACTAACCATTGTCTTTCTCTATACAAATAATAGACAGTAAGGACCTCGTCAAAAATGATCGCTTATTTTCTACACTTCATTCTGCAGAATTACTCCTTTCCTATATAATTTTCACTGATGTTTAGCTAGCTCCCAAATGGCTCACAGAGTCCACTTAGCTTAACTAGCTGCAGTTTCTTCCAGAATCTAATTGTTCCAGCAAAATCATTTTCCTGATATATAACCTGAAGTTCACCTTTTTGTGTTTATATGTGAAACACGAGGCCAGAAGAAATACCGCATTTGTGAGTCCATACAGTGACAGAGTCAGACATAGCAAATGCCTGCAGAGGAGAAACAACAGCTCCAACAGCTGAGCTGAGAGAAGCTAATTCACTAATAGTTCAACAATGTGTCAGCCGAAAGCACTGGAAAAGAAATAAATCATCACAACCAATGTCTGCTACTGCTTTGCCCATTCTCAGTACCAACACCTTTTCTCTCAAAATTGCCTCATAAGCAAAGTAGCAAAACTTAGCGTAACTTAAACATATTTACATATGAGGCCAATATTATCTGTAGGCTTTAAAGCTCCTGTTTTATTGATCAGCAAGCCTGATTAGCAAGTCCATAAATTACCACATTTCTTTTCACTATTTAAAGATAGCGTATCTCTGGGTTTGGCGCAGTGTTTCTTGAGTAAAATTTATCTTGACTTTACTTGGTTTTAAGAGCAGGACTTCATTGCTGAGTGGTTGTAAAACTTATTCTATGATACTACTTGCTTTGCTCACAAAAATCCAAGAACAAAAGGACAGCAGTGACTTTTGTATGAAAAAAAAGACTCCCCAATACACATGCATGGCAATATCATTTCTCACTGTAAACCCAATAGGGCGGTGACAAGAACAGTTGCAGGCCCCCAGTTTCCGTGTATGTTCGTGGTTTAGGTACAGTTGGTCCTGTCTTGAGTGGGGTTAGCCCTGGTTCTATTTTAACAATTCTGTGGTAGTTCCTTAACAATGTCTACCTTATTTTCGACTTGGAGAAACTGCAGCACTGATCATCTAGAGATACGAAGATCAGTGCCCATCACATGTTGCTGGGGATATCTCACCACAAACTACTGATCTATTTTTTGTTGCTCTCAGGACTTACAGAGCACCATTTCCTATTTGGCAGGGCAACAATGGCATTCATTATAAGCATTTATACCTGCAGCAGCCATTTTTGAGAGGCTTCAACATCTATTTTTGATGGATTAGTTGCAATATCAGATCAGATGTAGAATGTTTAAAGTTTTTAAAGTATTATTCCATTGTGGTCTTGCAATGCATTGTAACAATACCTTGTTGCAGTAATTTCTCTAAAATTCCCTTAGGGATGTGGGTTCCAAAATATTTCTAATTAGAAGTGGGAATGCACATCAAAGCCACTGTATCTAGCCAGCTTGCTTTCTCTCAAGCATACCAGCAGAGAAGGCTGATTTGATACAGTAGCCTCTTCTCATTACGAATCTACGCTTGTCACAGAGGTTTCTTACAGTGACAGATGGACAACAATGCAGCCAAACAATAAGTTATGATTTCTCATATTTGACATGTCTTCATTTCCTCTTCCTTACCCCTGCTCCCCTCAGGGATTCTGCAGATCCAGTAGGAGATTGCTCACCTGGAATGGAAAACCCAGGGTCTCCACCTACAAACTCTGTTTATTGATTGCTCTTCCATGACAGCTCTGAGGGCCGTTGTTCACATTCCACCTCTACCACTAATTTCTTCTTCGTATCCTTACTCTGCTTAGCTACTGTGCCACTTTTCCTAGCTTTCCAGGAAAACTTTCTTGTCCCCCACCCCCAAAGCACAGAAGATGCAGCAAGCACAAGCTGTTTTCCTTGCTCAGCATTTGATCAGGTCCCTTCCCTTTTCAAATACACCTGTCAGATGCCCGTCTGCTACCATGTAAAATTTGTCCCACTTCAAAACCTGACATGGCTCTTTCCTCCACCATCTACCCCAATTGTCAAACCTCACCTTGGCCTGTCCCTCCCAACCCATCACTAACATCACTCTGTCCATCTGTCACGCTGTTGTACAACCACTTCATGCATCTTTCCGCACACAGAGCTCATGCAAGACACACAAGTGTCTTTTAAAGGCTCTCCTCTGCTCTGTGCTGAGTGATGACTAAAATGGGCTTGTAAAGGGTATCTCATTTTCCTTCTCCCAAGCTAATCCCTCTTCCCCTCTCTCTGCCCTCAGACTGCAAATGCCTTAGAGCCACCATCAGAATAAAGACGATGTCCCTACCCCTCACTGAGGGCACACATGCTAACTGCACTGGGCAGAATCAGTCACACACAAATGTATTTCCCTTTCACATGCAAAATATGTCTGAAAGATCAAAACATACACTTCAAAATCTGGCCCTGCAAAATATTGCCTTTTCACAACATTCCTTCCATTTTTATGGGTTTTCCAAGGGCACCACATCTTGCATTCATGAGCTCCACAGAAAAACAGTGAATGTGGCCACGCCATGCCACATTTGCTAAGACCTGCCAGTACCCTTATGAAAGCAATGTGTTAAACATAAGGAACTAAATTTGAGACCCATCCTATATGATACTTTTTTTCCCAAAGTACAATGCAAACCACAAATTGAGATGACACATCAGCTACAACTTAGCTTGACTCCCTGGCTTACTCTCCCTAAAGAGGGGAGATCAGAGCAGACAAAGATTTTATTCATTTCAGTTGATTGTGGCCTTCAGTGAAAAATGGATACATTAAAAAAAATAAAACCAACAACAAAAACCAAACACGAAAGAAGCCATCAATCTCAATATATTGAAATTCTGGTTCCACAGTAAATGAAGGGACAGAAGTCTAGTACACTTCAAGATATGCAACTGCTATACTTGTGAAAAGCATTCGATTCCCACCCTCCTGGTAGGAAAGCACTGAAGCCCCATACACTTTGCAGCTTTTCAATGCAGCAAATAGGCATGTAGTCACCAGAAGGATGCACAAAACAAAGGGAAAGCTTCAAAACAGCCACCACGCTTGTTTGGCATTTTACATTCAAGAAATGTCAACATTGTACTCCTTGGATAGGGGTACTCTCTGTGATACCTTCTAAAAATAAAATAAAAAAAAAAAACCAAAACCACACAAAACACCCAACAAAACAACAAACCCACACACAAAAAAACCACCAACAAAAACCCAAACCAGTCAGTCCAATGTTTTGCTTTGTTGGCATGTATCATGTCTGCAAGTCTACTAATCTAGTCTCACAAACTATACAAGTCCGTACACAAAGCAAATGGCAAATTTCATACCTGTTTATAAAAGTATAAAAAGGAGGACCCAGGGAACAAATTGGTAGTCACTGCATAATGAACAATAACCCTTTTTGTCCTCAGTATGCTGACACATCATAAACACCCCCTTTTTTTAAGGAAGACCAAAACCAATGCCCTGAAGTCCCAGAGGGAGGGTGAACGTAATGCCAGAAAAAAGGGCTAGATAATGGGAAGACTTTCTTATATAGAATTTGTAACGTACCATTTACGAGGCTTTTTAAAATTAATTAGGTAAGTTTGACTGGAGTAACTAAATACTAACTAGACTAATGGTAAGTTCTTGGCTCAATTCAAGTGATACTGCCTTTTGTCTGTCACAAGATTTTGAGTGTAATACTACATAGAAGCACTATAGCCATCTCTTAAGAAAACAGGTAAGTCAGAATGCAACACATTTCTTCACAGGTACATATTTGAAAGGTTAATTTCTAAGATGTTCCATTCCTTTTTTCATTCAATATCACCTGGCAATCAAATCCTGGTGCCTCACACCACTAAAAGTTTTACATTTTCAGGACAGCTGTTGTTGACGTACGAGTTTCTCATCATATATAGGTGTAAGAAAGCTCATTTGGCACAATTTGTCACCTGAGAATGTGAAAATAGGTCACATTAATAAAAGAAAGTGTGAGATCCTTACCACGTTTTCTGTCAGCCAGCGGCTCATATGAAAGCCCTATAAACATAACATGAGTACATCCAGGCAGAGAAACATGGGCAGCGAGACTGCAGCTATCAATTATTGAAGCAAAGTCTGCCTGGAGACAGTCATGCCAAGCACCTGAATCCACTTTAATGGTGGAAGTGGACACATATGCCTGGGGACTTCAAATCCTTTACGAGTAACACTCACTTAGGATATATGAACATAGAGCAAACTAAGGAAGATTGCGGTATGTATGTGGTGTTTGGGGGAGCGCACAGTTCAGCCACCTTCGCTCAGCCTGACTGCATTGTGGCTGTTACCATTTAGCAATGCACAGTACCTATAGTTCCATTTGCTGCTGCACAGATAAGAAGTCGGGACTTTCAAGTGATCTGGCATAAATTAACATTTCCATATCACAGTTGCTTGCTTTAATAGTACTTACATTAAAAGGCCTAATGAAAAGTTAAGTGAATAATGTTGCATGCTGGAAAAAGTATTCCTTTTGACAAACTGATTAACTAGAAAGTCTCCACCAGCACTTCTTGGATGCATTCCCAGGAAAATCTCTTGCGTTCCTGCTATTCCTCAACCTAGATAAATAAATGAATACAAAACATTACTCAATTATGGAGAAATTTGTTTTCAACAACTGATAGGAAGCATTTTGGTAACAGTGTACTTGGTGTTAAAAAACCCCGCATATCTCAGCATTTAGAGAGAAGACATCATCTCTCATGTTATATTTGCTCTCAGCATTACAGAACACTTCAAAGTCCCCTATTCATTTGTGAAAAGCAGCCAAATATATAACACTGAAGAAAAAAATTACTCCTAAAATGATTTTTTTCCTCTACCTATATTCCTTCATACGGAAAAGACAAATTTAGTTTTAAGTAAACTTAGTTTGAAAATATTCCAATCAATTCACACCTCCGTGCTTTTATAGAGTATAAATCTTCTGAGGTTTTTTTCATGAGGTATCATACTTGCTATCTGGAAGCACAAACTGCATTGACATTCGCTCCAAAAGGCAATCTACACCAGTCAAGGCAAAAGGAAACATCACACATACACTAACAAATTGTAATTGCAGAAACTTGTAGGCAAAAGCTTCACAAGATGGCAACAGGGGAAAAAAAAGAAAAAATTCAGACACAAAAAGGTCTTTAAGAGGAACTGAAAGAGGAAAGACTAGAGAAAAGGAGAAGAAAGAAAAATGAACACTTCGAAGAAAAGAGAGCTCTGGCAATTTACCAGCAGAACGCCTGACAGGAGAGAAGCAGAAAATTTGGCAGCCAAAGTTGAAAGAAAAGCCCCAGCAGGACTGAGAAAGGGAGAAGGGAAGACAGAGAGAAGGGGAGGGAGTGAGAGGAGAAGGACAGATGCATTGTAGCGTTGTCTGGCCACAATGCAAAAACCTTCCCAGCCGCATGTGTTGTCATAGCTAGCAGGCAATGCAGACAAATACGACTCCTGAAGATTTGTCCAGGCAACACAGTTTGTGGGTTGAAAGTATCTGCAGCTCTTTTAGGAGAACCTAAATTAAGTTAGAATATGAGGGGTTTATTATGATTATACCCTAATTTTAGACCTGTAATGATAATCTACGTCTGTATGATGGTCCTGCTCTTCTTCTGGTACAATTATTGTTGTGCTGTTTCACCACTTCCTGCTCTTCTGTTCCATCAATGGCATGGCCAGAGCAGCCAGATGCAGACTCTACACTGTGTCATTAACTCGTGCAGCATACTGCAATCTAAGAAGTCTGCTTACATAAAATGAACTGATGGATACTTTGTCATGCTAAAATGCACAACAGCAAAACAGATATGCAATGGGTTCTCATAAGTGGAAACTGCAGAAGGTGGACAGAGCTGTGATTTGGGTTCCTTTACTACAGAATTTAAAACATTCCAACCCCAAAGAGCATATGATGTACATAAGAGTGATCAAGCTAAATTGCCAGGGATTAATCTGTGGGATTCTGGTACTAGCCAGCTTCATATGGTCCTCTGTAGGTATGCTGAGATATCTAAAGTGTGAAGAGCTATAGGTAGTCAGTCTTTCCCTGAACACAGATGCCAGGTTTGCTTCTACTGTCACCCCTTTTTCCTCTTGCTGGTGTTTTTGTTGTGTTGCTGGCAGTGTGTTCATAGCAAACTCATCTTGAAACGCACTTTTCCTGCAAAGTTTTATGGGCTATCCTAAGAGTGTTTCTGATGAGTATTCTTCTCAGCTTGTATTGGACAACCACATCATGTGTTGCATGGATGCCTTTGGAGAACTTTATTCCTAAGAGTATTTTTTTCCTCCTGTGTAGTTCAGTAGCCCTTCATTCTTGATCTTCGGACGTGCTGTTTCTCTTTGCCACAGCATAATGGCAGAAATTACATCTCCTTCTGTGTTTAGTTTGCTGAAGCTCATAAAAAAACATAGATGCATTATGAATAGAACATTCCTGTAACGCCACCAGAAAGAATTGTTTTCTTTCTGGCTCCTCTTCAGCACTCAATGGTTAACAGGACCAGGCTGCCTCTTCTGAACAGAAAAGATATAAACAGAGCTCTTGGCCATGTACCACAAGAACTTCTGCCCGATCTGGTTCAAGAAATGTACTGTCTTTTGCAAGGGAGAGGGGAAGAAACATTATGGTAGTGTCTTATTTGGCTCTTTTCAGTAGAGCTGACAAGCTGTTGTAGGCCGAGTGACTGTAGGCTGAACAAACTGGCAAGAAAAGAACAGTGTTCTTCAAGATTGACTCTGTAGCCAAGTCTGATGGGTAGCATAACATACTGTATAGCCTCTAGTCTGAATAAAATCCATAAAATAAAATTAAAAAAAAAAAACCAACCACCAAAAAAACAAAAAAACCAAAAACCACAGCATGCAGTCATCAAATCTATTCACATGTTCAGGACTGGCTGCATAATCAAAGGAAAATTACTTCATTGGGCTCACTGCCCAATAATGAGCTGTGAAGGGTGAGATTTTTATTTCTTGGATTTAATTGCAGGCAATCAGGATGACATCTCTAACCCTACAAAGCTCATGTTCCTTGAGCACTTTATGATGACCTTTTTGTTCACCACAATCCTGGAAATATAACAACACAAAGGAAATCCAGAAAACAAACAATGCTGCACATTTAAGAAGAAAGAACTTTCCTGATTTGGAAACTTTGCCAGCATTTTGTATTTGCAAAATTATTTTCCAGTCTACAATGTCTGCACTAGTTCAACATGCATCTGTGTTTTAACCCACATATCCTTTCACCTTATGACTATTATTTAACTTTCATTACAGTGTTTCAAGCCAAACTTGGCTGAGGCCACACTATGAAGCAAGTGCACTCCTTATGAATGCCTACTGCCTTCCTCCATGCCCTGCTTACCCTTGGAAGAAAACAGGCACATGGGCAGAGAGAAGGTGCCAAGCAGCTTCCCCAGTCAGGGGAAGTACATCCCAGCACTCCTGAGAGATACATGTCTGTGTTGTTCTTAAAATTATCCAAAGGAACAGACTCCACAGCCACCTTGAATAGCTGTCTGCTTCAGGTCAGCTCTTCCTGACATCAGAATGTCTTTCCTGTAAACTACTTCTTTCCCTATCCCTAGGGGACACACAGAATCAGTCAACGTCATCCTTCTTACATCCAGCTTTATCAAAAGAGAAAAGTTGAATCAAGCCTTCTATTGTCTATAAAGCAAATCAAAATCCTCCAGTTTTTCTAAACTCCTTACTTCCCTGACACTCTTCTCTGAGCTCTAACTTCTCTACCTTCAAAATGCTTACACACCATATTCCCAGTAAGATTCTAGCACTACTGAGCACAGTTACACATACTTTCTGACAAATCACATATCTACTAACATACTCCAGAATTAATTTTATTTTTTCCAACAGCATCACTTGGTTGACTCATTTTCTGACTCGTTAAAACCTCCTTTCTATCCTTCTCCACAGCATTATTGTCTGCTTACATGGTCCCTTTTTTGCACTTGTACATTACATTTCTCCTTCACCGCTGTTATAGTTTGTATTTGTGCATTGAATTTCATGCATTTGCTTAATATAATTTCATCAATTCATCCAACATTCTCATTTTCATAGCCTGAGTTGTTTCAAAACCCTCTCCATCTGGACTTCTTCCACAAATGTTTTACACCAGCTTTTCCACTGGTTATGCTCCAAGTCATTAATGAACTAGATTTTAAAACATGCTTAGGTTCCCACCTGAATCACCATTCCAGTTGACATCTACATCAGTTACACAGTCTTGTTGTCTGTGTATATTCCACTAGACCTTAGCAAAAAGTTTTAAATACCAAAGTAGGTGCATCTAGTACAAGCACACAGGTGATCTACTGAGCAACACTGAGTGCAGTACATTGATGCAAAGAGAACAAGCGAAGACCTAAACGCAACAAAAGTGATGGTTAGATTCCAAAAACGTTCTGAACAGGAACTGAAAGTACTCAATTCTTTGATGGCTACCGTTCCCCAGGTCCTTTCCTCTTAACAGCACTTCCTTTACTTGCTCATCTCAAAACTCCCAAAATCGTATCATGACTGACTCAGTTCTTGGAGACAGCCACTGCGTTCTAACAGAAACTGCTTCAGCTCATCTTTCAACTGTTACATATTTCATCAAACTCTTGATGTATGCCTAAATTAGCTACCTATTCTTAAAGCTCTTTTTCAATATTTAGTTTGCCCTTTTAATTACTAGTTGTCAAAAGAAGGTTAAGGATTTGATTTATTTGCATGGTGCTAGATGAGATCAAATGTATTAAAAGGAATGTTCACAACATGTAACAGTTCTTAAAATTTGATGCTGGGACCAAAACAAAACTGCTAAACAAAAAAAATCTTGTTATTATCTCCTAATGAGAACCATGATTATTTTTTACATTTCATTTGACAGTCTTCACCTTAATTAATTCTACATGGCAAAGTTAAATTATTCTGGTTGATGAAGATCATTCTGATTCAGAAATATACTTATTAAATGAAATTAAAGCATGGTGCTAATCAGGTGAATGAGCATATGTTACTAACCAAACATACAAACCCTAACAATGAGATAATGACAGGTATGGTGACAGATACAAAGCAGTGCTATTTAGAGCTAGTAAAATGCTTTGAGCTTTCTAAATGGAAAAAGCAATGTAGATGTAAATCTCTACAATCTTCAGAAAGGACATACTTTGCTTTTTAGATCTTGTTTGATTTGTATCTCAAAAATAAGGTAATATCTGTATTGCAAACTAAAATAAACTAAAGATGATAAACGCAGTAGACTGGGAGGTTGTACCAGAGACAAGAAAGACTTGCAGAGCTAAAAGCATGGCTTGCTGTTACATACTGCAAGGACATACGTGCTTCCGAAGTTCTGGTACATTCATCCCGTAAGTTATTCTCAAAACAAATAAAGAAGTCTGACCTTAACACTATTTTCCAACTGACTTTCACTACATCAGGATAGATTTGTTAGATCTTGAGTCAAAGCAATCCTATTTAAGTGAATGTATGAGAATAACACTACACAGGTAAGCAGATCCAGCAAAGCTTGCTCAATGACAGGTGTGGTGATTAACACCAGAACTATTTGCTTTCATTTGCATAGAACACAAGATTCTCTGGCTGAAACTATTTATAATTTTTCTTGGCAAACCTCTGACACAAGAAAGGGTTGAAGACCTGGCGGTTCAAATCTGTATCATTTCAGGATGAAAGCTGACACAGTAACTTTGCTCTTCTGAGCCAAAGAGATTTCTGGCCATAGCACAAGTACCTCTTGCAGGTCTGAGGAGATGGGAAAATTTCTGTACTTGCCTGTCCTGGGTGCCTAGGACCTTAGCCCACTGGCTGGGGCAGTTGTGCAGCCTATAGGTAGTCACAGGCAGTTTACTAACCCTCAGTCATTTTGGAAAACATATTTTCCAGAGCGATACAGGTATGTTCAAGAACTCTCATGGCTTAAATTCTTGCATAGGTTTTTGAAGATGAGACATGAGCACAAGTAAAGTGTCAAGTGTTCTGAAATACTGTGGATTAAACACCTGATTATGTTATTTACTACTTTTGCATAGGAATTACTCATGGGTTCTCTGGGGAGAGGAAGAAAAGTCAGCTTACGTTTCAGAGAAATTTAAGCCCTATGCTTCTCCAAATATACAAGGGAAAATTCACCCAAATATTTTGCTCCCTGAAGCACCCCACTTCCTGCCATTTCTTATTTTGCATGGGTTGTCCAAGGATGTAAATAAACCCAGATCTTATCTTCCAGGAGCAAGCACAGATTATATGTTAGAAAATAAGGTAATGGGGGAGCTAGAACACTTGCTTGCATCATATTATTGTCTTGATCCTTTAGGCTGTATTAATGGTCTGTTGAGGTACGCACTGAACTACAGCACGATAAAGTATATTAATTGGTATTAATCTCTTCCTACTCTGAAGAGATAAGAGTCTAAAGTAAGCGACACAAAAGAGGACAGAAGATGGATGCAGACTGTTCTATTATTTAAATTTGCATTCAGCTCAGTCTCATTTGCAGAATAATTTGCACCTATATTTTGCACCAGTTTGAGCCTGCATTTTTGGGTCTGCAGTTGAAATTCAGAGAGAAGGTGTAAACAAACAGCAGCACATCTGTTTAGATAGTTCAGATACTTGGGTAACTGTGCTTATATCTACATTAGCCATTCTGCACAGGAATAACTCAAGTCCTGTCATTCTGGGAGTGCATTTTTATTCGCATAAGTCATTTGGATGTAGAAGTATAGATCTAATTTTTTTCCCATAATATGGCACTAAACATAAAAAAGATATATTCCAACATAGGTATAACTTTCAGCGAATTCTTCCAGTTTACCTTATCTGTCTACAATTAACATTGAATTGCCTTCACCATTTTTCAGTCTCAAATAACTTTGTACAGATAAGGACTGAAAAACTTAAAGTTTCAATTTATCATTTTTGGTGTAGGACCCTAATTTCATTCAAATTAGAATGGCATTTTTATCACTATTGTCTCATTGATATTAAAAAATGGGATTTTCACATCCAGCTTTTAGAAAGCTTATGTTTTCATCTAACAGTGATGCCAGTGCACTTTGTCACACTGTGGCGTAAGTTTCAGGAGTTCACATCCATCCCATTTGTCCTTCAATGATGACCATGGGTCACTACCATTCTTGAATACAATGAAGTGCATTTTGAACCTGCGGAGTGGAACTTACTGTTGCCAACATATTTTAAGAGCTATTTTGCTCTGATTTTTAATCTGTAAATACATCTGATTTTTGTGGCTGGCTTAACACAATCGTGAGACCCAGTGTTATATGTGACCTTCCCCCCTCCTCCATTTCTAAATGCAACAACTAACAGATATGATTGTAACATTCAAGATAGAAAGAGGGCACAGAGATGGAACACATCATATTGGTACTTAGTCTAACATATACTTTACAAGAACTACATGTTTTCATACGCACCATTGATTTACTCTGCCACTGTGCTAAGTTGTTTGATAAATACAGGGTTTCATGTATACCAGCACTGTTTAGAGATGTATTATTGGGGTGGATTCTTTTCCCTCAACAGTGCCTTAGGACAACTAAATATAGATGCCTAAAATGAAACCTAGTCATGATTTGCAAGTGTAACACCAGTCTGCATTAAAACCAGTGAGAGTTTTGGGTGCTCAAGAATACAGGATACTTTATATAAACCGTCACAGACAAGAATCATATTACCAATTACCAACTTGCCAAAATAAACAGGGAACAAGGAAACTGTGGAGTTATAATAAGAAGAAACCTTACACAATGTGCAAGCCAAACTTTTTCTTGATTTTTGAAAGTCCAGCTGGCCCAGTAATCCCCACACCCACTCCGATCCCCCTCTTTCTTGCATGACTAGTAATCACAAGCTATTTTCCAATCTTCCAGGTAAATGAGCCTTTTCTTCCTCTTTCTTTTGAGAAAGAGAGAGAACAGCTGTAAATCAGCTGGATGAAGCTCTGCACAGTCTTGGTGTGGTAGAGCACCCCCAAACTCCTGTTCTCCCCTAAGCTGTCCTCCTTTGCCTGTTCTACTGTCAGATAAAAAAAAGAGTGCAGCTTAAGCAATCCACCAGAAGGACTTCTGTTCAACAGTAGGATTAAACTTCATTTTACAAGGTTCCCAGAAGCAATCTTTAGGATTGCTTTTTTCAATGCCACCTCTGCGATATTCTGTAGAGCAGCTGACCCATGCTTATCAATAAGGCATGTGGTCGCTCATCCTTCACTACCTCTGTGAGCACAGCAGGCTCTTACTGGCCTGAAAAGCTAGAGTCCTGTTCTCCAGCGCAATGCCTGCTCTCAGATGTAGATCATTATGCTTAAAGCTTTTTTTTAATGGGAAGTTAAACCACTCCTTTTCAATCTTTCACTCTGAGGAACAAAAAGAGGTCAAAATTGCAAATTCTTAACTCACTGGCACATTAAACCAAAGCTTTCTCCAACACTCTGCTTCCATCCTTTCACAACACTTTTCATACTATTCCTCTCCACACAAGCCTGTCCTTCTCTTGACTTCACTTACTCCTGGGAGCCTTTCAGAAGAGGGAATCAGTGACAAGACATTGTAACCCACATCCCCTTCTCTTATAAGCAGAGAAACAAAGATGCTCTGAAGTTATGGTTAAACACATAAAGACACAAAGACCTCCTGCATAGCTGTCCCTGGTGGGTCAGCTCTGGCAGCACAGTCTGGATGATCTGTTATGCCAAGAATCATCTTTTATACCTTTTTAGGCCACTATAAAACTGCCTAAGGTGCAGGATACCGGCAAAAGAACCACAGTACCTTTCACATGCAAATGTAAGAATAGGAAAAGCTACAGCTGGAGGCAGAGTCAGACAGCAACACAAATGCCAAATCTTGGCACATGCAGCCAAAAGCAGTGTGTGCCTGGCTCCAGGCACCCAAACTGAAGCTTTCTTGGCTCAAGAGGTAACTTGTCCTGGGGAGAGAATGTGGAACCATTTTAATGTCAGAAAAAAATCCTATTTGTAATGCTGCTACCTTGTGAAGAAATATATGTTGTGGTACTGAAAATGGATCACATGAAAGATGAGCAACAGCCCACAGAGAGCCTATGGTCTATGGTCTTCCAAGATTTTACCATAACATACTGCTCTTTGCCAAGTTGAGGAGGAAAGATGCCAGTTAAAACAGTTCTTCCTCCCTAGATGAGACCAATTACATTCATTTTGTTTGAGACCAACAGCTTCTGGTTTCCCCCAAGTTCTGATCTGGGGGGGGTGGGGGTGTGTGTGGTGTGTGTGTCACTGCCTCTTACAGATGCTTTCCTCAAAGTCTGCTCCTCCAGGCTTCCGGCCAAAACAGCACTGTGGCAGGTACTTCAAGGTCTGTCCCTGTGTGAGCTTTGGCATGTGCCAAATCAATCAATTTGGTGTGATGCTTTTGTCCTGTTGAGTAAAAGCTTTAAAGCTGTGAACCTTGCTTCTAGTGGGTTGCATCTTCTTGTATCTTAGTACCATAATTAGATCCAGAATATAACCTCAGTTTAAACACCACTTGTTTATACATATCCTACAGTTTCTCTACTCTATGCAAGATCAAGCATAAATAATCCTTCCTCAAAACAGGAGCAACACTAAATATTCTAAAGTTCAGAGGATGTATATGAAGCAAACATTCCTTAGGACTACTGTGGTACAGCATATAGCCCAACCAGGAACACCTGGACCGCTATATTCTTTTTAATTTGTGAAATTTATTTTTTTTTTCTGATCTATTCTTCAGGATATTTCAGTCACTCAAGACAGCCAGCTGAAGAACTGACTTGAAAAATTTTGGATATGGACATCTACAACATGCATTACATTATACTTTTTACTAGTTAAGAATATGCAACAGCTGATGTAAATCAAGGAAGCTTTCTTGATTTCAGTACAGTGGTGCCAATTCATAGTACACAAGGATTTAGCTGTAGTGTTCCAGCTAAAAACCAGAATTTAACTCAAGCTGTCCAAACATACTTTTTGACTCACGTATAAAGAAAAAGAAATGAGACAGACCTGGTTTGGTAAGACTATTCAATGAGATGCCTTCTCCTTCTTTCCTACAAATGCACTTTTGTACAGCACTGACAACTCCCCAAGTCCCACCCTTCTTAGTATTTTCTCTCTCTCAAAACTCACATGGAGTACACTCATCCTACTTGCACAGTATTCCTCTCTCTCTTCAATTTACCCCCATTTCTGTCTTGGGACACACAAGAAAACAAGCTTAGACAAAGGGTCTGACACCTGCAACCATTAGAAGAAACTTACTGAGAAAGAGGGAAAAAGATACCACGAGGCAGCAAAAAGCTTGTACATAATCTGGTACAAGCAGCAACATGCGTACTTACCAGTTCCTGGTGTCCTTACTTCACACCCAGAGCCATGTGCAGGTGTGCATATATATCCTGGTTCCAAGTCAGACTGGAGGCCTCATTCTTGCGTGCATGGTTGTCTTGGGATCCTGTAACAAAAACTTCTGATGACTACTTGTTTGCTTTCTGCAAAACATTTGTAACTGCTGGCTTTCCTGATTTGCATGATTGTATGAAGAGCTGGACTGCTGAGGCTTGGAGAAGACAAGCTTTTTCTCTGCAATACTGAAATACAGACTACACCTGCATTTGACATGGCTATGAGCAAACTTTACTTCAGAACAATTTGCTGCTTCTGTCATTTTGTGAAGACATACATTAATCCTGGAAACAGACGATTTTTTTTAAAAAAAAGCCTTTCTTTGGTTGCAATCTTGATGTAAGAGTTTGACAGCCCCTTATCTGTCTTGATTACCTGGTAATATTGTCTGTGAGCTACCAGCAAGATGAACAGATGCACAGATCTGTTTCCCTTTTTGGCACAGGCCAGCAATATCTTTATGAGCACAGAAATTTGAAGTAAAATACTGAGATTAGGGATGGAGAAGAAAAGCCTCAAGAAATAATGCCTATAAGAACTATACTTACACAAGTACATCATCATAAAAATATCATATTTAGAGTCCACTTAGTTCAATTTTTAATTCCCCAGTGGGTGACCACATTGGTGAGAGAGAAAGAGGTAAGCTCAGAGCTACTCACAGTAAAGAAGAAAATCTGCTATGATCACCAAATAAATGCATTATATACATAAGGTAACATGCCTGTGGCCAGACTGACACAATCATATGGATACAACAGTATGTCTGTATGATTTAAATGTATTTCAAGGGAGCTAGTTTTTCACATAGTGTGTTTCCTTCTCTGTTAAAAACATTACAAGTAGAACACTTAATTGAGAATAAATAATATCGATGTAGGTACAGAAGTCATAACATTTTATTTAGTTTGCAGGAACAAAAATAACACCACTGGAGAACCACAAAAAAATCCTTTAGAACTTGACAGTGTCACTTCACATATCTAAGAGATACTTACTGACACTTGCTTTCTTTAGAGAAGTTACTTACCCTTAATACAAACAATGGGAAATCAGACACACAATGGTGACATTTTTAATTTTCTGATTGAATCCTGTATTAAAACAAAACAATAATATTTAACATCAAAATAATAATACTTAACATCAGTGGAGTTTCCCTTCTCTAAAACAACCGGAAGTGAGATCACAGTCAAAACCCAAATTTGCTGGAGAAAATAGAGTAAACTTGAGGAAAAAACCAAACCAACCTTAAGACTTCTTTTTCCCTTGAAAACAGATAAGACAGTCTCACAGCCTGACATGTTAATTAACAGTTATGAGAATAAGAAGTATTAACTTACTGTCCCTGCACTTTCTCTTGAAACCAACTAAGTTTTATCTATAACTTTCCCTAGACACTGCATTTTATTCTTAATAGGGCTTGCTTTCCCTGTGTGCTCTGGGAATATGTGTAAAGCGAATTATCAAAGAAAGCAACCTGAAGAACACAAAAAAATACTTCGTTCAAATGACTTCAACTATTTCACTGTCCACAGAGTAATGAGTTGTAAATGAAGAGGAAAAAAATTACAAGATCTGGTCTCAAAGGTTTTGAAAAATAACTTGCCTTAACAAACTCTACCGCAAGATCTGCATGCATACAGTTGTCCCTGACCTCAAGTCAGCACAGTATACAAGCCTGCCACTGTTCTCTGCTCCTGAGTCATCAAAATAGTGATTCTACAAAGATGACTTTTTTCTTTAAAAAAAGTTATTTTAATAGCATTTATGAACTACCAACAAGCATACACTTTACTGACCTGCTGAATCACGCCAATGCTCAGTTTGAAGTAAAGAAACACTACCTGATTTCCATACCAATTCAGAAAGCAAGATTTATAAAACATATTGATGGATCATCAGGCGTGCTTTTCACTGAATACAACATTTACTTTTAGCTAGCTTCAAATCACTGTAAACTAAAGAGAAAACAATGGCTCACCACCAAAGCAAAGAAAGACATTTTTGCATTTGACGGACAAACTTCAATCCCGTGACTAGTGTAGAAGATGGGGACTTTTGCTAGGTACCTTGAGAAAACATGGATTGACCAGATCATTTTTATTCAGAGATTCTGTTTTCCATGATATTTTCAGTAAATTAGCCCATCTTCCCACTGCATATACATAAATCAGACACACACTTTCTTAATTATTTTAGGGAGTGGCATTATAAATCTCTCCTTTTCCCAAGACCTACAATCTCATAAAACTAGAATAATGTGCATCATCTCTCTTGCATAGCTTCTGGCATGTCATTTTCACCCTCCTTCCAGCATAACTGAACACTCTGTGGGATATTTGTAGTAACAGTCATCAGTCTCGCTAATGAAAGAAGCCTGGAAAAAATATGACAGTTTAACTATCAGATGTTATTTCATAAAAATAAATCCTAATGGTTTCCAAATACGTATGATTTTCTTAATATCACTGAATCTGGCTACGTTGTTGAAAGCATTTGTATATTGGGCCATCAGTACTAAAGCTCAACCTATTTGCAGATTTTACAAGTGACCTATTTGTAATATACAGTTAATTTTATGAAATTTCTCTACCACCAAGTACCTCAAAGAGAAAACTCACTATTTCCCATCAGACCACTGTCACTCATTCCTCCCAAGTGGGAGGATGCAGGGTCTTTTGACTCTGGTAACTGCCCAGTTAAGTGAAAGCACTTTAGGGCACTACCCCTGCCCGGTGACCCAGGTGGGCGTGGAGGTTAACTGACCCAAAACAGGGACAGCATGGAGCAGGATTGCTCTCAGGTGAGTTAACCTTCTGTTCTTGGGGATATCCAGAAATAATTGGTTGGGCAAAGCAGGCAAGTATAAGAACCTCAGGATCCTAATGTAGATGGGAGTTGCCTGAATTTGCTTCAGGTGTAAGCACTGGAAGCAACTATGCACCCACCTTCAAAGAAGTGGAACTAAAGGCAGAAAGTCATGCTATGGGCATAGTCCTAGAAGTTCCATTTTGCCAAGGCCTGATGTCTTCTGAATAGCCTAAAAGGGAGTAAGCTACACAAGGAATCAGCGGGAAGGTGCTTTGTTTGTCACCATTCAAATCACAAGCTACTGGAAGTTACAACAGGCAAAACTGCGGCCAAGGGCCAGCCCTCAGTGATAACTCACCCTAGATAATGGACCAGACTCTCAGCCAACATCAAGGATCAACAACAGGACATGGGCTGACAGACCTTCAGCTTTGAGGAAGAGATCCAGGCTCCTAACACCAATACTAGCTTCCAGGATTATGCAGTTATGCTCATGAGGTCATATACCAGGGAAGACATGCACACAGAGACCCTAAACCCAAGGACCTTTGTAGCTCTGCCTGAACTAAAACACCACGCAACATTAGTGCCATCCCCTCATCACCAACTCAGTATTTTATCAGCACAGAGGATAATGGCTACTCCATTAAACTGATAGGAGCAGGAGCTTGAAAATCAGCTGTTTTAAAAAGGATTTGGTAACACGCCAGTCAATGAGTCTTTATCAAATTCCTAGACGGGATCTCTTTCTTCTCATGTGCCCAAAGCTCCTACAAGACCCTCTGCAAAAAGAAAACATACTTAATTTTATTGGACACAAGTCTTTTGTCCATTTACTTTTCTCAGTGCTACCACTGCTCTCACCACAGCTTTAGAACAGAGCATATTTTAACATGGCAATGATCCTAACTGCAGTACAAAAGACATGCAAATGGAGTCTTGCTTGTCAACAAATGCTAACAGAAGTCCACAGAGGCCTGCCTGGAGTTTTCAGGGATTTATTGGCTCCTATTCATCATCCCCACATGTTTTTTTTCGTTTTTTTTTATTTGTTTATTTTTAATCTACAGCAAATGTCTCACTTTTACAGGTATCAGTCACCAGGCAGACTTTATACACAGACACAAAGCTTCAGTATAATGTGGTTTCCTTTCTCTCCATTGCTGATTTCACAATTTTCCATTTCTTGTTTCTGAATTTCAGCAAGAATGTTCAACCTTTCTTGCACAACTTACCTCCTCTGCTAACTCATTCAGTGAGACTTATACCAAGTCTGAAGGCCAATTTCTGTTCTGTTTCATGTAACTCCAGTTCTAGAATAAAAATAGAAAGTAGTAAGTATTGCCTAAATCTATAAGGCACATAAACTCCTAATGCTAGGTGGTATTTAATTTCACAAGCAACCCTACTGGTTTAAGTCATATTTAACATGGATATGAGTCTATTCCTCATGTACAAAATTTAGAAGTCTGGAAGTTAACTTGCTTTCCTATTTTAGTTTCTGGTTAACAAGCATTTTATTGACTTGCTTGTTGCTTCACCGTAATAATTCCAGATGCGTTATGTTTAAGTTTCTATCAGAGCTGCTATCAGATCAGTTTAAGTTTCTATTTGAGTACATGCTACCACTTTTGTAGAATTGTTCCTATTACAGAAACTACAGAAAAAAATGCTATTTACTAAGTGTGGTAGTAAGCAATAAAGATAAATCTTGGGCATTAAGTCAAACAGTGTAATATAAATTTGATTGCAATTGACTGGAGATGTTGCCACATCAGAACTACTCTAGATTCTGCAGAGTAATTCTATTTTAAACTGAAGAACAAAGAAATAAAAACTCCCTCTTTGCCTAGTAACTGACTTCTGTAAGGTCAGTTATAATTAAAGTGCTCACTGGGAGATTAAAGCACGAAAATACATACAGCTCTGAAAATTCTAAAACTGAGATCCAAGCCATGCTTTAGAAATACATTGCTAGTAAAACTGTTTCTTTGAATAACTCAGCTTTGATTTCCACCAAGTGTCTTATTATTCTAGAAGCCTCCCTTCTTACCTCCTACTTTTACTGTAGCTAGTCATCATATCCATTATCCAGTGTATTTCATCACTTAAATCATCATGCTCAGCAGAGATGCAGTAGAAATTAAGGTAATGGGAAACTTATTCCTCCTAGCTTCTCCTTGACAAACACGGTACTCAATAAAATGATTCCATTGCCTAATGCAGAATTTTATGCTCCCTCTGAGCATGACATGTTTTGCACCTATGAAGTCAATCAAATGCCAATGTTATTTTTCCTTTTATTACCCAGGACCAAAACAGCAGTTTCAATAAAAATAATTTATACCAACTGTTTCCGGTTAATGGAAATTCAGAGTCTTCAGACAGTGTTTTTTATTTCTGGTGCTTGAATTCTCAGAGAAATAGTGAAGTATAATTGATACCATATGCTTTTTATTGTTTTCCACATGAAAGAATCACGATTTTCAGTGGATCATCGAATTATGTCGTGGCACTGTGCCAAATCATCAAACAGCAAGGTCACATGTGATGAAGGTACAGTGTTCAGAATAGGAATAGCATGTACTCTTTGAATTCAAGGTTTATTTCAGTTTGCCCGAGTAAACCCAGCCAAGAAATTTTCTGGGGTTTTCCACAGTCTACAAAGCATCTCCTTGTAAATTACTGGAACAAGTCCAAGAAAATGTGCAAATATTCATCACCAAACAACAGGATTACAAAACACTATCATTTCAAAGAGTACATTACATCAAAGCCAAGCCAGTTGCTTCAGCCACTTCAGAAATATTATTAACTACTGAATATGAAAATAATTGCACCTAGAGTTTTTCAGGAATGCTGCTGTCACAGAAAAATAAGTCTCTCTCACAGTTGTGCCTGCTGAAGCATTACGTTCATTAGTTCTTTTGAGTATTAATTTATCTGCTTTACACATGTGCTTCTCAAAATCACAAGCAAAGGAAAAAGGGATATTTTTAGAAAATCCTGAAAATTCTTTAGCTTTAGGAAAAAAACACCCAACTTTTCACTTTGTGTGCAAGTCTACATCAGATTCAGTAACTAAATATTTTTACTATTGACTAATTTTGTGATTCTACTTCACACCTCTACTTCTGCTGTATCATTTTCAAGCTGAAAACTTGCTGCAAGAACATCACCTTCACATGTGTCTTGCACAATGGAGCAATTAGTCACACATTCAAGTATTACAATTTCAACACCAAGTGACAGTCAAAAACTCCATGGTTTTTGACTAGTTACAAAGTCATTACAATACTACTAGTTTGGACTAGAGCTTTAATGTAGGGAAGACATCTCCCATTCTCAGAAAATTTGCTCTTCACATCAGACAAGAAATAACATAACACAGGGAATGACCAAGCAACAGGAGTACGTCTGGAGTTACAAAGCCTGAACTGCTTACAGAGGTATTGCTCATATATTTCTCATCATCACAGCAACTTTTCTTTTTGATCTAATATACAAAGTTGTTTCTAGAATAATGTACGTAGCACCAAAAGAGTTCATCAGAAACTGATGAATTAAAGCTTTCATTTAACAGTTCATGATGCAAATATTACTAAAATGCAACTGGCGCATTTTATCCAATGGTAGGATTTTTGAAGAGAAACGGGAAACAGATTTTATCTCTCAGTACTCCTCAGGCAGGAAATTTAATTTTTCGCCTTCTGGAAGGGTTTCAGTTTTAAAGACTTTTGAAGGAACACAATGGCAGTATGACCTAAATTGATGGTTTTAAAGAGAGGAAACACTAAATTTATGGCAAAGACTGTGTTATAATCCAGTATCTTGGCCTTTGTTAGAGACAGAACAAACATTGCCCTGGGGTTTGAACGACTCTGTGGACAATCTTCTTAGAATCTCTGCTACCATGGCTCTTCCAGGTCACAGACGAATTTATGAAAGAAACAATCCTCCCTCAAAACCTGAGCAGGCAAACAAGACTGAGGCAGACCCTCAGTAGTCCTTTCTGCACACAAAATGGCAATCCTGCTATTTTAAAGTTTTCCGTGCTTTTTGCCTCTGTGGACCTTTCTCTTGTTCATAAATAAATTAGCTGTATTAAAAGATTAATTTCTGTCAGATCAATACCAACTCTTAATGGCAGTTGTTAAGCCCTTTATCTGCTGCTTAGATCAGAACTAGAAAGCACAAATCATGGGATGAAAAAACAACAAAAACAATTCTAGCAGATGTTCATCCTACAAGATTTTTGGACTTGACTGACTGACCTTGAGAATTGGACCTAATTATGATCAGTGACCAGCTGCATCCCCACCAGGATAACGTCAGATGTTTGCCCAGGCTGGAAATCCTCTCTAGAATAGTGTGAACTATTTCCAGTCCATCTTGAAGCAACTCTGGCACACCCTGGGTGCACAGTTTGAAGAGTTCTGCACACATGGGTACAGGATATCTGCACAGCTGTGAATCTGGCAGCCCTTCTTCTTTCCTACCTAAAGACCTATCCTGCAGCCGTTTGACCTCCAGAGGGAAATGTGGCAGGATAGGCCACGAGGTTAATTTCTAAAAACGTTTAAGGGAGACTGTGGGATTTGCTGGCGAAATGGAGGTATCTACAGAACAGAACAAGGCCCCCATATTTTCCATAATAAAATGAGAACTTACACACCCTAGAAACATTACCTTTATCTTTCACAGGATGTTCAAGGCAGGGATGAGAATGCTTCATTTTTTCTTGGGGGAGCAGAAGAATATCCAAGAATTCTCTTTCTGATGAGAGAATCAGAGATTTATCCATTTGTCATCTCATAGAGCAGTATCTGTTGCAAGACAAGATGTAAGAATACCTATCTTTTAGTAGCATGCATATATGAGGTACAAATCAAATGTTTACCTATCAAATACGTACATGTACAAATGCCTACCTACTAAGTTTTTACACTCAGAGGACATTTTATATTTGCCTCTATTTTCTGGAATTAATTATGAATGCAGACTTACTCTCAAAGCTATCTTATTTTTCTGTTTCTCCCCTACTTTTTTTTTTTTTTTTTTTAAAAAATACACATTCCTGGGTGTCTGCCTAAGGGAATTTGGATGTTCTCAAAGAAAGGGATTGCTTAGGTCTGTCTCAGCAAGGGGAAATGAGATGTGGTTTTGCTGGAAATTGCTACAGGGGAAAGAAAAGGATTGGGGAGGAATCTGAAGTATTAAAACCCATGTAAGTCCAACTCCCTGTTGTGAAACTGGCAGTAGTCTACAGCCAGTTATGATGTGTGTGTCTTGCCTTCATTCTCCAAAATAATTTGCATGTATGTTAAACACATCCCAACCTCAACCTCTAAAAATGTTAAAACCTCTCACGAATGAGCTTCTGTGTAAGTACTGTTGGATAAACAATACTCAAAAAAGTTAAGATGCTAAAAAAAATAATTGGAAATGATAACCGAAGCCATGAAATGCTTTTGCCAGAGGCAAATAAATTCATAATCTTGTCATTGTACCATTGCACATCTTATGCAATATGCTTGTCTTAAATATTTATTTAGACATGTGCAATAAGATATGAAGCTATGGTTTCTGTAAAATCCCCTAGAGGAAGCTTGTAGAGCCAACACATCAGGGTTTTCTTTTGATGCTGTGTTCCGTAATACCCTTTGTATGTGCTTCTCAGCTCTACATATATAAGATTAGAAGCAAAACGCATCAATTCTCCAAAAGAAATGTTGCCATATGGCTTGAGAGGTGACAATGCATTCCTTAGTGTACTGTCACTCCACATTTCTTGCCTCCTTGAAAATTTTATTTGGAGGTAGGCACTAGCAGTAACGATATGGGACGACAATGAAGCATCACTTTGAGAGTGCATTCCACTCCTTCAGGTGCATCCTGGGGATTTACTATGAGCACCTACACTAAATGTACTTTCAAGCCATAGGTATACTCTTTGTTTCTTCATATTGGCATATATCCTTTCCCACAAATATCCCACAGAGTATATTCCCACTTGTAACACAGAACCCATCTGGAAATTCTTCCAATTGCACACTGTTGCTATTTCTTTATTGAATAAATTCAACAAAATGACCAAGCCAAATTTAAACTTTTAAACATAAACAACCGAAGCACAAGACAGTCTTCCTCAGATCTGCGCAGCTTGTTCAACCCCAGCTAAGCAGTTGAATTAACATTTTTATTGGACACCTAAGGACTCCCTGACGTTTCATTTGCCCCGAAGTAAATGATTTAAAGTAGAATATTCAAAACACTTTATCAATTCTGTGAAAATGGCGATGCAGTTTCACCTTGTTACTGCTACACATCATTGTGGTCAACTATTTTCTTTGCATCGCTTTGCAGTCTGTAACTACTCTGGACTTTGGGGACAATAGCATGAACACAGTGTTATCCACCTCCCCTTTTACTTGACGCTCTCTTCTGAAAATATTCTGAGCCATCTGTTGTCAGCACCAGTAGGTCTGCAGTCCCTACAAGCGTGTAGATTAGTTCAGGGTCAAAGTACACAAAAAATCTCTTTTCCCAAATCTTGCTCACTGTGTTGCCTTGCAAGTCACATCTGTCACAATCTGATCCCAAATATGCTATATGCCCACAACTCATCACAAAAGCCATGAGCTGAATGGTTCTAAGATACTAGGGTTTTTAATTTAACTTTTTTTAAGTGTTCTCACAGTGGATCAGTATTAAAAAAAATGAGTGAATGTTCTGTTCATTTTTAGAAGGTGTGTGTTTCCTTGCTTTAGTGTTTAATAGTTAATTTACTTCAATGCCATTAACCACAGGGAAGAAACAGCCCTTGTGAGCATCAAGGAATGATTCCCAGAGACTGCCACCACTGCTAACAGACGGAGCTGTCACCAAAGCAAGTACGATTTAAATCCTCGCTGGGACTCCAGGAACTCCCCAAAGCAAGCTATCCAGGAGACAGATGATGAAGTAGTTCTCCACTTCCCAGTTTAGCAACACTATGGTGAAGACAATCCTCATAGCTTTTGCATTAAACAGCTTCAGGCTTCAATAAGATAGAACAGGTTTGGTAAACCTAAGCAAGGACCTATAGCTGGGGCTAGAGGTGGTCAGATGTGGATTGTGATTTTTTTTTTTTTCCTGACAGAGGTAATATTTTACTGCCATAGAGCCTAACGAAAAAAGAAGAAAAGAAAAAAAACCAACAACCTAGGTGCCAGAACATGTCTTGTTCACTTTTGTAAGCAGAGGATCAGTTTGGGACTTGGGAACGATGTCCTCTGACAAGGACATTGCATCCCTCTCCAGAAACTCTGCTTAGCTTGGGGAAATGTAGATTGTATATCAGAAATAAATCAAAATACCACAGTTCTCTCTGGAATAAGATGAGATTAGAATACTGTACTAGAATACCAATGGGGAAGATGAAATTCAGTTTTGGCATCCAGAACCAAACTCTGCAGCATTAGCACATTTTTTGGCTCTCTTTCGGCTTTTTTAGCTAGTAGCACTGACTCTGCAATTACATTTTTCGTTTATTGCAAAGTAGTAATTATCGCTCCCTCTTTTATTCACATTTGTCACAGCAACTTCCAGTCAAGTGCAGAAACTTTTTACAAGATAAATGTGACTGAGCAAATCTGAAATTCAGCATCACTTCTCCCTCCCTTTCAAGGCAGCAGATAAAGACAAAAAATATTCCTGGAAGAGTAACTTGATTAATAAACACATCTGTAGGCCCAATGCTGAAAAAAGCCAAACTCCTCCCCTTACCCTTTTACTAGGACATCTACCAATATAGACTGATAAATATCTCATTTTGCTAACAAACTAACATGAATGAAACAGCTGAGATACATATTGTAGAGAGGCTAGAAAAAAACCCAGATAAGCTACAAATGTAATTTTGTGTTAAAGAGGACCTATCACTGACAAATACCAATGATACTAAAATAGCTATAGGAGACATACTGTAATATAGGCATTGTTCAAGCCGATTTGAAAACTCATCTGATTACACCAATACCAAAATGGATAAAATGGGAAACTGTATCAGGGATTTCCAACTAATAGCTTTCCTAACTAAATTTCAAAAGGTAGCAAAAACTCATGGTGGTCAGACTGCACTATCGGATTTCCTTAAAATTTACAGAAAGGTCAAATGGGTTTCATAAATTGAGTGTTAAAAGCTATATCCAAGGAATAATATGGTTAATGCCCAAGGCCTGATCATCTGAATATTCAACTATCCTATCACAGGTTTCCAGAAAAGCATCTGACACCATTGAACAGCCCTTATTCTTAGCAGTTCTCAAAAAAATTGTGCTTTGGACTAACAACATTCAAAAGGCTTGAAACACTATATAAAGTGCACTGATAAAACAGATGGATATAAATCCTGCCCCTTTCAGCAAAAACCATAAGTGCTTCAAGGATGTCTGCTTCTTCTCCTTTTAACTTCTGCTTGGAGACAGGCACTACTTATGCATACTATGTCCATATTACATTTTATGCTATAGGTAAAATATTGCTAGCACGATCTTCAGGCAATCAGAACAGCTACAATCAATGTCATTGCTAATATGATGTGACTGAGAGGAGACATAAAATATACTTTCAGGTCTTTGCTGTACTTTACCTGTTCTAGTCCACTTAGGTGAACTTCCCCCACCAACATCCTTTATTCACATATTGTATAAATTGTATCAATATTTTTCCAACCATGCATGATGCCTATCAAGCATATCCTGGAATAAATCATAGGAAAAGATGGGGGAATTATAATGACACGAGAATACTGAAGTCAAGAATACCTGTAGATAAGTAACAAAACAAAAAGTAATTTTCAACCAGGTTTTTTTGAGATAAGCATCTACGTTCTCAGCATATTCTACCCTTGGTTGCCCTTTTCCCCTCATTCTTGCCCAACAACAAAAATTGTCAGCATGCACCAGTAACTGTATTTCCTGGCACAGAGGTCATACATACACGTTTTCTTAGCAGCTACTGACAGGCTGACTGTATGCCAAGTATTTCATTTCAGCTATTCTATCTGCTGTCTACAAAATTAAGAACTTAGATTTTTAAAAAGACTGATCATTATTGTCCAGTCTCAGCTTCCCTTACACTCAGAAGAGTCTCCTTGATGTCTTTAATACAAACAGACTCTGGCCAAACAGAGCACTTTTGAAAATCCCCTCCTCGGTGACAGGAGAGAAGCACAAGCCACCATAACCACATTAAGAAATATCAGAAACATACAGGCAGTCTGTTATCCAGATCTTTTCAAACTTAATATCCCCACCCAGCAAAAATGATACAGACCAACCTCTGGCCCCATGTGGAGATGATCACAGGAGTGAGGGTTGCATTTCTAAATAGATCCTTATGCACTCTCCACAAAGACTGCACAAGGCAAGGCAGAGAACAAAAGGGGCCAGAACAGCAATTTGTTCTGTGTTCTTCCAGGAATTTATTCTCTTTCGTTTTAAAACATTCAAGTCTTCTTTACCTTTTCATTACTTGCTCTAAGACCACTAAGAAAACAAGACACAATTGTTCAATTTCCAGATGATCTCCTATTATAACAATTTGGGGTTATGATAGGAAGACAAATATTCCTGTTATTGCTTGTTATTCTGCCAGTTGTTCTTGTTTTGTTTTGTGGTTGGTTTTTTTTTCTGACAAAAAGCAGGATTGACAAACAGCGGAAACTACCCTCCAAACAGCACATTATTCCATCATAAATGCAAAGCTTCACAAGTGGCGATAATGTACAACAGAGCACAGGAGTCACCGGCATAAGCTGCTGCTGCTGCCATGAAAACTGGTTGGAAAATGTTGCTTTCCCCTCTGGCAGGGTGCATGCATGCCGTGAGCAGAACAACCAAGCTGTCGTTGGGAATTCTGCCCACAGGAAAGGCACATACCACACAAAAGGATAAATAAACCCCCAATTTTCTGTGAAAAAAACTCATCAGGAAACTTTCTCTCAACCTTTGTAGGGAGTGCAATGCCTCACTGCGGATGAGATTCAGTTGTGTAAACATAGGTGTCAGTGGCATTTCAGCTGCCTCGGGGCATGTGAAAATGTGTCTGTGAGGCTGACAAATGAGACAGGACCTCCTGCCCTCCTGGGCAAATGCAGGCCCAAGTGAGTTGCCCTAGGGCATCTTCCAGAGCACAATAGGGCTCAATGCTTAGGCAACTGAATCCCACCCACAGTGTGTGCCTCACCAGTATCAGAGTCTGCATGTTCAAATCTATTAGGGTAAATTCAACTTTTGGTTGGTTGGGTGGGTAGGTTTTACTTGAGATTTTGAAATTTTAAAACAAGAGTGCAAAAAGCATTAGTGAAGCACAGTGGTAACAAGAAAAGGTACAAAGACGAAGGGGAAAAAAACAGAGGAGGAACATGGACTGAAGTGTAGAGTCCTGAGATATCCAGACAGGGGTCCCAAGGCAGGAAATCCTACCTGCAAAGCTCTCTTTTGCAGCCATCCACTCCTGCAATTGTCATTCACATTTGCATTAACTTTCTATCTCACCTCGGAGAGTGGAACAGCATCTGAATGCTGCACAGTGGTAACAAGTGGTGATAATCCCATGGATTTCCTTGAAGATATTATGGGAAATGAAGTTTTCACTGCCTGGCCCATGCTACTAATTTAAGAATGTGAGCAAGAGTACAGGGGACAGCTGGGAGGGAAGGATCTGCTTCTGATTAGAGGGGAGGAATATTGCACACTTTGCATGAAGGCTACAGGACCAGAAATCATACAATGTCAGCATCTCCCTCTGAACTTTAATGTTACAGACTCTGTAGCCATCTAATTCCAGCTGATGCATTTAGGGGCAGCTGATAGGTGAAAAGCTCTGCTCTCCAAACACATATTCTGCACACGGTAATGCTTAGCCATTTTGGAGGCACTGTGCTATTCCTCCACCTGAAGAAAGAAAAAAAAGGAAAAAAAAGAAAAAAAGAAAAAAAAAAGAGAGAGAGAGTGAATGTAAAGAATTTATTTCTTTGCTCATCCTGAGCATGGAGAATAACACTAATGCCTTGAAGATATCAAAAGACTTATTTCCTGAGAAGTATTTTCTGAGTTACTTCAGAGTGATTTGCTAAGAGATCACCACAGCCGACAGTCAAAATAAATCAAATTACAAATCATATTGTACAAAGGTCCTCAGCTGAACTGCCAATTACACTGAAGAAGACAGGTATTACAGTATGTATGTCATAAGTTCCCTAAAGTATTACATTTTAAGCAAGGGTTGAATATTACAGTCTTCATTCACCATTTCTCCCCATACATGTACAATATGCATCACAACTAGATACTGGGGTACAGTTGTAAGGCAGTAAGAATCCCAGTCCACCCATTACCTGGACTGGGCAGCCTCTCTGGGCTGCCTGCCAGAGCTGCGTTGCACTGGAAGCTCCACTAAACTCAGAAATACAAAAGTGAAGCACACTTAAAAACTCCCAGTATAAGCCATGAGTTTGTACTCACTTTGCAGTGGTATAAAATGGTTACATCCAGCACAGGCAAGCAGTGAATCAGTCGTTCTGCGCTGCATATGCACTCACACGACAGGACCTATCTTGCAGTCAATGTAATGTCACATTTTATTTCTAAGGAGCGGACAATATTTTGTCCCTCCTCCAAAAAAATCACAGAGGAATTTACACTGCAGGATGAATTGCAAAGCAAACACCCAAGACTACGATGCACCGAGCTACCTTCAAACTCTGAAACCATTTAGTTGAGACTGCGCAGCCCTTTCCCAAATTAAGATGACCTGAAAAGTGGGTTTGCTAACTCAGGCCAAGAGCTAGGCTCTGCTGCTTCAAGTATCAATGCTAGTTTATCTATGGTATTGAGTTGCACCTTATGGCCTCTCCTAGTTAGAGCTAACTTAGAGGTATTTGTGTTCCTCCTTTTCCAGTTACTTTTGTCCTAATTATTAGCACAGGTTTATAGAGAAACCTAAGCAGCAAATGCAAAGGTTTGAATATTATGAAGCACTGGGCTCAACGAGTATGCATTCTGCTTAGTTCAAGAAAACATGACAAATTCATAGCATGCTAATTTGTAGTAGTGTTAACTAATGTAGAATGAATTTGTGCATTTTAATATCACTGCAACAAGCATCATCAGGATTCGTGGATGCAACCACTTAGCCCATTCAGGAGAAAAAAGAACGAAAAATATTAAATGATATTTAATACATGGCATTTCATTAGATGCATATCACCTGATCCAGACAAATTTTATCACAGAGGTAAACAAACAAGCAAGCAATACCCCCAAATATTTGCAACTGTGCCATTAATGCTAAATCTCCTCAAATCTAACCCGTTTTTAAGGGGTTCGAGTTCAGACTGTTGGAATACAATATATTCAATGTTTGATGCTACAGCCAGAAAAATACAGACATTACCAGTTCCGAGTCCTTGTCTCAAATGCCTTCCATCCAGACCTTTGGTATGGATAGAGAATACATGCTGTTCCATTTCATGTCAGTGTCTCAGTTTACTTTGCTTCTTGCTTTACATGCAACATATGTTCAGTTATTAGAGGTTTTCTGCATATTACATCACTTTTACAAGTGACCTCATGAACTTGCACCACTAATTCAAAAGGATTAGCGACATTTGCATGACATTTGCTCAACATTTCTTTGAACTTACTTCTACTAAAGGATGGGCTGTTGAACAGAAGTTCATTCTCCTGCAAGAATAATAGAAAATAGGCTTTGGTATCTGTTAAAAACATGTGCATCAGCAGGCAATCTCCTGTTACAACAGGGTATTACTTTTGATAACACACAGAACTTTGATCAAACCCGTATATTCAGTTGAAATACATTCACCCTTATTGTCTTGTGCAGTTCCAGTGGCTAAGCTACTTCAGTTTCAATTACCGCACCCTGGCTCTGACATATCACAGAATAAAGTAGCCACAGTAAATTATTCAGAGTTCTAGATTATAGCTGTTTCCTAAGTACTCCTGCAGAACTTCAGTACACAAGGCATTCGGCAGTTTACAGTTCTCAAACAACATTTTGCACTGAAAATACGTTTTTCTTTCTTTAAAAACAGGCAATTTTTTGTACTTTAGAGAAAAATCTACTTTCAATTAAGATGATAAAGAAAACATGCAGCCATTTTTCATTTTAGATTTCTAATGTGTTACTTCCCAGTGTGGCAAATGTTTTCCTGTTCAGATTTGTAAATGGAGAAACACAAGGAGAATGAACTAAGGACTAGACAAAAAAGAAACAAAACAGAGAGTGCAGTGCAAAAACAATGTACATTTTTTTTAACTGAAAATTGTCTATGTCCCATCTGGCTGCTAAGACAACATCTTTGCTGTAGCATCAGAAGCAAAGGTTCATAAAGAGGTCACTTTTCCAATTTGGGATTCACAGCCTTGGGTTATAAAACCAGCTTTTCCAGGGATAAAGACAGGCACAGAATCCACCTTTTAAGACAGCAATGCACCTACCTCCCTGCCTCTCTCCTTACAGTGGCACATCTCTGACTGTAACAAACTCCTTTATTCCAGGCCATTGCTCTGCAAAATAGGAAAACTAGAGGACAAAATTCAATCCAAGTTCCCCAAGATCAATGTGTACACTCCAGTCACTGAAATACTGGATAAAAGGAACAGATGTCAACTCCTTGTATCTGTTCTAAGGGAAAGCGGCAACCGCTGTTGTGCTGAATGTAGAGCAGTTTTCTATTAGTTATATTGCCAGGACTACTCCTGATACGAGCCTTCAAGAGATATAGGAAGTTACGTGCCTAATACATGTGCCCTACAGACTGCAAGCATGAGAGAAAAGATCCATCTTGTCAGCATTAAGTCACCTTCAGCAACCAAGAGCTGCAGGACTTTACTCATCTCTGGGAACAGTATTACTAACAACCAACACCCTCCCAGGTTTAGGAAGCAATTAAACAGGCCTTAGTAAACAACATGTTTTGGGTCTACATTTAAGCATTACAAATACACTTTCACCTGTATATATTTCCCAGAAAACTGCAGTAAATATAATACAGTTATTTAAAAAAAAAATACATGGAATTAAAACATATTGACATTTCTGCCTTTATTCACCTCTTTCTACTTTCCCTTCTAATTACAGCTTTTATTGGAGCTGAAACCACATTTTTAATAATTTTTGATCCACCTGTAAGTACCTACGATATACATTCTGAACACATGTACAATCAAAAAATCTTTAAGATACTTTGTACCTAAATACATTTTGCAACACACACATTCAGTTACAACCTGCTCAGACTAATACAAGTACTTTATATCAGGACATGGGCACAGAAAGAATAAAATTTTAAAACACTTCTTTGTTTCTTGGCATACTTGAAAAATATTTGCTTTAGAGATCTTCCCAGCTACATTGCTTCAAAAGCAATGGCAGACAGGAGAAAAAAAAAAAAAAAAGCATATGGCCTGAATAGGGTTAGATTTTCACAAAGGTGAAATCACTTATCTAAGTTGTCATGTCTGTTTTACCCTTTGAGTTTATGAAATCTTTAAATCATTAAATCATGTTTACTTTATATAGACAGAAGCATTGTCAGGAAAAGAGAACTGCAACTCAATAGAAAGAAGAAAAGCAGCAAGAAGAACAGGAAAGTTTGTTTTCACACATATGAAGGTTATAAAAAAGAAAAGAAAATGTATGTTCACAAAGCACGATCTATGCTTTCTACAATTTTTCTTCACATCCAGCTCTGGCTTCTCCCTTCTTCAACCACAGGGATGACCACTTTTCTTATTATGTGCATACAGCACTTAGCACAACTGTCTTGACTTTACTAAAATGCAGAGAACAAATCAGAAAACGGAGCACACGCATTTAATCTCAACAAATCTCTACAGAGAACATTTTCCCTGAAACAATCACCCCTTTAAAGAAGCATTCATTTTCCACCTATTTGCTGTGTTTCGTAAGATCTGTTTTATAGAGAGAAAGATGGGGGGGGGGGGGGTTTGAAATTAACTAAGTGTTATGTCAGTCCAGGAATTTGACACAAAACAATACAATATACTGTCATCCTATAAATCTAATGTGGGTTGGAAATTGGCCAGTGCTGCGCCATTTGAAATACAATTTGCATATTGTCACATATTTTAAATACATGGGTAATAATATATATCAAAAGCATATTTTTTGCACATGGGGAAAATAAAATAAAGGAAAACTAATTATAAAAACATAGCCAAATTTTAAGTTAACCCAAATCCAAAGAACAATCTCCAGGCAACCATAAATTATGTGGTGTCCTCACTCAATTGAAAAGCCACTGCTGCATCTATGGCTTGGGGGACAGAGATGGGAGAGTTCTGTTGATCAAATAAACCACAATACTTAATGCATACTTAATATTACATTGTTATTTGAGGAGATAATATAGGCTGAGAATGTTAATTTAGCCCCATGGTATACAGCAATTATCCATTGTCAGCTACTTTCTCATCATCTACCCTTAGATCCCACTGGCAGTAAAAATCCAATGCCAAGCAATGTCTGAGAAGACATAGATCCTCTGTGCCTCATATTTATCTACTGAAGGCTGACCAAACTAAAGAACATCTCTTCTGAAGCTGATGCTCACCAGATGGCTATTAATTTTAATGATAACAAAAGAAACAATAATGAATGTGTGCGTTGCAATTCAGTTCAGTACAAAAGAAAAGTTTACAACTCCACTCTACTTCCTAAAATAACCCTCCCCTCTTCTCCCACTAATAAAAAAACAAAATACAAATCACAATGTGGCTGTCCTATCTCCTAATAATTTACATGTGGGCCAGTATCAATCTCACGGTCAATGTTGAGCAATCTTTCTATGGTCAGCAACGTCTGTGTCCCTTCAGCTCGGTCACTGAAACAGACCTTCAGCTAGTGAAAATTCAACCCAAGTGTCTTAAACTGTATATGTCTTAGTTCACACACTACTCCTAACAAGAGCTGACAGTTTCATTTTGCAGCACAGTTTTGATTTGTCAGTCTTTAAATTCAGTTTTTACCCTTTTTGCTTGGATGCAATTTCCTTCAAAACTTTATAACAAGATATGCTTCCACAGGCTGTAACTCATCGTAAAGAAATCTCTGATCTGGGAAGTTTAAAAATATCAGGGGAGGACTTTTAAAGCTGTTAACAAATGTTTCAGACTTGAATGCCAGAACCTAGGTTCAGATCACTGTTTACACACTTGATCCTCATGGGAATTTAACACTTTTGAAAATGGCAGACCTTATAAGAAATAGTTGCAGTTTCTTGATTGACTGCTGCCTCCTGAAATCTTGCAGAGTTTTACAACTTTGCGTTTCTACAGTGAAATATAACTGAAGAATACTATTTGAGGGAAATTACTTCGTCTTGAATGCACTGGCATTGAAACACATTTAACTATAGCTAGATAAAAAAAAAATCAAGCACGTTCTGCTAATTATTATGTTCTCATGAATTTACTGGAACATGAATTCACTTATAACAACGTGACTTACTGCTTTTATCTTTCAAGACGCTAATTGGTAAGCAAATTTCAAAGTTACATGCCTGACTGCATAAAGAAGATGAATTTTGAATCATCTACAAATCCCAACCGCAGACCACTCATACCCTTCTTCAATAGGAAACAGAAAATTGCCACATGACTTATCAGAAATTCAATGCTATTTGAATTTTGAACATTAACACACTGAAAAATGTGACCACAAATACCAGCATTGAATATGTGAAAAAGAATATATTCAGCCTCATAGATATTCCTTCAGAGGATATATAAGTTAAATTACTCAAAAAGCTATTCACTGTAGACTTTTCATTCAGATGTAGTTAAAATGTAAGCAAGCCTTGAAAATTTTAGTTTGTTTTTCCACTTCCTGTGTTATGCAACGTACTCAAGTTACACAAGGCTGTTTTTTCAGCTGGATCACAACATGGTAGCATTTGCAGACCAGCGCTGATGTTTCATTAATGATCTCCATAACAAGAAGATCATTGTTTTCTTTTATGTAAATGCTGGCTAAGTTACAATCACATAAAAATTTACTACATTCTTTTTGGTGGCCCAGTATCAGAGAGAAGGTCATGCTTCCTACCAGTTAGGACACCCGAACAATACACGTAGGCTATTTTGGGTGAGTGCCTAGTGATTAAAAAAGCCACATAGTTAATGAAGTCTGCAAGCAAAAGAGGAAATCTCAGCTATTCATGTCAAATCAAGAAAAGAACTTGGTTTGTTAGGCGACATTCAAACTACTCCATATCAAAAAAGGTTTTGTACAGCTGAAACTCTTCTCAGTCGAAGAGTCCAATCTAATACCTGACTGACTGTAGTTTCAAACTGTAGCTTTGCCACAGACTTCAGAGCATGGCCAGGCCAATTCATTATTTCATTCCTCATTTATCAACCACAAACTAGAAACAGCATTCTTCCTTTTTCTTAATTATTGATCTAAACCATACACTCACTAGTTAGGAATAACTAACTAGATAGGCGCAAAACAATACAAAGTAAAATAGCATCCCAGGCTGTAAGTGAGAACAAGGCAGAAGACCACACTGCACACATCAAATAAAACTGTAATTCTTATCAAGTATCATTTTCAATTGACAGTGAGGCTTTCAGTTCAAAAATCACTCACAAACATATTTCCCCAAATCAAAACATTTTAGCATGGTAATGAACTACTACCATATCAAGAGAAATAAAAATAATTTTAAAAAAATCACGCTCTACACAGAGTCACACCTAGTTTCAGGTACAAACTGGCAGGAAAATGCTGACTGTTCACATAACACTCAAACAAGTTCAAGCTGAAAACAAAGTTTTCAGAACAAATGTTCATTTACACTGTTAGCACTAATCTTACTGAATGGAAAAACATGCACAAAAATCCACCCAGTGCCCTCCTCACACACAGACTCTGACCAATGCTTAGAGAAGCAGCATTTATGTAAACTGGAGATGCTTTAGGGAAAAAAATACCACAAGATATAACAAATAAAGTATCTGCAATAAACAAATATCTTTAAAAAATACCAAAAATAAACCATGACATTACTAACAAATACTTTCAATAAATTTGCCACATTTAATCTTCTAATTGCCTTTGCCAGTTTCCTGAGGCCACAAGTCACGTTAAGAAAATGCTGCCACTAGCTGCAGCCTACACAAGGACTGCCACACAATGGGTCCTCATCCCCGTGTCAGGCAGGCAGCAGAGAAGCACCCCCAGAGAGACACACCACCTAATCACCCCACACAGTGCCTCCTTCTCTCATTAGTATTTGTGGGTCTCATTCAGCTTTTTCTTTTGGAAATACTGAAATGGTAAATAACTACAAATGTAGTAAGGAACTAAGTACCTTGGTAGCTATATTCCCAGTCACTGCTTAGACACGTAATCACCAGCAGCCAGTCTCAAGCGCTATTCTGAATGAACCTAACAAAGCTGACTGCCTCTACCCATGCAGCTCTGAAAATGTTAGAAAAACATGGTTTAAAAAAGACAGTACTTTAGCAGTTCAGTAAAATAGCTACAGCATGCAGGAAATAGTGACAGCTACACTGCATCAAAGCAAAAAATACATTGTAAGGTGTGTCAAAGATACCAGAACATAGATTTCCAGGGACCTTGAACTCTCTGCATAATTACTTATAACAAACTCAGATGCAAAGGAAGTGTTAACTTTTCCCTACAGAAAAACATTCCTGCTTTTACCACTTGCAGTCACATTTTCCTAGGTCACATCTTATCCTAGTAATCCACATCAGTGCATAGCCACAGCAGTGAGAGTTTGAGCAGGGATCAAGATCTGGCAGGTGCCTCTGGAGGAAGGCTGCAAAAACACTGTGAAAAATATTGGTTCAAGTTGTGAAATCAGCAGGGAATACACCATTCATTTTGGGCTTTTGTTCTTCTTCTTGGAAGGAAAATAGATGAGTGCATCTTTCCAGATTTCTTGGAGACAGATCTAAACACAGAGAAAGACAGCCAGGAAAGAAAGGGTTGAGAAGCTGACATGTGTAAGAGCAACAATAACCTGAAGGGAAAAGGCAGAGAAGGGAAAAAAAAAAACAACTTCAGAGGGAAACAGATTTTGTATCATACCTAATATACTCCAAAAATTCTACTAAAATAAGAGAAAAGGTTCACTGGAATCAAGAACATAGTGGTAAAGTCTTCAAGGGAAACGCTCCTGGTGTTTGCAACAGCTAAAATTCCAGTTCCCTCTATTTCACATGCAAAACCACCTCAACTTAGATTAAATTGTAAGTTCCTTCTGGATCTCATTTCCTAGTCTCCAAGATATTTTCTCATAAGTGTACATACAAATCTATGGAAATCTACCTAAGGTTCCACGAACATCTCCTTTCTGTAGCTTTTTCACTTGTAGCCTACACTTACCTCAGAGTCCTTTACCATGTACAGACAAAGATGTACTTTTACTAAGTGTAAGCAGCAAATCCAAAATGTACCACAGAAATTGTTAATTGCTGCTGTTCTCCCTCCAGGCACAGCCACATCAACACTTCGGTACTAGACAGCGAAAGCCATTTCAATAAAATCAGCAATTTTCAGCAGGTGATGCAGTAACAATAGCAGATGGTGCAAATAACCTGAGCTGCAAGGAGGAGAAAATCCATTCTGTTATTGTACATCTTTACATCTACTAACTCCAATGTAAAATGTGGAGTCAAAAGGAGCCTGTCATTAGGTGACAGACTGGATTAAACTTCATTAAGATTGGCTGGAATAACACTGGGCTTTCACTTCAGACAGTTTTATAAACCCATTAAAGATGCTTTAGAGAGTAAAATAGATGAAACATTACATACCCTTTCATGAAAAGCATGAAGGCCTCCTCAAAACATGAGCTACGAAGGTGCGGATGTTTTACTGGGTATTTTTTTGACAGATCTGTGTGTCTTTACGTTTGAAATGAGAAGTCAAAACAGTACAGACAAAAGAAAAGAAGGAAGTCAGAGAAGAATCATGCTTATACCTAAAAAAAAGCTTGGATTGAAAGAGAATGTTTTATACTAACCACTAACAAGAAATTCTTGTAATTGCACTCAAAGACTTTTTAGACTTTTTTTTAATGTTTTGGGTGTTTTGGTTTTTTGGTGTGTGCTTTTTTTTTAATTTTTTCTGTCTTCAGAAAAACAGAGTTTTGTACCTTCCTTGTGAACAAATAAAATCTCACTGAAGATTTTCTTTACATTGCCATCAGTTTCCTCTCTGACTGGAAATTCCCTGCAAAGCCCCACATTTTGACTATTTCTGCTAGAGAAGAATAACATTCTTGCAGTCTGTTGCTAGCACATTCTTGCTAGTTATTCCAGCAACAGCATTGCAATACCAGAGCAACAAAAATGATGTGAGGAAAAAATTCAGACTAAAGGGGTACATTTGCATTCAAAACACAAATATGGGCAAACGGAAGTAAGAAAAAATCTGCTGCTCAGTCACCAATGCCTACAGCACTTTGAAACTCAGGAGAGAATGCTTAAAATAAAAGAAAAAGGAAAAAAAAACCCTCACAAGCTAGGAGGAAAAAAAAAAAAAAAAAAAGAAAAAATCAGGAGCTGGAGATTTCACAAAAGGAAGCATCATTTAGAGTGTTTCCAGAAGAAAAGGTTGGATGATGAGTTGAATGGAAAAATAAAGCATGGTTCATTCAGTTTTGCGCTTAGATGACACGATGCATGCTTAACGACCCAATGTCTTCACAATGCTGCCTGCAATCTGAAGCTAAATCCAGAAATGTTTGTAGTGTATCCAAAAGAGATCATCTACCTTTTGTACATGGTCAGGAAGGGCTGCATTGAACAAAGCACCTCCGTAGGCACTCCCAGAAGTGCAATTCTGTGCATCACTGCTTTAACTATAGGTTTATTTGTGGGTATGCCAATACTATAAGCCTATATAAATACTATATTCAACAGATTTAAGATTTTCAAGGCTGAAAAAAGCCCCTGTGACTGCTCTTTTCTTGGCATTACCATGCTTCAAAACCCTTCAGACTAGACACAGATGATAGCGTCCATGGATTGATGGCAGTGTCAGCAGAAAATCATGAAGTATTTTAAGTAATGGACATTTATTATTGAAGTTGTTCTTCCACAAAAGGAGACTGGTATGTCACCTGGAAAGAACTTGTGGCAGTGGTTGAATCTATAGGATATTTTCACTGATATTGGCAACTGGTCAAGTGTCCAGAAATACTACTGTGCTGTGATTTCAGTAGCTCAGAGGCCCGGCCACAAACCTGGTGACACAGATGCAAATGGTCAGGTTGGTATAGGCAACCTTTCAGTGCATGTTTATTTATACCTGCATGAAATATACATTATTCTCTAACATATTGGGGGGCTCTGGAGAATTAAGACTAGAGGTAGGTGCATCCCCTCTGACAGTGTGCTGCCTTTCTTGCCAGATTACTTCACATGCAGGTGACTGCATTTCTCAGCTCTGTGCAGCATTTCTAGTTCTCTCTTGCTTTTCACATCAGCCACTTGTGGTGACAGAGGAACTGCAGTGCTTAGCTAACGAGATCTAAATTTCCAGTGACACTGCAAGGGATTTCAGTGTAAGGAAACACACAATTCATTAGCAGCTTTCCTCTTTTCCTCTACCTTACATCTATACCTAGACCTCCGTTCTGTTCTGTCGCTGAATCATTGTAGAGGTTGGCAAATCAGATATAAACAACTTGGTTCACAGAGGTCCTAAGTTTCCACAGTTGTTCTTCCAGTCAATGGAAGTTGCAAGTGTTTGTCAGCAAAAAGGGCAATTAACTGCCTTGTGCTTCAGCTCCCACATCCATAAAATGGGAGCAGTTATTCTTTCCTTCTAAAGTGCCAGCAGAATCTTACATGAAAACTGCTGAAATCTTCCTCTTTCCTACAGACCATGGTGGTCTGTCATTATGCCAGCTCCTTTATCCAGTGTCACTGCCTGCCTAGCTGCCCTTCTATTCAATGCTGAGAGCTGGGCCTCTTTAGCCTGGAGAACAGAAGACCGAGAGGGGATCTTATCAATGTCTACAAATATCTTAAGGTCGAGTGTCAGGTGGACAGGGCCAGGCTCTTTCCAGTAGTGCCCAGCGACAGGACAAGGGGCAATGGGCACAAACTACAACACAAGAAATTCCAACCAAAGAACTTCTTTACCTTGAGGGTAGCAGAGCACTGGTGCAGGCTGCCCAGAGAGGCTGTGGAGTCTCCTTCTCTGGAGGTATTCAAAACCCAGTTGGACGCGACTGGGCAGCCTGCTCTGGGAGACCCTGCTTTAGCAGGGGTTGGACTCGATGATCTCCAGAGGTCCCTTCCAACCCTGGCCATCCTGTGATTCTGTGAAACCACCAGAGCAATGAGCTGGAAGTCCTCAACAGTTCCTTCCTACTTGCACACCTTCCCACACAGCTATTCATGCCACCTCTATCTGGCTACTTCTTCCTTTTCTCAGAGCTGGGGACACCTGTTCTGTTGCAGCAGGACAGAGGTAAAAACATGAAAAAGGAAACCATCAGAGAACTTATTTAAGAGTAACGGGGATCTGAATACTACCTTACTTAGCCTGATAATTACAAGGAAATGGCAGCTGATCTAAATCATGATTAGGTAGGAGGTCGCCTTGCCAGCAAATATGATAGTGCTAGCAGGCTCTGTTCAGCAGCTCTTTTGCTGTAAAAATATTATTTCACTGAAGTGAAATATTTTGGCTTCACTCCAGTAATAACCAAGGCAGGCTATTGTTGCTCTGGAAGGAAATTTTGCTCACTGTGATGGAAGCAGCCACTGCCTACTAGAAAGAAAATTCAGCAGAAATATCTCTTTGTTCTAGTATTCTGGACTAAGCCTTGATTTCTCTCCCTGCTGTCAAAAAAAAGGAATACTCAGCAAGCAGGACCTTAGCAGCAGACAGTGGTTTGAATATATGTTGCCTTGGTCTGGCACACCGCCTATTAAAACAGTTAGACATTTTCTTACAGCCATAAGACCTTCTAGCTTTATTCTGAGTCAGACAAGTTCACCTAAAACAAAGCACAGAGTGTAAGTTAGATCTAGTCAGAGTGCACACATTTTATTGCTGGAATCTAACGAGCATCTTAGAAATCCTGATGCTACAGTCTAAGAATATAAGATCATTACAAATAATGAAAATATTTTGATAATTAGACTGTCAAGCAGAAAGCCTAACAGAACACATTTAGATATTCAAGCACACTTCAGCTGCATGTGCATCAGCCCTTTGGCGGCCAATATACTGAAAAGAACATATCAATAGTTTGCAGAAACAGAACACAGACAACATTCAGCCAGACAGTACTATAATGCTAGACTCTTTTACTTCCCAGGTTGTCACTGACACTGTCACCTTATAAAGCAATACTGGGCAGCAATTAAGTAGGGCTGTTATTCACCACTAAGTTAGCAAAGGAAAAGAAATGAATGAGCTTTCCCAGGTTGCAGTAGTTCCAGATTGTCTCTCAAAGGGCTGCATCAATTACTGTCACTTATTTGTCAGCAGTATGCCATGATTAATTGGCAAGATCCACATTTTTGCGTGCCTTACGTCATACACAGCTCTGCTCCCCCATCTGTTTTTATTGGTGTTATACACCAAAACGTTCCACACCATGTACCTTGTCAAAGCTATATTAATGTCTCACAGTGGAATCAAGCTAAAACAACTTAAAACCCAACAGATTACCTAAATGTGCTGAAAATAAAGATGTAAAGAGAAGTGACTGAAAGATTTAGTAAAATTGAAAGTTGAGATACAAAAAAGAGCAACAGACTTCAAGCTTTCTTCAGCAAAATGAGAATGTTATGTTGGTTGAATAAGGGAATTTGTTGTCAGTACTAAAATATGCTGAGAAGTTTTTCTCACTAATTCAGAGTAAGTAGCACTTTACAAAAACCCCCATGACATTTACAAAGTATATTGTTACTTTGCAAGAACAAGTGTGTCGAAAAATAGCCTTACATTTCAGTTCCTCACATCCTTCCTTTCCTATTTAGGATGGTGTTTGAATCCTTCTTCCTTATTTTCTGAAAAAAATCTGCATCCTGTGGACTTTCCCAGAATTCCAACATGCATTTAAATGTTTCCTTGGAGTCTTACTGAACACTTACACACGTGTATGTCCTAGGTAGTGAGTAAAAAAAACCCACACATACATCGAAGAGCACCACAGCAGGACAACATATGATAACACAAATTTATGGTTATAACTATAATAAAGGCTTACTGATCAAAACATTATTCAACATTTATGTGGTCATTTTCACGTGTAGACATGAACTTGCTTTAAAAAAGAAGTCATTAAACAAATGTTATTTCCATTCTAGCCTTGACAGCCACCAGGACTTTTTATATGCCTCATGATACCCGTCATCTTTCTGAAAGCTTCTACTCAGAAATTGTGCCATTTTGAGATTCCAAGTTTCATTCTTTCAAAACACACTTCTCTCTCCCCTAGCTGGAGAAAAGGTAAAATATCTGAAATCTTCATGTTCAGCCTCCAGAATCCATCTGCTTTTAGAATCCACCTCCTTAGAACCACAAGATCCATTGCAAAAGATGCTGTGAGGGACACTACTGCACTCACATCGGAGTTATGCTTGCCCTTCCACACTTCCTGCCTTTCTGATCATCTGAAGCACTCAGCAAATATTTACACTATGACCACCTTCTAACTTTTTAGTTGCATTGACTTCCAAGTTCAGAATCATGAAAACAGTACAGTGAGTAATTAGAAGTCTCATAATTATTGCACTATCCATTAGTAATTCTGCAAGGTTGGCACTTATCTGCAGTACAACAGGAAAAAGAAGCTGGTTAGTGCCCCTAAAGTTGCATGGTTTTAGTCTCAATATATACACCCTCAATTCAAAAGCATTATTTTTCTTTCAAAGGAACTACATTTTTAATACACTTCTGTTGCTTACCCTTTCGTTAGCAGAAGTAATTGACAGTCCAGGCTAAACATTAAACCACCTGTATATCCTCCTTCAGATCCTCCACAGCTGTGGAACATTCTCTCTGAACCTGAATCAGTCCTTCTGAGTGAGCTAGATGATCAATTACTCTTCTGAAAGATCTCATTTTTCTATTCCTGTGTCAATGAAATAATGCAGGGGAGAAAAAAGGAAAATGAGATGACCTTTCAGGAACTGAATATTCCACATTGTGTTCCCCCTAACAACATTGTCAGGTATTTAAAGCTTCCCACTGGGAGAACCATTGCTCCATTACCAGCTGGGATAAATAAATTCCTCCCAATAACAAGTCCCCCCACAACCTGCAAGTGATTTTATAGAAACAGAGTCTTCTGATAAGCTTTTAATCCTTCACCTGAGAATTCTGATGCTAAACAAAGAAGAAACAAAAGCACAGAAAAGATGATCCCAGCTTCACCAGTCAAAACTGAGCTTACAGTTTCAAGAGATGCAAATGGTCTGTAATATCAAATACAAATATTATCAAATACAACTAATGAAATTTTACTTCCATTTCCACACATGTCACAGTATGGTAACAGCATCTTCCTGGGCCCAGGAGTTGTGGTCTGTTGTGATCTCCTCCAAAGAAACAGCATAGGCTTACTTCAATGCCTTTCTCAGTTTGTATCTGTTGTTTCACTACTCAAAGCAGCAAGGTACTACCTCCACCGTCACCAAAGTGACCTCTAAAGCCTCTGCTGTAATACTGCAGTCATGAAAATTACCACAGACACCATAAAACAAAAAGTAAAGAAAAACAAAAACAAAACAGGTTTTGACCCGAGGAATTACAGAGATTAGAACAAGGTCTACATGAGGCAGCAACTGTACGGTAAAAGCTTAGTTACCAACAAGAAATTTATTTTCATAGGCTTTGAATATTTTTGCTACTTTCTGAAAAATTATTCTGCAACATCATGCAAATGATGCAAATGTAAGCACAGAGGAATAAGGTTAAGTTAATGAGACATTCAGGCCAAAATGCAGATTGCCATGCTTTTGTGATGGCTATATATATACCATGCCTGCATAGAGATCACCATATCGACACTGTTGGCTCTGACTGTTACTCATTGCACACTGTTGTGCAGATAAGCACAAAGCTTGGCTCTGGGAGATCTGTCCGTTCCCAGAAGGCAGGTCCCCCCACCTTGGTGGTGCAGAGGTGGCCCGCGTGTCTCAGGTGCCATCAGCACCTTGGACAGGGTGAGCCTGGGCTCACAAGTGGCAGGGGTGCTGCTCACACACAAAATACCAACACAAGAGGCACCCTGGTCACCACTCACACCCCCAACAGCTTATGGACATCTCTGCTATGGCCCAAATTCTCATGGCTTGTACCAGAAACATGTTGAATTTTTCCAGTAGGTCAGTTTGTGTGCATCCAGAAGAGAACAGTACTCCAAAAAAAATAGCGCGATTGATGCAAGCTCTTGCCAGAGACAGTTTTATAGCATCACTGGCTGCTGTGCTCATTGAGCTGTTGACAGCAGCAGCGGTACAAAACTGAAGAGAAAAAGAGCAGGATTAGACTGGGCTTTTGCCTTTACCTCTGTTCTGTTATAATGCCCTTCAGAATGCTCCTCCAGAATGCTCCCTGGTGCTAGAATACTTCTTCCTTTGAGGAAACCAGGAATCTATTTCAAATTTCTAACCAAGAATCCACTTTTCACACTTAATTCCTGACTTTAAGCCCACACTACTCATTTCTCCTTTCTTGTCCTTTGTTACATTTTCCAAGATATAAGCCAAGAGGCTATTTATATTATTTTGCATTGACCATTATATTGCCATGATGATACTGTCTGACAGGTCATTTTACATTAGCCGAGTTCTTCTGTCCCAGCTGCACACTATGAACATAACACACATCTTTCTCTTAGTTCTGTTGCAAAATACAAAACTGCATTGGCTTAAAAACCAGAAACGCAAAGAAAGTGACAGATAATTTGAACAATCCAAATCCACAGAATGTTTTGAATATCTAGGCCCAGATTTCCATTTTTATGTATTATTTACTATATTCTACCTTGCAGGCTTACATACACTAATCCTCCTGGATGTATTCAGCACAGAGAGTGATCCCTGGCCTCTAGCTTTGAAGCAATTTACTAGTTGTGCACACACAGCAATACTTTAGACAGAAATTATAGACAGTATTGGCAAATTGTTATGCTGTAGAAGGCTCTGATCTGTTCACCTTATGACCTTAGAAAAAGTTCCCAGAGCTTTGAAATAAATCAGTGGTATTTCATATGCCTTGGTATTATCTTTCAATTTGTGGTTTCCCGAGACAGTCAAATTTCAAGAGCAACTATGTGACAGCAGGGGCATGAGAAACAAGAAGAACATGTAAAAGATGTGGCAGCTATGCCAGTTTGACAAATATGGTTTAAAAAACTGAACAAAATAAGTTCCCAAACCACAAGGTAGGTAGAACAATTCTTTTAGTCAAACAATCCACTCAGAAGAAATGCAGCAGAAGCCTAGAACACGCACTCCCAGTTTTTTTCTAGATAATGCAAAATAGTCATAAAATCATTACAAAGACCTGTAGTCTTAAAACCTGGATAATAATAATCTACAGTATTTAATACATTTAAAATCCACAAGAGGGCAGAAGCATAGGTAAACTGAAGAAAGTAGAAGAGACACAAACAGACAGCAAATAGAAAGAAGCTCAAGACCCTGGTCTTCTGAAATACGTGGTTTGTTGGTTTTGGGGGTGTTTTTAAGAAAAATTTGACCATTTGGTAAGGAAAATAAGATTCATAATTGCATTTAGATTCATGATAGCATTTACTTAAACATATAACCTTGCCATATGGTGAAAACATGAAACCTATTAACCAGGTTCAGGCAAATCTTCCCTTCTTCTGAAACTGGCCTGCTTTAGTTTCACAGTCAATCAAAATGACCACAGTCATTCATATTTGTTCATTGATTTCAGCTGGAAAGTGATTAATCGCTGCCAATGATGTAATGACTTCTAAAAATACACAGAGGAAGCCTGCACCCTCAGCTTGGCAGTGATATGATCAGTTTGTACAACAGCTAGCCAAACTCAAATAAGAGTTGCAACTGGAGAGTTTGATTTCTCACATACAGTATCTCACGCTGTTTGCTGATAGGACCGAACAAAATTGTCCTATCTGACTCTGAAGCCTAAAACTAATCTTCAAGAGACATTGAAGTATTTGGAGCTACAGCCATAAATAGACTTACTCCCAGACATTGTTTCACCCAGCAGAACCTACAGTCCTAAATTAGATACCAAGATCCATCTTGTAAAACACATGGGAAGTATGCAAAACTAAGCACAAGAGGGAAGCTGGCTCATGTAATCAGTATGAAGTCAGAGGAATGATTAGCCATTTCATTTCAAAGCAGGTAAGCATCTACCTGATTAAGGATTCTTTACTCTAAACCCTGTTCTCTGTGGTGCCCAAGGACAGACACAATTAGACAAGAAAGAAACCTGCTCACTGCAGCCTCTCTACTAATGTTATCATTAGAATATGAAAAATTTTGTTTCAGTTTTCACTCTTCTCCATTAAAATAAGGACTCCAACATAGCTATTTTGGGATCCAAGCCACGGACAGGGTCAATATAGATCAGATGTGTAACTCACACTTTGGAGAAGTCTGTTCATACACAGGGATGCTTCTGTTAGTCTCTGGACATGGAAGCCATATCCTGTGTTTCATTAACAGGTTGGTCAATGAACTTCATCAATGAAAGGCCTTCTTACTACTGTCAGTTTTTCCTCACAGATGCAAGGCAGAGACAGACTGTTCTCAGCCTAACACACAGAACAGGTTTTCATCCTTTCCAGTATCAAGGTGGACTTGATTTACCTTGTTCAGTTGTTATGTAAAACTTAAGTTGTATACATAACATCTCTTTCCTATTGCGTACACATTTTGATCTATGTATATGCATGTACATAATTTTTTTAACTTAAATATATTGCTTGTGCCTGTTGTAAACACAGAACTCCATAACCACGCACTTGCAGGTGTATTGATTATAGCAATTTCTTTTTTTCACACCAGTATAAATCAACTTCCAAAAGCAAAAATAAGTAAGTATGAGATCAAAACAACAAAATATGTTCCATTTTCTCAGACTATATATTGCCAAAATCTAAGACAGCTATGGATTCACCTAAGGTATGTCTGAAATGGAACACACACCAAAGGATTCATCTGTGATCTATTTTGCTTGGTTTCTAGAAAATGCTGGTCTTTTTGTCTGGGTTTTATCAAAATATGGCATGAGGGATACAGAGCAGAAAAATATGATGGTAAAAACTTTATCCAGCCAGATCTGCATTTAGAAAAAGGAAAGGCAAATGCCACAGCCATTTTAAGTGCACAGCAAATACGTAGCTCTAAATTCTTTTTGAGTAGAGTGCCTACCTAAGTTATTTTTATCTTTCTGAAAACATCTTTTGAAGCAAAACATTTAAGTATTTATCCTCTATTGATAGAGAGATGAACTATGGTTAAAATGAACATCCTCCTTGCGAACATGACAGTAGCCCGTAACCTCAGCATACCTTGCCAGACTCTAATTTATGAAACAGCATTATTAATCATAGGAAACTTGCAATTACAGAAGTGACTACTGACTAGGCTTTTACAGTCACAAGGGAAGTTGCTAGCAATTATGAAAGTAGTCTGCTAGGAAACACACATATTAAGCTTTCTTAGATTCAATAAACTTACACCTTACTGATAACTTGATACAATGATCAGTACTATGCTCAGGAGTAACAATTTAAAATTAGGATGAAGGACTCTAACATCTATTACTTTCCTATTTGTGGAAAAATCTTGCCTTGTAACATTTAACTGGAAACTGGTTGTTTTACTGGCTAAAGAGCTTTCTGCTTACTGATGGCATTTTATCATTGATGAATGAGACATTATTGAATGGGAAAATACCATCTTCTACTGTTAGTCCTTTAAAAAAAAAATCAAATCATAAATCCTAAAAGATAAAGATATACTAATATATATAATGAAGTCCTTATACTAATGTGACTGAGAAAATAGAACCCTGTTCACTGTCCATAGTAAGCCATCACATGGCTGGTAGCTAGCTGACTGAAATCTAAATAGGATGATGCTTTGTAATACTTGTTGATTTAAAAAAAAAAATTAGACAAACTCAGCTGAAAGGGTAGATAATTCATATTGTCACTGAAAAGATACAAGAGAAAGGTACCATTCTGGTACAAAGCAAAGGCACTAACTTACACCATGGAAAACCAACATTTTTTAATTTTCCTTCTGATGGGCCATCAATTCTTTAAGATTAAACAGAAACCATCAAATCTGCATGCCAAGCATAGCAGGCTTTCCATCGGACTGAGAACACCCACCAACCAACAGCAATCCCCTTTGCCATCTCTCCAGTGATTAGATGAGTGATGTCAGTTTTGTGCTGGCACAGGCAGCCTGCTTTTTACAGACTGATTTTTAGATTCAGGCAAACAAAACCAAAGCCCAAATCATTAATTTCATAGCTTTTTTCCGCACCAATCCTCATGTGAATTCTTAACTGATGGAAAGCATTAAAGCAAGGAGGAGAAATCACTGCTTCTACCCATCCTTGATGCACTGTAAAGGAGTGGGAAGAAGAATTTACAGAAGCTTTGGTTTGCAGGTCAGTACAGCTGGCCTCATTTGTAGCTCTAACAGAGGGCTTGCTGATCTTTTGGTCTTTTTCTATATTGAAGAGCTAAGCCTAGCTCTTCATTCAGCCCTATCATCCCATACAAATATTTTGGATCTGGGTGAGGAGATAGTTTAGAAAAGGATAACCTCATCTGCTTGGCTTACCAAAACTACCCTTCAAGGCACAGGAAACTATCCATTACAGTCATTTGAGAAAGACTCTTAGGCCAGGTCACTAAACGTAACTGCAGGATTTTCTCTCAGACACACAGTGACTTTAGAAAACAAAAGCATAGGAAGAGATTTAACAGAAGGTGTTCTTACATGACTCAAGGTTGCTCAAATCACAAGAAAGGATATGAAAACTCAAGCCTCGGCACGCTTTGCCCAGAATAACTAATTCAACAATCTTTTATTTCTGTAAAAGCAAAACAGCGGAAAATGGCCTCTGCACAAGTGATAAGTGCCATATGACACAATTAAGTTATAAACTAAACTCTGTGCTTAAAATGAAAAGGAAAGGTAGCAAGTAGCCCTGCTCAGAAACAGGAAGCTCCAATAAATAACATATACAAAATTAAATAGATATTTTCAACCTTAGTAGTATTGTTCAGATTTTTAAATAATTTAGATCTAAGTGACAAAGAAAGAAAACAAGGTAAAAGTGAGATCCGTAATGACAAAGTTTTTCTTCCGTGCCCAAAAGGCTTTTATTATTTCATCTCAGCAGATTCAATCCCCAGTCTACCTACTACGAAACTGAACAAACTGCATACAGATGCAGAAGATAATTTAGAGATGAATTCTTCTGAGTTTTATCACAGTATAAATGACCTATGTTAAAAAAGTCAGTGTATACAGACAAATGGACTTCCATGTTTTATAACATTTAGAAAAAAGATGACATTTTGTGAAATAACTGGTGCCTCTTGACTTGCCAAGTAGATTTATGATCTACCTTGAATTTGACAGATTAAGTTTGTTAAAGAATATTTTAAAGTCTGAGGCACTACACAGAAAATTACCACAGTACCAAAGAGTTAACCTGGATAATGTGGCAGTGAAGGTCTCTAATCCGGCAGCAACATTACCTGTTGTAGCACTTTCTCCCAGTTTTGTTTGAACAGCTGTTAAACTGGAAATTAACTTGTGGATTTAAAAGCTTACAATCTTTTCCTTGTAGAAGGATAACCAAAACACCAAACAAACCCATAAACCCAAAACAACTTTTACTAATGGTTCCTTTTTTCTGAATGCCCTTCTCAAAGAAAAACAGAAGTGAGCACAACCTCTCTTCCATTATCATTCAGCAAACATGTTGCTTCACGCTGCAATAAATGGAACAAGAAAACTGTGAACTCACAGTTCACTACTTGCTAGATCTACCTGATGCTAGTTACTGTACAAACATGCTGAGACACTTTCATTACTTCAGGGATTTTATAGCTAAAGGGTATGAACACATGATCAATGATACTTGAAGTATAGCTATTTAAGTTAACTATATTGCTCAGCAGCTGAAACACCACAGCTAACCATGTATTTGCTTGTGATGCGAGATGTTTATGTCTCATGGGAAACTAATCTTACACAGAACCAACATGACATATTAATAAAAAGGCCACAGTCTTGTCTGATTGCTGTTCTCATGGGTTTTTTTAAACAAAAGAAATATCAAATTAAAACTGTGAAATTTTCTGGTTATTTGCAGCCACATTAAATAAACAGTCTCAAATACTCGTTTCTCTATGAGGTCCTACTACCCTGTCAGCAATTATCAAGCAATGCCCCTATTATTACTGCTACATTCAGTACAGTAACTCAGCAAAGGCAAGTGCAAGTGGCTATATAAGCAGAAAAATAATATTTTGTCTTGAGGAGCTCAGAGGCTAATCAGGAAGAAAATAGTGATGAAGAAGAAAACAGAGATAGAGCAGTTGGTCCAAGTGGCAGACAGTCAAAAAGCAGATCCTGGAACTGAATACCTGCAATGCTTCAGAGTTCCTCAGACACGTTCCAGCCTGGGCCTCATGCTGTTCCAGAGAGCGAAAAGGTCTCAGAAGCCATGGTTCTGTTAAAATGTCTTCTCAGATAAACATGATTTGTTTTGAAGATAAAGGTTTCAATTCTCTTCTCACTTGTATTCACATGACTCTATTAACTCAAAGAGCAAATTTTTCCCATCTATGCTTCTATTTGTACAGAACCGAGTTCCTGGTTACCAGGACATCGTCGTTAAGAAAAATCTTAGGAACGCAACCAAATTCCAAAATGTACATAAATCCCACTGATTTCCAGGAGCAGACACACAAACCAGGCTTCAGAGCTCTGGAAAACTGTGATCTCATGCTATCAGACTAGACTGCCTTTTATATATCTGACCTATATAACAATTTATGCATATGCATGCATTCCTGTTTGTGAAACATGAGATCACACCATTTCAAAAACCTAGGTGGCAACTCTTACTACTCTTCTCTTAAATTTAAGAATAATGCCTAACTCCAGGTTTTCTTCAGGTTAGTAGTTATAAAGTCTTACAGACTAAGACCAGGAGGTTCCATTTTCATCCTTTAAAAACACCTCGTCTGAGATTTCAGCTGTATACAGTAGAATGGTGGTAGAATCTAACTTACTTGAATTAGAACAGTTTCAGTTTGTATGTACAATGCATCTCATGTACATTCCTAAGATATACTGCTTAAGTAATTTATTAAAATCCTATTCCACTCAGGACACAAGAGGACTAAAAGCAGAGAAAACTCTCTCAGGACTCAGTTGACTCTGGTTACAACCAACCATTGCATGATCAGCACAGAACAACTGCGTTAACCAAAATTCCAACAGAAGTGGTGAAAGGTCCACTTTAAAATGAACATACGTCTCAATAACACACTTCTTGCCCACTCCTGCCACACAGTCAAACCAAAAGGTGTTTGTTTTTGTTTAAGCTACAAGCACTTGATACCACTTTCAAGGTGGGCATCAAAACATACTAGTACGGACATTTCTACTGGTAAGTGAAACACTAAGTAGCTTTGGGTTTGTTCATCTTACTACCTAGATTTTTCTGAGGCAATCAGACCCAGGAGACATGCAGGGATGGAGATCCAAGAACATTTTCTTGCCTACCTCAGCTGGAGTCCATGGAGAGAAATGGGCCATGAAGTCTCTCCTCCACTTGTGACATGGGTGTTTCCCCCTGATTTCTTTCATCAGTGGAGGGTGATGAGTTCATATATCATACACAGCCTCTTACCATTCTCCTATTGTAACACAAGAGGTAGGTGAGTTTAGCACACTCAAAGAGGCATGCTACTTGAACATAACAAACAGGGGTCAGTGACAGTGACACAACATAGCAGCAAATGCCTTGGAAACACCAAGTTCACCTGTATGTTGCCTGCCCTTGTTCACAGGAAATTACAGATTCAGTAACACCTTACAAGGGATCAGGGATGGGAGATAAAATAGACTGAAAAAATAGCCAATAATTTCTAATAAAATGAAGACTGGCAGTCCCAGGTTGAAATGTTCAACAAATAATTTTCCAGGTCAAGGAAAGTGTTTGCCAGTGACAATTTCTCAGCTGTTCCTGCACATCCTTAAATTACTCCATTTTCTGTATGTGCCACAACACATACAGGAGACAAAAACAAGCTGTCAGAATTCAAACATGTTCCAGAATATAGCTTTACAGCTGTAATTGCTATCATATTTTGAGCTAACTCTAGCCTAAAAAAAATCAGGCAGATTTCAAATCTCACTGTAAAGAGAATCCCTATACTTCTGTGCAATGAGTATGTAACTGAACTTAAAAAGTTTTATTATAACCTGATCATACACTGACAACAGCACACTGAGATCCTCCACCTCTAAAAGTGAAGCTTTAGAGGGACTATCATGCTACTTCTTTTAAACTGAAAAAATAAAATAAACTATTAGGTCTTTGAAAAATAATGGTATTAGTAGACAGTGACACACGTTAAAGGTTGTGATTTAAAACACAGACCAGAAACATGTTCTTATAACACCACAAATTAACTCACAGAACATACAAATTCCTTCAACTACAGTATGTCTGTACATTCAAATACGATGACATAAAATGCCTGGCATGCATGTTAACTTACACTGTTTCTGTCTTTGTCTCATTTCTAATTAGGACTTGCTAATGTAAACTAAAGGATGCATCAAATGCTTCGCAATCTTATAGACAAAACAAAATTATAACATTAGAAGTGTGAAGGGTATTTATCATATTAATGTTTTGTATCAGCTTTTGGCCACACATCTGATCAGAATGGAAAGCAGAAGGAACTAGCAAGACTGCTGCTGTTCCTAACACGAGAGACTGAGATCTCTCCAAGAAGGGTCAACTGTAATTGAAAAATAAAGAGAACAAATTCAATGTTATGATCTGCAAAAAACTATACTATGTAAGGGGGGGGGGGTGGGGTGGGGTGGAAATCACAGCCTTCTAAAATTGTAGCAACTACATGTTATTTCAGGAATATCTCCAGCTTTTCATGTTATTCTCCACCGCACGACTGACTATGGAAAAGTCAGTATTTTAACTAATGATTAATTTTGTCAATTTGCCATAGTGGACAGTACAGTAAAGCAAAACAAACACACACACTACAAAATTAACAATTACCTTTTAACTAACAGGTTTCAATTTCTCATTTCTCAAAATCAGCTGACAGGAATGTTCCCCGTCTTACCAAGTGGGAGACTGTCAGTGGAAATTTTTACTCAAAGGAGAAGAGCTTCTAGTTTTGGTTTTTTCCTTTGAAGATGTGTTTCTTTGTTGTTGTTTGGTTTTCTTTAAGAAAGCTATAACCAAATACAAGTATATTGCATTATGTAAGTCTGCATTGCATATGAACTCAATTATACAGTTCACCACCATGAATTCAGTGATCTGCATAACATTACCTCCAACTGCAAGAAATTCAAGCACCTCATGGAAAGAACAGGGCAGTTCTTTTTCGTGGAAACACCTGCAACTGCTGAGCCAGGTGCTGGCTCTGTATGAGATGAGGCAGACCTGCAGCCACTTTAACACAGAAGGAAAGTTCCTGGAGACCATGATCAAAGAGTCATCACCTGGAGCTGGGCTTCAACATCCTGCACCTACTTCTTGTGTTTCCCATGAAGGTCTCCCATTTGCACACTAATCTTGTCTCTCTCTTGTTCTATTGAAGCCATTAATAAGATCAAAGCTTTAGGTATTAACTGCTGCTATTGATTACATACAGCATGATTAATCTTAATACATATATTGTAATTTGTCCAGTAATAATTAAAAAAAATACATTCTCCTCTTCATGTACTGACTTTCAGCAACTAGCTATTTTTCTCAAATATAGCTATTAATCCTAACCATGTAACACAACTTTGCAGCAAAGATCTCTGGCAAAAACTCCATGCAAAATATGTAAAATATACCACATTATCCTTTTTTTAATAGCATTTTCCCTCAAAAACTGCTTAGAAAATCTTCATTTTTGAACTTCTGGGGGCTTTTTTCCTTCTGCTGTTCTCTGTGCCTTAGTTTGCATTGACCAAATGGAAGAAGGAAAAATATAAAGGAAGAAAAATATAAAAGATTGTAATCTCAGTTTTTCTATGACTAAATTATTGTCAAATTGATGACTAAATTGATGTAAAAAAGCAAAGTCACCTTTGCAATGTTGTCCCATCCCAGTCATGTCAAAAAAGTCAGAACCTATTTCTCTGTTTTAGCATAGAGTTAGAACACCATCAGACATGTCAATATATGGTACTGATTAATTAACTGAATACTTAAATTATATTATTTTTTTATAATAACTGTAGCAACAAATTAAAGTTCTCTGGACCTAGAAATATACTAGTCTGATAAGCTCTCCAAATATATAAAAGCTCTCCAAATAAGGAGAAGACGTATTTTTTACTCAACTTTATAATGCCTATTATACTTGTCTTACACACATACAACATATTTGATTTATATGAACAAATGGTTTGTATGGAACTGGTAAAGACCCCAAGTTCCACTTACCTCTCAGGAAAAAAAAGGGCATGAAGACAACTTAGTATGCTTTGACACATAGGTGGTTGTCACAAACAAGAAAAATATGGTTACACTTCTTCAAAATCTGCAGGAATGGTAAAAAATTTAGAAACAAATAAGTGTATTCATTTCCACAGGCAAACTGAAAGCAGTAAGATATTCACGTGTTACTGAATAATCGTAATGCATGAAACACAGCTGTGCAGTTTGCCTTCAAAACTTATACTGCAAAAAATACTACTACAATTATAGGAAAATAAGTTCTATATTAAAATTTAAAAGAGCATAAATATTATTATATAATGCCATAGAGTTTAAAACATAACAAAATTACATAACATATACACGTAGCAATATGCCTTTCTGTCACAAACCAGTGTAACACCTAAGTCACTTGTTCCACACTGAACTGATACATTACAGAACAACATTATATGAAATTGGGTTCTCCATATGCAGGTCTTCTCCCAGACCCTCTTCATATGAATTTACATCAGTGTAATTCCTGTGATCTATTTTATACAATTACATTATGGTCCAGACCATATGGCTGGTGCCTTACTATGCTTTAGTCTTTTTTCCACTCAGATCAGCCTAGGGGCACTGGATTCCAATTTTAAACCTGCAGATACAGCTGAAGGTTACCCCTTTGCCTGCAGAGACCTTTCAGGCAGCTCATTCAAGCTAACTAGTTATATGCAGTTTGAGCCAAGGATCCTAGAAATAAATGGGAAGACATCATTTCAATGTTTTCTGCAATGCTGAAAACAGTGACAGGTCCCTGCTCAACTTATTAGAGTTGCTAGCAGTAACTGACCTGGTTTTGTTAAGCAAAGGAACCTGTAAACCTTAGCATACATCTTCCTTGTAAATGAGAATGTCTGTAAACTTCTTTCTTTGTTGTCATGGAGTGTTATAGGCTTCCACAAGAAGCAAAGGGAGGCTGAAGATAAACTGTTTCATAACAAAAAAGGAAGCTTACTATAAAAAACTAACACCCTCTGACACAGACCCTGTAATTATAATCACCCCTACTAGTGGCATGCTGTCTTCAGCTTCTGAGAAAAACACAGTGTCTTCTGCTTATTTCTGGAGAAAAGTAATAGCTTTGGAAAAGATTACTATTGGGATCCAGTGCTGGGTGTCAAAACTGAACATGTAACATACAGATGTCCATGCAGAAGAATAGGATCCAAACTATTAGTAGAGAAGGAAGAAAGAGTTAATGACTAAATATATCAACATCTATTGCTAGCTATTTCCACTGCTAGCAATACTATTGCTATTCCTTTTTTGCTCTTCTTAGAAAATCTACCGTGTGATAAACAGATTTGAGAGTCTACTGTGAGATAAAGAATTACGCTGTTCATTTCAGCATCATTTTTCCTGCTGCAGTTCAGAAAGAAGCTGAATTTTTTCCCATGAAAACTATAAGCAAAATGTCCCAATGCAAGTTAATTTTACAAAACATTGCCAGGTCCAAAATGAATACTAACAGTTTACTAATGACAGACCCTTAATATTAACTGCTGTTAACTCAGGAATTTCACATGCAATCACTCTCTGAAGTTAGTTTCACTGTCCTTGTAGATAAAAATTTCTTTACTATCTAGCTGTGGTACAAAAGGGCCTTGTGGGAACTCTTTTCAGGAGTTTCACTGCAGTAAACAACCCAATCTGGTAATGTGTAGAATTTGATTTTTACTTAGCTGTAAAGCAGTATTTTTTCCAGTGCTCATTAACAGAATTAAGAAAACAAAGGTAGTTAAGTGGGATGAAAAAATCCAGAGCATCTGATTCAGCAGGAAGAAACACTCTGAGAAGCAGCTGTTCACCAAGAAATCAAATACATGTTAACTAGGCAACTGTAGCTGCTCAAGCCACTCTGTTAAGACGTCTTTCCACTTGCCTTGCCAGTCACAACAATGAGTATGAATACAGTACTTAAACTAAATTGCTCAAAGTTTTCACTTCAGTCTTGTTTCACGTAACCAGAAGAAATACATCCTCCTCAATGCTCATACAGTAATACTTCACGTGATAGATTTCCACAGTTTCTGTACCCACACATTTTGGCATCTCAAGAACCAATTCAAGTTAATGAGTTGCATCTAGTAATGAGAAAGCTGTAAATAAAATGAGACAAAAATCATGTTACAACAAAATGCAGAATTAAGATCTAAATAAAATATGCCTGGATGCAATCAGCAGTCAATTAGAATGACAAATTATGTGTGGTTTCAAATTAAAGAATTTTAATGGAGTCTTTAAGCTTAGATACAGAAATACAGTTGCAGACAGTCAAGGGTTTAGTTCCAAATGTCCAGGATTTCCAAGTAATGCAACCAATATCTAAGTTTCTTCAGGCTCTAATTGAGAAGGTGAACTTTGTTTAAAGCTTTCTTTTTTTGTCTTTTTTTTTTTTAAACAAGGATAAAATTTTCCCAAAGTTCTTTTATCTTCAACTTTTTATTTTCAAGCTATGTTTTACTTCAGGTGAATACCTTCCTTAGGTTTTTATCCTACTAGTATATTTTAAAAAGTGGAGAAAATAACATGTGAACATATTACAGTTGTTTCTCCTGACTATGCTTACTAGTCAGGTGAGAAGTCTGGAGTTTGTACACATACAAATGGAGTACTTTCGAACATGAGATTCATTCTTCTCACACAGGCGGTAATTAGCTGTCAGTTTCACCATGGACATTTTCCATGTGCACTTTGAGGTAGTCATTTCTTGTAAACTTCTTGTGGCAAAGCTGGCATTCTGCCATTGGTCGATTAGGGTTGTGAGTCAGCTTATGTCGGATCAGCATTTTCTTTAGGCTGAAGGACAGATCACAAACCTAAGGCAGCGAAGACAAGACAAAGACAAAAGAAGTCTTAAAACTTCAAGCATGTATAATGCTCCCTATGTTACATCACTGAGGCCACAGTCACATATACCTGCAATAGTTAATACATGAGTTGGTCTTTGGAAGAATAACTCCTTCAGAGAGCACCTTAAAGATTATTACTTGACTGGTACCTTTCAAAGTTGTACATTAACAATGGTACCACAGGCATGGGGAGGGGGAGTAAAATAAAAAAATAATTAAAAAAAGAGGAGAAAAGACTCAATCTTCAAAATACTGCCACACTGAGGTGTTACATTCTGTTTGGTTACAGTTTTTTAATAAACCTGTTGGTCTATCTGGGTTGCAGCAAAAATTATGACAAAACATCACAAGCCTCTGTCAATTCATATTCAATTCAAGTATTTCTTTCCTGACCTCCAGAATGACATCTGTGGGTTACTAAAAAAAAATTAGTTCAAACTGCTCAGTTACAAGGAGGGAAGAGTAAGAAAAGAGTCTCTGTAAACTTCAAGAAAGGTTAATAATTATTATAGAAGAAACCTCATTGTTCCAGTTTTCCTCTGCCCGGCCAAGAAAACAGAAGGTATCCAGCAAATGAAGGTGCAACTCCGTTGCTTTATTATCTGGTGTGCTGCTTCCCTTCCTCCACTATGCTCCAAGGCACCAGGTTCATTCTGCCATTTGAATAAACGGATAGAGGGAGAGGGGCTCTGCCATACTAAATCTATCAATTCCTATAAAAATTCCTGTGCTGAAGTCAAAATGAAAGGTTAAGAACAAGTTCAGCAAAGAGATTTTAGAATGAAAAGTTAAGAATCTGTAGGCAAGCCATCAAGTCAATTGAAATCACACAGTCATAATGTCACATTCATCTTCCATTCAGGTACATACCGTATGCATGAATTTCCCAAGGGGGGGAAAAAGTACAGAAAGCATGCTCCTGATTTGACAAAGGAAATAGGCAAGAGTCTTATAATTCAGTAAGAACGAACATCCATAGGTTTGCAATCTTAGAATTCCAGGTTCATCCCAGACAAAAGTGTCTTCTGTGCAGAGGAAACTCAGGGAACCCAGCACAATCCCTCTTTAGGAAAATGAAGTTTTAAACTCATATTGGTATCAAACTACTAATGAAAATGCGGAATGATTACTGATTCTTTTCGAAACCAAGACAGACTAATGAAGCTGACTATCCAAGTAGATAATCTTGACCTGCAGTATATGTATTTTATGCCAATTAAGGCGAAAACATAAAATGACCATAAAAAGGCCAATTGCCAGAGGCAAGTCTCGTACCCAAAATAATTTTTCCCCAGACAAGAACGCTGTATGCACTGTTGCAATGGAACGCTTTTGAATTTATGACATGACGTAATACCAAGGACTTTTATACAGCAACTCTCCAAACTTTTTTCCCCTCAATGTATAATTACCTCTTTCAGACCCAAGCAACAGTCACCCTTTTGTTATGCGACAGTGAACGTCACTTTCAGCATCTTAATCAGGTCTTAATTTTGCTTTTGCCAAGTACCATTTTCTATTCTGCTTCCACAGAACACACAAAGTGAACTCATAACATTTATCTAATCATAACCATCGTGCTTGCTCACAAGCCCCAACATGTTAAAAGTATCATATACTTGTAAACACAACATATTTCTTGAAAGACAGGAAGACGATCAAGTATATATGCACACACAGAAGATAAATATGTGTTCTGTGTATCTTACACACATCTCCATTTTTGAAGTAAACAGCTTACGACACAGACTTAAAGTACATTTTTCCATTTATAATGCTTATGTAAATAGTATAATGTGTCCTGCTGTTCCTTCGAGGTTCTCGCATTTTCTACCACCTGACTTCAAAAGAACATGGAATGCACAGGACTATTAAAGATATGATACATTTTGTGCTGTACTTATGCATAAAAGTTTTAGGTTTGTTTTTGTTGGGTTATTTGAAGAGTTTGCTTCATATTTCAATTTTATAAGCAAGACTGACATTTTAGATTTACAACCATGCTTGCTAATGTGACTTGAACTCTAATCAATCTCTTCAAAATGATCAAAGTTTTGATTGAGTAGGGAGGATGGAAAAGACTGACATTTGAAAGTAAGTGTAGGGTCAACTAAAAGCAGAGTGGTGGGAAATACTGTACTGGAAAGAAACCAGGACAGGCAGTACCTGACCTTTCTGCCCCCAAAGAATAATCTGTTGTCTCCGAGGCAACTGAAGTTCAATTGGCCTTCCAGTAAAAAGCAAGCTGGTCTTCAGAGACCAGAAATACAAAATGTGTTTTTTTCTAGTGTATTATATTTCCATATTTCAGTTATTTTCACTTTTCTACGTGATAATATATTACAATTTTCACCTTAAAATGGTAACATTCAATTTCCACTGTCACCAGTGGGATGTGAGAGCTTTCAGTTGTTAACAGTAAGTTCTGAAAATGCTATTGTTGACTGATAAGACACAGAAATAGCCACATAAATAAACCCTAGCACCTTCATCAAACAAGGTACAAGGATTACTTTTACGTGTAGCACAATCTTGTGCTGTAATACCTGCTCCATATGCCAGAGAGTAAGAAGAGTGAGAGAGGAAGAGGAGACATGGCTTTTATTTCTGATTCTGGAAGAAAATTCTATTTAAAGCAAAAATGCAGTCTAAAAAAATTGGTATATAATAGTTTATTGATAATTATTTATATATATATTTATAATAGGTGGGGAGAGATGCCTTGAATAAGTGTCTATTCCTAAGTCCATAAAATACACATTTCAATTGCCGAAAGTTTTCTTTCTTCAGTTCTTTGGCACTGGTGGCAGTTCTTGTTTGTAAATGCTAATGGTACTAAGAAACAAAGAAAATCCTGGCAGCATATGTTAATATGTTATTTAGAAGAAAGAGCTGAATAGTTTCTGTGACTGCTTCTAATGCCACACAGGAAATAAGACCAAACCCCTCATCCTCTTAAAGACACTTATCTTTCATAGTGGCTTCATGTATGATTACATTTATGAATATAGTAATCATTGAAAACAGCCCATTTTTTCACCTTTAAAGGATTCTTAGTAGGTCTGGGCATTGGACTTAAGGACTTTTCAATTAGCTTACTGAGCAAGGATATGTCAATAGCATATATGCCTTCACCTCCTAAGACATGCAATGGAAATTGGGAAATGAAAAAGTCTAGGAAATGGTAACAAAAAAGATTATGAACATGGGAAGTAGTCATGCGAAGTTCTGGAAACAGAAACGACTTCAGAGAAGCTGACTAAGAAGGAAATGGCACATGTACAGAAAGCAATGAATGGAATAGCTTTTAACCCTTTCTATTAATGAAAGAACTAAAAGATAGTTATTGAAATTCCATTGCAGTAACCTGACACACACTCCCCTTGCCAAAATCTCTTTCCACAGTTAAGAATATCTGGATCCTGTTGCTATAAATTACAACTCAAGTAATTATAAGAAAATAATGAGAACATTTACAGCTATCTTTAGCCAGATAAAAAATTGTAGGTGAGAATACTTGAGTGTAAAAAGCAATCTTTAGTATCAGGGAGCCAACAATAAACGTCTCCCATAGGTCCATTTTTCTGTAACTGTCCACTACTGTTTTTCCTGTAACTTCTGCTGAAACATCTGGTAACATCCAACACGCCAGACAGCTCTGCAGGAACAGTCTGCTCTGGGTGACATTTACTATGTCCCCTGCATCTGCAGAAGCCAGATGAAATAAGGAGTAACTACTGAAAACAAAACTTTCAACACTCTCCAAGTGTGCATGAAGCAGCAGACTGCCATAGGCACCTGGGCAACTGAAGGGTGTATGAATGAATAGTAGAGGCAACTGCTGACCATGTCCAAACCCTGAAAAGTCAGCAATCTCTGCAATATGCAGCTGACAAAAGCTAGTGATGAAGAATAATTTTGGTGAAACATGGCAGTAATTTAAAGTATTAAGAAAATCTCCAGTAAATGAAGGTACATAAAAATTCTCAGAGAAGGACTAGGACTAGATACAGATTACAGCTGTTTCTAGAAATACTTTGATTTGGGAAAATACGGTTTATCTAAGTAATGAGGAAAACTGAAGGAATAATTGAAGCAGGAAAGCATGCTTTCATGCAGCTCCTACTTTCAATTAAAGAAAGAAAAAAGAATAAACATAACCACTGCCCCAAATTTGTCTGGAAAAGCACACTGTGAATTCAAGACCAGTGGATCCTGGATCCACAGTGTGCAAAAATTTGCATTTACACTGCAAGGTAGCCAACAGCTGATAAACAGCACAGCAATCTGAAAGCTGAAAAAATTATTGACGATGATTTCAAAATAGAGAAATTCTCAAGGTACTATCTAGAGCCAGGCTGAGATTATCCTAAAACAATACAGCAAATCTCCTGACCTGTAGATATCAGCAAAATATCATAGCTGCAATTTTTCATTAAATTACTATTTTATTGTCAGTGAAATGTCACCAGATTATTTATTAAAAGCCAGATCGATTAACAAACCCTTAAGACTTTCCTGCTAAACGCTTATTCTAATTTTGCATCTAAGTTTAGATATTTGTGAACAAATGTACAACTGTTCTGACTGAGCCATCTAGGATAAGGCTGAAAGCTGGCAGTTCCCTTGTGACTAGTTCATTAAGAGCCAGTATCACAAAACAAAAGCACTTACACTAATTCTATACCCTGTTCTGATACCCTTCTCAAAATCCTTGAGCAACAACTTAAATTCTTGCATTTGATCATTCTGAAAGACATTCTTTTCCAACAGTTTCTGCACATCCAGCCTCCCCATCTACCTTCCAAAAACTGTGAGATACGTTGTATATAGGATGGGGTATACTGAATGAAAGGTACTTGACAGTGATCTATGAACTGTAACATGATACGCTGCATTTCAGCGCTGCAAGCATATACAGCAGCCATGATTTCTTCATTGAACAATAAAAAAACAACCTATGAACAGATGTTGAAAACATCAAACCAGATTTCACTAAACAGATATTAGAGATTTCTGAATTCATATTTGTGTCACTTGAAAACATCAGAAGCATTCAGATTCCATGTAATGAATTAGATACTTTTTCCTGTATAAGCTAATCTCCAACTATTATCCTGCCATACAACTTATACAGGAACCCAATCAGCATGAACTTGTAACCTGCAACATCTAAATTGTATTAATAATGGTGAAAATTACTCTTAAAGGATGCAAAAGTACAAATAAAAGTGTGTGCAACACTCTTGGCAACTGAAGAGGGTACATAAAATTCCCTGAATGGTCTTTCATTAGTTGGGCAATCAAAGACCATACGAAGTGTAACTTTATGCCGCAGCCAATAGGTGCAAGGCCGTAGTCCCACTGCAATTGTCTTGCTGCTGCAATAAAGTCAAGGAGACAAAGGGATAGATCAACTCACATCACACTGAAACGGCTTCTCTCCGGTGTGGGTTCTCATGTGCTCATCTAGGCCTCGCTTTTGACTGAAAGCCTTGTTACACTCTGAACATTGGTACGGTTTTTCCTGTATGAAATGACAACAGTGAGCAAAAGTGAGTGAAAGTGAGTCAACACAGAGCCCAAGTCATTAAAGGAGTGGAATTCCATGCTGGATGGTGCAAGTTTTATATTCTCTCTAAGGGATTACAGTCAGTGAAAACAACAGAAAACGACTTTTAAATGATTAAGTGAAAGCTGGGAAAGCTGTGGCCTGACAGTTTCCACTTCAACACCCACTTATGAATTAATTATCTGTTCTAGTCTTTCAAACCCAGCCATTTTAGGAGTCTGTTTTTCGTAATGTGAAAGGTACAGAAACATAAAATTCCAATGTGCTTTCCTTTATCCTCCACAAAAGCTTAAAGCATAAAGAAAAGTAAGATGTCTATAAAAACCTCAGGTTTCTTAGCAGGTTTCCAAGCAAGGGAAGAAGTAAGGAGAGGAACAGAGAGTACAATGAAAGCTTGTGGTAGAGAAAAAGCTTACTTTGAAACGTGGTGACAGAAGGTTAATCACATATTCATTGCAGAATCTCAAAAAAATTGCAGATGACAATGAAGCCATATGTATTTTCATTAGAACTATTGGTTAGCAGCTACTGTAACACACTATGTTATCAAAGTTGCAAGCTGACTGACCTCAAACAAAAAAATCAGAGATATGTATGGAAAACCACTTAGATATTTTCTTCTTTGAAGTTCTTCCTTAATATAGGAACTTACATAAGGTGTAATTCCTCCTTTATTCCACTAAAGTTAGAAAAGAACTGTACGGAAAACAACATTTTAAAAAATCAATTAAATGTAAAAGGTAGTATTATGGCATCACACACTGCCTCATTAAATTTTTGATGCTCTAGAGGCACCTTTATTTTTTAATCGAACAATTATACTTCTTTCAACTCTCATTTTACTTTCTTCTGTGGTCTCAAATTCTGTATTGCTTCATTCTAAAATGTTTCTAAAGTTTCTTCATTCTAAAATTCTAAATTCAATCTAAAAAAACCAACACACTAAAGATGGCTATTTTAGACAACAAAGTAAACATTTTTTACTAAATTAAAGACTGAAAATCTATAGGCAATAAAAATGCTAAGTCTATGAACTAACAAATAATAGGCAGTAACCTTAACGGACTTTTGGGAGATAACGTGGGATCCAAGGATAAGTAAGAAGGAACAACTCGGCTTAGGTGTCGAAGTACAGTGGGAAGAAATTATCTGGTTATTGAATTCCTACTCTCAGTATGTAGGGGACAATGAGGTCTCCATGTATTGCTGAATCCTGCCAGGTACAGCATAAACCGTACACATATACATAACACAATGGGTTATAAATCAGTGTTGTTCTGGGTCTGCCCCAAGCTCTCTCTCTCTTTAGGGCAGCTCTTTGCAGGTCCAGAGATCTCAGTGGGTGTGAAGACTGGGTTAAGGCAGTGTCATAGACAGAAATGTCTCAACTTGTAGTGGCAGGAATCCTCTAGCTCACCAAAATCAGGTCATTAGCTGCGTACATAGGGTAAAGCATTTCTCCAGCAATTTTGCTTTCAGATATGAGTAAATCATGAGAAATAAATTTCATTATGATACAAGACAAATCTTCCTGCTGACACAGGCTGAGTACATGGTTCCCAGCTGCATATAATCAAACTGGCCTAAAGGGAAGCCACAAATGAGCTTTTCTGTGCAAGATTCTCCTTACACATGTTTATCATCTTTGTGTTTTTCCATCTCATCTTAATTTTGTAATCTCCATGATTCTTCAGTATAGAATAAAACATAAAAAAAACCCTGAAAAATCTGAGCTGACCTTAAAGAAAAAATCATCATCTAGACCAAAAACTTCATGTCACAGGGAGTTTCGCTCAACTGGCTAAGGACTTCATGGAGCAGGTCTGTAAATTTTAAGGAACTGTATGAAGCAGCCATGTGAAAAGCAGGTTTCTGATCACTCCCTCAATTGGTTTTGCTTTCTGGTTAACATAAACCACATTTTCTGTGAGTTGTCCGAAAACAGCCTTTCTCTGTGAAGGCTGTTCCACAGAAAGTGTAAATTAAAGTGTATGTGTACATCTTACACACCTAGGAAAACATTCATTATTGCAAACTGTACCAGGTGTACTTGCTCTTTTTATCATCTTGAGGTATCTGAAGAGTTCACTTGATCATGGTTACCTTATTCATCTCAAACTTAAATGGACTTCAGGATTCCAATTAGAAGAAAGAGGCATTATAAACTCTAGGAAGCTGAAGTCACAAACCTGGGCTGTAATATCTTCCCCTAAGGTTATGTTTGGCTATTATTCTCTATGGCAAAGAAATGTGTATCTAACCATCCCCTTAGCATTTGTAGTCAAATTCACATATGTAGTGCATGAAAATCACCAAAGTTGTCTTTGATCTAATTTTAGATTCCTTACATACGTATATTCCAGTGACTTCAGCAGACACAACTCTGATTCACACCAGCCCCTCCTCCTCTAAGCTATGTTGCCCTTCATTCACATCTGTGTCCATTCCAGCAAAATTCGTAGTGCTGTCCAGAGCAAAACTTGGCCCTACATTTCTCTCCAGAGAAAAAGACTTTTTTGTCAGTTTAAAAGAAGACGTCATTCTCAGAGCCTAATTTCTTCAAAACAAAACATTCTGTGCTTTTCCTCTTCTCTCCCCCTCCTTCCTGTCATATCAAATTTCCATTTCACAATACTTGGAGAAGGCAACAACTGTAACACGGAAAAGATGATGTTGGCTTGGCATAAGCATCACTGCTCTAAATGTGAACAGAAAAATAATAAGATAAAACCCACAGTAATAAGTCTGAAAGAAAGTTAAAGCCACCACAAAAGGACAATAAGGACCAATGATGAGATTAGAAGCAAGTTGGACAAATCTAAAACATCAAGCAAAGGGAAAAATCTGCTAACTGTCAACAAAACAGGAGGTCATTGGGAAGATCATATAAGCCTGACTTCAGAGGAGTTATCAACTGCTTGTACTATAAATCTACCCTCTATTCAAAAAGCATCTGTCAGGCCATGACTATGGTAGCAGCAAAGCCAAAGGATTACATGTGTTTTCTCTTATTGCTGATATAAATGAGGAAGGGAGCAGAGACAGTGAGAGAGACAGGATGTAGCTGATACAGCAGTGATTTAATATTACATTAAGTATACCAGGTATAAATAGAAATATGTAGATAAGGATTTATAACCATACTACTCTAAACAAAGAAAGGCCAAGGAGAGCCCAAATGGGACGTGGTATTCTGGAAGGTGCTTTGCTGTAAGACTGGTATGCTAACTAAGAAGCTTTCATCTCTGATAATTTTCTATTCATTACTTTAAAACTGGGAGGATTTCAATATTTTAACAATTATGACAAGTAAAACAGCAACTATAATACACTTCATCTGTCTGTGGATAGCTGAACCAAACAACTACCTTGGATTCTATGCAAAGTGTGCTTTGCATTAGAAAGACATCAGAACACAACCAATTCTCAAGGCCATTTGACGCCACCTTTAACAGATTGGCAGAATGTGTACAGAGTATCGTGCAACCACAGCAGATGGAAATACTTAAATGCACAATATTTGAACTGCTAACTGCTGCTGTAGTTGACTGTATTCTCCCTTGAGAAATATAAATAACTTATATTAAAATTATATATTAAGATTAGTTTAGCACTAGTGCATATGTTTTTTTCTGTAAGCCTGGTAATATTAATTACACAGTTAAAACATAAAGTACTTTGGTAGGAGTATCTCCAAATAACTTTTTAGATCTGAAATTAAAACTATTACAAGAGCTCAACAGCAAGAAAAACATAAGCTAGACACTAATATATCCAAAATAATCATAGCTCAAGATTCAAATAAATAAGAGTTAAGAACAGTTCTAGTAACTCTTTCCAAGGTGGCAGAAGCAAGTTTAAACTGGGCTGAACCCACACTCGTTCTTACCCCATTATTCTTTACTTTTTTGGTTACGTTAATTTACTACAATGATTACACACTTGTACTACTCAGAAAGTTAACTTATTGACTACAGAAATGTTACTCAATAATCCTTTTTAACACTTAGGTTTTAATTGACATGTAAGAGCATACTTAAAATCCCAGAGCTATCTAGGATATAATCTCTCTTATGCTCACTTTTTTATATCCTGAATTCAGCAGATTTACTTCAGAATTTCACATATTGCATGTTTCTTCTTGTAGATCATGTTCATATATCTAAACACATATTAGAATTACTAGCATCTCAGGGTAAGACATACTGACCACAATAAGTTTCACAGAACTATCAGCTTCCTGGGACTGCATTTTCTACATGCTGAAAACCAAACGTTCAGAGAAACAAGGAAAACCCTATCAGATCTTATATTACTTGTAAACATTTATACTTGTGACATGAGTGTAAAAATTGCCAGACACAAAAAACAGCAATAGTACAGGACGAAAAAATATCCTTTTTTTTTTCCTCTGGAGACATACAAAATTGCAATCTGTATAACAGACAAAGCTGGAGATAAACACAACGCATTTTGGAAAAATGAACAGTATGGCCCAGTGCATACATGAAGATTCTTGGTAAAACCTGAGTAAGCCTGAAAAAGTTTCAACCTGAAATCCTTGTGCTTTGCGTGTTTTAAAACTTATCCTAATGCCAGTAACACTTTTTTCAATTATTACTTAATGTTGATGTGTCCCTCCCAACTACACTCAGGAGCTCTTTAGCCAGCTGTACATGGCATGTATCAAAGATGGTGACAGCACAGGTATCATCCTTTAAAAAACCCCACCTGAATGTGAAGTGAAGGTTCAGGGCTACAACAGCCTGAAAAGCATGAGAGGCCGGGAGAAGAGTCCTGCAAGAGGCAACCTAACACAGGGTTCATGATGCATACCCCCAAGCAACCCACAACCCACTTTGCAGCCCTGCTAACAGCAAACTTCTACCAAAACTTCAGCAGAACAGTGATGAACAAGTAACAGAAGTCCTAGAGAATCAGTTGGATCTTTCTGCTTGGTCTAGAAACTGCCCACAGATAGTGTCGGACCATGCTGAGGGTCAGGCCAAGCAAGTAGATCTTTACAAGAAAACCTGTTAGACAGCAGCTGTGGTAACAGACCTTTAAGCCTCAGCAAATCCCAGTGTCCAAGTACAGTTTTTTTCTACATTTAAGAAGAATGATGGGTAGTTTCACTATCAATGAAGTGCTGACATGCAATATATTGCTCAGTATTATTAAAAGACCAGTTTTCATCTTACCTGAAGGGCTGGGAATAGAGGTACTATACAGTACGAAAGACAGTAAAACATCTACTGAAACAACAAGGGTGGCTTAGGTAGCTGATTTTTTTTTTTTTTTAGGGCTGAAATGTAACTAAACAAGACTAAGCTGATTAATGTCAAAAAAACCCATCAGCAATACTTTCTGCTAGGTCATCACCACTAGCAACACATCCCCCATTGAGAAGAGAGGCTGAGTCACTTAAGATCACAGATGGTGTGAATTAATGGAGTCCAGTTTTGTATTTGTGAAAAATGTGCAATAACTAACAAGATGGTCTCTTAGTAATTGGAAGGTTTCTGGAAGTTGCAGCAAGTGGCTCACCCACAGACAAGAGGCCTACCTGAACTATCAGACTTGCATTTAATTACTAAAGTAATATTGACACAGGGAAACAAAGGCTGATGAGAATACACAGCTCTACAGAGGTGAGATTTGAATCTTATAATTATTAAAATTCAATAAACAATCACTTTAAAAGTACACATTTCCTCAGTTGAGAAGTAAAATCCTTTAAAAAATATTTCCAATAACTAAGGCAGGCACTGAAAATTTCCTGTTGAAACAGTTGTGAAAGGATGTTGGCAAATTTTAACAAAAGTCACTTTTCTAACAATAGCATCGGTCATTTTTAATAAAAGTAAATTCCATTTTGGGTGTTTGGAAAAAAATCTGAAATTCTTGCAATAAAAATTGTAATGAAAATAAAACCACGCATCTTCACTGCAATGCCTGCCAGAAGAATAAAAGGTATATTTCTTAAAAAACTCAGTATATGCAATTGGTTGGACTTTACTATATCATTAATTTCCCATTTTCCACAGTATTTCTGCCTATTTGCTACCTAAAATCTGTAAAGTTTTTGTTTCTTTGTTTTTTTAAAACCACTGAAGTAATTTCTGCCCCTAAGATTTAGTGAAGGGGGCTTATTTAATCAGCCAGGATGAAAATTCAATAATGTTGATTCTGCTCTTGGAAGAAGAACATTATCAATATAAAAAAAAATAAAATACATTTTCACTCTGTGAGGAATAGATGATCATCAGTCAACATAACATAAAAAATGTGTGAAAATATAGGTGCAGTGGGATTCAAAACTTCTATATTCTGTATACAAATACAGATTCCACAGGCAAGGAAACCACAGCACTGGCAAAGTCATCATCCTCAGACAGATGTTTGGGAACTCACTCATGTCTCACCAACAGGGAAATACAGAGAAAAATCTAATATTGAAAAAATTTCAAAATTCAATCAACACCTCATATGATTTCAGTACACACTGTCATGTACACATAAGACTATATTTAGTACCCAATGTATTTTTTTATTTTATTTTTGGCAATAGCATGGTATGCTGTTTCTAGAACACATGACCTTTTTAAAAACTTTAAGCCCAAATATTTCATTGGAAATACAGAACAAGTGAAATTATTTCACAGTTGTCAATATTGTTCTTTTTTTAAAATTACTTCATTTTAACATTCTTGTGGGTTAAAAAAAAAAAGAATAGAGGGGTTTGCATAAACTTCCAAATGTGTACCTTGGAAAGCCTGTTTAACTCAGGACCTGGACAAGGACAACTTCCTTGTACTGTCCCAGCAACAAGTTGAAACACTGACTTGAATAGAACACCTCTCCAGGAGATTGCCTAGCTTCCAGACTTATGAAGACTCATAGTCCCATGAAATACATAAATAAAAGTAACTCGAGGTTGGCTAACTCTCTCACATACTGTGTCAGGCCTCAAGTCCTTAGCTTCTAAGGATACCTTTACACTGAAGTCACTCACGTGACTGCAGCGCATGCAGATATATTCATAAAATATACACTCAGCCACCACTAACAAATTCACTCTGAGAAGGAAGTGTTCATGAGCTGACTTCAAAACGTATTTAATACTCAGGCTACGAGATCACACCAATCCTTGCAATTGAGGCTACACTGCTAACAGTATCCAAGCTGCCCAGCTTCAAATGAATAATAGGAGACAAAGCTTCCTAAACACTACTGTGAGTACAGATAGCTTAAGTGTCCAGAAACTACATTATATCAACTGCAACCTATTGATCAGTTCCATGCAAAGTGTATATATATGTATGTATATATATATACACACACACACACTGGCCAAGCATTTCAAATGTGGAAAAGTAAAGTTAGTTGCAGAGTGACCAAAAATACGCTTATCACTTAAATTGCTCTATTTCTTACAGTATAATCTCTGAACATTAGGTGCTTTTAAAAACATACTTAAAGATTAATGCATCTTTAAATAGTAGGCAGTTACGCATGAAAAAGAAATGTACCTATTAATACACTTTAATTTCTTTAATTTTAAAATAATATCTTAGAAATGTACTATTTGAGCATTACAGCCAGCCACTTTCCAACCACCAGAAATAAGATTTTTAAACAAGCTATAAAATTTACATGTGTCTGTTATACCTTCAAAGTATAAATATTCAAACCAAGCGATGAAAAAACATTTGCAAATGGCTTCTACTCTTCCTGTTTTCCATCACTGCCATGTATTTAACTGAAACAAACTGTAATAAAACTACCACTTCCAGAAGTAATGAAAACATCAATTTGACATGACAATAACTCTGGGCATCCATCAATGATCATACTTCAAAACATTAACAATTACATTGCAGTAACATACAACAATTTCTCTAAGCGTTTAAGCTCAAACTATGCAATATTACGTCAAGCACTGAATAAAGCCTTAGGAAATAGATGAAGTTTACTGCACTGTGAAGGCTGGAAGTATGCATGTATTTCTGCAAAGCTGATATGGTCTGTAAATTCATTTCATCAAGAACTTCAATCAATTCTTCATGTATGATTTCTTTGGCTGTTACATTTCTTTTTCTTCAGGGAAAAAAAAAAAAAGCCAAAAAACCAAACCATAAACGAAACACATCTACTTTAATAGAAACAAATCAATACTCAGGTGACATTTCAATATTAGGTAGTTGAGTATTTTCATCTCCTTACACTGTCAGTAGGGGTTTTGGTTTACCTCCGTTTACTTCAGAGTTTGAGTTGACACCTGTGGCCACCCAGGTTGTACTCAGTTTAGCAGCTGCCAGACCTTAATCAGCTTTCTACAATGATTTTTCCAGCAGCCTTCCCTGATCCACAGGATCAGGTTTGGCATTTAATCCCACTGGCAAAATATAGCTAGATTTTATATCTACAATGACATTTTCCCTTTTGAATGTTGTATTATTAATTTTAAGCTACTTCACAATTTTTCTGGCCAAAAGACCAGACTTTTTTAAAAGATATTTACAAGCATAGCCCTTAAGGGAGGGTGCTATGATTACGTTTATTTTCACATTACTGGGCTTAGCTGATACAAAAACACCTTCTGGATTTATACACCTTGTTATTTATTATTTGAATAATTATTTTACATGCAAGAATAAATTTCAGAATAAAATGTTTGTGTAGGAAAGGGTAAGAAAAGGAATAGCCACCATCCTTACAATCTTTTGAAAAGTCAACACGTCAGATGCCTGAAGAGAGAAATTTCAAGTGTGACTTCCTGGCTTTTCTTGTTCTTAGAACTGACAAAAATAAACATTGGCAAACACGCTACATTTTTTATTTCCCGATCTTTAGTTTTGTGTTTGTTGAAAAGGCCTAAGATCATAGAACAAGTTAAAGTGAATTAAAATCACGTTGAGGAGTTTCAAGCTTTTTCTGCACAGGTATAATCTTTCTTCACTGGAAATGTTCTTGCATAGCACAGTTAAAATACATCTCCCTTAGTGTTTGTATTCAGCTCAGGTGTGTGCTTTTGAAGCACACTTCCCAAATGTCCCATTAGTGTGCTTTGGTGCACATTTTCAAAATGTTTTGGACTGCGTAACCTGGATTCCTTTTGAGAAAAAAATAAACCAGAAGGTTTAATGCATTCCAGAGAGTGCTATTGTGCATTCAGTCCATGGGACCATACTCCACAATCTGCAGTAAAACCCTTGAAAAACATCAGGTCCTTGGCACCAACTGTTTCACTTTACATACCTACTACTGCATTCCTCTACTTGTTAATATGAATTAGACCACTACTAGCCTGAGCACTACAATGTGACTGCATGCATTCACTTCAAAAAAGATACATGTGAATCACTCAGAACTTTCAGTTGTGCTTCTACTGCTCTTGGTTAAAGACCTGAAACACTCAAAATTGGTAATTCAACTATCAGTACTACATAGAAATATGTTAGGCTATCAACCTCAAAGTAAACCATCATAATACCTAATCACCTCTACAAAACAGAGTAACAAGACAATCTGACTAAATGAGCAAGACTGTCAGAGAATTGCCACCACCGCCTCCAGCAAATAGCTTGCACCTGCTTGAGGGTAAAATGGTAGCACAAGAGAGAACACCTCTGGCAGTGACAACAGACCTGCTTGGTTTTGAAGCACATGGCATAAAATGTCAGTTTTTCTGCACCTCAACTTTGCTAGCATCCCCGTGTTCAGAGAAACTCCAAGGCACATGATACTGACATTATCAAACTATTATATAACCTATATACTCAACAGCTGTTTTTTTCTACTGAAAGGGTTTTCATTGTTTTTCCTGTATATTTTTCTAGATATTTTTCTTTCAACACACTACTAAATTAAAAACCATGTATAAACACCACCAAACACACAAGGATCAATTATTTAAGTTTTTCAGCGTGTCTTAACAAGATCCTGAATGTCAACCACTACATTCCTGACAAGCATCAACCTACTACAAACATTAAATAAATCTTCATATTCTTGCCAAGCACACAAGTGCTCTTGTAAATGGTCTCTTTTCAATTTACCTCTCCATATTTTCTCTCCCCCTCTTCCTTCTTATTCCTTCCAAATACCCAAACTCCCTTCACCACTCCATTCTCTTTCACTTACGTCTGAATCGCACCACCTAAAATACATATTTATTCCCCTATACCTGTACTAATATTGACTCATCTGAACAATTGAACTACAGCTTATTATCCTACAGTTCTGCATGAATAATGTTTTGCAGAACAGACACAGCATAAACACTTCTGACTTTAAAATCTATGAAAGTTCTTCATAAACTTTGCTCTGTTCTACTGTTTTTATTAATACTATTAGTCAAATTTTTCTCCTCTCCTACTAAAACTTTAAAATTTTTAGCTGTCCACTTTATTTAGATATTAAATAAGGTCTTGAAGTGTGAGGAAGAGGGAAAGTTGGGAGATGCAAGACTGTAGCAACAGGCTTTGGTTTTCAAAATTATTAGTAATGTTAACATTATCAATATTAATTCTTATTACCTCAAAGCAAAAAAATTTTTTTTGGAGCTTTGTAATAGGAGTAGCATATAAACAGCATGACCACAAAAAGAATCAAAACGCCAAACCAAGGCCTAAAAGCATCACAGTGCCTGCATATTTTAATCCTCCAGCATAATCTTAAAGTTTTTGAGTAGTCTGCTTAGCATACTCCCAAGAAAAATTGAAATATAATGTGTTCAGATCTAGATGATCATGACATCTCAAGTATATGGAAACACTCATATTACATTCAGTGGGAACCACACTTACTTTCTGTAAGGATGATATTTTGACTACATGATACAGCAGAATATTTTATGAGACGTTTTAAATTAAATGTTATTACGCTCTTAGTGCAATTATGTTCTTAGCGCAATAAAAAAATCTAATTACAACATCTACATATATTAAAAAGGAATCTCCACTCTGTAAAAATCTGTTTTCCTAACTCTTCCCTTTCCTATTAGCCAAATAACAAACATTGGTTGAATTGTCCTTTTATCATTCATAATAAATAATAAATTATATTTATATATATAAATATAATAATTATTTTCTTTTTCGTCCTGTTTCAACATTCAAGTCCTCAGTTTGCCTTTCAGTCCAATTTTATATAAGCATTTTGCAGGCCGCCTGCAAATTTCAGTCTGGTTTTGGTTTGTTTTTTTTTCTTCCATATAACACCGGCAGAATATGACGAATATGGGAATATATGTAAGCAACAAGTTACATAGAAGCAGCATGCAACCAAACACTAAATACATTTCAGAGCATAGCTAAGAGCAAGAAACATCCCAAGAAAACTACACTCAGCTAAAGAACAACTATAAGTTTTCCATTCAGTACAATTAAAAATCTCTACTTCAAAATTACTTTTTTTTTCAATTGTTAACATAGTATTTATTATCTGCCCTCTGTGGGTAATCAGGACCTATGCATACAACTGAAAAAAAAAAACCCACCCACAATTATCAACGGCTTTTCTCCACCGAAGTACTGCTTTTTCTAAGACTAGGATATGCAATCCTGCTGTAAATTACTTATCAGTTAATTTACAGCTTTTAAGCAATGAAGATAATGTTTGTAAAGTTCTCTAACCTCACTCATGAGCATGGATTTTAGAAGAAATCATCACCTGGTATAAATCAGTACATCAATGGAGATACATCCTTATGGGCTCTAAAGGCCTATTCTTAACTCTTTTTGTCCTCTTTTTTCTACAGAGCCTGGAGGGTTTGTTGTTCTTACTCAAACCGTGTGACAAATCAGGAAAACATTAAACTTGGCACTATTTCAGAGCTGGTCTTGTTTACCACTCCTCCCACTGACAGCCATGAAGAATATATACATGATAATGAAATTTCTCCTAGTGCAAAAACAGTAATATGGGACAGTAACAACAGAAAACAATTCCTAGCACTTCTTAAAGTGATTTAACAGCTGAAAAGAAGGAGAAACAACTAACAACATGGAACTAGCCTGCTGCCAATGAATCACCATTAACACCGCACAAACTATTAATTTACTTCTAAAGTCTGGGGTACTCAAGACCTAGGTAAAATGGTAGAAAATTAAACATTTTTGATCTTATTTTGAAAGCTATTCTTTCTGCAGATTTGCTTATGGAGAGTACTAAATTATCACCCTTTTCTACTTCCAAACAGATAAAGAACTTTCTTGGTTTGGCCTCAAGGCTGCCTTGACTGCTGTAAGCAGTAACAGCTCCCAAGGGATTACTAGCAAAAGCTACAGGCTACAGTATACTTCTATTTTTTTCATTTGCTTTCTTATGGTGGATAGGGAGGCCACAGGCAGGTAGTATATGGAATGCTAGACCAGCCTAACCTGGAGATCTCCCTTTAGTAAGGGAATTCACATCTGGCAGTTTGAAGACAGCTCACCATCTCTTTGCTGGCTTAGTGAGGCCAAGATCTCGCCTTTGTCCTCTAGTAAATACACACACATAATAAGGCTCTCCCCTGAAACAGGGAACCTTTGTGCTAACTGAGGTTCAAGGTTCAAAAATAATCTTCGCGACATATGCAATTTGCCTTCTATTTTGCCTTCAGTTGTTGAAGCCATTTTGCAGCTTAATTTTTGTCATCAGTTACCAAAGAGCAGCTGCTACAAAAGCTCATAGTGATTGGATTTTAAGAAGACAGTAAGAACCAAAGCACTGGGTATTGAATTTTCAAGAATAGTGAAGCCTTTACAGAATTGTTTACTCAGTAAACAATCACAAACATTGATTTGTATCTCGTAAATAACCACAGGTTAAAGGAACAGTTACTTTATACAACATACAAGAAATCTAACACAGAAAAAATAGGTCAGTAAGGGAGTCATAATTAGAATTTCACAAGTTAATAACTTACATCTTTGCCTCTTATTTCGATAAGTATAAAAAATCTTGATTGGTATAGGCTAATCTCTACACAAACAGTAATTATTTACTTTTCTCCACATGTGATTCATAGACAATCCTCAAGTAACCATAAAAACTGAGCTACACTTATGCTTATGTAGGACTTACCCTTGTGTGGGTGCGAATATGCATCTTCAATCCATCATTCTTGCTGAAAGCTTTGTCACAGTAAGGACACTGGTAAGGACGCTCACCTGAAAACAAGGCAGGCATTAGAATCAGTATATGAAGGCCTTGCAGCACAGTTATTTCTCCAATTGAGGTTTTTCTGGCCTCGTTTTCACTCAATTCAAACAAGAAGAGATCTAAGCATTAGAAAAATGACAAATAGAGGTCCACCTCAGCAGGATGCAGGGCTGGATGAAAATATTCCTCTTTGCTGCTTGATTCTGTTCTAGCAATACATGAATACACACAGAGAACCTTGGGGTGGGGGGCTGGGGGGGAAAGAAAGAAAAAAACCCAAAACACCTACTGCCCTTGCTCAAACACATTCTGCAGTGATTTACACATGGTCACTTTTACGGTTAGGCATTAACTGCTCCCAAATATTTCTTCTATTTCACATCTGGTCGTTATTAGAGCCCTCTGGGTGTCAGAATCCCAATGAAATATAAAATCTACTCTTTTTTTAATGCTGTATCTGAACTGTGTTAGAAGCCAGTTAATCAAAAGTTTCTGCAATTTTTGTGTTGCAATTTGTAACTGAAACAGAAGCAGAACAATCTTAGCATCTCCCTTGCAGCATCCTGTATCTTAGAGGTATTTAGTGTAATGCTCCGTTAAACTGGTATCATTTAGCATAGATTTTCTGAAAGCCATATTAGTGTAATGTAGATACTGAGCTATTCAGAATCACATGAAGAGTTTCTAAGCTAGTTCCATAATTTGGAAGAAGTGATAAAGCTTTATAATTCCCTAAGGGCTTTTTAATTCTTAATGCTTTAGGCAATACACTGGAACCTGAGTCTATTGCCTCTTTTTTTCTGTACACAATGCTTTAAAAGCAAATGATCCGGCTGTTTCTAGTACAAACACACAGTTCAACAAATATTTTCCTATTAAAAAAATCCTATTTGTTCTATGTAATCATAACACTGAAGGTGTAACAAACCTTTGAAAATATTTGTTAAGCAAAGTCTGTTCTGCTAAGACAATGCACAGCTTTCTGCTCATGAAAGAATCTTTGCATGTATAGAGAGGTTTAACATAGTCCAAATGTCAAACACTCATTAACACTCACACTCATTCATGGAAAATAGGTAAGGAAGATTAACTACATTTTACACTTTAGAAGCCCCCAGAAATATTTCACCAATATGCCAAAGATCAGAGTGCAAGAGAGTGGCAGTAACAGAGATAAACATTTAAAGCTTCACAGACCCTAGTAACAGGAATATTCATCTTGGAGAAAGGAAGTCTCATCTCTCTTCTCATCTTTTCTCTACATGAGGTATTCCCCCGTGATTGCTCAGAGGGAAGATACTGGAAGTTTCCTTTCTTGGAAAGAAGATGTCAAAGGATCACAAAAACTATGTAACAGGGACAGCTGACAGAAACAGCTTTTTAGAAGAACCAGCTATGATTACAGTACAGCTGATCAGTTGATAGTCACTGTAGTACGTAAAATCTCCATATAGTTACAGGTTGTGTAGAAGTTTGAGGGCAGCTGAGATTAAATGGTTATTTAAGTAAGGGGATTTAAAAAACCTACTTAGTAGATAGACTGTTTTGTCATTACTGTTTAGATAACTCTGTTAATGACAGCAGCAAAACACTGTGTAGCAAAGTATTCGTGAAATACAAATATTTTTCTTTCTTGTGTTCTGCCATCTCTCAGAGAGCACACTTTTGTGAATTTGGCTTTTTTTTTTCCTTAGGACGATGACAACTATCACTGTGTTATAGCTGTGTTTTCGTCAAGCAGTTTGAAATATGATACTCTTATGACCCTCAGTGTCTTTAATCCATGCCTTCGAAATTCAAACACTCCCAACAGTTGTCAGTACTCAAATATTTAATTAATTCAGCTGACATTTTTATGGTTTAGGGCTTTTGAATGTAGAAGTTAAAGTTTCAGCATTTTGTAAGCAGATGAGCGTTGACAGGTAGGAGTTGTACCCCTCCTCCCTCTCTCCCTCATCCCCAAGTCTCTTTAAAGCGTAAAGACTTTTGCTTTCAAAGGATGGTTTGGAGTTTGTCTGAAATGGATTAACTGTGTCCTTCAGAAATTAACCATTGAGACATGGTAGCTGATGGGTAAGGCTTTGAAGAGCTTTCAGCAGATGCCAGTAGAGGGCAACAGTATGACTTTGTATCAACATGTTAAAACTCTTCCAGCAGTTGTTACATTCTGTGAATTTTCAAAAATCTCTGCGGTTCCAAAGAATCCAGTTTACTATGTAACTCAAGATTGTGAGCTCTGACTTAACATTAATGCTTAGTGACATCCTATATTTCTGTATAAGAAATATATGGATATTTATAATTTTTTTTAATAAATAATAACTTGCATTTAAAAATTTAAAAATTTTATCTGTGAAAAAGAGTAAGATTCCCCTCATTTGACATCAATCTTGTGAAAATATATAACATCTAATTTTAACTAGTTGTTTGGAATCCCAGTGAAATTAAGGATAAAAGAAAGTTAAGATTAATTGCTCTCTGGAAAGGGCCTAACTTTGTTGCCTGTCTGAGAACTGAATAAACTGCCTTCACTCAAAGTATCTTTTTTCTCTATTTACTCTATCAGGAACCTAGGCAACCAATTCAGATTAGATGTTTGAACTTACAAGCAGCAGATTTTGGCAAGATTATTATAATCCTATTTCTTAACTTCTCTATCTCTAGTAAAAATTAACTTCTCTCCTTGCTTCATAACTAGATAAACTAGGCAAACATTATTCATCCTACCAGTTAGTTGCTCATAAAAATGATCCAAATAATAGAATCATCAATGAAATTACTGGTGAAGCAGGTATTCCCCAAGAGAAGTCTTATATAGTCTATCCCACATGAAGTCCTGTAAGATAAACAGGAGCAGTGAATCCTTTCTCCAATACCGTGATATGTAAATGGATGAGACGACATCAGAAAAAGAACAGATTTGAAATAATGCATGCTAAACATATTCCTCCTACACACGGTTTGCTGAAGTGCAATGTCTTATACAGAACTATTGCCAACGTCCACAAATCAGAGGGTTTTGTGCTTTTTGTCAAAGTTTAGAATTGTCAGTAAGAAAAACTGGACAGCAAGTATGATGTGATGAAAGCTCCTGGGAAGGTGACATTATCCATCAGTGCTTTCACATTTGTCCCCAATGAAGCAAAGACCACCAAAAATCAATTATAAGCATCAGAATATTAAACTTCAGATCAACTCATGCACAATAAATACTTGCAGATTTCCAGATGTATAGCTTCTTTGATCAGAAAAGGAATGGATCTGTTACAAGGAGATTAAAAGGAAAAATGACTAAGATGAGCAAGTGAAATGGTGTTGGAAGTTGTTTATCTATCTCTTTCTCTAGTCCTCACAAAAAGGAGATACTAAACACCAAAATGAAAGGAAGCTATTTCCCCTACAACAAATTACAATTTCTTCTTGGATTTACTGCTAGAAGCATGCTTATGAGACATGGTGTCAATGTGTGATAACATCATACTAGGAGGAGGTGCACCCTAGGTAAAGTTGTTGATGCCAATTAACAATTATGCCATTTGCACTCTACATTTTTATATAAATCTGTTTTTATATAGAAATACATATAAAACATAGAAATATATTTATGTTTGGAGGCAATGATAAATCCTTACCAGGGGTATCACACTGAAGTAAATCTGTGCACTGTTTTTTTACTGTGATGCCTTTTCAATGCAGTCAATGGTAGAGTAAGTTTTCAAAGGTATTATTTACTATTTCACAAAGTGAGGGTTGTTTCTTTTTTTAAAAATCTAATTTATATTTAAAAATATGGGGGGAGGGGGTGGGGGGGTGGCAGCGGCGCAGGGAATATTTTAACTTCCAAATACATTACGCAGCCTTCCTACCACTTCACATTTGGAAAATATCTGAAAAAAAAAAAAACACCTGACCTTCCATGTTCTTGTTTGCAACTCTGACATGAAACCACAACTGAGACTATGATCCACATTTTTCACTAAAGCATTTCACCAAGGCTTTCTACTTTAGTACAGTATCAAAATGCAGTAGGCATATTAAACATATCTTAATTTGACAGCTTGTCCAGTTAACATGACCAGAAGTAATTTTGTGAATGCAACAATAACCAAGAACAATTGCTATCATTAAAATAGCAAAACACTCAGATAAGACAGACATAATAAATGCTACATTTACCCTCAAGTTACACCTGACTGTCATGTCCCTGCTGTCCAAGAACAAACTGCTCAACACATTAATGGTACTACTGTACAAATAACCCCAAATAAATAATCCTTGGATAAATTGCAGTGGCTTTAATATAATGCAAAGTCTAGACATCCTACTTCCAGATTCTGTATGAACAAACCCAAAGCTTTTAACATAATAAAAATAAATTTAATCCTAATACAGGGATTACAAAAAACAATTCCACAATTGAAAACCATATGGGATCTTGATCTGAAAACATGTCATGATTGAACCGATACATTTTTTTTCCTCAAGTGTGTACATGTCTAGCTTGTGATCACAGCACCTACTAGACCTTAACATAGCATTAAAAGTTAAACACCACATCCTTCCATTGCAGTTCAGCTAAGGATGGACAGCTTCCCACAAGGCATTTGCAATCAAAGGTGCCGTAAGGTAGTATTTACAATGAGGTTAGCACCCAGATTTCCCAAACTCACATACCCCTGCCTGGGAGCAAAACTATTAAACAAAGCCAAATACACATTAGTTCAAGATTTCAGTGACTACAGCTAGACATTTAATAGAGAATTTGAGACTAAGTAATTCAAATTAGTCATATGTGTTGCTATTTTCATACTGTACTTTGTATTCCCTGCAGCCAGTTTAGCCACAAAAAAAAAAAAAAGCTGATTACAAAATCAGGCTGATTAAACACCAATAGTAGTGATTACCTTGAAACAATGACCTCAAGTAAGATCAACCAAATATGTACTTTTCAGTGACAAATATATGCCCATCAAATGAGACAAATGAAACATGCAACAGAAAAAGACTCCTGAAAAAGACTGTTACAATAGCACCTGAAAAGACCAGCAAACCAAAAAAAGATGGGTCAACAGCATGCTGAAGTATGCATTTGATGAACTACCACATTCAGTTTTAGAAGCAGTCTCAACAGAACTCTTTCAAACGCTCTACAGGCATTGCTTCTTTTTCATTCTGTTAAATTTGGAGTCATATTTACTGTCCCCATTCCCATGCAGCTTTCTTGGTCACCTGTATATAATTCTCAGGCATGTTTATTAGCCTTCATGTACAAATTTCCTGGCTTTCTGTCTCTATTGCAACTGCTGTATTAAGGAATAAAGAATTTGAATTATGCAGTAAAATTATCAAGGCGGTTTTTTTGTACTTTTTACTATTTCTATGCTTGGTCAGTTGCGGTATTCAGCACCAGTGGTCTAGGTCAACATGAACATCAGGAAAAGATCTCCAACAGACTGCACTAAATGTCAGATCATGTGCAGCGTATGTAACTAAAAAGAAATAGTTTTCTTTGATTTTCTTTACAAAATTAACACATAATTATGGCAATGTGATCCCTCAGAATCTTCCACAGACCATTTACCACCATCTAAACATAGCTCCTTTTCAGATGTTGAACTACTTATTACAAAGTATTAGAAGATTATTTCTTAAAAAAAAATTATATCTCTCTCTGAGTGTATTATTTTAAAATGTCGATTTTCAGAACAGTTATGGTAAAGTACAATCCTTTTTAAAGGTCTAACTTAAAACTGGGGTAGGGAAAAGGGGAAGAAGGGAGACTCTACACAACTGTGGTGGAAAGAAGGCAGTTCACCTGCGGAGGAATTTGGAGGCAAGGGGGCCATCTGGATCACACATGCAACACCCCGTACCAGATGATCAACAGGGCAGTCCAGAATGGGAATTGCAAGAAGGCTTTTTTAGTCAGAGATAATCTGGTGTGATGACAGCATTCAACAGCAAGTAAGGATGGGCAAAAGGTTAACAGATATAACAAAATTATAATCTGTGACATATGCTTTAGAACACTATCCGTTCATATAGAGCACTTGACAGCTTTACACATTTATCCTCAGCCGCTGTTGCTCTGTATATGGTGTTCCCATCAAATTAAAAAGGAAGTTTGTGTACAGAATTAATTTAATACACCTTACAAGTATCTACACCACACAAAGTAACCTAAAGATACACGGAACTGAATTTCTCCCATATGAAAAGAACTTATTAGGAATTAAAGTTAAGCTAAATAGTAACTCAAGGAACCAAGTGAGTTCAACAGAACTTAACATAGAAAATGCCAGAAAATCATTTATTGAGTGAAGATTACATATTCATACTTCAAGAAAATACTCAATAAATTTCACCACCTTGGTGTTGTACAGCACATCAAATGGCCCTTGACAAGACAAACACTTCTTCAAAATATTAAATTACCTCTTGTGTACAGGTGACAGTTTCTAGATACCAAGTAGCATTTTCAAAAGCATTTAATACCTGAGGTCTCTTAAGCATTTTTATAATTTTGACCAGGAATTCTAAGAAAGGAAAAAAATGGGAGAATAATCAAAAAGCTTGGCCACCTGCAGCAGCTAGCTGCTCTCTTTATGACACCTGGACTAGTCTTAATCTGGAGTAGACAATAAAAACACTTATCTGGCTTATACAAAATTCTGACCTGCCTGATTTTCAAACATTAAACACTCAAAATTCAGCACTTTAGAAGGTACAACAGTATCCACACAGGAGTAGCTTTCTCATGCCAAGAACCAAGCAACTTTATGATCTGAAAGATAAAATATCTGTGAATGACAGCTGAGACAAGACCCAGAAACACCAAATATACATGTAATTCTACAGTCACAGTCAGTCAGATAAAGAAAGTGATACCTCTTTGACTGCTATGAGGAGAACAGTCCTGTTGCCTCAGGGAAATGGAAAAACAGTGCTCAGGTATGGGTCAATTAGAGACATTTCTTACACATTATTTACTTCATTTTAACCAATATTCAAACCTGGCAGACTCTGAAGACAAGAGATTATTTATTTTTCTTTGCTGATGATTAATAACACTAAGTCTGTGTATTTGTGAATTCTTTTTAACCAAGCTCTAATACTTGTGTAAATTCCCAGCACAGGGAAGAATTAGAATCGTTTTTATGTGAATCAACCAAATGCATTTCCCATTCACTAAAAATGGTCACATATTTAATAAGAAAAAACCCTCAACTGTTACTCTTTTCGAAACCAGATTGTTTTAACCATTTTTTTCTGTTAATATTCTTTCTTAGAAGTACTTAGCTATGCCTTACTCTTTGAGACACAGAAACGGTATTTTCACAGCTGAGAAGTTTATTTTCTAAGAAGTTTGGGGTTTATTCAGAGAACTCAGATTACCTATAGTTGAGACCAATAGTTAAAATGTTTGTCCTATCTGGTCCATCAAAATTATCTTGATATAATTGAGGTTTTAGTTATTTAGAACTAAATGGATCATAAAGACTACTAAAGGACCCTACACAAACTAAGGCTATCTGAATCTGTACCGTAAAACCCTAAACTACCATTGTTACTTAGAGTTTCTCATCAGTTCCACAGTAGTATTAAAACTTTAGCCACAAATAAAAACCCAACACACTTTAAAAAATAAAACAGCTTCATTCTTTACATCTATCAGTAGCATTAAGCAATCTGATTTCCCATTAACATCTATGACTTCAGTGAACTCATCATGACCAACCAAATCTTTTAATGTATATGCATTAATCAATCCATAATTCATTTGATCTAAAGTTGTCACTAGCATTCAAATAATCTATCCTTTTAAGAACATTTCTTCCTTCATGGAAGCAGACAACAAGAAGCTGACAGCTGCATGAAACTTTACAGGTATTTCTAAAGATTTAACTGTTGTCTGGAGATAAATAGGACAATGATGTATAAACTGAAAGGTTTAGAAATGCAGAATCTTACCTTTGAGGCCTTCTGCAAGCTGCATTTTAAATTCAGTAGATAAAAGAGAGATCATTTATAAGTTATTGAATAGAAACAACCTATCTGTAGACATTTCCAAGCTGTTCACTGACTAGATACAGATATATTTTTTCATATACGTCATTGTGATAAGAGGAAGTTCCTTCAAGCCTTCCTTTTATCTTTTTTTTTTTTTTTTAAATATAAGAAAATATAAATTACTTAAGGTAATTTGCCAGACAATTCACTAGAATGAGGATCCTGGATGTACATTATTTCTTACATACATGAATAAACAGTTGCTTTCTTAGCTATTAAAAGTTCGGAGACATATTTTACACAGTAAAAAGTGAAAGTTACACTGTACTTCAATTCATTGCTTCCTTCGATTACTTTGAAGTATTATGTTCACAAATGATTGAACTACTGTTAATAACCAAAGATTTTTATTGTAATTCCACAACTAATATTTTGTTTGTTTACTCAGGAATTTTTACAGGAAACTTTACAGGAAACTTACAGGAAACAAAATTTGGACCCAAATTTTTATACAGTTGGACCTTAAACATTATTTTAAATATGCTCAAATGCCTAGTTAATCCCATTGTAGAAATGAGACTACAATGGCAAAGTTAGGACCATAACATCAATGCAGAGGATGACAGGCATATCAAGGCGGCAATCAGCACCTAAATGTATAAGGGACAAGTATGAAGAAATGTTTTCATGAGCTTATAAAACAGTGTTTAGTTATGGAAATTGCAAAAGTAAGTTTAACTGTGTTGACACAAAGGATATGGAAGTCCGTGGTCCGAATGCTTTTTGCTGCCTTATTGTAATCTCTTGGTATTATCTTTTACTCACGTATATGAAAGCAAATTTACAAAGAACTTTCTCAACTCATTCTTACAAAATAAAGCTGCTTTTTCCACATACCAGAGAACAGAAATGTAAGAATGCCACATTAAGTCATGGCTTTTAAATGGCATAGAATAGAAACATTAATCTTTTCAGAAAATGTTTTGGACAGATGTGAACTCATAGTCATCTTACTAACTTTTTATCAGGACTTTGACTAACTGTGATGGAAAAAGCAAAGTAAGGTTACATTTTAACCTATATTTGCATGTACAAGCAGTTTCTAGAAGATATGTATGGTCATTAGCTGTCCCTCACCTGCCCCTGGTAAAAGGGAGTAAGTAAAAGACAGCATAGAAATGATAGAATTACAGTTAAAATACTCAATTCTATTAACTCAAAAATAAATTTACCTGCAAATATAAACCACCTCACAACAACCTGCATTGCTGCACAACTTGATGTGCTACATCCCAGCAATGGAGGGGATTAGGATACAACCAATTAGGAAAGTAATGCTATAAATATCAGACATAAAATGCATGTGTGCAAATATATATATTATATAAGCATACACAAATACATATGCACACGCATACACAAATACATATGCACACAAACACACACAGAAGATGGCAATTACCAGATTTAAATAGCTACATGTAAGGCAATTGAGAAGCTGCACAAAACACAGCCAGAAACTGTTAACACTGAAAGTTGCTTGAAACTTTAGGGAAGTAATTAACCTCCTTGCCCCCAGTTTTCAAGCCCAAGGAGCAGACCATAGAATTTCTTTTACAATTTATGAACAAGCCAAGGAATTTATATCACAGTCAGAGGATTCTTTTGCTGAATTAACCCCCGCTCCCTCTGACCCTAAGAAGTCATAAACCAACAGGACACAGCAGAGGGAGAATGTGCTATAGTGTTTCAGCTGACCTAGAGCGCTGTCTCTGTCATGCCAAGGCTGCAAACCCAGATGATGAATTACAGAGCAATATGCAAGGTTCAGATGCAAACATCAACCCCTTCCCTCTATACATGTACATGCAGACATGTTCACTCACCCCAAACCAGCTCAGTTTCTGCAAAAGGCCAAGTACTGTTAGGGCTCATTTACAGAGTCTTACTCTAAGGTAAAAGAGGGAAGAAAATTGCTTATCAAGGAAGCATATGTACATCTGTAAGTAACAGCGTTTAAGAATACATGCTGCATACTAAACAAAAGCCAAAAACCTGTTGAGCTTCTTTTTTTGTGTATGGATGACTAAGCATATAAAAAATATAATTCCGAAGCAGAACCACCACAAGGGTACGCAAGAACCATGACTTTTATAAAGAACAGCTTTAGAAATAAAAAAGGACAGAAATTAATATACGGGTCTAAAAGAACCCTGTCTGGCTTTATTTTGTAAATACAGAACAAAGCCTCTTATACAAAGTAGCTAATAAAACAAGGTCTAGCTGACCACCTGCACAGAAAATGGGATAACACAAATGTCTGCACCAGTACCTCAAACCTAATCAGCTGTAATCACTAAGACATGAAGGTCTTTGCAATATTTACACTTACACTGTACTACCTAGTTGCACCAAAAGCTTAGCCCCAGCTGAAGGCTTATTCACAAAGATGAATCATCTCTGGAAAACAGACTGGCTGGTTTCACTTCTAGCTCAGAATGAAAAGCGATACTTTGAAGTCTGACTGAAAAAAAAAAAAAGGGCACAGTTGCAAATTGATTAATTCTAAACCACAGAATTTAATCAATACCAAGAGCATGAGGTATTCAACACTGCAACATTTAGAAACCAAACATCCATCACTGAATAAAGTAAGTTTGTGGTTCCACTGTCTCATGAACTGAAAATTTCTTACTGCTCAGAAAATCCCTAAAAAGTAGGCAAGGATTTTCATGATGCAGTGAAACTTTATTACTAAGAGCCATCAAATGGGTACTCAACTTTTTTGTACTGTTTGCAGATGACACGAAATCGCTTCACCAATGACTCTTACTTTCTTTTGAAATGATGCAAGCTATTCCTCAGAAACCTATGCCTCCTCAGGTACACTGAACATTGGACGATTTCCTCTTGTGCTTAATCTGCATGTATTACGATCATGGACAACTTGGCTGAAGTCTTCAGGTACAGCACAAGTCAACACCACTTCTCCAGAAGTACAACGTGAATCTACCTGACATTTTCTCACTAAACCCCACATAAGGCATTTTATTATATAACTTAAGAAATTTATAATTTTTTTAAGCCACAAGTCACAACCCAGTGCTAACTCCCCCATCCCTCACCCCTCCCCAGTTTCATCAGGGTAATCAAGAAATGGTCAGGAATCGTAACAGAAACACATCAGAAACAACCCTGAAAACGTATTTTACTTGATTCTCCAGTGCAGGATGTGAATCACAAAACTCTCCACCAAAAATGTGTCTGAGATCAAAATAGCAGCTAGACTGGAAGACAATAGAGTCAGAGTTCATTTATCACATGTCATTATAAATTAATTTACCAAGGCATTTTTCTTGAATTAGTAACTCTCTTTAAAATAAGTGTTTCTAGCTTCTTCAGTGAAGAAAGAGGCCCTGAATGTTTCCTTCCTTCTGCAGTGTTATTCTTTCATAAGTTGTTTTCACACCACATGTTTTCCCATAATTCCAAAATGTATCATCTCCTGGCAAAGTAGTTTCTCCCACTATATTTAATTTACAAGTGTACTGGAAACCATCAGTAACTTTCTACTTCAAGTAAGTTCAAAATGCTATAGTTTAGTTTTTCTCCTATAATAGTGACTACAAATTTTGCAAGGCTCTACAGTCAAGGTTAGAGGTCTCTGGTGTGTGGTTTCATAAAACTCACCTTAGCCAACTCCTAAATTTAGGAAAGCCTGCTTGAGAGCTGAAACATTAAATGTAACTGGTAGCAGCACATGTGCTAAAAGCATTTTCCTTCAGACAGCTATAATGCATTTTCCCTAGAGCTATCTGCACTATCAACTTAAAAAACTAGGACCATTCTACTCTGTGCAAACTGATGTATAACATGAATAGTACATAGAAAACATACCTAAAGTTTAAGGAAAGGGCCTGTAAAATAAGAAAACACAGAAGCATCATGCTAGTAAATGCAATAAAATAGACTTGCCTGCAAAAAACACTGAAATGTGAATCCAGGAATTTAATGAAGAATTAAAAGTAACATTTTGATATTCCTATAAGCATTGGGGGAAAAAAAAATCTATAAAAGTTCTAAGTTTCATTAAAATCTAGTATGCTGAAATTCCAGCAAATTAAAGGGTAATGTAGTCCCTCATGAGATGACAAGATGAAGGTGAAGAAATATCTGCAATTAAAATGGAAAATAAGTTCATGAAAAAAGTTAACACAGGTTAGAAATAGAGGCAGCCGTATTCCTAGAAGCCTGGACTGATGTACTAAGCGACTAACTAATAATGCTACTGAATTGCTTCTTTTTCCTCCTGTCTACCTGATTCATTAAAGTACAGCCTAGGTGGGCAAGTGGTTGGTCCTTCCAAGAGGCACAGTCCCCAAGAGTTCTCTAAATCCTCACACCACATGCTCCATGAGCGTTGGACTTTCTTTTCTTTCTCTTCTCTGCATCCTCAGGAAGCCAAAAAAAAGAAGAGAAACCCACTGCTTACAGGACAGAAGATTGAAGACAAAGACAGAACAGGTGAGACTGTCCAGGAAGGACTTCAAAAGGAGTTGATAAGGTGGAGTTTTAGAAGAAAGAACAAGAATAATGAGGAGGAACGGACGGAACTGCATTGCAGTTCTGGGTCTTGACAACTTTGACCTTCACTGTCTTTTCTGTCTATGATTATACAGTACACAGAAACCACCTGAGCAGAATCCATATAGAGGCTTATATATGTTTTTATACAGTTGCTATGAGGGATAAATGTTCCAAATATGAAATTTAGCACAGAATAAGAGCTGAAGATAAAAGTCAATTCTATCCTGACTGCAGGACAAGGATAGAAACTTGCTAGTGTCTATAGTAGTCAAATCCAGCATATCAAAACCTAATAAAACCTGTAATCTTAAGAGGCGGTCTTGATAGACTGAAGTGGTTAAGACTTTTCCAAACATAATAGAAAGCCAAATGATTAAAAACACCAATTTTTTCATCTCCCTGCAAAGCAAATTTGATTATTCAAAATGAATGGAATGTCATAGGAACATTATCTGTTAACTGATGCTTTGACTGTGAAAGGCAAATCTATATAATTTTCTGTTGGAAAAAAACTGCCACAAAAGAAACCCTGCCACTTGCTTGAATGAAAGCATAAGCTTTGCCACAAAGAAACCCGTTTTCAGTTGCCTGGCACCTATTTGAACGAAAGTGTAAACTCAAAAAATGAAACATTACAACACAACTAATTTCTTTTTAGGGTGTTTACAGGAACATACACAACTTGATAGGGAAATAATAATGCAATCTGGGTGGCAATATAAAATAACTTTCATAACTCAGACCCAGAAATATTAGAAGACCAGCAGAATGAATCAGATGTTGCAACAGAAAATAAATCTTGAGTCAGAGCATCAAGGTAGAACATTCTACCTTGGGTAACACACAGGTTGTGATAAGGTCAGAAGTTACATTAATATGAAATCAGTTTCAAAACACCTTAGCAGCCACAGCGGTGAATGAACTCATAACATATACACATATAAATATACACACATATATATGTGTATATTTATACATATACACATATATATACACACACATATACATTCATACATTATTTGAGAATATAATCCAGTTTTACACATTAAGCAGGTAAAAAGTCTGAAAAATATGCTGTGTTAGGCCTACTTGTAAATTTGCATTTCTGCTTGTAGACAGACAAATTGTGGACATGCTTAGAGACATCTTGTTATATATTTAGAAAGTCTTTTCTGTTCACTACAATAAAAAAACACTGTACCTGTATGGCTTCGAATATGAACTCTCAGTGTTCCATTGCTTGCAAACTTCTGTCCGCAATATGGGCAAATCTTCTCTTTTTCTCCTGTGTGAGTCTACATGGGGTGGTGAAAGACAAGAATGAAAGCTTAAGCATAGCTTTAAAAGAAATGAAATATGGAATATTTTAACTGTATTGACATTGACCATTATTATCTCCATTATATATTTTATATCATAACATCAGGCACAGATTCTAGGAATCAGCTATAGGTGCTCTTTCAATTTTCTTCTAAAATTTCTAAACAAATCCCACTATTGATGGCAAAATAAACTGGCTTTTCAGTTCCTAAGTTTACTGTTTCCTAAATAATTACTACTAAAAAAATGCCAAATTCGCCTTTGTGTATTTTCATGATCACAAGAATAAGACACCTACTGTTCAGTTTGATATCTATGACAGTGGTTTCTAAATCAGCAAGCAATAATTTGGTTACCTAATAAAATCAATCTTCATAAATGGGTCTATTTTAAAAAGTTTATAATTTCACACAATTTTATTACATTATGAAATGCAGTGAAAACAATTTACCTAGCCCAGTATAACTTCTGTTGCAAACTAGAATTCGAAGCTTAAAAGGTCTCTGTGGAGATTTGTGCATATGATTTCTGACTATCTGACGTGAATGAAACACAGCCATCAGTTCATCTGAAGTGTAACAGACAACAATCCTTCAAAGTGCATGTTTTCAGTGATTTCAGTCAACACAAATTGAACACGGGACACTATCTAGTTTGTAGTAAGTGCTGGAATCAGATTGCATTTAGAGAACTGATCACAAGAAGTATAATTTCATTGTCACTAACACTAAATCACACACTAAGCTTCTCTTTTGAGATCAAGCTTTTAAGGCTACAGTGTCTTCCTGATATAAGAAGAATTATTTCAAAATGGAAAAAACAAATAATCACAAACTCTCCCATCCAACTTGTGTGGTTAACAGCCAGACCACCTTGAAGTAAGTTATACACATGGGTTCTCATCATTTTTCACACCGTACTTTTAACATCCGATTCTGAACTGAAGATTTATCAGCCTATCGAATAATTTTTCCTTATTACTGTGACTGCTCTTTTAGTGGAGAACTTTGGATTACTTCATTTATAAGTGTTAACTCATTTAAGTGGGATAGGAAAGATAACTAAAAAGGAAACTAAATAGGAAAAAAGGAAAAATAACTAAAAAGATAATTAAATTATATGTACAGCTGACTATTTGGGTTTCAAGCTTTGCACATGACTCTCCTCAAATAGGAAAATTAATTCTTATTTTATGAAAGACATTCTTCATTATATCATAAAAACCTTATCTCACACAGTACATATTATGCTGCAACTGAAGGAAGAGTAAATGAGATATCAATACTGGACAGACTTGCATAGTTTTCATCCTCTGGCATTAGGGATATGAATGTTAAATCCATCTTGATTAGGATACAGTTCTTTTGAAATCACTCATATCTCTAACAGCAACATCAGGGAATACAAGACAGACAGCTATTAATTCATTCCAAACAACAACAAAAAAAACTTACATTATAACTACAAGGCTCACAAACACACAGCTAGTCCTAGTCTGACAGCAGCACAAAGCAATAGCAAGTACAATTAAGAAGGAATGTTAAAGAAAGAACAAGGATAAATAATAAGCACTAGCTGTTTTCCATTAAAATACAAATACAAATATATATATGGCCATATTTAATGTGAAATAATGAGTCATACTGAATTTTTTTTTTTAGAAAGGTATCTGAGGAAAAGTTTAAATACTTATGCAGAGCTCATCGATGATTCCAGATAATATTTTTGATTTTTGGATCTCACGATCCATCTTAGCAAGATCCTTCACAAAAAGTTAACCTGAAATCAATGCACCAGTATTACAGGCTAGGTCTGTTACTCAAGTGATTAAAACATGTAGATAAGGATGAAAAGGACTGTGTGTCTGAAAAGCAGTCTGTTTTTTCCAAACAAATCAGCTTGTCTAACAAAAGATGCTATGCCTTCCTAAAGTCTTGCTCCCCAAGAAGACAATCAGAAACAAATCACAAGTTTATTTTGTATACCCTTTATTTTTTCATCACAGAATCACAGGATGGCCAGGGTTGGAAGGGACCTCTGGAGATCATCGAGTCCAACCCCTGCTAAAGCAGGGTCTCCCAGAGCAGGCTGCCCAGTCGCGTCCAACTGGGTTTTGAATACCTCCAGAGAAGGAGACTCCACAGCCTCTCTGGGCAGCCTGCACCAGTGCTCTGCCACCCTCAAGGTAAAGAAGTTCTTCCTCGTATTTGGTTGGAACTTGTCATGTTGCAGTTTGTGCCCATTGCCCCTTGCCCTGTCACTGGGCACTGCTGAAAAGAGCCTGGCCCTGTCCACTTGACACTAGCCCTTAATATATTTGTAGTCATTGATAAGATCCTCTCTGTCTTCTCTTCTCCGAGCTAAACAGGCCCAGCTCTCTCAGCCTTTCCTCATCAGGGAGCTGCTCCAGTCCCCTCACCCCTTTTGTAGCCCTCCACTGGCCCCTCTCCAACAGTTCCCTGTCTCTCTGGAACTGGGGAGCCCAGCACTGAGCACAGCGCTCCAGGTGCGGCCTCCCCAGGGCAGAGCAGAGGGGTAGGACCACATCCCTCCACCTGCCGGCCACGCTCCTCCTCACGCCCCCCAGCATCCATTGGCCTTCTTGGCCACCAGGGCATGCTGCTGGCCCATGGGCAACTAGAACTCCCAGGTCCTTCTCCGCAGAGGTGCCTTCCAGCAGGTGAACCCCCAGCCTGTACTGGTGCATGGGGTTGTTCCCCAGGTGTAGGACCCTACACGTGCCTTTGTTGAACTTCATTAAGTTCCTCTCCACCCAACTCTCCAGCCTGTCCAGGTCTCACTGAATGGCAGCGCAGCCTCTAGTGAATCAGCCACTCCTCCCAGTTCTGTATCATCAGCAAACTTGTGGAGAGTACACTCAGTCCCTTCATCCAGGTCAACGATGACCAAGTTGAAGGTTAGTTCCTTACACCAATATATTCAGGCTTGAAAGACAAATGTGCTTTAACACTCCTTATTCTAAAACTAATGTAAAAAGAGAGGAAAAATGTCCTATAACATAAAGTTCTCTCTATTACAGCAAAACTCCACTGACTTCACATGCTGAATAACTGATGAACCAGGTTATTTGAATCTCAGTTATCTTATACTACATGTACTGGAGTTTAAAAACAAGGCGACCCCATGTTATTCCAGTTCTTCTGAAATACAGCCGAAAAATCTTCCACTAAGTGTATCTGGGAGAAGTACATCATGGTTACACAGTTATGTCACTCATTCACAGGAAATTGTTTTCCAGAAACTACAATTACTAAATAACTTAATGTGTATTTAATACATGAGACAAGCAGCATTTAAAACAGACTGCAGGCAGATGTCATATGCATTAACATGTATTTGATGAACTACCAAGACCTTTAAAAGACACACAGAAGAAAACAAAGTGACTTTTTTGCAACCTGTAAATATGTTAAACAACAAATGCACAGTAATGATGCAGTGCCATCCATTACATTAGAGAATTCAATAGTCTGCTATCTGCCAACAACTTGGTTTAGGCTCCAAAGACATGTGCTAGTTCCCACACCTGTAAGACACGGTAGGGTTGGCGAGACATTGAAAGACTCCTTTACATTTTTTTCCTCAATTTTAAACATAGATTTTTGTTATCGTGCACAGTAGTCACCATAATCATGTGCTGAAAATATTGTCCCAAGTAACTCAGTTATACTCAGTTTTGTTATTACAATTTTACATGCATATATGAAGTGCATATAATATGACAAATAATATATGCATGATTTTCCAGCAAACTCACAATCTGCATTTGGTGGCAACACCCAAGCTGATTCGTTCTTGATTCAATTACTTTCTTCGCATTTCTTCCCTGTAACATAAATCTTACCTCAGGCCAAACCAGCGAGCAAGCTTTTGTCTAAAGTTTACCCCAATTCCATTGCAGACATCAGTGGAAAGGAGTATGGTAAGAGCAATGCAGCAAGTCTCATCCTGTCACACACCTCATGATGGGGTACCTCCACTGGATTCATTTGTATGCACCTGCTGCAGATTCTACATGCTATCAAGAATCCCACTATTGCAATAACCATTTTAGGATGTTAAGCGCCATCATAGCTTTCCAGTGAAAAGCCAGAAATGCAGAAGCATCCGGGGATTTTATGTTTAGTCACAACCCTAAGGACACAAGGAATTAATATGACAGAACTGATTCTACTCACTTTTTTATGACTTTTCAGGACTGAGGGTGTCACAAAAGCTTTGTCGCAGAGATCACACTTATATTTCTTATGTCCATCATGTACAACCTGAATATGAACATTTAACGTGTCCTTTCTTTTGAAAGTAGCATCACAGTGATCACACTTGAAGGTCCTCTCACCTTATAAAGAGAACAACAAGGTTTAAAGAAACCAGGTTTTTGTGGATATGCTTATTGTTTCAGAAAAATTAATAAAAGCAGCAAAGAAACAAAAAGCTGGGTCTTGAGAATAGAAAGAAAAGGAACACCGTGTCAGGTAAAATTGTCCTTGGGAAATTAAGAAAGTAGCAATGACAACAAAGTAGCCAGAAATATGAGATTAAACTCTATAGCCTAAGGTGAAATGGCAACCACTGGAAATGGCTTCCAGTGAAACAGAGCAAGGGTTTTATCAGCACCTCCAGTAATAGACAATCTTTATAGTAACAAGCAAAAAGATCAACTAGGCTTCCTCTTTGGAAACTGAAACAGTAAGAGACATCTTCCTGAATTTGAAATAATTTTCAAAACAAGAAATACTTCCTTTGAGTAACCTATCTCACCCACATCAGTAGAGGAAAACTCATGTAACAAAGATGAAATAACTTCTGTTTTTGCAGTATTACTATTCAATCTGCAGTGATATCATTGAAGGTTATGGCAGAGGCCATGTTAATATTGCTAAGAGTTTTAAAATTCAATGAATTACCTAAGAGAGGGGAAGAGACATTGTATTCTGAAAATCTGCATACATATTTTGGGGAGAAGAAGAAAAAAAAGAGATGTGATTCTTCAGAGAAATCATTACAATGAGCCTTCTTTTTATGACTACTGTGGAAAGCAGAAGAGAATATTCTCTTCTAATTGTTGACTTCTTGATTAGAATTACAAGTTAAACATCTGCAACAGCACTCATTCAGAAACCCACAGCTGAAACTGGAAATCAGGTGCCCATATCCCAAAAAACCTCCCAGGCAGTTACATCACAAAGAAAGATGGCCATAATTTAAGGTCCATCCTCCACTTTTTATTTTTCAAGACAGAGGTCTGATCTGCAGCCTCCTGATCCATATGAGTAAGACAGACTTGTATAAGCACAAGCTACTTTTTCCAGTAGCAATGATGCACATGTAGAGGTACACTCGTTTCTTTCCTATAGCTCATTAAAGGATAAAATCATCCCAGCCTTGGTCCAAGTGCAAAGGCCAATAGGAATGGAAATTGTTTTCAGTATACTGCATATTAAAGCCCATTTGATGCTACATGTTGAAACACCAAAAAACTTTTTTATTGTATATTACACATGTAATACACACAAGTGAAGCTTATCAATACAGTGGTGCCTCAAGTACCCACATTCCAAAGCCTAGATAACCTGTTTCCCTCCCCATAAATCAACCATAACCGCCCCCCTCCCCACAACCTCTCATTCTCTGTTGGTTTGGAAACAAAAGTGGTTTTGTCTTGGATGACACAAGAAGAATATGATGAAAGGTATTACAGTCTAAGTTGTGTTATCTTAAAATACTTTCAGTGTAGCTATTCGGAAAAATTTTCAAGGTCAGCAGGGATGCAATTTAATATGCTGTTAGGTGGAGGTTTAACGCTGTTACTGCTTCTAATGTTCAGTAAATCACTTCAGTCCTTGTCTTGGGAACATGAGACTACCCTGCTAACAAAGTGAAGTCATTACTTTTTTTACTTAAGTAGCATGCAATTTTCTACTGCTTCAACAAAGGAAAAATAGTCAAGTAATTTCTTTTAAATGTTACTTCTTATAGGAACTAGGCTTCTCTTATGATTTCAGATCATAAACAACTTTCAAGCAACACCAAAAAAATAAGGTAGTAAAAGATCAACCAGTTCTCAAACAAAAAACCTCCAAAGTCAGGGAATTTCAAACTAACATACTGTTAAACCATATCTCTTCTGTGTGTACACATTACAATACCCTTCAACTATATATAGCTGCAATGCCAAGTATGTATTTAACCAAGTCCTGGCTTCAGTTTAGCAAACTTTTTCAATGTGCAAAGTAATGGGAAGCCTAGAATTAGGTATATTTTCAAAAGTTTTCCTGGATGAAGTCAAATAATCAGTGTTTCTCCTCAGCTTCCTTATTTAGCAGAAACCCTATATCTCATTATAGTAGAGCCATCAGAACACTGTCTCCACTCACTGCTGGGTCACTGAATAGTTATGTCTTTTTTTTTTTTTTTTTAAGCCATAGACAAAGATACACGAAAACTTCATAAAAAAACCCTAAAACACTAATACACAAGTTTGGAAGTTTTGGAAGGTTCCTGAACAGCATAAAGCAAAAGCCTAAATCGCTTCCAACAAGGTGCAAGTACTGAAACTCCTTGAGCAGCTCTGAAAATGCTCTTGTAGAAAACTGCAAGAAAAAACAGAACTATGCAACCTCTTTCATGATACCTCATTCCTGTGATAAGGAACGAACAGATTTCATATGATAAATGTAAGACTATGTCTGTTGCTTAAGAACTATCACTGCCAAAACATAAACTCTTTCCATTGCCTTTGGCAGGTAAGAGTTGTATTAAGGTTGCCAAATAAATTTATGTTATAAATGTGTAAAAAATAAAGAATTTCCATTATGTGTTTTCAGTCAACAGGTTTGCACTGTGCTAGATCAAGAGGTTTGTAACAAAATAAAATAGCAAAAGAGACACACAGATTCTCTTCAGTGCCTAGGCACTCTAGAGAATGGAAGTAAACAAGAAAGTAAATCACTGAGTTCAGCTCTTGAAACCACCGAAGGAGGGAAACTTTTTCAGAGTACTTGACATAAAACTATGATATCAATATCTGTAAATGCCTCCAAAGATGAAAAACCAAGCACTGACATAATATATCCTACAGTGCTTTCCCCCAGTAATACACAACATAATGAGTGTCTTTACTGGGACTGGCTTTATCCACTCCACTGATGCACTCTCCTTATGACAAAACAAGACAATGAAAATCAGAGCTACCTGTGCTTTACGTGAAATGAGCAATCTTCAGTGCCCACTTCTGCTGACCTTTATAAAAGGAGCTAATTAGTGTTTCTCTTACTAATAAACATTCTGCATGTAGATTTTTATTCTGGAAAGCAAATATGTAAAAAGGACGATGCCCTTGTCAATAAATGCAATACTGTTCATGCATGTCTCCACAATCCTAGACAACTGAATCACCCAAATGAAGATGCTTAGGGTTACTCATTCTTGTTAGCCAGGTCTCTTACAGCCTCATGAGGTAGTACTAGCCAAGTATGAGCTACTATACACTTATGTATCACATATCCTTCCAAACTCTACAGCTGAGAATAAAGAGTCAGCTCTGGCATTGCCAATGACATAATGACAGCACCGCCATTAAAAGCATTATCAGGAGCATGCCTAAGACAAAAAGCTTGTCTGTCACAGAAGACAAGTTATGTTCACACACCTAGAATCTGGGGGGGGTGGGGGGGGTGGAATTTTGGAATTTTTTTAAATTATTTGTTATTTAGACATATTTGATCTCGAATTTCAGCAGTTGCATCCATGACACTTTTTCCAATTTTAAGACAGGAACACCTCAGAAGTGAGTTTAGGAAATACAATTTTTTCCATTAAATTAACTTTGTAAAATAAAATTTAAGTCATTCTACATCATTCTACAGCGCCTACTTCTAAAACAAAAAGGAGACACTGAATTTAAAAAAACATATGATGTAGGCTGAACTTCAAATTTCCCCAGAAGTTTCAAGCTTCTCAAAAAATTTTTCCTTTCCCACAACACAGAACAGTAAAGCCAGCTAAACACACCTAGAGATACTGGTTTGTTTCTCTCCTTTCTTTATAGACCAGGTATATTTCAGTGTTATGAGAGGGACTCACCCAGCTGTAGCAGGACAACGCCTATTATTCTGAGTTATTTCAAATATGAGAAACTCATTATCATGGCAGCACATCTTATCACTCTGAGTTAGGTCACAAGGGGAAGAGTTCTACATATCTTCACTGGGAACACAAGCTCTTCTCAGACAACAGCAGAAGCCCCTTGTTTCAATCACAGCCTTGAACGGAAAACTGTTTACTCTTCAGTTCATCCTAGTAATGACTTTCACTTTGCTATTGGTCTGTCAACGCTTCTTTTATAGGACTCTACAGGCAAAAGAGACACAGTATGGCTATAAAAGCTTTGCTTATATTCTGCTGTATTAAGGCCGCCTTGTGAAGCTGGTCAGCTGTTGAGTTGGCAAAGTAAGAAAAAAATAAAGGTTTAAAAATCTTCCCCATGATTAATAAAAACACCAAATATTATCAGTTTAAGACTTTGACTCATTCTGGAGACAGTTCTAGCCAATATGGCAGAAGTTATCACCTTCAAACACCTACCCTGTCCTTCAGCAAGACATGTCTCCTTTTGCACCAAGGAAGACTGACTAGACATTGTACCACTACATTTCACAGTCTGATATATTTAATATTTGCTTAAATAGTGGTGGTTCAGGAACAGCTAAACCTGCCACAAATCACAACTCTAACTTAAAGATCTCAAATTTCCTGAGCTCGCAACCTCTTCAAAGAAATGGCCAAAGTATATGTTTTTAGAGACCTCTTCCAAGGCCTACAACTCTGCATACTGTGAATTTCTGCTTTTGGATATTCTGCAAATCTTTGGTTCATTACAATACACATTACTGAACAGGCTTTTAACTCTTTCCCCCATCATTTTTAACATTGCACATTGGAAAAAGATTGTACAAAATTTCAATGCTTTATGAAATTCCAGCAACTTTGAAAAATAACTGTAAAAGAACAAACAAAACTCGCTGGTCTAAGCTAACAGAAACATTGCTAAACAGGATTAAAAAAAGAAAGGTTTGTGGTTTTCTTAATCATACCAATGTAAATATTCCCCAAATCAAAGCACTGTCTTCTAAGCTACAAGGATTTTTGATCACAAATATTTTCTAAAAATCTCAATTGCTGACATTCACAGGGTTGAATGGTAGTCTAAGGCTCTGTAAAGATGGAGAAAATTCCACCAAAATCTTTACACAGTCAGTTAAAAACCAGTACAAAATGCCAAGAACAAGTGGCTCATGAGGGAAAACAGCCACAGCATTTCTCTGGGCTCCTAATTCTATGCCAGGGGCAGAAAACATCAGCCTGGGCTGGCACAGGAGAGAGACTCAGTTTCAAGCTCTAAACTGGATTACCTACAGAAGCTGAGTAAGCCACCAAGTTATCTTAGCTTCCATTTCTCCTTTCTTAAAATGGAGGTAACACTATCACACTTAAAGCAGAAATAAATCTCTTGTCATCAGACCTCAAGTCATTGCTAGATTTTCTACAGCATATCTGGATTTGCATTTAAGTGCCTTTAAAGATGAGGTTTGGATTTGACTCTGAATTTTCTAACTCCCTGGGGTTAGAGTTGAATAATAATACTAATTTAATATAGCAAGTTGCATATTGGAGCAAGGTGCCATATGTTTGTTTTTCTCAGTCAAATGTGAGAAATGAGGAAGTTCTTCTTCCTCTCTGACTTAGCACTTACTGTTATGGATTAACAGATGTCTTTGTAGAGAGAATGGGGTTCGGAACAAAGCTTTGCATTCCTCACACTGGAATGGTCTCTCTTCAGAATGCGTCTGCAGATGAAAAACATGTCAGAGGAAAGGCTCAGCGAAATCAATTAACTGTCATTACAGTAATTATAGCTAATTTTCTAGACTGGATTCAGGAGGGGTATCATAGCAATTTGAAACACCAGGGGATGAAGAATTAAAACAACCATTCTGCCATTATCCAGAATCCTGAAAGTCAGCATAGCAGCTACTGCACAAATTTACCTTCCCAGTTCTCAGAAGTGTTACAGGAGGTGTGCATATAAAGAGAAATAATATATAGAATAACCAAGGGAAAAAAAAATACAAGCTCAGTTGCATTGCTTCATCAGTACTAACACTGGGGCCTTAAGTACTTAATAATATGAATAAATCCTTTAAAATTAAACACATGTACACAAAACCTTTCTTCTCAGTTATGTTTGATAATTGATCTGATTATCTCAAGATACCATCTAAAATTTGGCAAAGAAAATTTCTCAAATTATGAGACTGGTCTTACATATCCTTGTTTCAGCTTCTTTTATTAAGAGAAAAAAAATCCCCCAAAAAACATAGAAGTGTCAATACAGAAGTACTTGTTTGCTATAGAAAAATTTGTCACAGCTGAGAAACAGACTCAAAGCCATAAATAAAATAAAAGGTTAAGCTTGGATGAGTCTCAAACTGCAGAGTTCCTGAAGAAGATTTCTGTTTTGGAGCTTGGGAAACATCCAGATTCATCCTACTTTTTTAAATTTCAAAGCACTTTCCCATTTCCTAGTGTTATTAAGGGCTGTCCCACTGCAGATAGTACATTAATCCGTACAATTTATTATCTACCCAATTTCCTACTATTTTTGCAAAGGAAAGCAAGCTTTTAAAGCGTCAGTGTCTAAACATTGTATTAGCTCACAAGGACCTTATGCAGAAGCTGAAAGGCCAAGAGGAAAAGGGGATGGACAATAAGTGTTTCATAATATGAATGAAATTAGGTAGATGAATTAATTTTGTAGACTGAGGGTAAATATTAGCATAGTACGTATTAATATAATCTATGTCTGCTAATCATAATACCTTATGACATTTATAGCTACTCTTAAACTATAGAGAAAAAAGGACTGTGTGGAGTCAGCATATTTAATTTGATGTAGACTGAGGGCCTTGAACCCAGATTGTCTTTAACACAAACATCCTCTTACGTACACAACAGTACCAAAACATTAGAGTACTTGCAACAGAATACAGAGGCTTTGGATTCAAAGTCAATTCCTTGACCTCAGCCTATGTCACTTAGCAAAAAGGCAACTGGAGCATCATCAAATGTGTGGAATATATCACACATTACATAAAATCTGCTGAATGTTGCAGTTCAGCTTCCACAGGTTTACATCACAGTTTACATTAGTTGACACCCTGCTTGGCAGTCTCAGCAGTCAGGCCAAGGATTGACAGGACATGAAGAGACTGAACTACCTTCTCACCTCAACAGGTGGTTCCTCCAGAACAGGGTTGAGACATATTGACGAGACACTGTGGGGAAGCTCGCAGTGCTGCTGTCTGTGCTGTACCTGTTCTGTGGATAAATAGAAGGGTTCAGTCTCTAGGGCTGTCAATCTGGCACCTTTCACGAGCGCAAAATTCATCTTATTTAAAAAAATGCCCTTTTTTAGAACACTCACCACTTGAGTGATAGTTCTGAAGAGCACAGTGATTTGTACAAAATTCCTACTTAGCATCTCCCTGACAGTTCTCCTAGTCTTTCAGTCAAAATACAAGTATTCATCTGCACATTTTAACTTCACTACAAATAAAAACACCTAACTAGGCATACCCACATGCAAGGGTATACAGATCATTTGCCTCTTTTGTGAATGACCCAGAAACAAGCTAGGTCTATTACAAAAAGCCACGCAATTCTTAATGAGGAAAGGTATCCCCCAAAGAAGCATGTTGGTTCTAATACTGTCCTTTTTTGTACAAATAGGTTCCAGATCAGAGGTGGCTTCCATTCAGTCACAACAGGGGACAGCCATACAATTAAAGCAACTGAGGATGGGCTCTTACGGAATATTTCATGGCAGCCTTTCCTACCATAGCATTTGTGAAGTCTTAAACACAGCCCAAGGCTACTTATTCCCAATAGAGAAACTGAGGGAACACAGTTGTTTCAATTCATTATGCTCCACAGGACCAAATAACCCTGGATTAACCATAAACCCTTTAAAATCCTGTGTCTGCTGACCTATTTCTACTTACTGTCATATCCTCATATTTTATTATCTGAATTCATCCTCTATACATAGCAACAAAGGAGCAGATGGGGCAAAAACTTCACCTTCTCCTGTATGGAAGTAGTCTGCGTTATATGGCACAGAACACGCACCTTCATCCAATGTAACCTGGATGAAAGATGGGTACTTTTTTTCTGTAGCACAATCCAATACTGCATTTGCCTCTTTGAAATTAAGATACTATTCTCTTCCCTTGTCACAAAAATGGAACCATATTCTTCATAGGATCGCTCAGTCATATAGTCTGAGCTTTTTCAAAAGACATCTGAGCTAGTTCCACTTGCGTAACACTTCCCAGTGCTGACATCCTCAAGAAGAGACCAAGCTTTCACGTGCACCTACACAGAGCAGCATACTACCTGTATGCAGAAACAGCACATCAGAGGTACTACAGGAAGACTATGAGTTAGGTCCTGCCTCTCAGATCTGTAGCTATAAGGATCTAACGTGTGCTAAATTAGGGTTCACATCACAATGCTCTACTGAACAGAGCAGATAAATGGTGGAGTTGCTAAGTGTATCTCCCAGTGAAATCCTGTGAAATGTGAGGAACTAATCTCCTTCTGTTATGACCCAGACATTCCTTCTGAATGACCCAACATTCACCCACACCTGAAAAATGTTTAAAAGCACATGTTGCGGGAGCCATTTTTATTCTGGTACTTCCAACACAAAATCGTATTAAACCACCCCCATAAAGGAATCACAAACAACAGCAACAACAAATTTCCATCTAACACACAAAATAGGAATTCAAAGGCATAAAATGTAGATGTATCCTGTTTCCTACTATAAATAAAAAGTACATAGCGCTGCTCTAAAACCCAAGAGTTTTTTCAAGCATGTTGCTATCCAACCTGAAAGCATGTTTTCTGTTAAATGCTGTTGATTTAACTGTTTTTAACTACTATACCCATCATTCCTAGTGCAGGTTTCTAAGTTCCCTGCTACCAGCGCAGTAACTGTGCCCTGGAACTCAAAAAAGCACTGTGAAATTATTCAGAGTCCAACTTTTCTTCCTCCGAAAGAAAATGAAACCTAGGAGGACATCTTAAAGGAATACACACCTAAAGAATCATTAAAAACCCAATTTGAAGAAATACACAGAAGTATGATACATGGTAAAGGGTTTAAATTTCCAGTTACTGGATCAGCATTCCTGTGAACAAGCAAAAGAACTATCATCATCTCCTAGTAGTAGCGCAGCCCTCCCAAAATCATGGCACTTAAAACTATTTTGGCATCCTAAATTACCACATCCTTGACTTATTTATACCTTACAATTCGTTTTGTGTATACACATCCTTACTCCCCTTCATTATCTACTGTGTCTCCTTATTTACACTGTTTACTGAATGAACAGAGGCATCTCTAAAGAAGCCATTCAGGACAGGACATCTATGTCAATCTCCTGTCTCATGCTCATCTCTTCATTTAGCAAGTGAAATTAGAGACCTAAGTGTGGATGGGTGAATATTCACAGCTGTTTGGGTAAACTTCATGTAAACATAGGAATAAGTTTCTTTCATTATAGGACAGCATTGATTTACAGCCAGTACTACGTGCAAACAGGTTCAGGAAATAAGCATTCCAACATGCTTTAAGGAATTCTGTCAAAATAAGGCACTCACTAAATCTATCTAAATTTTAATATTTTTCCCATTAGTGAAGTCTCTAATCTTTACTTATGCTAGTGGTGCTGCTGCTTTAAACACAGAATTGGGTCAAAGTGTTTACTCATTCATACTTAATCCTGAAGTCCATTTTCAGCCCAAACTCCCTACCAGTCATCCACTGCAAATTAATATAAGGTAACATGTAAAAAATATTCATTTCAGATATAGAAGTATCTTTCCAGATAGTATTTTATACCTTTTCCTTATAATATATCCAATTTGTGAGATTTTTGCCCCATTTTCTTAATAAAGTCTAAAAAATAAGACACAATCACAGCATAATGGGGAGCTAATCTTGTCCTTCAGCAGGCTTCTGCATTCTTTCTGTTTTAGACAGTCATCACCACTTCCATCCTGAAAGAGGTGTTATTATTACTCTTAGATGATTTATGGCTGAAAGTGCAAGAAATGGTGCAAAGATCCTGTGCCAAATTCCCAGATGACATATAACGTGAGCCAAACTGCAAAAGACTTGTAAATATGGGTATATCGGGGGGGGGGGGGGGGGTGTCCCCCTTTCTTTTTTAGAGTCTTGTAATTCTGAAATAGCAGTCATGGATATAGCCTTGCCATTAAAAATGTAACCCCAGGTTAAAAATAATGATAGGCATTATAGAAATTAGGCCAAGCAGATTTGAGCTTAAAACAACAGAAGCAGAGCATCCCTTCATAAGCCTATTTTTCAGGTAATGTTTCTTCTCATGTTTTAATGTGTGAAAACTACCCAGTGCAAATACAACATAGTTTGAAAGCATCTACTGCTAGGTGCAGCAATGACTGCAACAGGACTACACTCAGTTTTAGTCAAATATGGTATTTTTTTAAAAAAACAAAAGTTTGAAGACATTTTACATTAGTTACATTTTGACTCGATAACCTAGTACTAAAAAAAAAAAAAAAAAACCAAAAAAACCCCCCACACAACAAAACCCCCAGAAAACTCAAAATGGGGATTTACTCATGCTTTTAACTGTGATTTCCTTCTGCTTATTTAATTTTTATTTTTTTTTTTTAACTAGAATTCATTTAGTATTTTGAGATTTTGGATATAACAAATAACACTAAAAAATACATTCTCCAATACTTCAATCCCATGTTTATAAGCATGCCAGAGCTTAATGATGAACCACTTAAAAGAAAAAAAAATCTGCAAATCTGAGGCTGGCAGACCTGTAAACAACAACAGCAGAGTGCTTTACCTTCTTGTGATTCTTGTAAACATTTCTGTGGGCAAATCCCTTTCCACAAAGCTTGCATTTATAAGGTTTATCTTCACTGTGTATTATTTTGTGTGCAGTCACTTGATCAAGTCGTTTGAAGGACTTATTGCAAACCTCGCAGGTGTAGGGGCGTTTTTCTGCAGAAAATGAGTGGGGGACATTTAATCTCCTGTTTATACGGGGGGAGAAGATGAAAGGCAGAGACAGTCATCTCCTCAGAGAGATTTTTGCAATTAAGTCAACCCAATTAAGATTAAACCAATTAGAAAGACATCTAATGCCCTCTATATTAGACAGTTAAGTCACTTCACAAAAGATGAGCCATGGTGTATCTCAAGAAATTGGCACATTCTTTGCAATAATCATCACTAAAACTGAATTCTGATTAATTAGCTTAAATCAAAAGAGAATGACTTCAAAGACTAAAACTCTGTTTCCAGATTACGAATGTGAAAGAGGGCATGACAGTTTAAATGTTTTAAAACTTAATTAACAATATACATATTAGCTTCCAAAACCAAAAGTTCCTATGCAAAAAGCCTTTATGCTTCAAATGGTGACTGCAACTTAACTACATTAATGCTCATTCAAAAGTGTCAACAGAAAGCTAGGAGCCTCTGAGATATAGATTATGTTACAAGAAATGAGCATTTGGTGAGGACTGATACCAAGAAAAGTTAAACTGTAAGCCTACGCAGCTGTAAAAACCTTGTTCTAAATGCTAATGTATTTGACAGAACAATGTTTGTGTTTCCGTTGTGTAGGTTGATGTTTCTAATCACTGGTGAAAGATATAGAAACACTAGATGGCAGCGATCAGAAATCCTGGCAGAGCCAATTTGTGTCATACTGGCAAACCTAGGGACAGGCCACTCCCCGCTCACAGTGACCTGTTCTGGCAGAGGACAGGCACAACGAAACACTTCTGTGTGGTCTGTGAAACTGTGTGGAGTATGAGCTGCTTTCATCCATATGAATGAATGTTCCCCTTTTTATCACAGATCTCTGTCTGACAGCATACCCCAGCTTCCATCCATTTCTCTTAAACGTGAGATTGTAACCACTGGTTCTTCACCTCCTCTCTAAGCCAAAAAGCAGTCTTTTGCCCCATCCAAGCTAACTGACATCATCTATCCAGCTAGCATGAAAAAATCATTTGACAAAGCAACAACAGAAAGACGACTATTAGCATTACACCTGGATTTTGAAAGGCTTAGAAAGGATAGCTTAGAAGGTTTCCTTGGAACCTGAGATTTGCTTAAACAGCTCAGGACAACACAGAATTTATCAAGCCTTCTATGAGAAACCAACTCGGGTAAAATTCAGTATTTGTTAAATTCATATACACATATAGAGAGGTTTGCGTTATTTTTGCACATTACCTGAATGAGTTATCATATGGCGTTTTAGCTGGTTAGCTGAAATAAATTTCTTGTCACATTCCTGACACTCAAAGATTTCATGAACCTGCAAAATAAGGGTTTAATGATAAATAAACATGCGTTTCAAACAAGATCACATAAGAACTTCTCTAACAGCCCGTAACTATTTCTTAGTCAGCAGCTACACTAATACTTACGAATATTCTGTGGTTCCCCCCTCACTAGTCCCTTGGTGAAAAACAGTATCTTTCAAAAAATAAATATTCATAACTGCAAAGAAAAAATCATCACTAAAACTATATTTAGAAACACAAGTTATGCAAATTTGCAGTATCAGATCTGTTTTAAATATCATTATTATGAAAGCATTAAAAATACAGATGCAGATTACCTTTTCAGAACATTTCCTTCCAGTCAAGAAGACATAAATAAAAATAACACAGTAACTACTTCAGAGCTGCTATAAGAATTTTAAAAAACAACTGCTATCAAACTCAGTACTGTTTTTCTTAAAAGCTTTTAAAGGTAAGACAGTGGAGGGGCAGCAGTGGCTCTTGAACTGGAAATGCAGTAAGCATTACCAAGATTTTCAACATCACACAGCACATAACGTCATCAAGGACTAAATACTGGAAAATAGAAGAGGCAGTTGAGAGCTGAAACTTCTGATATTAAATAAATAATAAAAAAAATCCTGTGTCTTTTATGGTTTGCTCCCCCCAAAATCACAACACATACATAGTTCTCCACCTGCTAAGATTACCATTCACCACCTGCTCTGTATTACATTTGCCATCAGCAGCCTCTCCTCAGCTTAGCTATAGTGCAGCTGAATATACATTGCTTTTTGAACTGCAGCCTTAGACAGCAAAACTTCTGTAGGAGGATCTAGTGGCTAAAAATAACAAATATCAAAGGTTCAACACAATACTCTGATACAAAACATTTGTGAATATCACAGTAAAGAAGCTCAACTAAGACTTCAAACAAACAAAAAACTCAAAAAGAGATTTGCCATAAGTATTCTATCTCACCATGTTTATATGCTGCTACTCACAAAATAACTTTAGAGCAAATTAAATGTTTAATAAACTAAAAAGTGGTTCTTATTTCCTACAACCTCTGCAACCTTGCACACTTTGGGAAGTGATGCTTAACCAAGTGCTCAAACAGAATCAGGTGGTAAGCTCAAATGAAGATCATTCATTCTAAATATTCTGTTTACCCAGCTGCATTTCAGATTCATTTCTCTGAAATGTGCACACAATCTACTGCTCCACCCTTTCCCCAACAGATCCAAATTTTACTTTAATTGTTGACTGAAGTTTACATAATTCTGCAACCAAGCACTATCAGAATCCCCTCTGAAGCAGTTCATTGAAATAACTTGTAAGTAATTCTTAAACATAATATTTAATACTTAATCAGAACCCAGACTGTGCTTTAACACTACAAATGTCTGATTCCAGCTTAGGAGCATTGTTCAATAAACAGTCTCATTTATTATATCTGCATCAAAACAGAGACTTCAGAGCGTGTGCATTAAAAAGGTACAGCTATCAAATATATATACCATAGCTGATACTCTAATCAATTCTTTAGAAAAGAATCAGACAGACCTGTGTGCATGTGCATTAAATAGCTGTAGCTATCAAGCACATATTCTATAGCTGGCACTTTTTAATTAGTTCTTCAGAAAAGTGCACAATTACATGGTAAAACAATGGTAATAAAATACAGCACAATACTCAAATGGATTTTCATTTTAAGAAAACTTGTCAAGCAACATGCTACACAAGTATACAGGCTGTAATACCACAGACAAGTATTCATGTAATGGTTTATTCGTATAACAAAACTAGTCTCGTTAGGGGTCTCTAACAGCTATCAGCTTTAACTTCTGCTACATTAAAGTCAGAATATACTTATAATAGTTTCATAGGCATTTGAAGAGCTACACCTTCAGATAACAACTTGCTAAGTGCTATATAAAACAGCAAACATCTGAACAAGATTAATATATGCTTAGATAAATATACTCCTTCACTTAGAAGACTGATGATCTTAAAATTTTCATGAGGTCTATTGAAAAGCAAGAGGTCATTCAAAAGTTTTAGGGGTGAAACTGAGCTAAAACTTTGAAGATACAAGTAATCCATGATCGGCTTCTCCAAAACCTAATCTGAATTTCAATCTACCACTCCAAGAACTGGATGAGACTATCTGTTGGAAGGCAGTGCTCTGAGAGAACAAGGATACGAGAATATCGAGAATATTGCATCTAATTGAAATTATTAAATGCTACTGACAATTCTAGAGTTGTGTTCAAAATTTAGTTTCCTCTACCTTTCTATGGCTTTCACAGTGATTGTGAAAAATAAAGATTGCACGGTAGAACAAAACACTGCCCAGTGTTGAAAAAAAAGGGCAGGAAAAAAAACAACACAGAGACACTTGGAACCAGTAGGTGAAAAAGTGGGGGGATGGGACAGGAATCACAGGTGATGTTTAAGGGTGACTCTCCTCACCAAAGTTTTGCAAGAAGTCCAGCTCTACAACAAAGTTAAAACAGAATCAGGGATTTTTCATAAGCAATAAAACACTCTCAACCTCTTAGAACAAATGGTAAGAGCAGGATCCTTCCTGGTTCTGTTGCTTTCTCTCCAGCAGAAAGGATACCTCCTAATGGAATCTTACACATTCATTTAAGAAACCTGCTAAGAAATCTAAAAAGGCAACAGCACAAACTAGTCTTACCAGTGAAGCACAATCCTGCATTTCATACAGGCACTTGTTTCATGACTTTTTCCAAAGTCAAAAAAACTTTATACTGTCTGACACTCAAAGGTGTCCTTAATCTTCTTTCTTAACAGGAGAATTAGCTACTTTATCGCTGAAAACACCTGCCTACAACAAGAGTTAGAATCTCACTCCACTGCTGTACAGCCAGAAACATACCCCCTCTGTCTACTAACAAGTACAGAAAGTGTAGCACTATCAATTCTGACTGCATCTTCCTGGGAAAAGAACAACATTGAGATTTGTTCGAATTTTTCTTCCCTTTCCACTTAAAGAACAGTAAAGCCTCAGTGAAGAAGCCTGGCAGTCTGTGCTATTCACACGTATATGCTCTCTTTTAAGTTCAAGTTCCTGTAATCAATTCAAATCCCAAACATGAGACACCTATGCCTAAGGTACAAAAGGAACTCTTTAGCAAGAATCTACATCAATGAAGGCAACACTCCCCTTGCTTGCTTGCTCACTATTATCACAGTTGAATGAATGCATTTTGCATTTTACTTAAACTTTGGAACTTAGTATCAGAATATAATTCAGGTGGTGTTTCATTTGCTATGGCAGGAGACATCAGAAACTCACAGAAAGGAGATTTTACAGCAATCTTTTTCATTCTATTACCCAGTCTTCTGTAAGCTCCTATACAGCATTTCCTGAGTCATGTTTGCTGGGAATTTATTCTTTTTATACTACTGTATCACTTAGCAGCCCAAATCATGGACTGTTATAAATATCAGACAGAAGGATATCACATGACAATTGGAGGATAAGAGAAAAGAGAACAGGTGGATATAGACAGAATAGAAAACAAGAAGATTCCAATCACCACAAAAAGCAATAATACCAGTGGATTAACATTGTAACTGTTGCTAAAGTTTTGTAGGCATCATACAGGATGAGGATTGTATTAGGGTAAGTAGTTTTGGAAATCAAAAAACCTAAAAAGTGTAGATAAGACTATTCTAGGTAGGACTGTGATCACTAAGGAAGACAAGATCAGAATCCAAAATAATTAGAACACTGAATAAAGTGCCAAAACGCTCAGTATATAGGAAGGAGAAACTAAATGAACAAATGCTACATGATAACCAACAGTTTACATAGCACCACTACAGAAAACATTAATGAATTCCAAACAAAATACTAATAACAAGATTGATGATGCTGTTAGAAAGCACTGTCATTCTGAGATGTATTAATAGACATATTCCCTGTATTAATAAACTCAGGACAATCATTCCTCTATACTTGGCACTACCAAGTGCTCAACTAAGCATCACTGCTCTTCTAGTTTGGGCAGCTGACTTCAAGAAGCATACAGATAAAAAAAGAGAGAATCCACAGGAAGAAAAAGCTTACTAGAAGAAAAAGTAGAAAAACAGATGTATGAAGAAAGGTTGAGATAATTGTTCATACAGCCTAGGAATTGCAAATGGAGTTCATAACAACTCTGCAATATGATAACTGTTACGAAGGCAACAGTGGTGACTTCTTTGGCATTCTCTCAGGTAAGACAATTAACTCAATCTACAGTGAAAAAGACTTAAATAGACATCAGCAAAAGAGAACACTGGATTAATGAACACATTCTAAACAGCTGATGGCACTAAAGCTGAAAGTCAAAGAGAGATCTATGGAGGTGGTAGAACTCTCTTTAGTGGAACTTTTCAGGAGATGAAACAGTACATATCTAGGATGATTGAAGTACATGCTGACTCCCCTTTGTGAAACAGAATGGGCTAGAAAACCTCCTGAGGTGTCTTCCAGCCCTACATTTCATTGAAATTATTGAGATAAACTTAAAAACACAAAAGAGAAAGAAAAAAAAAAAAAAAAAAAAAAAAGGAAAGCTGAGCTACTAAAAATTAGCATGGTACAAGCAACAGTCTGGAAAACAAGAAGGTTAATACTAAAGGACAGGCAATGATGACAGCAAAGTTTAATTATATATGGCTAAGAAAGGGCTTATCTTTAGACGTTCAGGCACAAGCAATATGCAAGACCCACAAAGCTAAAAATGGGTTTCAAAGATAACATGAAAGCTACAGATCTGAATAACCATGTTTTCAGAGAGTAAACAGATCTCAATCCCCCCTATAGCCACCCTCATTACCTTCTTTCTCTGTTTGTCAAATTTCTCTCTTTCTGTTGTATTTTCTGTTATTCCTAAACTTTGCCTTCATATTCTCTACTTTTATTTCTTTACACTGAAAGGAAACAGGTGGAAAAAAATAATCTCTTTTCCTCCCTGTTTCACCTACTATTTTCTCACTGGTTTTATTGCCTGTCTAAATATTTTTGGCAATGTTGGTAATGGTTCCCACCCCACTTCCTACAAGAGCAAAGTAAATAAATCAAACAGAAGGCACGAGTCCCACATACAACCTCCTTCACAGAATCAAGAAGAGGAAATACATTTTTATGCACAAAATCTTCACGGTGATTTTTAAGATAAAAAAGCACTCAACTGATGTACCATCAATGCTACTTGGAAAGCCTGTTAGTGTGTGTCATAGTGTCTGAACAGAATTAGAACTACTGAAACAAAACAAACATTTTAATAAAATGGACACACTAACTACGATACTTTGCATTTTTCAGGGCCAACATAAAGGGTGCTGATGTGTAAAAACTTCTAATTATATGTGACCAGGCATACCACCACTTGGTTTGAGAAGTAACAAAGTATAACCCTGTTACAAAAGAAATGCAGGGCATATTAATAGAAGCAAAGAGAAAAACAAGTTTAAAAAGGGGGGAGGGGGGGGGCACTATTTCCCTTACAACAACATATTTTAATTGATATCATCTATATCCTCAATGGATTCAGGTTATAACCAAAGCATTATTAAAGACTTACAGTTAATCTGATAAACAGTACAATGTAGCTTTTTGCAAAAACAGAATCTCCTGGGGTTTAGTGATTCATCAAATTAATCTTGCAGGGACTTCCTTTGGGTATAATGGATTCAGAATCTCATATTCATAGTCCATCTGTATTTCTGTATGAACACCCTTATTTCCAATAGATGCTTTTCAAACTGTTAACCCCTCCTGTTCCGATTATAAAAGATTATGGGCATCAACAAAAAGACATTAAAAATACGGTTTGGGGGAAGAAAGTTTTTTACTACAGCACAACTAAATTACAAACAACACACCCTTACTGGTATGTCACAAAGTAATAAAGACTGAATTCATTTTGTACAAAACCTGAAGGCTCATGAACCTATTTTATGGCCTGTATGTATCCTATTGTTACATCATTTAGCTTAGTGCTTAAGAATGCAGTAAGATATTTCAGAAGTTTAGAGTTTAAGAAGAACAACAGGCAACTTTGACTTAATCCTGGAATGTGTGAACAATAAAAGCACAAACATCTTTGTATTTGGTAAAAGATGCATTAAAACTTTAGGAAGATTTCTGGTTTAACCACTTGTGATTACAAAAATAAATACCCACAATAAAATACACTGGGTTTGCAACCATGAAAGCGATTACCCCAAAGGTTTGCATTACAGCAGCTTTTAAGTGACCTAAGCACCACAGTCTCTCATCTTAGTGAAGTCAAAGCCTGCTGTGGGTTAGCCTTCATCTTACTGACCTTTCGATGCTCTTGGAGATTTGTTGCTGAGGAACATTTCTTATTGCACACGGAACACATCAGCTTCTTCCTAGAATTTCCTGAAACAGAAACAAAATACCACCACCATCTTAAAAAGGAAGTGCTAAGAGAGAACCTAAATATTTCCACTGAGTCTGTGACTTTTCACTGGTCATTTGACTGACAAGATTTTTACATTTGTATCCCATCTTCAAAGTGTTCCATATCAGTTCTCTGTGGGTGTCCAACAAACCAGTTACTGATGGAATGTAAATCAAGAAAAGTAGAACAATAAAGAAAAAAAACCCTTCAAATAGATGTTATTATGTATCATCAATCCAACTCGATGAGCACAATTCAAAACTGAGAACAACTCACTTCATAACTAAACAGTTGATTTCTCCCAGAAGGAATTAGTGCAGCAATGACAAAAAAAGATCCCAAACTGAAGTAAAAACCACCACTTCCCCTTTTTCTTCATTCAGAAAACATTAAGCATTCTACTATATCAAATATTATTAATGATCTTCAACTGAACAAGACAGGGAAATTGTATTAGCACCAGATCATAAATTCAAATCTCATCTAAAATGTAAATTATAAAACAAGTTACAGGTCAGCTGCCAGATGCATTTTCGTTCCCTCTTCATAGTTGCTTTAAAAAGTCACCGAGCATTTAATTGGGTTTATCTATTTACCTTTTGAAATTAATTTTAGTAACCCACAAGGCTATTTTATTACAAGACAAAGCTACCACAAACTTAATTCTTTGTTATAATTGCTCATGCAAGATATTTCCTAGCTTATGTAAAAAGTACTCATACTACATTGAACACTAAAAAGAACAGGCACAGAAAAAAGAGGAGTACTCCTTAGTCAACCACACAGCAAGTATGGATCATAAACAAACTCCTTAAGATAGCTTTCAGCTCAGTTTTTCAGACTCTCAGCATCCTCTATCTTTCCTCCTCTTACTGTCCTAAAGTATTCATATTATGTTGATTCTTCTTACTACAACGTATCCTGTCAATTTATTGGTTTGATACTTAAGTTTGTACTACAAAGATATACTTAATCTCACACACGCATTTGCTGTTATAAAACTTACAAGTAATTATATATACTGATATACATATAAATACAGGAATACACTTATTAGTACTTCAAGTTACAAGAACATTAGTGATACCTTTACAGAGGAGAGAAGGGTTATAGTGAGTATCTGTTCACAGCTTTGCATAAGTCAACACACATAACCCATTCTACTTTCCCTTGCCTCCAGGTAAACACAAGGCAGGAAGGAATTCTAGAAGCCTCCCTCAACAGTAGTAGGTTATTTTCCTTCCTGCACTGACATCAGTTGTGGTTTCTGTGACTCCCAAGCAGTAAAATAAAAGCTCTGCTCATTGTGCAGCCAGAGCAAAAATATCTTCCAGGCATGTGCTCTCAGTCATGTCTGGAGTGATCATTCAAGAGAAATGTGGAATTTGTATACTAATACATAACTGACCAAAGTTAAGCCTAAATATAACAATGCTCATGGATGAAGAAAATTCTTAACTGATACTGAAAAAAGGAGATAATCCTTTCTAAGAACAGTTTTGGAAGGGTTTCTGTACACTGTAAGAATTTGGCAGAAGAAAGAGCTTTCATGTAATGAAAAATCTTCCAAAGCATCTCAGTGCTGTCATCATCAACTAAAGACTGTTTTCTTTGCACTCTGGTATTCTGCTGTCCCCACACAGACTGATCTGCCATTGACATTGAGAGGGGACATGCAGAGACCACAATGACAGAACTGAGATCTGCATTGTGGACCTGAGAGCAGTATTTTGCCCTTTCATGAAAACAGAGCGAAGCCTGATTGAAAACTATTGATTCAGAGTGCACAGATATAAAAACGCTACAGCCTAACGGGACTAGTGGATTGTCTGATCTGGCTTCCTGCACAACAGAGGCTATAGAATTTTATGCAATACCCTCATCAAGCCTAAGCGTTTGTGAAGCATATCTTCCAGAAAGACATCCCATTGTGTCTTGAAAATACCAAAAGATCAAGAACTCACCACTTCCTGTAGCAGTTTGTGCCAGTGGTTGATTTTCCTCAGTACTGAAATGTTTTGCTTTATCTAATATTTGCCTAGTTTAAACTTCCCCAGATTCCTATTACATTTTCTGCAGTAGACTAATGATTCATCAGGTATATAATAATTTGTCCCTAGGGGAGGAGAAATAGGTATTCTTGCAATTCGTTACTTCTTAATTTTCTTTTTGCTACAAATGAATCCATTAAAAAAGAAACCAAAGAAAATGTTTACCCTGATTTGCAAATTCAAGGCTAGAACCATGTTAGAGGATTGGGTTTTTTTACAAAGAAACATTAAACTCTTTCTTACCACTGTGAACATTTTCTTTATGTTTTTTCAGGGCATCCTTACTCTTGAACCTCTTCCCACAGCTATCTGCCTTGCATATGAATCTGGCGTCCCCTCTGCATGCCTCCTTGTGCTGTTCATAACTATACAGGGTAATTGGTAAAAAAAAAACAACAGAAAAAAAGCAACACATAAAGCAGCATCTACAGAAACCAGACACATCACAAGTGCTCTGAGCTTAATGCATGCAGCACTGCAGAGTTCCAAGGCCACCTCATGCATTACTTACAGCAAATAGGAATGAAAGCATTTGACTTCTTTCACTGTTAGGATTCATATAAACTAACAAGCTTCAAAGCTAACATGCAAAGGGAGGCCAGCAATGATATGACAGCAGTCCAGTAACTCAGACACAAAACCTCAATTCTGAGCTGAAGGAAGTATTGCAAACAGAGCACTGAAAACTTCTTGAAGAGTCTCCTGGGCTGACATTCTCTGTGCACTGAAGTACACTACAGCAAAATAAAAAATAAAAAAAATAAAAAAACACAAAATAAGAGGAAAATTCTACAACTTACACAGGCTTGCAGTAGCTAAAAACATATATACAGCTCTGCAAATCTTTAAGTGAGTAATCTGTTCCATATGTGAACTCTTCTAGAATTTAATGGGACTAATCAAATGCATAAATAGCAAGAGTCAGGATCATACTTCTGTATCCTCATACAGATAAATCTTACTTTGCATGATGTAAAATTTTACTTAACTAGCTGTACAGCACAAACCCAAGTTCCACTACAGACTAAAAGGAACAAATCTAAGTTCAAGAGAAAATATTTAACTGCCTCCACCAAATATTTCTCTGCTATGTAATTTTATTTATTTCCATGAAAGAACACAGAGCTCATACACAGCTGCCAGTTCTAGGAACGTTTACATTATTTAGATGTAAGAAAGAACAATTTATTACAAGAGCAGCCTTAAGGGCATTCTATGCAATATGAATCTGATTCTTTCCAATACAGGAGAGTTAGATTAAATTACTATCTGTAATTACTTAAGTATCTAATGCACTATCTGTAATTAAATGTATAATAAGTAATATGTCTACTTTATTGCAAGTAAAAAATATATAAACAAAAGATATAAACAGTTATAGTTTTGTACAAAAGTGTAATTGTAAGATATATGACTTCAGTGACAAAACTGTACATTTACATTATCAAGAAAAGTAAAGATGGGGTCTTAAATCTCACATTTTTCATGTTCCTATTTGTTTTTTTACCATCACCCAAATATTTAGTTAAGCTAATATGAACCATCTTTTTTTTCTCCTGAATCTTACTTCAGTTCTGTAACTACACTCACAGTTTAAAAATTCCTAAACTACTAAATAGACCACTGATGGAGACCAATGGCTCTGCATCAAACAGCAGCTCTGATCTGATCTACAGTGTATGATTTTGACACTTTAAAACTATAGTGACACTTCTGCAATTCAAATTGAAGTCTCCGATAAAAGAAATTAACATAGTAAAGGACTAATGTAAAGGGTAAGGGTACAAATACATAAACATAAAAATTAAACCTTAAATTGTCGTTAAGGCAAGAGAAACAAATGATTGAATAAAATTGTTTTAAACTATCCCCAAAATGAACACTTCTGTTTTTACTCACTGTCTTTGTAGAGCTTGTTTAACAGGGAATTTCTTTCCACAGTTTCTGCACTTAAATTCCTTTTCCTCACTGGGTTTTTGGTGCAAAGTCTGAAGATGTTCAGCTAGAATCTCCTGGCTGGCAAAACTGGACTCACAGTTTGGGCACGCATGGTCCTCTTTACAGGTAAGGGGATCTGCACGATTGGAGGCAAAAACAGCAAAGGAATAGTTTTCAGGGAATATTTTGATTACATTAAGAGATACTCTGCCAGAAACCAATTATGCAAAATGGCATTGCAAAATTCACAAAAGACATTGTCTCTGAATGGATTATAGGCACACTATCTTGAGTGGATTACCACCAGCATTACTGAAAATGGATGCAAAATATTAAGTTGGGTGCTGTTAGCCTAAATTAGTCATCCAGGTTGTCTCTACTTTGACAAAGATGCTGAGAATTCACCAGACAGCTCAGGTCACCTAGCTTTTCTTAGACTTCTAACCTTAGGATTGGCTGAACAGGTTTATGAAAAGGTTTATTTCTCTCCCATTTAAGACAATACCCCTCTCAGAGCAAAAAGTTAGCTTTCATAAGACTATATGTCTTCTCATGAAATCTAGGCTCACTCATTTACTCAGTAATTCATGGGACTGGCTGCTCCTTATTAGGTAAAGAAAAGAACCTCAATTCAAGCCAAAATAAAAAGATAGAAATAATACCAGAGCTCAGACTAAACCTGAGGATTCCAGTTCCCCAAGACTATATAGTTCAGTGTTCTCTTTCTTTGTTACTTTTTTTTACAGATTGCTTACCTGCTATTTTTTCACCAGCTGGTTGCACTTCTTTATTGTTGCCACTGTCTTCATCTTCCTGGATAACAGTTACTTCTTCCTCCTCCTCCTCCTCTTCTTCCATGTCACTGTCCAAGTACCCAATCAGAAGTTCTGTGTCTGTTTCAATATCTTCCACAGCCAGATAGAAAATATTTTCCCCTTCCTGTTGCAAACAATAGAGTACAAGCAATGAATAATTACGTCAGAAAAAGTAAAATCTGAAGACAAGCATAGGACCCTGTACTAATATTAGCCCTCACCTATGGAAGGGCTGGCTCCATTTCTCAGGGACCACAATGCTAGGACCACCCTTCAAAGACTTCTTTCCATATGTGGCTGCATGGACAAAGTGCCCTCGTATTCTGGAAATAGTCCCCTGCCTCATCTGTGAGGCTTTTCCAATATGCACTGTAGCCAAGACCAAGGTGAACGCAGTGTTAAAAGTCCTCTCCTGCCACACTTTGTCTGACAAGGACTTCAGAGTTTGAAAATGAAACATTTGAGTATTAGAAATATAATTTAAAAAAATATTAAATAACTAATACAGCTTTAACTCTGTCCCCTGTTGGTTGCTTGAATTATAACCCAGCTTTCAGTAACATGTTTACGTAGTGCTATTTTCTCTCTCTCCCCCTCTTTAAGATACCCAGCCTCCTTCATGAACAGGTTTTCAACCCTGGTCAGTTATCTTCACTCTCAAGTTAGGAGGCACATCTGTAAAATGCACTTTAAACCACTAGATCAAAATGCTCTGCTGCTTTAAATCAGTGTAGGTACACAGATCCACAGAAGGACAAAGATCCAGCCCAGATTCTGTACGAGAGGACAAACTACATGGTAAGTCCTAAACCCTCTACAATGAATAAGCAAGCTTCCAAATACCTAAATAAGCTAACAACTTTGGTCTTTGACAACACTTAAAGTTACCAATTTTGGTGTGGGGAAGGGGGTTGAGGGCAGAGGTCTATAGCACTATAGCAAACCCATCTGTCTCCTAAACTGATACACAAAGCTGCTTTTTTTTTTTTCCACATGCAAACCAACTGCTTTAGATACTAGCCAAAGCACCAAAGGAGACTCATTCTTATGCAATGAAGACTTCCAACTTCTACTGTAAATCTTAAAGCTTATCTGATTAACATCCAGAAAATTTAATTGGAAGCTTCTTTACACTACATCTAGCCATATATTTTTAACAAGCTTGCTAGCACAAGGACAAGATAATGATTTTTAATTTTGTTAATATACTAAGATTAATTTAAACTGTCAACAGGGATGTAACATTCTTTGTGCTTAAGGTCTGTTATATATTACGCAAGTTAATTGTCACACAAGAGTGAAACCTATTAAATTCAACAGACTTGATACAGCTACTGTTTTCAAGGACACAACTTTCCTGTTTTTAACTCAACTGCAGCATCTGACAAAAAAACTATGTATTTTTTTAAAGATACATTCTGCAGTCCAGATTTCTATCAGCATGTTAACCTAACTTCTGCATACATCTAGAAGTTGCTGTTTCTTGTATGCTTCTGTCAAGTTGCAGAGACCTTTAATTTAATACAGTCTAAACTTAAATCATGTATTGAAACTCTTGACATGAGGAAAAGTAAAAGGCCTTTCTACTGACAGTCCCCACTTAAGATAAAATCACTGGGGTAAACCTTCAACAGACTGCTCTTTAGGACAACCTTATTCTAAAAGCAAGACAACCTTATAAATTGAAGCATATACCTATTACTGGCTTGCAAAATGGAAAAAGAAGAGTAGGAAAAGGAAAAAGGAAGCCATGTATCCCAGGCAAAAATAAAGTCATAAACTTACACATTAAAGAACCAAACTGAACAACCTTCCAATTGCATCATACGTAACACATCGTACACCGCACAGTGAAACTGGGAGAACAGCAACCATAACTGATTATTCCGGTTAACCTAGACCAAGTGTACGAATCCCAACAACCAAGCTCTTATCAGTATTGCGGCATCCTCACCATCTTTCTACTACCCTTATGTGCTTCTGGGGCTTAATTTATACCTTTTGTCTAAAACCATACTGGTTCCTTCCCACTTGTGTACTTTTAGTTAGCAAAAAGATTAATGGAAGAAGTACTAAGAACTCTCAATGCTTGAGTACTCTTGGTCGCATTTGCATCGAAAAGAAATTAGCTTTGGTGCCAGCCCAAACTAAAACACAGCTCAAACTCATTTCTCCTCCAAGGCTAATTTGTTTGGCTTTTCCATCCAAACAAACGCTACCAGTCAGGTATTCAGAGCACTAATTAATCCAGATATACCACACTGTAGTAGCTCCTCAAGGCAGTAATTTCTGTGAAACCAATGGAAGCTCTCCAGAAACCACAAAGGAATTTAAGTCTCTGTCTCCAGTAGCAGCACATGCATGAAGGACACTTACCTACATGCATGCAAACACAGTGAACGTAGTAAGAAATATTTTGAATAAATTTAATAATCCTCCTGTTTCTAAGAACACATCTCCAGTTGTTCTCGCTGCCTATTTGCTTAGGCCAAGCTGGCTGTTTTGCTAACAGCATTCATCTACAGTGGGCCACAACCTCCCTCCGAGCTATTGCCAGTTTATTATTCCACTTCGCTTCTCTCACCCCCTGCCTCAATTGTCATCTTTTATGCTATAAACCACACTGATCTGCCCAGCAAATACAGGTTTTTTTTGTTCCAACAGCTCCTGCTATTCCATTTTTGCTCCACTGCAGGCACCTCTCCCATTCAGATTCTTGGCTTTTCCGTAGTTACTCTTCCCGTGTGCTTTGTAAGAGGGGATGCTGAGAGGGAACATGAGACAAGTAGCACTGACAGCCCACCACACTTTCATCCAAAAGCATAAGACACACGTGTCATCACTCCTGAAAGCTGAAAACACAGGAGGAGGAAGCAGACAGTCTTGTATTACCCGAGGGGAGTAGTGGTTTTTTTATCCTTCAAAGCTCTATCAGTGGCTCCACCTAAGCCTTCCTAATCCTTACCAAGTTTCCCCCTGTGCCCATAACCACTCCTCTTAAAAGTGCTACCTGGCTTCCCTCTACACCAAGTTGCCTGGCAGCAAGCCAGCTCTTCAGCCTACCTGTTCTGCCAGTTCTCATTTGCTACCTCTCCAAACAAGCACACTCCCTTTCCTGATCTTTGCCTGCAGCTCCAGGACGTCATGTTTGCCAGAGTAAAACCAACCTTGGCAATGTCTGTGATGGCAGAAACCCCAATCCAGGAAATGCATGGAGGTGATTTCTTGCGGGCTGTGGCAGAAGATAAAGCCACAAGCTCAGGCACAGGAAAGGTCAAAACCAGCATGTGGTGCAAGGAAAGACATAATCAGAATAATGAAGCCTTCCCAAGAGAGAAAGCCAACCAAGTACCCCTGGGGGGAGAGTGGGTGAAGCCCACCACAGCCTTCCGGAAGTGATGCTGGGGACCAAGAGACTCTTACCCCACCCCCCAGGCGAGGAAGGGGAAATGGATGGCACAAATGAAGGAAGCTTTTCTGGTGTTCACACTAATTCATACACTGAAAAATGCTTGACTAAGGCACATATCCCTGTCCCACTCAGTCTACTGCTGGGTGTGCAGCAAGTTTGTGGCTCTTATTGGCCAGGAAGCAGATGGATCCCAGAGAGACCTCCCTTCAAAAAAAAAAAACAAACCAAAGCACCTTTAATATACACGTGCAATGGAGACATTCAGCCCAAGAACTCTGACTATATCTAATTGGAAGTCAAACACCTGAACCACAGATAAGGAGACACAGAAGCATCAGGTCTATCTACTTATTTATTCCCGTCATGCTGTATTGCATGGTAAGGTAGGCAGCCTTTGTGGTAAGGTACACAAACTTTGAGATGTGACCATGAGATTAAATAGAGCACAACGTTAAACTAATATAGCAATTCCTACATTTCTCCTGTGTCCTTATGCCATACCGCAGATTTTAGCGATAGTGCCCTGTCAAGGTTAGAATATTTTTCCAGCTGAATATTCTGTACTATGATAGACTTTTTCTGCTTTATTCTTTGGCTGCAGTTATTATCTTGCGTTAAACTAGAAGTAATTGCTTTTAGTTTCCCATCTGCAGAAGAATATGTTTCATTGCAGTAATGATACTACATACCCAAATCTTACAGTTAAACTCCTCAGGAATTTCAATTATGTGTACAGTAGCAGCACAAATGAAAGCTAGAAGAATTTATTTTTTTTTCCCTGCCCAAAGGTATTCCTCCCACCCTTCACTGTATGTTTCAATTCAGTACACATTTTCCAATCTTCCAACTTAAAAATATAATATTCTTGTTTCTCTGTGGGAAGAAAAAAAAACTAAAATGGGAGTTCAAAAAACTAATTCCAGCAACATGCCAGTTCTGGTGGCTCAATAGAGAAGCACTGGAACTTTTGATTACTCTTCTCACTGAAAACTTTTGTTGTGAGAAGCACGTCCCCTACCCTGTACCCACCCCCACCACCCACCTTGGGAAGGTTGACATCAGCAGCATTTTTATGACATGGGCTCTGTACGTGCCCAGTATGTCACCTCTTCCAGTACTAGCAGATAGTAATGAACCTATAGAGTATCCTGAACCAAAACACTGCAACTTACTCTTGGAAGTCTGCTTTAGAGGCTCTGTGAAAAATATAAACCATCAATTGCAAAAAAATAAACCATTTGCTTAGATTTGGGCAATGTGTTTACATCCTTCTTTTTACAGATGTTTTATAGAGGAAATCTACAAGGTTCCAACTTCAGTTATACCTTCTCTTAGAATCACGGAATAAAAGCACCTCTGGAGGCCATCTCACCCAGCCTCCCTGCAGAGGTTCCTGTCAGATGGTTTCTCCCCATTTCTTGTTAGATTCCCTCTGATTTACCAGCCACTCCTCCCAGTTTCGTGTCACCAGCAAATTTGCTGAAGGTACACCCTGCCCCATCATCCAGAACATTTCTCTTTCGATATATGCACTCTTCAACTGTTCCACGACATCCTTGTACAACTCTAGTAAGAGAATATTGCTTTTAGCACACATCCTTTGCAGAGGATGTTAACCACTCCAGCAGTAATATACAATTCTCATTTCATTATTTCCAAAGCATCACAGGCATGACCCTGCATTTTTTGTGCTTTTTGAGTAAGCTCAGTTTTTAATTTCTTTCCTTTTTCAACTGAAAAAGCAGAAGAAGCCAAAGCCATAGGTATTCCACTTTGGATCTAAATCTCAGTTTTCCCCAAAGTTTACAGATGTTCAGATTTAGTGTCCACTCCAAAACCATGTAAAACAAATAAAGAAGTTCACATATGTGACTTGCACTGCCACAAGTAACCACTGAACTCACCAACTGGACAAGCTCTCAACACCAATGAACCATCCTGTATGGCACCACACACTGCAAGGGATGCAAAAGCAGAACTTGGGAAGAGAGACCCTAAGAAATCCATGGAGAGATGAGAATGGTAGAACTTTTTGAACCTTAATATCCCACTCTATGCACCAACTTAGTATTAGGAAAGCCTAAAATCAGAAATTAGTTACATTTAAATTTAAAAAAAAAAAAAGAAAAAAAAAAAAAGGACACTGTAACCTCCGTGTTGAAAAGGGTCTAAATGATTTTCACATTCACGGTGGCTTCGTATTACTGAAGTTCCTGTTGCAAAAAAATAAAAACCTAACAGGCATATTTTCAGGAATCTCATGGAGAAAAACATTTATTTCACTTTTCAGAAACTTCTCATTTTGAATTCTTCAGTAACAGAGTATCTGAACAGCACTGGTATGTATTCAACAACACATAAATGCATATGACCCTGGAATGAAAAAGTTCTCTTTTTTCCCCACAAAAAAAATCAATAATCAAGCAGATTTCTAGTTCTCCACTCTAAGCGTGCAGGAAGCCAACAACTATGTTCATGTTCCTTCTTACACTGCATAACAAATTAATCTTTCCTTTGTGGCACTTAAGCCACCAGTAAGTTTCAAGTAATCCTGAAAAGTTCCCTGCAGTATCTCAAATTTAGCAGCCTAAACAGTTTGTACTTGCTTTCCTTGTGTTTTCTCTCACTCCTGCTTTTTAGGTAGTCATTTTTACTACATTTCTTACAGCACTGTCTCTCACATACTAATCTTCCTCTGAAGACATTTAGTGTTACTGTGCTGGGGTTTTTTACCTCCAGATCAACCTGTGCATCATTGAATTATGCCACAATAACAAACACACATTTGTGAAATATGACTTTAAACCACTCTACCACCTCACAGTAAATGTCCTATTCCACATTAGTTTTTGCTATTCATTATTCTAACTCACTCTTTTCTAAGTGACAGCAGACCATTTCAGTCTCTGCTTGCTAATGAAAAAATATTTGCATTTAAAGCTCTAGCTGGCTGCAGTTCTGTTTATAAAAGTTCTGATGTTAACAACAGGATCTGTTTTGCATAGTTATCTCCAGCAGAGAGTATTTAATAAAATTACAACTAACAATCAAAAACTTATCCATTCTGGATAAAGGAATATTGAAAATATAATACTGTAGCAGTCTAAAAACTGGGAAAAAAAAACCCAAAAACTGTGGTATTTTTGATAGGAGCTCTTTCCTTTTGAATACAATAATTACAATGCATTTTTGCTATATATCCAAAGCCATATTTATAAGTAAATAGCTAGGAATAACCAAGGGCAGAAGAGATTACAATTCATACAGTTTGTTAATGCAAAAGTTGTAATTCTAAAGCTACTTTAAATATAGTAGAGGATTAACTCATTCAATTATTACTTGAAATAAGTTAGAGAAGCCTCCAGGAATTAAGCTGCACAAAACACCCAGAAAAGAAATTCATACGTACACAGGTACCCTCCAACCTTTCCATTCTCCTCTAGCAATCACACAGTGGTATTACTCACCAGACAGGTGTTAAAAATATTCCTGTCCCTTCCCAGTCAAAACCAACCCAACCACCACAGCTGCCCCTCCAGAAGTGGAGGCAGAACTCAGCACTCAGAACGCTTCCCACTAGACCTCTCATCAGAACATGGGTTTTACTACATATGTAGCACTACAGGGAGAAGAAAACAAAGAAACACCAAAACCCACACCAAACCAAAAAACTCAAAACACCCTCCCTGCCAAAAACCAAACAAACAAACAAACCAGAACAAAACCAAAACAAACAAAAAATACAACAAAACCCCCCAATCTTACTTAAAAAAAGAATCCCATGCCCTCTAAGTTGCTTTTTCACCACAGGAAGCATTTTGCACAGAACCTAAACATGATTATTGGGTACAATTAATTTATGATGAACTAATCATATTTTGCAGTCAATCCAGGATATGGTTTATTTTATTTGTATACAGGGATATGCACTCACTTCATCTTCTTTTAAACTGAATACTGAGCGCTAGGCAGCAAAATGATTATTAATCACGATTTCAGATATGAGATTATAACATTTATCACTACTAGAGTGACGCCATCAGGACTGGAAATGTTCTTAGAGTAGACCAAAAAGCCCCTGTTGGAGTATTTGGAGACTGGAAAGAACCCTAGTGTGAAAGATTTTTAGTAGAAATTAGCATTAGTGGGTATAAACAAGGTAATCATTATTTTCCATTCTCATTTTTTTTAGTTCATACAGTATCTCCTAAAAAATTGCAGAGGGGCAGCTGTGAAGCACACAACCAGTGTTAAGTCCCTAAGCATTCACAGAACAGACTTAGGACAAGCAAGAAAAGTCCCTGTTCTACCACTGTGGTTTACTTAATTTTCACATTTTATAGGCTGGTAACATTAATCTTGGTCAAATACTCTCAATGAATCAATTTTAGTTTGTGAGATTCACTGCTAAAGATACACTTTCAAGAGCAAGAAATAGAAATGAGAGAGAAAAATTGAATACTTGTTTAAAAATTCAGCCAACTGCACAAAAATCTTCATAAAATACAAATGACTGGAGAAAAAATTACATTTTACATGGGTAATTATTAATGGGTTGGTTAGAACACAAAGTCTTTAACCATCTCTAAGTATGCTATCTAGTTAGCGAATTAGCCCTTTCTATAGCTATGCAGATATAGTCTACTTTATTATACAATATGGAATCACGCAGTTGGTTTAAGATTAGGATTTTTTTTGTTTGATGTCATTATCTCTATTATTAATTTTCCTATTTTTTTAAATTAATTTAGGTACTTGTTCAGCAACGCAACTTTTAATTTTCACAGCCACATTAACTTGAGTAATGATAATGAAGGTAAAACAACTCTACTGATGTAATTCATAACTGCTTCTCTTTGCAAAACACCATTTTATCATCTTAGTGGCAAGCAGGCAACTCTCAATTCAAAGTAAAGGGAATCATTAGTGGAAACATTCCACCAATGTTTTACCCACCGATTTCATAAAATAAAGTGCTACTGCACCAAGTGGCCTTAAATCTGCTTTATCATTACAGACAAAAATTGTGGAATTAAAGTACTGAAGGATTTGTGGGCTGTGTTGGTTTGGGGTTTTTTCCCCCTAAAGGAATAGCAAAGCTTTGGGATTTCCATCTCCATCTACTAAAGTGAGATCAAACCCTGCAAAGAAATACATGTGTATTCAGTTTTTTTCAACACAAGTAGTTAAAATATATTCATGTTATATGCAATTAAATACTTTTACATAAATGTGTCTACACAGCTTCAAGGTCACTCATACAGAATGCAAAAGTTACTTTGGCAGCTAATTATTGATGGTATTAAAAAAGCCTGAGATGATTTAGTAAGGGGTGGTTTTTTGATTTTTCAAAGTTTGCCTTCCCTATAATTTTCATCATTTTGTACACAACTGTGTTTACTCTATTTTTCCCTGTAATTTTTCCCAATGTTTTCCTGTGGAAGCTTTTATAGGACTAACATTCTTGCCACTCTTTTTTCTTTTTAAACCATTCTTCTAAGTCCAGTATGACTCTTTAAAAAGGCATGTAAAAAGCACTAAGCACACTCTCAGCAAGGTATAACATTGTGCAATACAGAATAACAGTTTCTTTCCATTTCTTTATTTAAATAATCATTTTCATTATCAAAAAAACCCACTGGTACACACTGCATATTCCATTAAAACTTCTACTCAGAAATTCAGGTCATTTTAACTGAGCATTCTATGGTCATTTTAACTGAGCATTCTATTTAAAATAGGATAATGAACATTAATTGTTCACACTGCTCCCTCTTGTGAACCTTACTCTGCATTTGCTAACATTGACTGTAATTTGCTATCAGACTGCCTATGTGCTGATGACATGGTAATTACTGACTAATGCCTAGGACTCCTCATGTATGAGGACCTTTCATATTTGGTACTATAAGTAGGACAACAGATCTTTTGATAGATCTTGGTATAACTGAGAGACAAAGACAGAAGGAAAACATAGAGAAATAATTGCATAGGCAGTGGTCATACCAAATTAACTACTGACTCGTCATAGGCATCAGGAAAAGTGTAATAAAGCAGTCAGTCCTGACAAGAATTTCTGCTGAATGGATGAATAGAGAATGCTCTTTCTTATCTGTTGCTCAAAATTCAATTGTAGTCTGGACGTTAAGACTTAAAGAGGTCTGAACCAAAGACAACAACCTAGAGTACAGGCCCAGAGGAAAAGCAGATGATGAAGCTGTCCACACTGACCTAAAACAGCAACAGCAACAAGGTCCAAGGAAACAGTATCAGCAGCAAAACTTCAGTCACGTTCAGCCAACAATATCTGATGGAATGTCACACACAGACATTGAGTAAAACTAGAGCTTTGGAAAGTAGGAGCAGCAAATCAAGCGAAGTCTGGCAGATAACCAGGTAGGTTTCCCCAACACAGTTCACTGCTAATAGTGGCATTCAACTACTGTGATAATGTAGCCAGGCAGAAGAGACATGGTAGGAGATACAACAACAGAATGGAAATCCCAGAAATGCTCACAACTGGGACAGGAAGAGGGAAACTGATACCAGGTCTGCAGGGGCACTGGCAGCACGAACCTCACTGGGCAGTGCTTGTTTAAGATCCAAATAAGCACACAGTCCCTCTGATGAGTGGGAGATTTAAGAAGTTGCATAGGTCACCAACACAGAAATTTAAATTACTAGTGCTGAGTGCCACTGAGTATGAATAGAGGGGAAGGGCTAACGGGGAGAACAGCAATAATGCATCTTTCACAGAACTACATGCAAGGACTTTACTAGCATTCTCTCTACTTACTAGTTTTAAAATACTTTTTTTTCCTGTTTCATTTCATCAGAAATAAACTTAGTTTCCTTGGCATGGAAAAATACTTTCATTTTGTTTTGTTTTGCATCAAAATAAACTATATTTTTCTATACAGTATAAATACTATTATATAAAAAAATACTATTATAAAAAACTATTGTATAGTTTTCTATACAATAAACTATATTTGCCTGCAGGCAAATCCTAGAAAAAAGTCATCTCATGATGAAAAAGTAGAACAATAATTTCAAGAAATGCTGATAAATAATTCTCCTTTTCCTAATTTTTTGCAGATTTGGATTACATCAGCAAATAGCTTGGGTTAGCCTGTAACAACATTTTGGAGAGTATACATTTTGAGCAAAAGTTTTAACACAGCTATGTAATTCTTACTTATGTGGGACTGGAAATTATTGTACTGTAAAACTGAGCTGTTGAAAACAAAAATGCAGGTAGTTCATCTCTTTCAGAATCTCCAAAAGGACAAGAGCTGTAACAAGAAAAGTATTTCTGCCTTTGTTGCATTCTGCAAAGCAACAGAATGCTTCCAAAAATGAGAGATTAAACAGACTAAGACTCTTCAACTTGAGAAAAGAGCTGCCAAATAAGAGGGTTCTATGAAATCAAGGATGGCATAGAAAAATGAACACAAAGTAACCATTCACTGTTATAAAAGGACTAGAGAATCAAGTAAAATTAAGAAGTTTCTAGAAGAAAAACAGAAGCATGTTGCAACATAATGTGTAATTAAAACAGTAGAACACATTACCACAGGATGCTGCAAACACAAAAATGTAAAAGTAATCTGGAGAAACAGAGATCCACAGCCAACACTAGAAAAAGAAAATTATCTTTTTTCATTAATTTATCCTCAAACACTGCCTGACCATCCTATCAGATAATTAGGTCCTTCAAGTCTCTGTTTTCAACTGGAATATTTTAAGCACCACACTTGCTTTCAAATCTGTCACATCTTTATATTAAACTTTAAAGCAAGCGCCTGATTTTACTGTCCAAACACCTAAGCACATATCTGAATTTGGCATGCTTTTGCTCTTTTTTTTTTTTTTTTTTAATGTAAACTGTTCACTTTAAGCCAAGAGAAATAGTTCTTATAAGTGATTCAGCGCAATTCCAAAGAATATCACATTGTAAGGACCCCTTTGGTCTTTCATTCTATCTATCGTATTTATGGTATTATATTTAAGCACAAGAGTTCACTTGCAAAAAGAAAGGTAGGAAAAGGAAAGTAGTTTGCTACTTTTCTTAGACCTTGCAATTTTACTGCAAGAGAAAAAAAAGACCAAAGAGGATATCCAATTAGTAAATCAGTAACAGAAAGCAAATGGTAGAAATCCACTAAATCTACCTGGATGGCTGCCAGGTTCTTCTGTTCCTGTGATGGAGCCTCATGGACAAAACGCAGCCAATTAGAATGACGTGGATTGCTTGCATCCAGGATATAAAGGACCTCACCTTTACTCCCACGAACCTGAAACATTAAAAGAAAAAAAAATAAAAATCAAGCAAAATTCAAACTGTTTAGCAAACACACAAACATGTAAAAAACGAAAAAAACCAACTTGTACTCAGCATGGGAATCTTGCATTCAATGGGTACTTGTAGCTGTGGTGCACATTCACCTTTTCCTATAAGCATATTTATTCACCTCAGAACAGGGGGGCAACTTAAATCCAGCAACTCGTAGCAGCTTCCTTTATTGAGCTCCCCCTCTCTTTTCTTAGCCTTTCCTTTAGTAAATATGTATTATGACTGACTCCTGGGTCTCCCTAATCTGACAGCATGGTCACTGCTGCTCATATTCTTTCCTCTCTCTTTGTTCCTTCAGGTTCTCTTTTTCTTTATAATCTTGCCAGAAACAGGTACAACCCAAGAGGTCTTTTCCCATTCCAACGCTATGATTCCTTTTCCACTTTTCCCCTCCATATATCCTACTATATAGTTCACCTGAACATCTTCTATATATGTCCCTCTAAATGGAATATAAATACGTAGCCTCAATGAGTAGCAGCCAGTCTTAAACTGTACTTAGCTGAAATTTTATGAGAATAGGAGATTATTTCAGTAAACAAATTAGAATACTATGTACGTGAAGGGCTGTAAATTATTTTGTAGAGGAAAAAAAATATGTTCAGTTTTTGTCCACTAAATGAAAAAGCCACTTTAAAAAACTAACTGCACACACAAGGTAAGTCATGTCAATATGAGAAGCTTCTGGCTGTCATTGCAGATCCATAGAATTTCTATAACTGTGAGAAAATTCCAGCTTACATTGAAAAAATGAAAATAATAGAAATAGAAACTTGATAATAACCAAGTCATTTTTCCCCCTCAAAACACAAAGACATACTGCTGAAAAAAATACAGCTGCCACTGACATATAAAAAAATGGCTTGCTTTGTTTTAAATAAAAGATCACTTGAATCTCCACTGATAAAGAAGATAGAGCACCATGCAAAAAGGTCATACAGCCACACTATTATTCCATGTGATTTATTTATACAATGAACATATTTTCTTTTTCATCTGTCAACAAGAAGTATCCCGTGCAGGTATTTCCTAAGAGCTAGGGATTTCAACCATGTAAGATCAAAATCAGATTGTCTTCATGGCTTTGTATTTAAATTGCTCACATTCTCACTGTATTTGTTTCTAATAAATGCAATATCATATTTCTTCAGTATGACTGCTTAAATTACCTAAACATTCAGGATATCATTAGAAAGAAAAAAATTGTATTCTATTACAATAATAGCTGGTAACAGCATGTTGTTCCCAGATTAAACCAAAAAAACCTACTGTAGTTCTGCAAACTGTTCTTCCAAAGGAAGGCATATGATAAGAAGGATATGTAATGGAAAAAGTGTCAATATTTCAAACTTTAAAAGTTATTTTACTTTCAAACACAGATTAACCACAGTAAACAGTTATTTTTATACCATATATTTAAGTGCACCTGGAAACAATATTATCTAACACTAAGCACTGCAACAGGTTTCCCAGCGAGATGTAGATGCTCAAAACCTGTCCTGGGCAGTTGGCACTAGGTGGCCCTACTTGAGCAGGGGGATGGGACAAGATGACCTCCAGGGCTGTCTTCCAACCTCAGCCATTCTGTCATTCTGTGACTATCACCTTCAGAAGTAATGCCTGCTCATTATTGGAACCCTTATTTTCATTAGGAACATGGGCAGAACAAGTACAATCAAACCATAAAAGCAAGCTCCAAATTTATACAAAAATACATGCCAACAGTGTATTCACCTCCTGAAAAGCCACCTGTCAAGCAGAAGCACTTCATTGATTATACTGTAATAAACATCCAGTTCTAAATAGGTAATCCACAGAGAAGAACTTCACTTTGAGTGAAAATGGTTAACATTGCAGATTAGTATCTTTGAGTAACTGAAGTCAAACTAATGGCTTTCTGATTTAGCTACCAATGTATGGGTTACAGAAGCCAACCACGTAGGTCCTATAAAGGTTTCCAGCACATCTTGACTTCAGTTGAAAAAAGACGCAATCAAGATCCTATCATAAAAACCATACGTTACACTATCCACCTTTTCATCCATTTTTCATTTGCTTGATCCTTGAATTATAAGAATAATTTATATTCACTTCAATGATACATGATCATCCCAATTCTGCTTTTTCAGCCTCTGCCAATCCATAAAGAGATATCAAATACAAAGCAAAGACTTAACACATAAGGAAACAATTGATAAAAGAATACAATAAATCCCTTAAAGACGTGCTATATTTTCCTATTGCTTTTTTCACCTCATAAAGAAATAATGCTTCATCAAATACACAGATGTGAGGAAAAAAAGTCAAGGAAAACAGCCAAAACATTGTACTTAACACAGACTAGACTGGTCACATTTACCACTCCTTTTCTCATTGGTTGCATGGATAGGTGAGTTTCCTAAATGAACAACCTATCTTTGAGCACCACAGCTGTGAATCCCAAATTCAATCAATATTTAAAACAAACAGACAAAAAAGATCATCTCCTGCTTTGCATATATATGTCTCAAACTCAAGGCCAGTACAAGCTAATCATGGCAGTTAAATGAACTAAAAATAAAATAAAACGAAAAAAAGCTAGGCTCTACATTTTCAGTTTAAAATAAGTGCACCAAAATATCATCCATATTGTATCATTAATGAATCAGAATGGAATTTGAATATGTCCCAAAGGATGCTCCCTCCCCAATAACAGCCCATAAAAGTCCTCAGTCATGCTTCTGCTTTGTGGCACAATCATCAAACAAGAAAATCAGTTTAATTAATAGATACATCATCAAATACAAGCTAAAATGCTTACACCTGGGTGTGCCTGTAAATCTGTTCTGATATCCAGAAGACAGTGACAACCATCTCTGATCCTAAGACAGACGTTGCACCATAGGCCCACACAATTCTGCCAGCCACATAACAAGGAACTTTCCCTCCTGCACTCCTCCTTTAGTGATACTGGATAGCACAAGAAACATATAGTGTAGCTTCAGTATCTTCCCCCAACCCTGGCAGCTGCACCAACTATAACAAACAGCAAGGGGAGAAAATGATGTGACAAGCTGCTTATGTGCTACTCAAGAAACTTAAAAGATCCTGCAATTTACCTCTCTACACCCAGAACTAGGATTCCGCATGTACATTTCTAGAGCACGACAAAAAAACTCCCCATACCGAAGAAGGTTTCTTGGCTTCCTTTATCTCCAAGGACCCTCTTTTACAAATATTCCCATGCATATCCTTACCACTTACTCCATACAAGAGCTGGAGAACTAAACAGGATTTATTCTGCAACAAAGCTTCCAGTCCACTCCCAGGGGACTCCTTTCCAATCACCCAACTGAACTAATTTAGTCAAATGTTTTCACAGTAAGATGAAATACCTGAAATTCACTGTTACTACATGGGGGGTGGGGGGTGTTACCTCAAGATCAATCAGGAAATCATTGAATTATGACACATTTACAAACACCATGTCACTATATAAGTATTCGGAAAAAAAAATGTGGCCCTAGTCATTGTACAAGCTACCATGTGAAACCTTGCACAGGTCTAAATGATGTCTCAGCTGCTTGCAATGCCCATCAACAACATGCACTACTCCATCTGCTAGCTATGATGAAATTATCTCCAGATTTTCAAAATACATCCGAAATTGTCATGTATGCTACTTCAAAACACTCATGAGTGCAATTTCAAATGCTTTACCATGCACACCTGGCAAGAGAAGAAAAAACACTTCACTGAAAATAAGCAGATGGTTATTTTTGCTGAAGGCAGTAAACACACGGCCTGCTTTCTGGAAACCATTTTCTAAACATTTAGATTTTATAAATCTAAAAGCCTATGTTCATTCAAACAATCATGTAAAGAATAGTACTGTTTTCAGCACTGTACTTTTCTGATTAGCTGAAAACATTACTTTTCTTGTTAATAGTATAAAACAGCTAGATGCAATACTTGTACATCCTCAGTTTCAGATCTCTATCACAGAACTCACTGTAGAGAAGAAACATTTAACATTGCTGTAGGAAGTATTAAAATAACACTTGCAAAGGAGACCTGAGGCAGGAACTGTTGATTTGATTACTCACTAAGAACTACAGGGACATAGACAGCACATGACATGTTTCTTCAGCCAAAATATACAGCAACAGGGAGGTTGGAACTACATGATCTTTAAGGTCCCTTCCAACTCAAAACATTCTGTGATTCTATGATAAGCTCCTTCTGGTGCATGATGTTATTTGACCTTGTCAGAGACAGAGCAGTTCAGAAGGCTCATTGGTAGGCTTTCACTAACATTTTGTGGAGTTTTCATAAGAAGGGTTGAACTTCATGTTAACTGGAAGGACACTCAAAACTCTTAAAGCAAATTGTGTTATCGTCTATAATAAGCTCATATTAGAACCTATCTGCCTGTGCTTTCTAACTTCTTAAATAAATCACATAACTGAAGAGGTGAGCCTAATATTCTCAGTCACCTTCGGGAGCAGATTCTTCTTATCACCAAAACCAGAAGATCATTAATGTGCCTATCCCAAAAGTCACTATAAGTCATGCACTTAACATGAATAAAGATGACTAAATCAAGCTTTAAAGGAGTTGATTAATGAAACTTCGCTAAATAAACAAACTGGTAAGAATATTAATAAACTACCTTAGGCACCTACCTATCCCAATGGAGATGAATTTAACAAAATTGAAAATCTAGGCTTCAAACTTGCAAATGAGATAGGGCATGAATATCTGACTTATTTGTGGCAAAAGTTACTTTAAATGCAACTTGCATAAAAATGCATCCAGATGCATTAGTCTAAAAAATGAGAAAACCAAAAACATTTCTGAAAGTTAAACAAAGATTCACACAAAAACATTAAACGTAAATAATTTTAAATGTAAATACTACCAGAGGAGTAATGACTGGGAAGGTAATCTTTATACAAAAAACGTAAAGACTACATTGCTGAGAAGTAGATTTCTAATCTTACATTCTCATCTTGAGATCAAACACAGAATTCTTCAAATTAAGATTTGATCATGAAACTGAGAACCTAATTTGACTTAACGTATATCAAAGCCTTCCCGTGCCAGAGCCAAATTTTACAGGCAAGATACCAAAGAAAAAAAATTAGAAAAAAACCCAACCAAAACAAAAAAAAACCAACCCAACAACTCAAAAACACTCCACCATTAGCTTGAAATGCATAACTTCTCATACCTCAATCCTAAACATTAAAGCTCTGATCTAAAGCTGGCCATGGCCAATAGAAGATTTTCTGTTGCCTTCACTAGTTTTCAGGCAGGCTTATTTAACTGAAAACAATTGTCACTGCAAAAGTGGCGAGAGTTAAGCAGTAGAAACATACCTTCATTTCATTTTCTATTATAAACATACATGAACATTAGCCTCCATTGAAAGACTGATCTCCACCATGTTTCTGTTCTTCTTCGCTTTAACATAACAAAGAAGAAAACATCATCTTGGCAGACAGACAGAAACCAAACCTGCAATATGTAACATTCAGTGTTATGTGCTATCCAATCCTGACCAACATTTCCTCATATTACGTCAGAGTATTTTAAGGAGGACTGTCTTTCCAGCCCTCCCTGTTTTAACATTAGCCAAAGTCACCACCAAAAGTATATGCTTGCCACAACCCAATAGTAGTGAAATGAATACCACTTTCTTGGTTAGGGACAATAAAAAAAATAAACTGAATAGATATCTTCCCTTTGCAAAGGGAAATCTGAGCCTCCAGAGGCAAAAACTTCTGTGACCTTTAATACCTAAAGGTTATTTTTTTCTTGCCTTAAAGCACTTGCTCTTCCAGCAAATACACATAATCTAAAATTGCAATGCCAAGTATACCAATGCAGACCAACAAAGCAGTATTTAATCAAGGTGTTAGTGGGATGCTAAGAATAAAGAACAAAGCTCTCAACTCATCACCAGCCACTAGCTGGGTACTTAACTAGCACTACATGTAATTCAGTCTGAGAGATAATGACATGGGGACTAGGGGATAACAGGGAGGTGGTTTTTTGACAGAAAGAACAAAGAAGCAGCACAAAGCCATTTGGACATTTCCCTGGCTTTTTATTATGATTCCTAACTATATGGTTACCACAGGTTTGGGATTTTTCCTTGTCACATCACTTGTAGCTAAAACATTTCAGCATGTAGCTCTTTACAAAGATAACAGCAAGACCAAAGGTGCTTCCCCTGCCCCAGTCCTCTGGAATCTGTTGAATGGGCAAGTGTACACCTTTGATTTCTTCAAAACTATGCAAGTTACAGGCAGACTAATGGCATTGTGCTATATTTAAATTAAACAGAAACTGTAACATCCTCAGAACTTTATTTAACAAAATCACTGGACCCAACAAATGTTTTGACTGCCATATTTTCAAAAAAAAAAACCAAAAAAACCCCATAACATGTACAATCCTATCTCAATGTGACATCTTAAAGATGGCAACTCACAGTGCTGGTCTTGGAGATAAAGGAATAGCTTGATCAAAACAGACCACATCACAGACCGCTACTCTACACAACTAGAAATGCACGCGATAAACTTCCTCAGAGAAGACTATTCCACAAAATTGAAGCTTAGATCACATGCATTATGTACCAAGAAAAGTAATATTCCACTAAGGTTGATTTTTACTTGACTTACAAAAAAGCATCTACTACTTAGCTTTCTTTATGAAGGTGTCCTCTCTGAAAATGCATTTTTTTGACTGTCATAAGGCTGTGAGGTAAGGCTTTAGTATGCCTTCATCCAATAGTCTTCAAATTAATTATTTTTAATATCTTTCGTACAGCTGACTACACACAAACTTGGCTAGTTGCTGTGACTGCCTCCCAGAGTCTCTGGAATAACCATCTACTTGGACTGTTCAACTTTTTACTTTCCGCATTCCCGGTCTTGATTTTCAACTTAAGACTACCCCCAGCACGATTTAAATTATATTGTAAAGCTCATGTTCAGATCAACTTCAGTAAACATGAACAACTCTGTTTCAAACATTCCGGAAGTCATAAAATTTGGTATGCGAGAATCTTTTCAAGACTCTGAAAACTAGGTTACAATAAGATATTATGAAATGGTTTTAGACCAGCTAATAAAAAAATAATTTTTTGGCTTGCTGTCAATGGGGTCATGTTAGTGTCACCAGTAAATACATGTATTTGCCTATTATTTTCTATCTTACAGAAACAGATAAATCTCATTTAATCATCAGCAGGGACAAATCTGGAAAATCATATGGCTTTCCAACAAACTTGTATTAAAGACTTTCCCGTTGCTATAATCAACCCACCATCCCTTCTGAAAACCTTGTTCTAGCTCAAGTATTTTACTGATTTAAAATAACCTGCAGAAACATCATGAAAAGTCAAGTGAGACAGGGCACATTAACATGTACCGTATTCAGCAAATATTTGTAATAAAAGCTCATTGTATTGTTTTGTCTTCAGCTGAAAGTAAAGAAGATTAAACAGTTGCTCTGAGCATATAACCAAAGGTGAGAGGGGAACAAAGCATCCAAATCTTCTCTTGGAAAGGATATCTTGGGCACACCCCTAGACTGAAAAACTTTACAAAAGGGTGGGAAGGGGGAGAACAAAGGCACAGGGATTCACAGAACTGAGTTAGTACCCATCTCGAAATATTCTGCCACTCACTGTATATATGTTGAGTTTGGGTTTAATGAGATGGGCTTTTACCATTCTCTCAGTCATTTTTCCAGTGTGTATAATCTATTTATAGCTCTGCTAAAGAGTGTATCAATACTATGCTCTCTTTATAAGCTGCTCAGTGATGTTAATGTTACAGTTTTTTTCAAATAAACATTTATTTGTAATAAATGCACAGGCAGTGCTTTAAGCCAGATACCAAACACAAGCTTTTTTTTGTACAGTGGCACACAACATAAAAATCAGTCATCCTTCCACCTCTAAGCACAGAAAGGTGAAAAAGTAGGAAATGAGTCCCCTTCTCAGTATAAAAAAGGACTAAATACGCATTCAATAGAAACTGCTTGACAGGGGCAGGGGCGAAGGAAATGAATTTGCTGAAAGAACTACAGCAGAAAAGCAAGATTACAAAGATAGAACAGAGGCACTGAAAAGCAGGTGTTTCTAACCAGGTGGAAATGTTGTTATTGCAACTATCTTTCAGTTGGTGTAATCTCAACTGGTAAACTCAGACAGATTTTTGCTACAGGCAAACAGCTATGACAGGAACTAGGATGGGTTAAGAACCTAATTACAAAATCTAGCACATAAACTACTGTTGCTGCCTAACATATAAAAAAAATTATAGAAGAGCCCTGAAACTGATGTCGTCTTCATCTGCCTAAAGCACCAAGCTTTTATTCCGCTAAAGATCTCTGCATTACAAACTTGCTAAAATTTAAAAACTTCACTTACACAACTGCCAAACCCTAGCACAAGTGCCACAGCAGGAAAGGTTTTATATTGCAGTTGGAGGAAGCTATCAGCTGACACCTGTTGATAGCACAAAGCAGTATCTCAGTAACTTACAATCATCTTCCCATATTCAAATTATTTTAGTTGTTATTATTTTCATATTTTCCAGTAATTTTTCAAAATTATATTTTTGTGTTTTGCTTGACTTGATAGCTTTCACACTTCATTTATTACAAACTATAGCTTGCTATTTCTTTATCGTTTTAAAGAATTCAATCCCCCTCTGCCTAAAAAGCATATTTTAAAAGCATCAAAAGCACAAAATCTCACTATAATATCTTTAAATTAGGAAAAAAAAGAAAAAACATTCTTACAGTAAAACAATTCTGAGAACACTTTTTGTTCTGTGCGATGATGTCACACACACTACTCACTTCCCACATGAGCCTGCAGTCTGTGTTCTCATCCAGTTCCTGCGGCATTCGCTTCTCCCCTGCAAAGGGGCCAAATTTTTCACCCTAAGGAACAATTATAAAAGAAAGAATCAGTGTGGGGTAGGGGGGGAAGGCAAGTGAATTACCAAACTCCACCAGAGGTATCATTTTTAGCTTCAAATGGAAAAGGACATGTTTTCTTTGTCATCGTAGTATATGTCAAGAAGGTGCACATCCGTGAGGGTTCAACTTCAATCTAATTCCCATTCTTTTCATACCTCGGAGAATATCTTAAACCCAAGCCTTTCCTCTACATTCTTGTTTCCCCTTTAAAATAAAGAAGAATGCTTTTTCCCAAATAAGGCTGAAATTTAAAATTAAAATTTCTTATATTTCTTACAAGATTTTCAGGAAGCACCTTGCAATAGTCATCCAACTAAAACGTAAAGTATTTGGCAAGCACAAAGTTTACATTAGATTTATCTGCAAGATTATTTGAAACACTACTTTTTGAAGTGCCACAAATCAAAATACTGAATAGCTGAGGGTCTGATCATAGACAGATTTGTTTAAAAATCTAGGGAGTATGCACGTGTCTATGAATTAGTTCAAGCCTTCATAAACAAAATTAGAATGTTACACCACCTGCTAGTCATAACACATGCTGTGAAAGCATCCACTGATATGTTCTTCCAAAAGTATTGGGTATCGGTGTTTTTTTCCTTCACAGACATCACACCAGCAGCAGGGCAAATTATTCAAATAGGACTTTCTTCTTACACAGGCCAAACTGCCCCCCTTGCCTTGTCCTTATCTGCAGTGACAAGCCTTACAAACCGGAATGCAGAACACTATGTTCCTTTAGGCAGTATTCAGATGAAAAAGCTCTATATACTTCTATGCATTAGATTATAACTGCATTATGAAAAGCAACTTCGTTGCTTCTTTAAAAATAACAGTATTTTGGCTAATAGAAGTATCGATCTTGTCCACATATCCCTTCCCTCAGGCATGTTCCATGATCCCAGAAACAGCCTGCTACGTATCTTCTCTCTTGCTTAGTTTTTACAGACTGCCTACAGGTAGGGTGGAGAGGAAGAAGTGGAATGGAAAGAAGAATGAAAAACTTCCAGGATCATTCCTTTCAGAAACAAGGAACCAAACCAAAATAAATCCTTGTATTTAAAGTCCAACCTAAAGAGTTTAGTTTAACATTACATTGTTAGGAAACAAATGAAACGAAAACTGGCATTACATAACAAGGCAACAGAACTGAGAGGCAATATTTTTAAATGCGCACAAAGATTTCATTAGGAAGAACAGCAAGGCAGAAGGTAAAAACACAAGAACAGCAAAAGATGATACCTGGAATCCAGAGCAGTAATGCAGACACAGATACGGGCAGCGATAGCAAAACTAGCACTATGGGGCGCCATGTCCTTCACCTCTCACTGACCCCCATACCACCCTTCATTGTTTTGCTAATCAAATGAGATCAGAGTTCCTCCCCTGTCAGCTTTACAAATCCTGGGATTAATACTCAAAATGAAACTTCCTTCTTCTTTTACCTCATCAGCAGTGAAAGTGAAAACAGGTGAATACAGTTACACATGTGAAGCCATCAACAGTTTCAGCCTATGCTGCATGCCACCCCAGCAAACATACTGCTGTCTAATAGGGGTCATGCAGCTATTATGTGAGAAGCAATTTGCTTTGATTGTGTTTTTCTCTCAGTTTAAGGAAGAGGAAGAGTCAAGATGGTAGCAGAGGAAATCTGCTCTGGAAATGTATGGTCCTACCTAGCTCAGTAAAGATAAGGTAGGCTCTTTCTGGAGCAGACACCTCCTGCCAGGCTGAGCTGGCTTTCCTCATTCGCTTAGAAAGCAACAAGTAGTTTTGGTGCAAGAGGGAACATAGCTCACTACAATTGCTGAGATCTAAGAGAGGGCATAATTATATCTGCTGGATCTCTCGTTACACGTAGCAATTATCAAGATGAAAAGAAGTTTATCAGACTGTAATCTAGATTAGTTCTATAGAAAGAAAAAGGAAAAAAAGCTCCATAAATTTAATAGAGAAATTATTGAAAGACAATGAATAAAGAACCTGAAAAAGCTAGTCTCCCACACTCATTTCAGCAACAGAGTAACACTTCTAAAGATAACATAAAGAGATTAATTTCTTCCTTAAGTACTTTGGAGGCTTCCACAACCCTCACCTCACTAATACTTACATCCTTGCAATCCAAAGGACCCCTAGATACATTATAAAGCACGTACAGTGTAAATTTTGCCCATCACTGAAGCACACCACCTCTGGGATGAAGCACAGCAACAGCTTAATATTGCATACCGAATCAAAACAAGAAACACCATACATCATTCCTATCTCAGCTAATCCAAACCAATAAACCTCTATTGCAATACGTTTAAGACCTTCTAGAAGCTCAAAACTACAGCAAAAGCAAAAGGCACAATGTCCACCTCTAAATGTAAAGTGAATGTAACATAAACAGTATGCACTTTTTAAAGCTTCTCAAACTTGGAGAGAAAGCAGAAATTATAAACAGCAAAATCTGGTATCTTGGAACACAAAGGTCCATGGGGATAAGTGTAATTATTCATCCAGTCTTTCAAGGCATTTTCTTTATATTTCTATATATTTATTAGTCCTAGTTAATAAACATGCTGCTGTATGCCTATATATATAGATGAAAAAATGTGCTAAGACTTCAACTTTCTCTCTGATCAATAAAAGTGAGGCATACAACATAGTCTAAAGTCAACCACAGAAATGATTCAAGATATGAAGGCATATCACTCAAATGTTATAAAAGCTAGTTTCAACAGTTGCTTTCAGAAAGCAGCAGTGACTAATCATCTTCCAGTCACAGCAAAACACTAAGAAATGTAGGTAGCTTCGATGATTATACCAAAGGACTTACAATACCTGTGCTGTAACCAAAGGCCAGCTGTTGAAGAAAAGATTCAAGAGAATCACAGCTTTTGTTAAGGTAACAAAAAAAACCCCCAAAAGTTTCCACCTTTTATGATTACAGACAGAAACTTGAAAGCACAGCACAATGCCTGAAGGCGCAAAAGCAGATGGCAGACAACAGCAGTTGAAAATGTATTATTGCCAAAACTTTGCTAATAGCAGAATTTTAAGAGGCCTACTTATGATTATCGAGCACTTGGGGAGTCGGTACTACAATTTCTGATTATTCTGATCTATTATTTCTGATCATCTGAAATGTGTTTTACTTTCAGTTAAAACAACTGCAGTTGTGTGATAGCAATAGAGAGAAAATGGTACAGTATTTCCTACTCAGCAACACAGATCTTACTTCACAATTAAGTGTCATATTCAACAACTCCTCCCAATCCCAAACCTCCAAGGAATTACTTCAACAGCTATTAGCTACTCTGTATCACAACCATGAAGTGCAGTACCGCTGCCTCATTACAGGACACACTGAAAGCATTTCAGATGTGTTTTTAGTTTCCATTGAAAAGCCTAACACAGTTTAGCTATATCCAACATATCATCTGTTATTTACACATCCACCCTCCTCTGAGCAGCCATGGCAACACACAGTGCTTAGGTCGCCCACCATTTTTAGGAATACCTCTTTCAACCACTGCCCACAGAGCAACTCAGGAGCTGGTTCCTCAGCCTATCAAAAACCACTTCTGACCAAGGCTTTGCATACCACAATTGTCTGTCCTACCAGCACAGAGGATTCAGTGCCAAAGGACAAACTTGTAACAAACACTATTAACACAAATAGATCTTAACTATAACTGCCTCTACCTTCTGCATTCCATATGCAATACCTGTCGCACTTGCAACATTTCAGTTTTGCTAGGATGTCCTGAATGACATGCTCACAAAGGAAGAGCTGCGCAGACAGAGCTCTAACAGCATATGACTTGCCTGTACAGAGTTCAAAAACAACTTGGAGTAATTCAGGAAAGAAAACGCTCTGGTTTTCCAAGCATGCAGCTTTAATGGTTTAATTGACAATAGTGTAAAGTAAGGGGACTCAGACCCTGAACTGACATTCAGAATTTATACTGGCATGTGAATGAGGGCTTCTTTGAGCTTCACTTTAGAGCTCGCTCTATTTCAGAGTCCAGGGATTAATATACACTAGTAGCATGCAACCTTCCTTGCTACATGAACTCCCAAAGTTTTCAAATGAACGCTCAGAACCTCTGAGGAAAAAAAAATTAAACCATGCGATATAAAATTGTTCCCCTTCCACTTCCCATTAACACTTAGGGGCATCTTGAAAATGAGAAACCCCTACCCCACAGTATCTTAAGTCTTGTTGATGAAACCACTGAAAAATTAGGCAGCCCTTACAACCCTTTCAGAGCCAAAACCAGGACAAAGACGGAAAGCACATAAATAAAATACATAGAAGCATATACTAATGCAGGGTTCGTAATTTTAGATATGCCTTTACCTGTTCTAACAAGTCACCTGGTTAACTAGAATTGAGATTTCAGACAATCAAGAGACTTTCAATTTAATTACAAGGTGTCAAGGGGCATGACCCGGTTGGGGTACGAGAGACCTGCAGTTTAGCTGAATCATATCTTCCACAGGCCCGGCTTTATTATTCCGAAACGGTGAACGAAGCCGGGCACCCCACCGAGCTCCCGGAGCGGAGCGGCGGCAGGAGCCCGCGGCCCAGGGCGGGTGCCCTCAGCCCTCACCTCAGAGGCGCCTCGCGGCCTGGGGCCAGGCGACCGCCAAGGCGGCAGCCCTGCCCGGAGCCACTCTGCCCGCAGAACGGGGCCAGAAACACAGACGAAGTTAAGAGAAACGGGGAGAAGACAAAAAGCCACGCAGCAAACACTCCGGCGGCCCCGTAGGTCGGCCGGCGGCCCGGCCCGGCCGGCCCCGTTACCGGGGGGCGGGCGGGCGGTGCCTCCTCTGAGAAGAGGGAGCGCGGGAGGACGGAAGTGGAGGGAGGCAGCGCCGGCTCGGCGGGGCTGAGGTGAAGCGGGAGTGCGGCAGCGCGGCCGGCGGCGGCCAGGGGCGGAGGGGCCGCCCCGCTCTCCTGTGATACGTGGCAGCCGCTCCCCGCCGGGCCGGGACAGGCCGTTACCCCGCTCGCCCGGCCGTCACCCACCTTTTTGACTCTGCGGGCCGTGTAGAGCCCCATCCCGTCCTGCACTTTTGACGACTTCAGGGCAAACCTATCCGGCACGTACATGCCCAGCATTTTGCACCGACTCGGGCCGCCGCCCGCTACCGGGGAGGAGGGTTACCGGGGCCTTCCATCCCACCAGGAGAGCAAGGAGAGAGAGACCGGGGGAGGGGGCAGGAAGAGGGGCTGGTTGCGGGGCTCTCCCGGCTCCTGAGGAAGAGGGGCGGAGTCAGGCGGCTGGCGGGACGGGGCGGGGCGGCGCGGCGGCAGGGGGGCGGCGGGACCCGGCTGCCCGCGCGCGCGGGGGCTTCGCGCCGTCGAGGGGCGGCGGGCGGCTGCGCTGTGACGGGAAACGCGGAGCCCTCGGGCTGCTCAGGCCGCGTCCCGCCGGGCCGCCATGCGGTGTGCTCAGCCACGAGGCGTAAGGGCGCGTTCCTCACCCGAGGGTTGGCGTTTGTTTCCAGAGAAAGGGGCTCTTTGCCACCCGGTTGCAGCCCTGTGGTCTGGCACCATCCAGGCGATGCCCACAGCCAGCGGGTTGGCTTGTGGCTTGGGTGCCTGCAGCGGTGCGGCCCACGGCAGGTGTGAGGAGAGTGGCAAGGGGGTCCTGCTGGGGCTTGGATCTGAGCGATGGAGGTGCTTGCTTCACCCTGTCACGAAAATCCAGTTCATTGTTTTTAAGACCTGGGATCTCTCACAGAGGTGCCAAAAACCATGCATATGTCTGCTGGTACTTACCGGTACGGCTGCTTAAGAGTACGGGAGCATGCTTACCAGAAACAATGCCCAAACAGACTTCAATGCCAGGTAACACTTCCCATGAACTATATGTTTTCCTCAATCATCACTCTGACTTATCCTAATTATTTTTCTGTTGCAGGAATGGGTGAATGCAGATTTACATTCACTTTTGAAACTATGTAATCCTTCACTTTCATGGATTGTTTTTGAGGGAACTCCAAGGGAATGCCAGAAATTTAGCAACCCTAAAGGAACCATAACATAACACTGTTTCTGTCTAAAAAGTAATACCCTATATATTCTTATAATGGCACCCAACAGGGGCATTGTGTTCTAATACCACAGACAATCTAGTCTGAACAGGAGAAAAGAAGTTATTGCTTACATTGCATCCGTTCTCTTTTTCATTAAAGTACAATACCCAACACTGAACTTTTTCTAGAAAAACTGAAGAACTCCAGTTGGAATTTCAGCCCACATCATAACTATTGATGCTTTCTAAATTGAAGTAGTGTTGTAGCTGGAAAAGGGATTTGGTTACATCCGATTATGTAGTTAAAAGTAAGTTCAAAGGCACATGCGGCAAGCAGAGGGAAAAGGAAAAACCTGAAAAAAATGCTGTATTTATAGACATTTTAAAATTGTGCTGCTAACATTAATAATTAGACCACTGGAGCATAAAAATTTATCTGTATTCTTGCAGTGACATTAACAGATCTATAATTAGAAGTTTAATATTACAAGTCTCTAGTTTCCACTGAAGTATTAAAAAAGTTTTGTATTGATGTCAGCTAGAAAGAATGAAAAAATGTACAGAATTTTAGTTATAACATGGTTATAACTAAGATAGTTGTAAGACACTATGTTGTTTTGGATCAGTTGGGTTTCAGCCAGTCCATAGGCTGACATCTAGGGAAAAATAAAAGAACCAAAACCAGTGCTAGGTGAACACCAGAAAACCTTTGACTACTTTCTAGTGCCCTTAGATGTTGTGCACAATGATGCCATTTGGTTTCAGTCCATAGGCTGACATCTAGGGAAAAATAAAAGAACCAAAACCAGTGCTAGGTGAACACCAGAAAACCTTTGACTACTTTCTAGTGCCCTTAGATGTTGTGCACAATGATGCCATTTGGTTTAGTATCTACAGTCATATGGTAGCTATCAAAGCTTACAAAAAAAATGTTACCAAAATAATATTTATTATTGCCAACACACATATATACACAAATAAGTATATGGTGCTGCATGATGCCATTCAATACATGAGCAACTGCTCCAGTACATTAGATGAGGCCCTCAATGAGAGAGAAAAAAAAAAAAAAAAAAGAGAGAGAGAGAGAATCCAACAATATGGCTGGAAGAATAACTCTGGGAATGAAAACAGACACACAGGTTTTACACTTAGATTGGTAGCCTAGACACCGACTGTTAATTTAGCAAAACGTAAAAAGAATGAAAATGGAGTATCTAAATTTATGTAAGAAAGAATTCTAAACACCTCAAAAACAAAATACATTGAACATAGAAATTAGTTTGCTTAGGGCAACTGTTTCATTTTTAAGAGTAAGAGCATAATTTAACTATTCTTTTAAAGATACAGCTTCAAAGCTTCAATATGCATAATTCAACATACTTAATACCTTTGTAGACTAGAATACCTTCTTGAATGGAGACCAATCTGCCTTAGTATATCAGATTAAGGTGTTGGCATCATTTGCCCCTGTCTTTGACCTTTTTCCAAGGGCTATGAAAATTTTAAAATCATTTTCCACTTTATGAAGGCCTCAGTATTCTTCTCGTTAAAATAAGAACTTGGGGGTTCTTCATTTTGAACCTTGGGTTACATTTAACTTCAAAAATAGGAAATAATGCAGTGTAATTTGCAGTGCATTTGCATGTTTTGTTTTTAAGCTCTTGAAGTATGCAAGAATAACTATTTTCATTTATAAACTTCATCCGCTATTATCCCAACATGAAATGGAGTTACCTGTATCTCATTCAGTTGAATCATAAGAAAAATGCTACAGCACTGGACAAAACAGACACCAGTATCTCCTTTTGTAGTTTAATGGGTGTTGTGACATTAATCAGATATTCACAACTGCCTAGCCACCTGTACCAACATTTTATTTTTTTTAATTTAAATTAATCAGCTGTTGACCATAAGGTCTTATAAACAGGCTTCATGCCCTGTTGGTGTTGGTATTTTTCCTTTCTGGTTCATAGAAGGGCCACTGGAGGAAATAAAGTCAGCCTTGTTGAGCATGAAGTTGATGAGTGCTACTCCAGCAGACACGTATGTTACAACTCTGTTCTATCTTGTCCTAGCTGCAGTCGCAACAAGGATGAAGTCTGAAAGTTCCAAATGAATCAAATTGGACAAACAAAGGTGAAAGACATCGCATCATGCTGAATGTATGCTGATCCCTAGTCAATGGCAGGAGTGGAGCCCTGTAAGTTTCAATAGAACTATTTTCTATTTGGTACATAAATAGCATAGGTGCATATAGGCTCTTGTAGTTGCCCATCATGAACAACATCAATTGCAGAACATACCTATGCCAGCATTGCCTTCAGCTGAGTACACAGCATACACTAGTGAAAGGTGTTTTCTTACTGACATAGCTAAATCATCTCTAAAGTGACCAACTGAATGAGTGAATACACACTTCTCTTACAATCTCTGCAGATCCACCAGGGTTCGCTGGCATAGCAGCTGAAAATTCTTACCCCTCCTCAAAAAGCAAACATTGAACTAACTCATTTGCTATCTAGCACAGAGAAATTGAACATGTTGACCCCACTGTTTCTATGTAGCTCCATAGCTGCTTGTTTACAACTACGTGGAACACTAAGGAGAAACACAAGGGAATCCAGCAGCTCTCAGATTTGAAGCCTAATGGTGTCAGGAACTATTTACATAACTTTCTTGGAAAGAGAAAGAGGTATTTTCAGAAGAAAGCTCTTACATAGTCATGGAAGCTGCTGTGCCCTAAATGAAATACCATGGCAGGAATCCACATGCGGTGACAAAATAATTACGAGATTTGCTTGTCTGGAGTTACAATAATTGTAACAATACATACAAGAAGCACAGTATGATACTCAGTCAACCCAAGGAACAGTTAAGGGTCATACTTAAGTTCACATGTCACAGTCTAAGAAACAGAAAGATTTAAGACAAAAATGGTCTTCAGGATTCCAGACATAAACATGCCAGCCACTGAAGTATCCAGCAGCTTAGAAGGAAAATGTGTTCTCCAGAGGAAAGGATGGCTTTTCATAGCTAATCCCTTGTTCAGATGGTGGTGTTATCATCCCTAAAGGTTTTCAGGGACTTCACATCTCTTTCTTCCCTCCTCCTGCCCCTCAGGCAGCTGGACTGAAATCAAAGAGGCTAATTGTTTGGGGGTTTTTATCCTTTTAGGAGTTCCTTGCATCCTTAAGTATTAAAATAGTAGCTTTTGCAGTATCCATAGCAATACCAAATTTGATTCTGGCAGCTGACAGATTTGAGAAAGGATGTTGTTCATAATAATGGCTCCCCCTTCCAAATCTGTACATTCACAAATGGTCCACAAAACATTTCTGCACTGCAGATTCAGTGTGCAGCTACTGTTTTGAATCAAAACTTCCTTCCTCGATCTACATATCTCCTTTCCAACCCCAACCACTTCCTCTTAACCTGGCAAGATCAGGATCAGCACATTAAAAACAATCTTTTCTTACCTGGTTTGTACCCCATTTGCAGAACACTTACAATATTATCAGACTGTTCCCTTTGTTCATGTATATCTGCATGTTTCCAGTGTGCAAATAATGTTTAGCTTTGACCAGGTATGCTAAGATTTCAGTAAGATATTTCCCTGGAATTTGCCAAGCCCATTTCTCTGACTGGGTACAAGGTCATTAACTTGGTATGGGACCTTTGTTCTTTTTTCATTGTAAATGACTTCCCAGACCTTCTACACTGCAGTATCCAGACCAGGATGGAAAGCTTTGTATTTTCTCATTTTGCATTGAGGTTTTCAGGAAACAAAGGTTTCAACTTGTGTGATGACAGAATCTGAGGGGAACATTTGCAGTGGAATAGTCTACAGACCTCTCCGTTTTTTGTTCTTTTCTCAGTTGTAGAGTTCAACCTAAAAAAAAATATTTTTTTTTTTTTTTAACTACTCCATTCCCCAAAGAAGCCAGCTAATACACATATAGGAAAAAATTCCCCCTTCTTTAGAGCCAATAGCAACAACTATGATATGCAATGCTGACAAGCTGAATATGAAACAGTATTGCTTTAGTCCCCACAATATGCCAGCTCATGCAGTCAGAATGACTCTTCTTCTGTTTCTGAAGACAAATCCAAGAAGTGTAATACTTTCAAATGAAAGATTTGGAAACAAAAGCAGCTGACTAGCAGAGCTCAGGAGGAGATGTGTATGCCTTTAAAGTCTGCTCTGCTTTGGGGACAATGGCACCCTTGCTACTAGTTATCACTAGGCACTGTGACTGCAAGTACCTGGAACAAATTGTGTTGACAAGGAGTCAACTTAAACCACATGTTATACTACCAACTAAAAATCAATCTTTTGTATCTAAGACAATCAATTTTCCAAAATAGTTTAATGTACCTTTTGTAAATATGGCAATAAGTCCTATCTACTCAGTGTCTCAGGATTTTTTTCCCCAGTTTTATCAGTGTTTGTTTTGTCTGTATTTTCTGGTGATCTGAAAAACTTAAGTTATTCTTTCCCTAATGCACTTTAATTTGCTGAGGAAAATGCCTTTCAGAGCTATTTTGAAGGACCTGGGGTTTTTTGGGTTTCTTTTGTGTTTGTTTTTGTTTTTTTTTTTTTTTTACACTGATTCCTTCAGAGCTTTTTTTGAATTCAGTAATCATTTCAACCTTAAAAATACTTCCCCACGAAATCTCTCTTCTAATCAATGCAGACTTGATTTTCTGGTTTCGCTGTAAACCGATACAGACTTCTTGTGTTGTGATATTCAAGGTCATGCAAAGCAGTAAGTTGTAAGATTAGTTTTTAACTTCTGTCTCTTTGCTTACATATACAGAGTAGTTACTGTCAAAGTTTCTTTCTCAGCTATTCGAAGTCCTAGTAGTTAGCTGTAGGATTTCAGAATTAAGAATTTTCTCATTCCTCTTTGAAAATAATACATACATGTTTTCACATTTCTGTTCCTAAGCTGATGGCATATTCAGTATCCACCCCTATTATTTCAGAGGTTTTTAAACCAGGGTTTAAAAAAGTTCTTAAGACAAAACTTTTAAGTGAATAAGTACCAGATTAAGCTAGTAATGCATCACTACAAAACCTGAATTAAGTAATGACCACTTAATTAATCCACATCGTATGGACCTAAAAGAGGCATAATATAATTTGACTGTAGTAGATTTTTGCTACTATCTCACATAGCTTCATGTATGCAATATAGGAAAGAAGTCTAAAGAACTAGCAGAAAGTGGTTTAAAATACTGCGTAGGAGTAACTTGCTTTTAGAATAGCAGGCCCTGCCCTGAGCACTGTAGTATTTACATTTTTGTCTTGACAGATTGAAGGTGTGACCTGATAAAACAGGTTGTAGTTCAAAAGTGAAAATCTCATAGCTACACAACATAAGTAAAAGGGATAAAGAATACAATTCCATAGCTAGCTGTCTTTAAAAAAAAGTACTGGAAGCAGTAGTGGGTGTTCAGCTGAACTTGAGTCAAAGTTATTATGCTGGTGTGAAAATATGTTATATACTCTATATGCCCCATCATGAAAGACTGCAAGATAAAGTCAGCTTCAGTATCAGTTCAGCTTCAGCTGGCTAACTTGATTAATTTTGAGGTATTACAGTTCTAGAAAAAAGTTGAACAGCAAAGTTCTAGCATGTTTTTAGAATCACAGAATCATTTAGGTTGGAAGAGACCTTTAAGACCATCAGTTCCAACGATTAACCCAGGACTGCCAAGTCCATCACTAAACCATGCCCCTAAGCACTGCATCTATGTGTTTTTTAAGTACTTCCAGGGATGGTGATTCCACCACTTCCCTAGGCAGCCTGTTCCAATGCCCGAGCACCCTTTTGGTGAATAGATTTTTCCTAATATCCAATCTAAACTTCCCCTGGTACAACTTGAGGCCACTTCCTCTTGTCTTGGGCAGCCTGTTCTTTTGTTAAAAGAAAATTACGTCAAGTGTATCTTATTTCTTTCTATAGGTATTACAGCCTTTATAGACAATGTAATAAAGGCTAGATGATAACCTTAGACATTGATCAGAAGCGTAGTAGTTACGGCCTCAGAAGCAAGACTGAAGATAATCAACTGTTTAGTCCAGATAACAGAAAACTTCTGGATATGTAATAATAGTCTTCAAATGCTTTATAAATACTTCAAAGAAAACTAGAAAAAAATTATTCTTTATGACCACTATGGACACAAGAAGAATGAATACACAAATTGAAGCAAGTCAGAATTTAGACGTCAAAAATACTTCCCAAGCAAGTAAAGTACTTGCACAGACCACCTGGTGAGGTCACTGGGCTCTCATCAGCTGGGGTCTTTGAGAATAGGCTAGGCAAGCGTATGAAGTGACACAGGCACAGCCAGTGCTTGACATAAACCTGCACCAGATTATTTCCTGAGCTCTTTTCTAGTCCCATTTCCTGTAATTCTGAGTTTAAAGTGAGATGCACAAAAAGTGGTGTCAGACTGATACACAAAGTATCAGTACTTAGGAAAAAACGTGAGGTAGCTTTCCCATATCCAGCCAGGACTTCAGGCTCCAGCTTTTGACCTTTTCTGATTTGATATCGTTGCTTTTTCAACCCCCTCCCCTGTTGTTGGTGTCGGTCAGTCAGCTTTAACTTGGGGGGGGGGGGGGGGGGGGGGGGGGCGGAAAAAAAAATGAAAACCACCATGAACTCCCCAGCCTACATAGCTCTGGCTGGCCGGTCAGATTCAAAGGGCTGTTCAACAGGCTGATGTAAGAAAAGCTTGTTGAAGGTTATTATTACACTGATAGAAGTTGTGTCTAGCTAAGAAAGTGTCCATGCCTCAAATAGCTGGAGGCCAGACAAGTACCCAGGGGCAACATCATGCACACCTGACCCACTCAATTTCTCCTAGACACCTGCTATTGGACACTGCTGTGGAGTGACCTCTGGTATACTCATGTTATGCTCTGATGTCAAAAAGCCTAGAAAAACATTAACTTAGGGAGTCTCGGAACATCAGAAATTGGAGCACTAAACTCCAAAATACATACATTAAATGTTTTAAAGGAAGCCATCTCCATTATTTTTTTCAATGACAGGAACTATCAGAACCACTTTATGCAGCAAATGAACTGCTGGGCCACATCCATACACTTTCTAGAAGTGTCTTCCTCAGCCCATCAATATCCTATTTCAGCTCAAGAGTTACTTCCTAAACTGATTTCACCCACCCTGTGTCTCCTGTCAGACCCTTCAGAATCAGCTCACCCCTTTTCTTGCCTTTATTAATGGAAAATGACTTTCCAGATCCAGCTTCTCCCTGGTGAGCTAGTTCCTTCAATCCTAACCATTCACATACATGCCCCATTGCATAAAGGTCATACTTTCCCAGGCCCCGCTTCCCATTAGGGTTTGCGCCGAGTTGATCATATGCTCCTTCTGGGAGCAATAAGTCTTAAACTTACCTACTTCCTCTCCTACTTGCAACCTAATCTTGAGAGGGATCTTCATGTAACATGAACTTTGTCACCAAGATCATTCCTACTCTGTGTAACTATTTTTATTTGTTGAAAAGACAGGAGTTAGGTTCCCTTTCAGTACCTGCCTGTTATTTAACTCATATTTAGCAGCCCAACCACACAAATTCTTTATAAAACCTTGAAAGAGCTTTAAGGCTGTGAAGTATTTTTCCACCATTCCTGAACAGGACATGGAAGCTAGAACACCATGTTGGGTTTTCCTATAGCAGGAAGAGCGCTGACTACTGTACCATGAACTTACAGTGGTTTGTTAATATTATAGCAGACAAGTGACAACTCTCATTACTGACCTCTACCTTTCATGTCTGCCACATGGTGTTGGATATCCCCGTTTTCATTTCTCCATGAATCTTTAGCAGTCAGTCCACTGCATAGGGTATCAAAGCTGCTACACAAAATGGTTTTAAAATCCTTGGAGAACAGCTACATACATGCAGAAAATATTTCTCAGAACTGCCAGATATGGAAAAGTCATCCTGGCACTCTAAGAACATTTTCAAGATCTGTCCTGTTCATTGCTCAGAGCTTGGTCTCAGGTCATTTCACATGATTATTATTATTCTTAGCCTCACTGTCTTCTTCCCATTCTCATAAAAACAGCACTTGTGTTACCCCCTTGTCAATGGCATCGATGCCCTTTCCACCTTCTACCTTTCTGTATTTTGTTTAGCTGTGTCTGAACCACCAGTGGAGGGCTTAAACCCTCTGATGAGCTACACTACATACTTGTTAGTTTCTTCCTGAACTATGAGCTGGAGCAATTTAATTCCCATGGTCAGGAAACCCGGTCACAGAAGAGAAGAGGTTTCTTTAAGGCCTACAGGAAATGGAAACACAAAAAGATCATTTATTTGGGGAGCTAAGCCTAATTCCCAGGTCCACCTAAGAGTATTTACATAGCTGTAGTCATCTTAGACCAGATCCCATGGTCAAGTATTATCTTCCTGCACTGCAACCTGCACACCTGCTACTTTCCCTTCTGACTCCTTTCCAGCCTCTTTACTCACATCTTGTCTTCATTCCTGCTTCATTTTGGCATTTCTAGTATTCCTTTCTACTGAAAAACACCCTCAACTTTTAGCCACCGAATACTTCCCCCCAGCCCCCCTTCAAAGAACTCCAAACTCTTTTTTTCCATTAATACTCCTCAATGCACTACTGGTCTCACCATCAGCACCACTTCAGTCTGTCTTGTAGACTTTGAATGCAAAGAGATCATGTTTCAAGGACCAGCATATGCCTCCAGTATTTACAGACCCCGATTATTAATTCCCCCCTCCCCATTTATGAAATGTTTAGTTCACAGCTATCTATGTTATTTGACCTGAGATACTAGACAAAAAAACCAGGTAGCCAAACCATTAGGGGTGGAGGCAGTAGATTCAAAATGCAAAATAAATTCTTATTGACTGCAGGGATCTAGTATCTGGGAGTATTATTTAGAAGGCTGTTGGAATTTTTTCCTAGGTTTTAGTTATTTTTAGAACAGCTGAAATCAGCACACTGTGTAGTTTGACATTATCTCATAAGAGGCAATATGACATTCAGACCCATAAATGGAATATTGTTTCTTTGGGGTTTTGAGTCCTATGCACAGTACAGTGTTGGAAAGAAGACTGCGTCCTCCGACTGCTTCAGTGAAGAATTATTTAATATTGAGCTCTGCTTTGACTCTTAAGCTGACAGTCATTCCTACACCATTCCTTAGTTATGCTGTAATATTTTTTTACATTTCAAATTGTGTTAGTTTTCTGGCAATTCTGTGCCATTTACAAAATGCAAGGTTATAACAAGAGATTTGGGAAAGTTGTGTAAACATGGCACAGAATGCATCTTCTAATCAATTTTAAGAATACAGATTTAAATTTTCTTGACAAAGAAAATATGTGGGGTTTTTGAAAATCCAAATATACAAATTAAATATCATTCCAAACCTTTTTGGAAGCATTATGTGAGCTTCTGAAAGAGCATTTTCCTTAAAGTACACATTAAAATGAGAGCTACTAACTGAATAATGGGCAAGAACTATCTTAAATACACGTTAGTGCTTTCCTTAGTTTTCAGTCTCTACCTGCCTGTCTTCCGCTAAGTCACTTTCTCAGTTAGCAAAATATTCCACCAGGAATACCTAATTCTCAGTGCTGTAACAAGTTCCTCTGGAAGAATGGGAAATTCTTGGAGCTTTAACACAGGCCTAGAAGACATATTTGAATTCTTCAGTGGATCTTTGCTTCATTCCATCCAAATACATGTTGAATTCTGAAAGAGAAGTCAGTCCTGCATATAAAAAATGTAAAACAAATCTAAGATTTTTCCACCTACAGGCCTCAGCAGAACTAGCTTCACCAACACCCATGGTCATGAGCTGCTTTATATGACTTAAGAACCTGAATAATCAGGGGTACCATATGCACCTGTTTAGGGTGAACTGAGCCTAACAAAAAGCAAGCCAACCAACTAACACACCAACATTTGTTAAGAATTAGGTTTTCATTAAACCATACAGGATGAATATTTGGAAGTGACTTTTCTGTTGAATACTCCCATCTGAAAACTAATCCTCATTATATTCCATCTGACACCATGGGTACTCAGCAGCTCCATCTCAAAGATTCAGAATTCAAAGTCAAGTCAGCTGAAAATACAGGATCAGAGAGTGAGCTGTAAGTTACCTGTTGGTATGTACTATATATGCTTGTGGGGTTTGTTTTGTTTTTAAAGCAACACATCCAGCTACATAGCCTGTAGTTTTGCAGAACTTTAAATAAGCAGAGAAGAGTCACCTTAAAAAAGTGAGATTGCATGTTAGCAATATTTAAAAAAATGTTATAACATTCTGAAGAAGTGATTTCAATAAAAATTGTTCTGATTTACAACCACCCACTGAATAGCATCAGTTTGTGTAAAATTGTGTCCTCTCCATTCCTCTATTAATCTTTATAATTAATACTTATGTTTAGATTATAACTATTTACAATTTTGCTATCTGACAAATAGAAATATTTTGATGCCATGATGTGTAAATTCCAGGCTACAGAACTTCTTGGAGTACTGTATTTCTTGTTAACTTTATTTAACTGGGGTGCCATGAGGTAGATAAAGATTGTGAAATGCACTGTTTTGGAAATCGTATGCCAGACTCTAGAAACTGCTTAATTCCACTCCCCCATCCCCTGGGTACAGTCATAACACCAAATAAGAAAATCACAAACATAGGGCTTCTGTTGTTATTAGAAAGAAAATTTCACAATACTTAGTAGGATAATTTATTTAACTGCAGGAGTCTTATTGCCAAGTCTGTGTTATACAATATGTCAGACTAGACTAAAGAATTTAAGAAGCAGCAATCGTCAAGTATACAACTCTAGCTCAAATGATTTGCAGATATTGTTGTCAAGGACTATAAGGATCAACTGTAAAGTGACTTACGTACATTAGAAAAACAAGCAAACAGTAAAAGTGAAGAAAGCCAATAGCTATTTCAAAGATTAAGTTCTGTTATTACAAAAATTTTGTGCAGCTTAACATGGGTTAGTGAAGCTACTCAGTCTTGAAAACACTAGAAGGATTAAAGAATATATTTTTTATTCCCTTCATTGCTTTTATGTTTTCAAAATTGAGACAGAAATAAGTAATAGTTTTCCTTACAAGAAATGGTAGAATGATTCAAACAAGTTCACTCTTTCAGACAAAGCCTTTCATTTAAACTGTACAAGCCTACTTAGCTTCACAAAGCAGAGATGTCTGGAGATTCTCAAATAATTGGGGGAAAGGATCTCACATGGCACCCTCCTAGGAACTACTTTCACTGTTCACCCAGAACAGCAGCTGATAGAAAAGCTTGATAGAAGCCTGTTAAACCCACACTTCGGGGCAGAAGTTTATTTTGAGACGAGATTAAAGCCAGGAAGTAGTTCTGTAACTATCTGAAACTAGTAGAGAAGAGGGACCAGTGGAAAAATATGTGTATATGTATGTACAGATTAATCTAATGATTAATAGGAGAAGTGTACTTTGAAAAGCACACTTTTCAAAGAAAAGTAATACCTATAGAAAGACATCTGAAAGATGTCTGCCACTATGTTGCTTCCTTTCTGAAGTATTCATCCTTGGTTAACAAGGCAAACAAATCCTACTGCTCAGTCTAAAGCTGTAGCTAGTTCTGGTTTACCATGTGCAAAGCCTGCCTATATAAATGCTTTCTCCTAGCTCAAATGTGTACGCCTATGACATTTCAGAGAGAACAATGGCACCCCTCTGGGTCAGGCTGCAGAGAGTTTGGGTTTGATATTGTTTGTGGGACGCTGTTCTATTTATCACACAATAGGGTTTCTGTTTCTCCATCAGTTCTATTGTATTAAATCAGACTGCTTTTTTTTCAAGTTACATTTTAAGTTATAGCCTGTCAGGCGCCTTAAGGCATCTAGACACTGGGTGCCCCATAAATTTGAAGTTATTACTGCTCAGTGTTGCCGTAAATGAGTTAGTCATCTTTTCTCATAAAGCAGCAAGGGAATGAACTGAAAATACAGTGCAGCTGCATCTTATTTAAAAGTGTGTCTTTCAAGAGGTACAAGACATTAACATGCCCTTTCTGAAACTATATGAAAGTCTGCCCAAACTGTAATAATTTGTCACAGAAGGGCTGAATGAAGCTCTGTCTACTCTCGAGAAGTAGCCATATTTAGCCCTTGTCGTACAACATGGCTGTGGCCAACCTGCATGCTGACCATGCTTCATTGTTCTGTTAACATAGATGAAAAGCATTAACCTGCACAGAGTCACAGGATACAACACAACTAACATTATTTCGCCTGATCTGTGCCTAAGCAGTGTTATTCTTACAGCATGAAGGGAGCTAAAGAGAAGTGAGAGAGAAGGAAGCACCATGGATGCTGAGCACTCAATATGCAGCTGCTGCTATGGTCCTGCCTGTCTAACCAGTGGATTTTTGAACCCACCCAGCCCACTCCTCACATAGGCACAGGCACACAACTATACACACAGAGCCCCCAGCAAAAAACAGAAGCAGAGTCTGTTTCCCTTCTCATGTGTTCTTAGCAAGAAACCATCTTTTTTCTGTTTGGGGTTGCTGAATTTTATTATTTGTCCAATAGTGCTTGACACTGCATTACTTCCTTTTAGTTTAAAAACTGCAGTAAGAGTTACTGGCATATATACACCATACATTTCTGATAAAACACCAAATAAGAATGGCAGTTTAATTGTTATCTCGTGTGTTTTGCATCTTTACAGACAGTAGGAATAACCATTATTTCTAATGCCATTTTGAAGGTTGGAGAATGTTTGTAATAACTAACATTGAACTATGATAAAAGACAAGAAAAAAACCCTAGAACAAGCCAAGAGTTGTGAGCAAAATGTTAAATAGACATAGGTGAATCATTTTTCCATTGCAGGGATTTTAACTCTTAATAGCCTACACTTAGTTGAACACAATTAATCTCTAATGCTCTTGAAAATTTGTTGTTGATAAATATCATTATGACAGATTGAAGACACATAATAACCCCCTGATTTAAGAACCAGATAGACCTGATAGATCTCATCAATGAGAACTGTTAGCAAGAAGTGAGAATTAAAAAGGTTTCAATGTATCTGAAATACTTTCTTCAGAAGAAACCTACTGCTTTGAGAGGTCTTGGAAGGAACAGCTACTAATTCTGGTATCATCCCACATGATATTTTGTTCCCCCCTCTCCAGCTTACAGCATCAGCCTAATGGGACAAAGCAACCAAAGACCCATTCATAATATAAATCAAGACATTTATACATTTCAAATGCAATATGGCATTAAAGAGTGCTACAACATAAGCAGGAACTAGAGCTGGCTTGGACTAAATTCAGAGACAAGTCAATTTTATTGGATCCCAACCATACCTTTGATCACAGATCATATACTAACAATTTTGTTCCCCTCTCTCCCTCACAAAAGTAATAACAAGGACTAAGAAAACATCAAATGAGAAAAATTCATATTCAAGGGGAGTTCCGGAAGAGTAGTCAGAACCACTGATTTCCTGCAGGTTTGAGTAACCTGCAAGCTTTCACTTGTTTGTTCAGCCATCAAAGAGCACATACCCACAGGCCTTGACCAAGGGACAGACATTTGGACTGTATCAAGCTTCCAGGGGATGTGTGCAAAACTGCAATATGCAACTTATTAAAAAGCTTGCGTGTTTGCTATTTCTGTGGTTTGTCAGAAAGGTCATTGTTTAAGTAGTTTTCATCTAATGAAAATGTGCCTCTATTCTTGTTATTATTGTTTGATTGTTTCTTTCATGTACATTCCTCCTCAATATCGTTGTTTGTCATCATATTGTGAAGTATCTTGCTGTTCCTCTAGTTGCCATGGAACTCGTTAGATGTTACATTTTTGTATAACTTTTCATTACACTAGTGGTTAGTTTACAGATGGGTATGTTTCCACCATAAACTTCTCTGAACTCATTGGGAAGTTTCAGACTGAAGTAGGATAAAAGCAACCATATTCATTGTGTAGAGTAACATGGGAGCTGCATTACTTTACCAGACAAAAACTTGCTATATTTCTCAGATGTCTGCTCAGTGTAGGTGCTTAGATTAGATTAAGAGGAAAGATCTGATGGGCAGCAATCTACACTTGTATTCATATAGGAGGTCTACTACAACAGTACCAGATATGAGCAAAATTATTCATCCCATGCAGAAAATATACCAAATACTGAACCTTGGCTCTTCATTACGAAGAGGTCTGCTGAACTAGCAGAACTAAGCAGCCTAGACAACCAAAACTGCTATTAAGGACTTAAAAGCACAAATTCCAGCTGAGGTGTAAGGCAGTCAGAGATCTCCCAGTTAATCTTTGCACAAACCAAAGGTATGGTTAACTGTACATTTTCTCCATTATATGAGAATTCAAAAACCTGCCTTTTGTATTTTTTGATGGAAACTATACAAAGCAGCACACAAACAACTTTTAAAAGATAGCCAGAAAACATTAACAGATGACTTAACAGTAGCTAAATATTTAGATTGTACATTTCACATTTATCACAACATACCGTTCTTTTTCCAGAAAAGTGTCTCTGTTAGGGGCTAGAACAGACAGTATCCAATTTGTTTGTTTCTCTTGGTATATTATCTTCCTTTAAAGAGAGCAACAGAGCCAAGTGGGCCCCTCTGCAGGGAAAAGGATGCAGTATCTGCATTTGAGAGCTACTGGGTGTGCTTAAGACAAGGGAGAGGCAAACAGCAAGGAGGCATGAGCATGCAGTTCAGGCTCAGGAGATAGCCAAAAGCAGCAGGAAAAGCTAGAAATAAGCCCCACAGTGACAACAGAAAACAAACTTGCTAGGGACTAGAGTGAACTCACAGTCTGCTTCAACCCTGAAAGCCACAGAGCTGACTGAAACCAAGACTGGAAGCAAGGACAAAGTGAGCAGCAGGAGATTTGTTTATAAACCCTTCCCCATGTCTAGTCTGTCTTTTTTCTCTCTTGTCTCTGTTCTAAGAGGTTTGTCTCATGTCTGCTGTGTTCACGGAAAACCTGAGGTTTGAGTTTAAAAGCTCTTTGAGGGAAGAAGGCTGGACAGACCTACCTCAAAGCTCTGCTCAGAGATATATATATTTTTAATGACAGAGGTATTTTGGGGTTTCATTTAAGTATGATAATAAATACTTTGCTACCATGTGCAGCATGTTAAGTACTGGCCTTGTCAAGCCATACCTGTTAGTGAGTGGCAACATCACAAGCTATGCACAAGGACACAATTTGAGCTCAGAAACAGCTATGATCTCAGAAGCTATTTCTTCACACTTGGATATAAAGTCAGCATGAGGCTCTCATAAAAAGGATTTCATAACTTCATAGTTTTCCTCTAGTTCTCCCATACTTCATCCAAACTAGGAACTGCTGATCAAGACCTCTGGGCCGAGCCTCCTGCAAAGAATGCTGTGAATGCTAGATGGGGTTATTATACAACCAGCTGTAATGCTGGTTAAGCAAGTCCAGGAGAAAGTGGTCAGACATCTCTAAAACACAATGATAACAGGGGCTTTGTCAATATCAAAAGGGAATCTACAACTAAGTAGGATCCAGAAACAGTTGTAACTTGCTTTAACCTATTGCTCAAACCAAAGCAGCAGGCATGACTTTCTCCACATCCTTTAGGTCTCCTTCACCCTCTCTCAAGAAGGCATGAGACAAATCACCTGGCACTCAGCAGCCACCAGTTACAGAGGAAATGGAACCACTGTCTTGTCTACAGTGTCACACATCATCTGCCTGCAAACCATGTGGCACCAGCCATTTTCACTGTGCTGTCCTCCCCAGCAGCCAGCTGCACAGTTTGAACAAGAGAGGGTGAAAGAACATAAGGAAGCCATTAAGGGCTGGGAGCAGTTGCCCAACATGACTCAAAAAGGGAACTGAAGAAACATAATCGAATCACTGACGAGCAACTGTCCGTCCAGTCAACATCTGCAGGTGGTCTGCAGCTGCTCCTGCTCTCAAGACAGACTAAACCAGTTCTCTAGGACAGCACACTATATGCATTAGCTCAGTGTACCTGCCCATTAGTTTTAAATGTGTCAAACAAAAAAGCCCAAAACTTTTGGTCTGTGAAAGAATGACTATGAAGAGGCAGCACTTGGAAAAAGTAAAGCCAAGAGAAGGAACAATGCCTCACTTGAACAACAGAGAGTTGTCTCCAGCTTCTAATTATAACACGATGCAAAATAACTTGAATGCAAAATAAACACAATACATTTACCACAACTTCCTAGCTGTATGATGGGAAATTGAAGAGAATAAACACAGTAATAATAATGGGCCCAGATTGCAGCTGGCACATGCATGGGTATGTGGGAGGAAAAGTACCAGAAGTGCCCACAGCCTATGTGCAAGCCCTGCCTACACACAGCAGGAACTTCATCCTTGTGTCCTCAAAGAATTAATTAATTCCCCAAGACATAGAGGATGAGTAAGTCCTGATTCCACCAAGAAGCAAAATAAGAATCATGCTTAACTGCTTGAAAGGAAACACCCTCCCACCAACATCATCCCTCCCTGATGATGTTATCTGGCTTTGAAATGGAACAACCTTTTTAATAGGCATCCTATTCTGTGTCTACAACCAGCAGGCATTCAAATAATAACATTTCTACCTCCTGTGCTTTTCCAGTTTTCCTCATGGTAGATAGTATCAGTAAAAAAAGAATCTTCAGAGGAGAGGAGAGAGGATATCTTTTTGAAGTGAATTATAAACATTTATCTAGCAGTTCATCAAAAGGTACCTCAACTCCACGCTTTTCAGTGGGCAGAAATCAAATTGTCAATCAGCGGACTTTCCAAAATACACAACAGCTGCAAGATCAGCCAACTATACATTCATGCCTATTATGAGATAGGAGAGTCCCTTTTTTGTTACACAGGCAGATACCTACCATTACAGAGCAAGTTGTGCTAGAAAGTGATAACTAGCTGCATTCAAAAACCTATCAGTGTTATTGGGTCACTTGAATTTGCATTTAAGAACATCTCTGTTTAAAATAAATGGCTTAAAAGAGACAGGAGGGGTATATTCCACATGCCCTAGTATCAGCAGTGGTTGTCAATGAAAGCTGAGGATTATGATTATTATAACCAGTTGTTTGGGCTTTCAAGAAGCGATAAAAAAATCTTCCAAAGCCTACTTTGGAACCAGTGAACAGATGAAATTAAGTAAGAACTCGCATCTCTGACAGGGTTAATACTACAAGTTTATAAACCAGTCTAAACACTGATTTAGAAGACTAGATCATCTCTGAATTATATCAGTTGCTATCATAGCCTTTCACAGATTCACTGAAAGTCTAAACAGGCTCTAGAAATCCATGGAGGACCTAAAGACAACAAATGGGAGGCTCTCTTCATGGAGCTACTGGGGAAAGTTTAATATGGAAAAGTGAAAAGCCCAGCTTCTCCTCTACATACAGGTTTAAGTTACACAGCCAGCTACAGCTGCTATAGCTCAAGAGGGGAATGCAGCATTTGTAAAACAGGAGCTGGAAAAGGCAGAGGGGCGGGGAAGTCAAGGAGAAATGAGCGTGCTGTAAACATTAACAGCACAGAAACTGGGGGGCAGGGGAAAAAATTAAAATATTTTACTTCACAAAACATTTAAATCTCAGTTTTTATTCTGTTTCACCTGAAACGGTGTGCAGTCCCAGATGTGGAACAGCACAGGTAACAAAATAGGCATGGATTAGGAACCAAGTTAAACCACTGAGCACCAGACATAAGATCATTTTCTAAATCCAAACTGTCTGATCTCTTTCCTTGAGTGCAAAAAAGCATACTGTAAGAATAAGCAGGATAATTTCTTACCTCTTATTCTACAAGCGTGGAAAGCTAGAGCAGTGTTTCCCATTTATGATTTAATGAAGAAGCAGTCCTACTCCCATCTTACAAATTTCACATGGTCAGACCCTTCACTACCAGACCTGCTAGATTTAGAAAGAATTTTGATACAATTAAAATGAGAATTCAGGTCCTTTAGGAAGGTATGCATTATAAGATTAATAGTTAATAATCCTGTCAACATTTATTTAAGCTAAGCCATTGGAGCAGAAATTCACAGTTATTTCTGCTGCCTGTTGCTACAAACACATAGGGATATACTTTTCTAAAAAGGGAAAGGACTAAGCACATGGCTGCTTACTTCTAGCACATGCTATACTACGTATTACTAGTAACTGATGGTTTTCACATGCAGCATGACACAAAAGAGTGTGTAACATCTCCTGTCAACTTCTGTGTCTGCCATCACTTATTTGGCATTCAGAGTACCTAGGACAGGTTTAAAAAAACCAAACAAATATTCAGTGATGGCTGGACCCTCCTATCATCAAAATTAGCAGAAGTAAGTTTGAGAACGAATGCCTTCTAGAAAAGCCTCACATAAAACTAGTCCATGCATACCAAATGCAATTTGCTGTAGAGGGAAGATACCTTAGCATGTGTTGAATCTAGGATGCAGCCTTTTTAGATTGCCTACACTGAAACCATTTACAGAAGTACAAGACTGATGTAGTCAAGAAAGCAATCCATTGACGTCAAAAGGCTGAAAGTTTCACTTCAGCTGTCTGAAGCAAGAGAGTGCCTCCCAGTAATACCTAGAGGCTGTAACAACATCACAGAAAATACTCATACCTCTGCCTGATACCATAAAAGCTAAGACAATTGTGTATTTGTAAGAAAATTTACTTCACCTTTTTTGTACCTTATTTCAAGCAATAAGTACATAGCTAGCATTGTAACCAAGCAATACAAATATACATACACAGAGCATATAGGTATATGTTTAGTTCACATTCAGATAAAAACAAATTAAGCCTCTGAACACCTGTAGCCATAAGCCCACCCTTACTGCCACATAGGAAAAGTCTGAACTACCATCCAAACCCAGCATTAAAACACAGGCATTGCAGGGGTGGACAAAACAGGTAATGAGAGTCAGCATGGGTATTAACACAGCATTAATACTCAAAAAACCCTGCACTTTATAGTTTCCTCTGTATCAGCCTTTTAACAACTTTACCATTACATTATCAACAAACATTTATGATATGAAGTACATTTTCATTATTTATTCAAAGAGCAAAGAAAGGCTTCTAGAATTCTTATGTTTGTTTTCTAAGTAAGAAGACACAGCAGCTTAAATTAAACCTCTTACATATGAGGTTAGCTGACTCAGGAGACCTAATACAGGTCAGAAATACATATACTTTCAGGCAAAATAAAGAAAGAAGGAAACATTTTTTAATTGGGCTACTGTTACAAATCACAAACAATTGGCTGAAAGCCCAGTATCACAATAAGAAAAAAAAAATTCTCCTTGCTAGAGCTAAAAACCAAAACACCTGCAGATCTGAAAACTTTCCTTAAAAAAACAAACTTAAAAAGGCAAAGACAGACTGACTCACCTACCTCAAGCAACTTACTGTTACCTTCCCTCCTCCTAAAGCAGGACAGGCGTCTTTTATAGTTCATGTTAAAAGGCTTGTTAAAGGAAGCAAGGTCACTTGGCCCCAGTGGTGGGGCTAGTAATGAAGCCCAGCTGCATCCTCCCTGGCCCTGCGGGGCTGACAGGGAGCCACACGCTCTGGAGAGCCGGCTGACAGTTCCCTGTGGAACTGGTGAGCACTTTGTGTAGCCGCTCAAATCAGTGAAAGCAAGGTAGAAGCAGATGGAAAAAGCCATCTTCTTTCATGTGGCTTTATTTTGTACCCATATCGCCGTAAAAAGTCTATGTAAGAGGGAAGGCCAGCAGAGAAGGGGGTTTTTACAGGGTTATTCTCAGGTTTATGGCCTTGGTAGGTGGCTTTGCTGATATGCCACAGCCCCATGGTTTTTTTAACATGATCTTTGTTACTTGCGTCCCAGAAGAGGAAGTAAAATTGCTCTGAGTTTGTTTATTGGGCAAAACTGTGCATCTTACTCTGCTGCAACTTCTAAGCAGATGTGTTTGAATGAAAACCAGTGGCAAGAAATAACAGGCAAAAAAGTAGAAAGTGTGTAATAAGCAAGAAAAAAACATTCACATTTTTCTGGCCTCCTTCTAACATTGCTGGAATACTATGAGACCTTTTAAGTAGTAGCAAACATTATGAAATGGAAGAGGACATAAAAGAAAATGTTAATACCTCAGGACTACTCCAGTCCTTCCCAATTTTCTGTGCTAGGGCAAGAGCTTAACGTATACTTTGGCATCCAGAATCTTATAAAATATTTTCTTTGCATATGCCAAGACTTTATCTGTTCATTTTAGCTTGGACCTGCAGGAATGCTTGCAAAATGGAATTGGAAAAGGGAGACAAGACTGGAAATACACAGTTACATTCTCCACTTTATTCTGCCATAAGCAATTAGTTTGTGGTTAAGAAGAACAGAGATTACTATTTGTGGAAAAAGAAGCCAAACAACCTCCTTTTCCCAAATAGTAAGATATATTCTTGGCCAAAAAACCAACTTAAATTAGTCTACACACATTATTTATCAAATGCTGTCAATTCACACAGTCCTTGTACTCTCTAGAGGGTCTGCCTCATAGTTTCAAACCCAAATCCTGAAATGAGATCTGCTTAGGGGAACCCCAGCCCCTACACAGACTTCCAGCCACAGCAGGTCCTTGTGCGGACGCAGAGCATCACGTTACAAGACAGGGATCCAACTGACAGTAATTGTACCAGGTAGCTACTAATTAAGTTGATACACAAACCAGGGGAAATTGCCAGACAGACTGCTTAGAGAGCAGTCCCTTGCACCGCAAGCCAGTATGCAGTGCTTTCAGCAAAGTAACCCTTCCCAGCATAGTTTGTTTGCTAATTTCATTCATTATGCCAAGAGTGAGTTTGTCTGACTTCTCTGGGAAATGGGTTTGCACTGCTGAAGCAGACAAAAATACTGCAAGGAGATGCTGCACTTTTCAAACATCAATTAAGTTCCTGGTGCTGGCCAAGCGAGAAGATAAAATATGCATTCATGCTGAAACTGTGGGTTTGAATTCTTTTTTCTGAGACATAAAAAGATGGTCTCCCTGGACTAAAGCTTTAACCTGATGTGCTTGTTGAAAGTGGCCTGAAAACCTGAGTAGGCTTGCTGGCCAGATGAGCAGAACTGCATGACAACTGGCATCTGGAACTAAACACTGCACTCACAAGTGCAAGGTTTGTTGCTGTTTTTATTAGAAGTATATTTTTTACAAGACAAGATAAGAGTGAGTACCACTTGTAGAAGATGGAAGAGACAGCTTCTCCAACTGAGCCAGACAGGGGTAGGTGAATGCTGACTTTTCCTAAGGTTCTGTCAAAGACCAACAGCTTACTAGTGTATGACTAACATTCGATGACTCCCAGAATTTAACCTACAGTAAAAGCTTTTCATAGTGTACACCGGCCTTCAGCCTCATGTTCTCTACTCAGTACAAGCCAAGTGTAAATTATATGCTTTATTGAAATATGTCTTTACTTCTAAATAACTGAAGCCACAGTAATTTGGATTAGTAGTTGTAGTATTGAAAACCCAAATTACTAGCTGTGCTGTGCAGATCTGGGACAATATCTGCGTTGTCAGTCAGACCAGAGTTGTGTATTGCCACAAAAGTTGAGGGCTGATCTCTGCTGTCGCAAAGGTTTATGAGTAAGTTCCCAGGTAGAGGGAGACTGAGAAAGAAGAGTTCAAGGTTCCTGGTACACAGTTGCTCATCATGGTTTATGTACTGAATTTGGTAACATGCATGCTCACATCCCATTTATGTTTGAATGTATTCAAACATGATAACCTTAAAACTAAATATTCAAAGGACTTTGAGCAACCACAGCTATGGCATTTCTTTTCCAAGCACTAAGATAAAAAACGTTTGCTGTTCTGAGTAAGGATTTTCTTTCTCCCTGGTACATTATCAGTCTTAACATTGCTGCTTAGAACCCAAACAAATATGACTCTGAGACCCATACCCTGGGAACAAGGGGAGTTCTTGAAATGAAATTGTATGTCTGCGTGTATAACTGATTTATTCTGCAGTTTTGCTACCATCACAACCTTAACCTGTGTTCTGTAAATCATGGACTATTTTGCCCTTCCACCTCTTTGAAGCTTATATTGAAAGGCTGCTGCCACGTATGTTGGTAAGTCAATCAGTAAAATTAGATTCCATTTTACTTCCATTTCGATTGATGAAGGTGTTGAAGATTATGTTGCTGTGGTATGCAATGGCTCAATGACTCTTTATTTGTTTTGAAACAAACAACAACAACAACAACAAAATATGTGGAGGATTTCTTCTCTGTTACTCACTCCTGCAGCAGACATGCCTTAATGAGGTGCTGTCACCAGGCTGGCCTTGCATGTTCCTCAACTGCATATTCCAGCATGCCATTTTTTTCCCAGAGGGACACATACCATCAATATGAATGCTGAGCTTCATTGAACCTTCTATTTCCAAGCTTATGTTTCTATTTTAATTACCTTTCTAGCTTTGTGCATGAAAACACTTTTTATATGTTATATATATTTGTATATGTATTTGATATATCTGCTTTTTTTGTCCTTCTATGCCATGTATCCATCCATCTATTATATTCTGTAAGAAGTTTTTAATTTATGTTCTGATGTGGAACTAGGGATACAGATGTGACAGTGCGTTAATAACAGGATCCAGATCTGTGACTGTCAGACCTCATGCAGGACACCAGTTCAAAGTTACTGCTGTTCTGCGGCCCATGTGAAAAGAGTGTGTAGGTTTGTTTTATTTCTCAGTGGAAGAAAGCTGTAAATTGGCGATGAGGTAAGCTGGAGGATGAAGACACACGTAGCCTGAACTGCATTCGCAGCCAGGCTGACTGGCAGTGATGGGGCATAAGGAAAGCTCTGTGCTCACCCATGCTGTGACTCCTTACGGGGGCTCTGGGCTTCACACACCCGTTCTGGAGCTTTCCCAGCAATGACACCTGTTTTACTTTAATACCCACTTTGGTCACCTCCCACCTAAGGGTGACTTACATTTGCACTGTGTAAAGACTGGTGTTCTTATTTTTACTCCATCCTTCAAAACAAGAACTGCTTCTCTCAGATCCACTTGACTCCATGAAGACCTGAATAATAATGGGATGATTAGTAGTTGTGATACTACTATGGTCTCAGTTTCATCCAGAATGAATAGAGCTAGTTTTTTGGGAAAAGGAGAATTCCAGTGGGAATAAAGACAAATATTGTGACATTTTTCTTTGAAAATGTAGTGTTCAGAAACAGAAGATGCACGCATCTTGGGGAATTGTTTAATTTTGTGATATACTGCAAATGTAAGTGGTTAGCAGGCAGAAAAAACAAATGAGCTGGATGAATATCCAGAGTAATCTGGCTAAAGGGAATAGAGCTGGAATTGGGATGAAACATGGTTTCAAGTCAACATCATAACAGCCCAATGGAAGGGGTACCGTTCTCCACAAAAAGGGCAGCAGTGAACAGAGAAATGCTTAAAAAATGCAAGCATTGCCTTTAACTGAAGGATTCAGTAGCTTTTTGGACAGTGAAATGTAGGGAAAGTATCTCCCTGGCAACCGATGACCTAACACACTGGTCACACAGTCCCATTCTCGAGGGATTCCCAGCTGTAGTCACCTACTGTTCACCTAGACCCTGGCACGGTAATCTGGCAGGTGTGTGTTACTGAAATCGTTTGCTTTAAAAAATCAGAAAGATGTTTTCAAATGAGGAGTGGAGATTGTCTCCAGAGAAATCTAAATTTCAATTATTAGGTTTATTATATAATTACATAAAACACAGCAGGCGTTCTCTGATCAGTCTCCACACAGTATCTGTCTCTTTTTTGGAGAATCGTCATAAACTCAGCATGGGGAACAGTGTGGGAGCTTGTGCAGCCATGAAACCCTGCTGCCACCCACCAGTCTGCAAACTGAAATGTGCTGGAGGCAGCAGAAAGGAAAACCTGAAGAGCTTAGCACTACGGGGCCAAGGAAAACTGCAGCTCACCTCAGCAGGGGTGGAAAAATCTCATCTCCCCTGTGAGCAGCCCAAGAGGAATCTGCTTGCAGCCTTTATGTGGATTTTGATCCCTTTCCCTCGTGCCCCAGTTTCTCCCCGTGTATCTTCAGAGCCTTGAGGGGGCTGCAAGTGTGCAGTCACAGCAGTGAAGTGTTTTTTGGGTACGCACTTAATGAAGAGAGAGACTGTCTTTGAACAAGCCCTGACATCCACTGCCTGAGTGCTGCAGACTGATAGGTACGATGGGACTGAGAAAAAAGGTCTCCGTCACCTGTCCTGAGGCCCTGACCCACACTATAGTGCGGGGACTGAGGCAGTACGTACCCTGCTCTTAGCTGCTTGAAAGGGGGCTGGTCTGGTTGGTTCTCAGAAGCGTGTTTTCCATTAAGCAGCTCGATAGAAGTTTTTGAGTGAATGAAGGTGATGTGGGAAAACAAGTAAGAAAATTTAGAAAAGATGAGATCCAGACGTTTAATATTTTAAATAAATCTAAACACTGGAAAGAACTGCAATTTAAATGAAAGTACACAATTTTTTCTTAGCATTACCATTCTTGTCAATGGAAAAAAAAAATACTCTCAGCTTGTTATTACTTGCAGTCAAAACCAGCAGCATCCAGAAAGCAAACGTCTCCAATGATAATCTAACAAAAATAACAACTGGTTCTCTGGTGTGTTACTTGTTTGAATCATATGGTCTGTCTAACTCAGACTGCGATCTCCTTGTGAAGCACCGGTGGCACTCACAACCACGATGAAACAGGATCCATTCTCACCTGGGACAAGGGAAGCTCCTCTGTGCTGTCCTGCTCCTTTAGTGCTTGGATCACTGGTAGACCCAGAGTACGCCACAAATACCCCTCCTTCAATGGCCTGCACTCCCTTGCAGATTTTAACTGGCTCGGTAACATCAGTAATTCTACTGGACTTCAGTCACCTTGCCCAAAAGGATGAAGAATGACAGAAGAGAAGCCTGTCCCAGCTGAATCCAGTTCAAGTTTCAGCATGCCTCTTCTATCCCCAAGTCTGTTTGCCCCCTTAGAAGGTCAAGAAAAAAGAAACAAAATATAATCTAATATTTTTAATTTTATGTACAGGAATATAACGTTATGGCAACTTTGTACATGAAATACATACAGTATTTAAACATGAAAATCAGCTAGGTAAGAATTTACATTAGCAATGAAACTGCTTCATGTGCAGCCCAGTTAATACTTAGTTTAGATCTGTATTTTATTGGGGAAGATTTTAATAGTTTACAATCATAGAAACATAAACATTTAAAACAAGACTCTATAAAACAATTTACAGAAACCCTACCATCTACACTGAGAGAAAGGGTGTATGTCTGTGGGTTTGGTGTGTGAATAACAAGGTGGATGAATGATGTATCTCAGCCTTTTAAGTATAAAATAATTTAGAAGCAGTTCATGCAATATGGAAGCGAAGGAGTGCCAGTTCCTTTGAGGTTTCCCGCTACCTTGGACATCTACTGAGCATCACATGTGGGTCACTGGACACATGATAATACCATTGCCAGACGCTACCAGAGAGCACCAGCCTCAGTTCCTCTGAACAATTACTTATGTAAACATAAATATACAAGTTGATATCTTTTCTACACAGTACAAATACAGGTCACAACTTCTCAGCTGTGCAAGTAGTCAATCCATATATTGGAAGTAGGATAATGTTCGGACTGGAGTTCCATATATTTCTATGTACACGGGCACTAACAGAACTTCCTCGTTTTCACCAATTTGCTCTGATATTTCACAGAGTGCCCGCCGTGCCCTATCACGTAAACATCCAGCAGGTAGGATTTGCCAGGCTGCAGGCCTCTGATTGTCTCTGTGGTCACTGCTTTCTGGATGTTCTGGCTGTGGAAGTATTTACAGAGAACCTTTTCCGATTTCTTCCTCGTATCTGGACCCAAGCACTGGTTCTGCTCTCTTTTCTTCTGCTCTTCATTGTAATGGTCATCCACTTCCCTTTTGTAGATGCAGAATTTATTTCTCTCCTGTGTGCCCAGCCACGCCACCGTGACCGAAGAACATGTGCGGAGTTTGTCAAAGGCTTTGATTCGTGTATCTTCAGGAAGGGATGGAAATGATTGCTTGTTAGGCCTTGTTGTAGCCAGGATCTTCAGCACAGAAGCGCCTTTTTTGCTCCCTTTCAACCTAATGAGATATTTAGCTTTTGCTTTTCCTCGAAGCTGGAACTGCCGCACACCCTCCACGTTTTGAGACAAGAGAAGTTTTCCATCTCTTCTAACTTGGATCTGAACAGCATCCAGGCATGAATGAATGGAGAAGGTGACTTTTTGGTGAGATGAAACGGGAGCAAACCGTAGAAATTTGGCTCCCTTTCTCTTGATGAATACATCTGTAACCTTGCCGTCCTTCAGTTCGACTGTTTTCTGTTTAGCTTCCTCCTTCGTTCTGGCAAAGGTGCCAATGTACGCGGTGCTCATGTTAGTGTTGGTATTCACTGCGAACATGTCAAAGTAGTACTGTGTGTCGGGCTTCAGGTCAGACACTGTGAAGATGTTCTTGTTCCCGATACAAACTTTGTGCAGGTCAACTCTCGGCTTTGAGGACGTATGGCGCCCAAACTTTGACGATGATTTTAGGAAACCGCGTTCTTTGCCAGAGTTGTTGTCTGAGGGGAAGCCAAAATGGGCAAAGTCAAATGGACTGAAATCCAGACCTGGTTTTGGAGCCATCATGAAGGCATCATCAGAACTGAGCTTGGCTTCAACAGCACAGAGGCTTTTGAAATTGTGCTCCTTATTGATGACTATGCAATACTGAATTGGCTGTTTCAGTAAGGAGGCAGTGGGACTTGGCTTCCACGCCAGCGTCACGGTTGTACGTCCCAGAGAAGTGACATCAATTCTGGGATCGTAAGGTAATTCAGGGTAAGGTTGGTCTGACTCTGGAGTAGTGGTTGCATACACTTTAAAATGTGTATCTTTCTCTGTCGACAGCAGATCTAGTTGGTACAAACCAGATGGGGAACTAGAGGACACAAAGTACTCAACATCATTGCCTTTGTAAGAGAACAGTTCTGTGCCTTCCTCATTAGTAATCTGCTGTTTCTGTTGCTCAAGAGGTTCTGGTTCACCTAGATTACAAGCAAAGAAAAATGTTTGTACAGACGCCATCTGCAAACACGAGAAAATAATAACAGACACAGACACAAAACACACAAAGTGAGATGAAAAAGGGTTTATCTTCTGAGGAAGATGTAATCGATACTTCTGTCAAATAAGAGAGGGAAATTGCTTTGGCACTCAGGTTAAGAAAAATGCAATAGAAATTGCACCTGAGCAGTACTAACGGAGTCTTGTGAATGGTAGCTAATGCCTCCCACTACAGTACTTCAGGCAGCCAACGTGGAGATTCCGCACCATTCCCCTGGGGGAACTGACTCCACTGCCTGTTTCTGGACTTGGACTTCTTAGCTTTGGCCCTTCCAGTCACACTAAAATGTTGTGCCTAAATACAGCGGGGGGCAAAGGTGTGTATACCTTACAATGTGGCATGGATGAGACGTTAGCACTTGTGTGAGAAGCTCTGGAAGCCAAAGACCTTTTCTCTTTTGAGTAGCAGTTCTATGGCTGTAATACGCTCCACTCTATAGGTGAGTCCCCTCAAAGGGGTGAGCTCAGCCCTGCTGCAATGCCAGCCCTGTCTCTCCAGTTCTTATCTCGTGTACACAGCTCACAGCAAAGCCCCTGTGAAATCGAGTTGCTTTGTGCAAACGCAGTTTGCTGTGGCAGCATCCAGTGCACTCTGTAGCTATAACCTCAGGTTTTACTCTTCCTTTCTTACAGCCCTCTTCCTTGTCATGTTGCTACCAGCTGCCAGTTTCCTACAAAATGTCAGGACTGAGACTGAAGATCCAAGCAGCAGGAGATCATAAAGATAGACTCAGCGTCACACCGAGACTGCTTTGAGGGGCTTTGCATCCAGGAGAAAAGCAGGTCTCTGAGGTGCAAGGGAAGTCCTTGATGGGCTGTTACCTGAACCTTCTCCACTGGCTTCCTCTGGGAGCTCCTGCACACTCAGCTTCCATTCCAGAGGGGCATCGCATGGGGTCACGGTCACTGCTAAGGGAGTGTTGTCCTCTTCAACCACAAAGAAATACCTAGGAGAAGGTTAACAGACCCATACGTCAATAAACCCCGATGGCAGCCAACTGGCAGGGCCTGACTTGACATAATCAATGTCGGTCTTGGGGAGGCAACAGAGACAAAAGCATTACTGACAGGCAAGCGTGTGCAGAGGGACTATGGAAAGGTTGGGGGGCGAGAGCTAAGGAGGTGAGGGGAGTGCCCCCACTAACACGTTAGTGCAGAGTTCACGCTTTGCTTGTCAAGACATGGCAGAGGGGTTTCTGGCCTCCTGCTCTCCTCTCCATCAGCTTCATTTTTTACCCCTACACTAACTATATACAGTATAAATGGTCACAGAGGTATAAATGAGGGAAACGGGATCTTTCCTGGAATTTAGGGATATGCTTCTTGAAGGAGACCACACATTTTATGCTATGTCCAGGTAAGGGCCCTAGAAGCACAAATAGATACACATTCAGCTGTCCTCCCACATCCCCCCAGACACTACACATAATTTAGTCAATGTTTTTCATTGATGAAGGCTGAAGGAGGTGCGTGATATGAGCAGGAAGGTGGCAGTGCTCGTCCTGCCTGAACATTTTGGAGCCTCAGATTCTTCCCCAGTCTAACCTCAGCATTCTTGGACCCATAGGGTCAAGGCTGGGAAGTGGGGAGTTCAGACCAGACTGACTTATGCTGCTTCTTTAAAGCACAATATGAAATAATGAAGAGAGACCAGTGTGGTGGGTAAGCCTGTAGTTTCTAATTTCCTTCCTGCTCCCTTTGCCTCCAGACATGGTTAGTGGCCCCACTTCAGGGAACTTCTGTGGTCTGTGGGAGCTCTGGGCTTATCCCAGAAATCAAATAAACTGGATAGACCCTCAGCTGGGGAGGCCAGATTGGGATGGAAACTCGCATTGTTACCCCACCAGACAGAATACTGGCATTTGTATTTTTCTGGTTTGGATCCAAATTTAATTTCAAAACACCCAGCCAATAAAGCTAGTATCTTCAAAGTACAATCTCCTCGCTTGAGCTGGACAGAAATACCTTTTAGGGGTGTCTCGGAAGAGGTAGCTGCTAATTTCAGCTCCATCTGGGATGACTGACGAATCATGAAAAAACGCTTTGTCCCGGATCTGCATTTGGAAGAGCTCCTCATCTCTGGTAGGTAACTTCTGGGGTCTGGAGCTGAGCGGCAGCAGCAGCAGCAGCAGCGGGCAGCGCAGCAGGAGCATCCTACAGCAACAACAGGGAGTCCCACCTGAGGGGGGCCGCACCACACGCAGCAGGAGCTGTTTGTCCCACGCTGGTGGGAGAGGCTGTGGTGAAGCACCAGTTTACGCGTGCCCCGCAGTCACTGACTCGGCTAACTGCCAACTTGTGTGGCTCCTGTGGGCTGACTTACTGCTGAAACGCAGGCACACCTGTGACAGCGCTACACGCACTGTATGTTTGGCAGAGGCACCTGCGCTGTACGGCCATATGAGCGCTAGGCATACTCATTGTAAGGACTAAGCTCACATCATCACAGAGCTTGGATAAAGTATGTATATAAGATTTTTCCAACTTGAACTGCGATGGAAAGCAAGCCCGCGTGCTGGTTTCAAACCGGTATCTCTCATCAACAAAGAGAAAAAGCCACCAACTCTGGCAGAGCTACAGGTTGGTGTTTTGCCATAGCAGGAATAGAGCTTGCTGGACATGGGAGCTAGAGTAAGCACAGAGCAGATGGAGAGTGCATCGACTGCACTTTCCTTAGATTTCAGTTGGGCTTCCAACAATCCTTTGAAAAGTAAATATTTCCAGTGAAATTGTTCTTTATAAAAATAGCGAATTGGGAAAACATGTGATATAAACCCACACATATTCAAAGCACATTGGTATTAGCATGCAATTCAGCAGGGCTTAATCCTCAAACCTGATGGGAATTGCAAAACACAAAAGCAGAGAATCCCTTACAAATTGGGCATAATAATTCATAATCTCAGCCTCTCATTATTATGTCTACAACTAGGTCAGTAATGACTACCCTAACGTATACAGTGGGACAGGCTGGAAATCTCCTTTCAGTACAGTAGATGATCTCATATATAACAGCTCTGGTATGGGGCGGGGGGGGGGGGGGGGGGGGGGGGGGGGGCGCGCGGAGGAAACAAAGCCCACTTCTGGTATGAGCATAGCAAGGTTAAATCGCTAAATGGTAATGTTTCTTAAAATTAGAAGAAAGAGGTCTAGGCTGTTACCTAAACCATGTTCTCCACTGTCTTTGGGGAGAAGCATGATAAAAAGCTGAGCTGGCAGGAACAGTTTTATCTCGTTACTTGGCTGAATGTGCGGTCACACAGCGCTCCTTGTACTGCACTGCACATTAACTCTGGCTTTGTAATGCACTCTTGCTTTTTACCTTTAAGGTCAAATCTGCTGTTGAGATTGGAGGTGGGTTTTTTCCCCTTCACTTGACCTTTCCCCAATATTTTATGTAAAAATAGCAAACACAAAGCTCCTCGAGAAGTGGCATGATGCCATCTAAGCCACAGCAGAATTGCTCTTCCCCTTCAAGGCCTTAGTGAAAATAGAAACAGAGCCCAGGAGGCTCCTCCTTCCCCCCTCCCATGGCTTTACCTTCCAAAAGTCCCAAAGGAGCCACTACAGGGCAGTGCGGCCAGGACGCAGGACCCTCCTTCTCACCCCAGCCCACCCTTTGGGAGTTTTCAGCAAGATCCCAAGCCCCACTCCCCGGCAGGCCCCGCATCCCCACCTGCCTCTTCCCACTCTCCTCTTGGCAGAGGCAGGTGGCCAGCAGCTTGCCAGCCTCTGCCCCCCTCCTCATCGCCACATCCCTGCTGAAGCTCACCACGAGTACCAGCACCCCAAACGTGGGAATTCGCCACAGGCAGCACAAGGTCCTGTCCTCTTTTTCACGCCCAAGCTCCTGACAAAATGTTCCCAAATCCCCGCGCCCTGCTGCCTCTAGCTCTCCTCCTGCCGTGCGCTGAGAAGAGGCCGTGACATCTGCCTGCCCTGCAGCCCGCCCCACTCCCAGCACGGCTAAAGGCACGTGCAGGACAGCAGGTCCCCCAGCACCAGCAAGGCCCACGGAGGGCTATTTTCACCCTCGTCTTGCTTCCTCTGCCTCTGACATCATTGCTATTTAATTGCTCCTTCCACCAACGGCGCAGCCCCCACTGCACCGCTCACCCCCTCCCTCTGCATCCCCCTCCCCTCCTCCTTGCTGTCCCTAGCACCGTTACCTCAGCTCATTCCCACCCCGCTTTCTACTGTTTCCTCCAACTCCTGCTGTCCAGCTTGGGCCCCATCCTTCATCTCTCTCGTTTTCTCACTGAAACTGGTGACGCAAAAGAAAACATTTAGCAAACCCTGAAGTAACCGTAAGCCACCAATGACACGTACTGAAAACTCCCCTGCCAGGATGCAATGTTATCTTCGCCTCCTTTCGCTCGTGCCTTCCTCACGCCAAGAGCTGCTACGCCTTCCTCAGCTTTCTCGCTCCCCGGCCTGCCCCATGTTCCTCTATTTGCAGCCAGACCCTCCCCTTCCTGAGTGGAAAACCACAGGAAAGATGAAGGTGATTGCTAGAGGTGCACCTGGCAGAGTTTCCCCCGCAGTCGAGTCCCAGGTGGGCATGGAGACGATGGGGGAGCTCCATCCCCCTGCAAGCAAGCGGCAAGTGTGCCAGGGAGCCCTGCGGCGAGCTTGCCAGTCGATGGCCCTGGCATCTTGGGTAAGCCCTGCCTGTTCTGAGGCTGCCAAAAGTTATTTTGAAGTTGGAGAAGGCTGCGCCCTTATTTATTTGGCGATAACCTGGTGAGAGCAACATACTGCCATGGTTCCCCGTTTGCAGGGCTTGTAACGCTTCACCTCTGGCACTCACAGCTCTCAAATTGTGCGCTCCGTTAGTGTCTGGGATGTTTTCCTAACAGGTTATTGCAGCAGCCTACGGAAGGGAGCAAACTAAGACATGCAATTGCTACTTACAGTTAAATCCTGATTTAGCTTTCCCAACATTTGTCAAAATTTCTCCCGACCAGGTCCTGAGTTAGCTTTTGATGACAACAGACATATTTTCTCAAATTCAGTCTGAAGTGTTGATACTTATCAGCAAAGTTAATGACATTTGACCACATTTGACCTTTTGGAGCAAAGATCGTAAGTCAAAATACTTGCTGACTTGAGTCACCAAAGTCAGCAAAAATCTCCCCTCACACAGAGCAGGATGAGTTTCCTGTGCTCTAACATGCTGTTTATTGATCTTTCAAGTATTACCGTTAGCCAACAGGGAAGAAATTCTTTCCAACTTAATCACAACAGTTAGAGCAGATTATTTGGTTAGGTAAGAAACTCTGACGCTTTCTGCAGACAGCGTCCTCCACATGAACTCCTTGAAACTGCAATCTTGTATATTCCCATAGTCCGTTCCAGTGCAATGTAACCTCTATTAAAATAAACGATTTTTGATTATAGGACTATCCAGGCTAAGCTCCACTTTTTAAATAATTTCACTAGCTGAGTCACTTAAAAAACTCCCGTAGACAGCGCTCCTGTCCCTGTTAACAACCATGGCACAGTAACAGGGTACAGATTTGTCTCTGGTTTCTTTATCTAATTGTAATAGTATTTTGGCTTAAAAATAGAAGACATATTACAATTAGCTCTGTGATCCCTGCCCAGCCTGGGCAGGCAGCACTGGCCCATCCCATACACAAAACAGCTTGCAAAGTTGTCAAAAGGAAAGTTTTCTAATCTTTGCTCCTTAACGAGCAAATAGGGTTTTGAGTGCTTTCTTTTTCACTTACCCCACCTCAGAGGCTTCACGTGGGCCCAGTTTTAATGCACAACACTTCCAAAAGTGAGACACCTCAACAGCAAAGAGGCATTCAAAACTCACTCGCGGTTTTTGGAAACCGTGCTGTCAGCGCTATACCACCCTTTCACACCAGTTAATCAACAGATTTTATTTTTTGCAGCGCACTCACTGCAATTTGGCAGTTTTAAACTAAATCCTCTATAGTTTACACATGCAAAACATCAAGAGGAAAGCAAAAAAAACAACCAACCATTTCTTCGTCCCCTGTTTCTGTCTGGGCCAGTTCACTACCAGGCAATGACTTTGGCAGAGGCCCTCAGAAAATGCACTTGCTCGATGTGAGCACGTGAATTCATGCTCTCCCATCCAGCCCTCGGATAGTTCCAACAAACAATTTTCTTGTCTCAGGGTGCCGTGCTCCGAGCCGGTTTCATTTCTAGAAGCCAGGTACAAGCTGAGGCCTAAGTGCTGCACTGTAAAGCCATACAGATTATGTGAAATATGTTGTGTGATTTTTTATTCTCCAGGCTGTGCCACCTCCTAAATGCCTTTTATTCCCTTTTCTACAAGTTTGTCTTGTTTTCTTTTCTTTTAAACTCTGAGTCAATATTTTATTGATATATTCCTGCTGACTGGAGGGATTTGCCTGCTGTTTATCACCGAATTTAAGAGAGTGCCAAAATAAACAGTCCTAAGTGAAATAATAAGCACCATTTTCCTTCTCCGGGATTGCAAAAGTGCCCTCTAATGGCCCATCTTTACCTCTCACTTCTTCCCCAAACTCTCCAAACCAAGCCTCAAACCCAGCGCGAAGGCAAACCTCCCGCCCTGGGCCCCGGCTGCGGGCTACAGAGGGGGGACAGAGCAGCGGCTGTGGGACACAGCCGGCACCCGTGTCCCAGGGGATCACACCCTGGTCCATGGGAACGGGATGGCTCGCCAGCCCGTGCCAGGACGCCAGCCTCCCCTGCACTACTGGAGGGGAGAAGATCCCATGCAGCGACCCGAGTGCGGCACAAAGTGAAAGGTTAAAAACCCGCCGCAGCTTGGAGGGACCACAGGCACCAGCAGCTCTCGACCAGCAACAAGAGCAACGTCCTTGAGAAAACAGGCCTTGCTTGTATATTCCTCTGTTTCCAAAAGAAAGCAAAAAAAAGTTTTCTTTTTTCCTTCCTTTTCCCCCCCGCTCTCCCCTTCTCCCGGCAGACTGACCTGCTCCGGGGAGCCAGGCTGCGTGCAGGGAGCAGCCAGGGGGTCCCCATCTCCTCCCAGGTAGGGCTGCTCCTGGCCCACCCGCCCGCTGGCTGGGGCCACCCGCCCCCGGCCGCGGAGCCCGGGCAGGCTGCGCGATGCCGGGGCAGGGGGCCGGGGTTCCTTCCTTCTGTTGTAATCGGGAAGGCAGCAGCCCTGGCCCCAGGTGCGCAGCTCCTGGGCCTCACAAACACTCCCATGACAACAGCCACGCCTTGCAAGATTTACTTCATGAACGCAAACATACTCATCTAAATAGATCAACAGATGAAAAATGCATGCTGTGCATTTGGAGAGGGATATATATTATTTGAAACACCTCAAAACATACCACCTTGCCAGAGGTGGTGGTTCTTCTTTTTTTTCCCTTCAGAAACTAAATAAACAAAAGCAGCAGTCTGGCCATTTCATACATTTTAGCTATAAGCACAAACATGGAAATACTGTTACATTGAATCACAGATTTTATGATGATTATAATTAATTTCCATCTTTTTAACCATTGCCACTCAGGCAGCGAGCGTTACCCAGCCTTTCCAAAATCCCACGTGGGCAAGCTCTCCGTCCAGCCTTTAAGACCTTTGCATAACAAACGTCACTGTACAAAAGGCCTGCAAATATCTGGGCAAACTACAATTACAAGCAGAAACCGAGAGGATAACGGGATCTGCAGCTGGCTTAGGTTCTGAGTTAGGAGACAAATTAGCTAGAGCTGGGGCAGCACCTCACCGGCTTTTCCCGCAGGCTGCAGGATCTGCGCGGTGGGTGCATCCACAACCAAAACCAGAAACGGGCAGCCTCGGGGGCAGGTAAAATCACCCAGTTTTGGATTTCACCAATCAAGCCTACAGTATTTTCTGTCTGCCCTAAGCAAGCCGTTTTTTCCCAGCAAAATACAGCGGTTGCACAGAGTGTACTCCAGGAGGTAGGAGAGGCTCCCCCCTTACATCCCATCACAGAAATTCCACGCAGAAAGCCGAGAATCCCTTGTGTTTGGCCGCTTGGGATCAAGGCAGTCATGCACTGCTATTCAGACTTCCCTGTGCACGTATGGCACGTGCAGACACGCACGCTCCCGGGAAGGCTCCACGGCACCGAGCACACCTACACCCCACAACAAGGCAGCCGAGAGGGTCAGATTCACCGCGCGCAACGCCAGGACTGTTCACAAGTCATCTTCAAGTGCCTTGATCTATGGAAATCATTTGCTTTGCTTCTCAACTGTCTGCAGGTCACAGAGGCCTGTAAAGGATTTACAATAACAAATCAAAAGATCTGAGTTTACCCCAAGCAAATGTATCTGGAATAAATGAACTCTAATGTTTAATTACAGAGTGGGAAGTGCACGACTGTAATTTACTGAGGATAATTTCAAGGCACTGCCCGCCACGGTGCTTTTGTGTTACATTTCTTCTCTTTTTATTGTATGGATGGTTAACTTTTTTTCCTCCTTCTGTCCTATTTTTAAACTCTGGTGTGTTGGGATTTTTTTTTTTGGTTGTTTACATTACCCATGCTGCATCTCTTAATAAGTCTGTAGATTTATTGACGTGATTTAAGTCCCACTTCGGAAATAAAAGGGCACTGTGTGCTTTGACTTATTATAGGAACGCCACAAGTAAAGAGGCTGTGAGCTTTTCCATTATACACTTCATTTCCAAAGATATATAACATAAATGCATGTACCTCAGCATGCAGAGTTATCACCTCAGCCACACAGGAGCTTAAAAGCACCCAGCAATTTCGACAGTAATACAATTAGTTATTTTTAACGTGCAAACAAGGAAAAATTTTAAGTAGTTACTGGGAGCTGCTCAGTTTGTTTAGAGGGAGACCAGAGGGGAAAAGCGAAGGCCTTCCATTTAATATTACTATTCCCTAAAGGATCTGGAAAATGTTTGGTATGCTTTTTATTTGGGTGGTTTTGGTGGCTTGTTTTCTTGTTAAAACCAGCACTCTTGAAATCTTGTTGTCCGGTCCTGCCTCGTGCCTGGGAAAAAGCATGGGCTGTGCAGGGCTGCAGTAGCCAGGAGCCGAGCCAGGAGCTCGGCCAGTGCAGCCCCAGCCAGCCCCTCGCCGGAGGTGTGCACCAGCCCAAAACCTTTCCCTACAGAGCAGGGGGGTGGGGGCTAGGGATGCAGCCCCAACAGGGATGCAGGAGTGGATTGCTGTCTCCATGCATTTGCCAGAGACGTATTTTTGTGTAGCACTGCGGCCAGCTTGACATGGCAGCTCCTGTTGGCAGAACCCGCTGTAACCGGGAGGGCAGGAGCATTTACAGACCTGTAATCCATGGATTAAAGCTCCCTAAGTACGCACGGACACGATGGACTATAATGGTGCCTTTGAAGCACTCAGGGTCCACCGTGTCAGTAATCTGTGGATTAACCGACAGCCTCTTGCAATTCTAATTCAGTCCTTAATTTTCCTTTGCGGGGAGCACTGTTTTAGCAAAGCAAATCACAGTCGCACGGGATAAAAAAGCCAACTATAAAAATAAGAAAGTATGAAGAAATGAGGGTACATTTCCACTAAATCCTAACGAACAACAGTGACAACAGACTACAAATAGGAAAGAGGCTAAGTCTGAAGGGGTTACGCTGTAAAATGCAGAGCTGTCTCAAATTAGACATGTTGAAAAGCAAACATACTCAGGGAGATATGGTATCAGAAACCAAATTTTACATGGACTATTTTGTTTCTAAGATGAGCCTTATTTATTTTTCCACTTTTAGTGGAAACAGATTCAACTCTGATCACATGGAAATCGCCATCCTCGAGCTGGCCGTAGCTGGATGCTTCAAAAACCAGCTGAGCCAGGAGATGCCATTTGGGACACTTGAGGAAATGCCTCGTAGTTTTTCTTTTTTTAATCAGAGACCACATACCAGTGCTTCTCTCCTTCACAGCCATCTCGACCCATGTGACTCAGCGGTGAGTGTCAAAACCAAACAAACAGCGAGTCCCCAGCGACCTCTGGTACAATGCTCAGTTGTTCTCTCGTACCTCTGCTTGCGAGGGGGTGGCAGCGGCAGGGGAAGAAGGGATGTGCTGGAGCACTGGGTGGCAGCCAGCTGCTGGCTGGCCCCCTGCACTGAGCTCCACCACTTCCCTTGGCCGCTCGGGCACGGGCTGGCCTGGGTCCTTTCTGTCATACCTGCTCATCCTCCTAAGCCCGTACAAAATCCCCAGGGTGGCTGGATGTCGCTCCTGGAGAGGGCAAGCATCACCAAACAGGTGAGCGGTACCGGCTCTGCCAGAGGAAAATCTCACGCCCAACTCAGGGAAGTGACTTTTTTCCATAGTCTCAGTAGGGGTTGAGCCCCAGCAGGAGAGATAAGGTAAGGCGGAGAAATCTTAAGTTTGCACAACTCCAGGCCATTTAAGATAACCAACCCTGAATGCCACGCAGCTCCACAAGTGTTTCATTGCAAGTTCTGGAGGTGTTTTATAATGGAGAGTAATTATTATCCTCTTGTTACAAGCAATAAAAGTGGGGCAGCGACTTTCCTTGTTCAAGGAAATCCCAATATAATCCCTTCCTTTAATCATGAAACAATAGCTACTTTCCTTGGCCAAGTCATTCTGCCTTCAGCACAGCTCTCTGAGTGTATGGTACTGTCTCTCCACAATGAATTGCAGCAAAGGGATTAGTGGGGAGGAACATAACGAACAATTACAAATTACAACCAACACAAGCATGTTGGTAGAGTTTCACACTGTTTCTCTGGAATACTTCTGAATGACATTATGATCAAGTGCCCTTGCCAAAACCCACGAGGGACAGGGATAACTGAAGCATCAGGGTATGATAAAGAGCAGGAACAGAACCAGGGTCCATGCATCCTGCAATCACATCCTCAAACTGCCGGGGCTTACAGCTGGAGGTCAGAAAGACCTTTGGAAAACACCGAAATATAAAACCAAAGTCATTAACTGCATTAACTACTGAAGGAGTTAAAGTTGCTTGAGCCATTCCTAGGCCTGGGGAACACCACTCGGCTGGCAGCTGCCTGCGGCCAGCAACGTGTTTGTTAAAGGGGAGAAAACCAAGGGCTCACACAGGGCCGGGAGCTGCGGGAGAAGCAGCGACAGCGAAGGGGCTCCGGGTCACCGGCACAACTTGCAGGGCAGCCGCGGGGGGAAGCCGAGCCGCCGGCAGCTCTGGTGTCAACCAGAATGCTCATGTTCTGTGGAAAGCTGTGCTGTGAGTGTGCTGGAATCGCTTATGCACTTCTTCCCTTCTGCTTTTTGGTAGGTGATTAAAAAAAGGAAAACTGCTGGCTACTTTGAAACCCTTTTCAGTGCACGGAGGCTGATTCCCTCAGCTTCCATCAGCCACGCAGTTTTCTTCAGCGTCGGGAACACCACCACATGTGTACGCAGGATTACAAACCACAGCCAGCCCCAGCACATTAGTATTCCTACCCACTTCCATACCCCTGCGCACAGTTTTCCTGCAACAGCTACTCAGAAATTCTCATTTGCAATTTTACCATATCTTCCCTTTCACTGCCTAGGGTTCCTCAGTGCTTCCAGGCTAACCAGTAATGACCGGTGATGCCTGCGATAGCAAGGAGAGTAACAGCAGCAGCTCTCCAGAAAGCCCTCTGGCAGCTGGAAGAATGGATAACAACCCCTGTTAGGGTGCTCATGCCCAGGAGGTGATTCTCCGACCCCCAGGGAAGTGACCGCATCTCTGCGCTGCTGCCAGGACCATGTCCCGCAGTGGCAGTGGATATCTTGGAGCAAAGACAGAGCAACATGAACTCAAACAGAAACTCTAGAGGCATCTGGCACCAACTCCAATTGTAAGTTGGATTCTAGTTTTTTTCCACCCAGGAACACCCATAGTTAACTAGATATGGGACAAGAAGAAAAGATAATTTATATGAACAGAGAGGAAAAAAGTTATTTCTCTTTTATTCTGTTTTCCTTTATTTTTTAAGTCTTACCCTGGTGTTGCTTTTAGTTACACCTGAATCATGTAACCCAAATCCTCGGCTAACTTCAAAAAAACTATGACTTAAAAAAACCTGTAACTTTTTCTACCGAATTAAGTCTAGCCCATATTAGTTATGATGACAGTAATACATGTTACACTGATAGGTGACCGCCCAGACTTTCCAATTCCTTAATCACCATCAGAATCCATTTTTTTCTGATTGAGCTTGCTGTCCAAAACCACATTGACTTTTAATATTAACTGCCTTCAGCTTTAAAGGCATGCAAAAGAAATGTCAGTCCTTAAAAGTCCTTAATGAACCCTTCAGGTGCTCTCTGATAATGATTTGTTACGTATCACGGCAATTCACAGATGCTGTGTCTCGTTTTCCCTAGTTTAAAGAGGGTTGCTGAAAATATGTAAACAATTGTCAAGTGTTTGAAAATGGAAAGTATCAAATGTAGTGCTAAAGATATTGCTATTTACGTATTTCTACCAGTGTGCTCAGCATTAGAGCTGGCAGACCTCAGCCACAGTTACAGCCGCCAAGACTTGCCAAGACCCCGCGTGGGTATTGTCCCCCATGCTGGTCCGCACTGTCCTAGAAAGCAGCACACACAATTTCTTAGTCACACCATTAGTTCTGGTGGCTTCCTCAGAGGCTGCGGTGGCCAAGAGCACATGACGGCCCATTGCAAGTGAACCACATCACAGGGAGGATGACCAGCCTCACCACTTCTCCTGTGTGTCACTCCGAAAATCACCGCTTTCGCATGCTCACTTCTGTACGCTACGTGGATAGTGATGAGGAAAAGCAGGCACACTCACACTGGCTACGTGTTGCCTACCGCCACTTATTTCCTTAACATCCTGCTTTAAGAAAGACACAGATTCCCATAGAGGGCCACTCAGTAAATTAATGAAAATTGTTAGTGGGCGGTATTAGCTGCCCAGAATTTCTCGATGCAGCTACCTGAGGTAATCCCCTGTGGTGCCTGACACTTCCCACTGCCTCCAGAGAAAATCCAAACGTCTGCTTCACCCAACAGCCCGACCTTCCCACAGCGTGGTCGGTGGGTGAGATTCACCCTGCCCAGATCCCTGCATGGAGGCTCCGGCCCCCATTTCCTTCCTAACCCTCCCGCCAGTCACTGGGACAAATGACAGCAGCAAGCCCGCCCCATGCCTGTGAGGGAGCGTGGACCCTCACTGGAGGAGAGTGCCCAGGTGGTGCTGGGGTGGCTCCTGGGGTTACTCAAGGCTCTCACAGAAATGGACGAAAGATTCGGGACAAGCACGGCCAGATGCTGGAGGAGCCATGGCCGTAACGCAGCCCGCATCCTGAGCCGCTTGGCGGGCACTGCTCACCCAGCACCACTGGACCTCCCCAGGGCTAAGGAGCCATTCGATGCAGAAGGGATTCGTCTCCAAAGGGCAAAATGGTACGTGCCCAGAGAGACAGTGAAGCATGGCCACGAGGAGCCAGCATGTGCATCTCTCTGAAGAGGTTACAAGACACTACAAATCCAACCACAGCTCACCGGCCACCAGTCCATCATACCAAGGCAGGATAGGAGCATGTTTGGGAGCTGCCAGTCTTCAAGGTGGCCTTCTAGCACTTCTTGGGTTTTCTAAGCAGTGGACTTGTGCTTGACTAAGCTGAAAAGTCTTTCCCAAGGAGAAAAAGATAGGCGCTCTGAAGGGACGTACCGTACCCTAAGAGTTTCAAACCTGCCAGGGTCAACTGCAGAGCTGTGATAAGCGATCTCCGAAATTAGATTATTGAAGGGGTCGGTTTCAGCTCCACTCTACTGCTGGGCCAGTGTTTATTTGTCCAGGCTGGGAGGCAAAAGGCTAGTCCTTCATCTAGTTACTGCGAACAACAGCGGACAGGCAGGTAGGTCAGGCTGTCATGGGTGAGCAAACATCCAAACAACCCCAGAACCTTCAAGCCTTCTGATGGTAACCATACATCCTTGGCTGACAGAAGGAGAAAGAAGGAGGGGAAAGACGAAGGGGAAAGAACAATTTCTGCATTCAGAGATGGCTGAAACACGTGCCAAGGACATTTCCTTTCCCAAAGAGGGAAGACGTGGCGAGAGCTGTGGTGCGAGACCCAGTGCTGCCTTCCAGAGGTGTCCCTTTGCTAGCAACTGGGAATGGCTCCGAGATCCTTGGATGAAAGTTACTGCTAAAGGACCGTGTCATATCAACATCACCATTAATACTGCATTGTAAAAACCAAAGAGCTACAAATCAAAAAAAAAAAAAAGTATCTGTTCTTTGGTGCTTTGACCCCTCAAGGCATTTCAGCAGGCCCAAAAGGTCTGGGCTGGAGCTGGGCAGGGGGCTCTGCCTGCGGGGACGATGCCCCCAGCTCCAGCCTCTCTCCCCACGTGCACATTTCACTGAGGGCTGCGAGCCAGTGTCTGCAGAGTCCCTGGGTGAAGAAAACCACGCCAAGCCCATCGTGCCGAGTGGGGACAGCCATGAAGCCAGCGAGCAAAAGGCTGAGACCAAAGCATGTTTTGTCCCACTGGAAGTAAATCTCATGTTATGTGACGTGTATGAATTTTGCATTTTCTCGTTAAAGTCCTAATTGCCTGGATCTTATAAATGCTTTGCAACTGCTTTATTTTAAATGAGTGGGAATTAGGATGTGCTCCGTAAATTAACATAGCACATGTCGTTCCCTGAGCCTGCTGCCCTGCTATCACACACTTGCAAGAGATGTCTTACACTCTCGCTTTAAAATGCCTGCTTAATGAAAATGTTAAATTCAGTTAGACTTGTTCACATGATGAGAAAGGGTCTTTAAACCTATTTATTTTCCCTAGTATGATTTTTTTTCAACTATTGTACTATAACAGGATTATAAAAGTTTTAATTGACTAACGTTAAATCTTCCCTGCAAAATTGTACCTTTAATGCCCCCTAGGACTATTAGGTTTTTATTCATTATTTCTCATTATTGAAAAATGAGTTTGAGAGAGACCCTAGGGTCTTCCCCAAATAAGGAAAAGATCCTATTAGTCCTACAAATCATACTCAAGTAAGTAATTCTTACCCAGGAGAAAAACCCCAAAGGGAAGTAGCCGAAGGAAGAGAAAGGGGACTAGAAATCGTTAACACTGCTCACTGATGTTTTCCTTCGCATCCAGAGACCAGCTGGCAGCTCCGAGACACTTGGCTTTCCCACACCATCATCATCCCGATCTGTAAACTGCTTGATTTGCATCAGGTTTCTGGATTTCAAAATGCTGAGACACGTTTAGACTGTTTGACTATAAACAAATCAGCAGTAAATCTGCCACACCTAAACAAAGTAGCAAGAGAGGGAAAGAGAGTGCGCTCACGTCTTCACAATATTCTGGTTGCTTTGTAAAAACCATCCACCCTGTTTAACAATCCCTGCTGATGCGTGTGAAGAACCTGTGATGCCGTTGCGCCTCCCACCCATCTCCCCACCAGCCTCTGCAGCAGGAGCAGCAGCTGGTCTAGCGCTGCTCTATTTTGGTACTGAGCAAGTTAAAATTGAGAAAGATAAAAAGCATCATTTTTCTCACACCCTAATAAAGTTTCAAACCCTTTAAGGTTCCTTTTCCTTAAATTTAAAAAAAAAAAAAGAAAAAGAAATACGCTCAATTAGGCAAACAATGCCTTTCCCCTGTAAATCACAGGGGAAGTGTTGGACTCGGTGGTGTGTCACGTTGTGAGCGTGCGAGGGTCACGCTGGAGGGGCACTCATATCCGGACCCGTGGAGGGGAGAATGAAGTAGGAGCGATAATTTATTGCCTTTTGTTTTTCAGATTTCCAGGTGCTCGCAATAAGTACCCACTGCTTCTTATCTCAGCTGTCACGCGAGCAACAAACATCTCTCCAACTACTGAATTTAATTACCCTAAAACCAGAGCGGTCCCGATTCAGGCCAAAAGCTGAACAACCCTGGGTGATCTTGGGCAATCTGAGAAATGCTGACAACGCTGCAGTTACCTGTGCACTCGCCCCCGCCCCGGTGGAATGACACAGCCCAGTGGAAGACACCCAGCGCAGGATTCACCTGCATCCCTCTGGTAGCTCAGGTCTATTTTCCTTTAGTGAAGCAGTTGTGGACTGGGGGCTGGGTTCTCAGACAACTCATAAGGCCGGTTTCTCGAACAGCATTTAAAACCCACCCTGTAAAATGTCCCCCAGAAGACCGGCACGTTTTTGGTGAAGTTACAGTATCAGCTATCTCGGACCAACAATGATGACACTTCGCCTGCTTCTGACGTGTCCCGCACAACTGATGGGCTCCCCAGGGTACAATCAAAGCCATCTACGCAGTCACGAGATTTTTTGGCTGGTTCCTGTTACAGCTCTGTGTTAACATTTATCTTTCTCCCATTCAGTGGGTGTCCTCGCATACTGCAAAGGAGAAAATTAATTCTGAAAGAACAGACTTCTTTTTAATATTTACTCTCTCACTCCCTCTTAATTTATTTCCAGCTTTAAGTACATTCTCCTGGAGTTATGATTTATTACCCTGACCCATTTCCTGATTTAAGGGAAAACACTTCCTCTCTTAATGACATCTTGTTAAAGTTTTCAAACATAACATCTCCTCAGCCTTCAAAGCTCCTTCCATCCATCCCTAAGTATTAGCTTATTTGAGCCTTCTTGAGCAGAAACTATCCCTGTTTGATATAATGAAGATTTTTGTCACCGAAGTGGTGTATCCTCAGTCACGACGTAAAACAAAGAGTGGGGAACACAGCTCCTGCACTCTGCCTTTTCTCCAAGGCGATGCTCACTCACTGCACCGCCTGTTAGTTAGCAAAGCTCAAGCAGTTACTCAAGTCCCTTCTCACTGGTCTTACCCAAGACACCATCTGTCCTTTAACATAATTCTGATTTACTCTCCTTTCGCTCCCGCCTGTACAGTCAGTGATGCCAACACAGAGAGATCAACAGCATTCAGTATCACACTGGGTTCTCCGCAAACGTTAGTCTCACAGAAGCCTCGTATTCCAAACACGTATCTCTTGATATACAATCAGTCAAGGTTATCACCCTCGATGCTGGGCATTCCCACCAGTATGCGCACCCTTTTGTAAGGGCTTGCAAACTTGTTTTCTTACGGAAGGAGCACGCCCTTCTCCCCTTCAATCAGGACTACCCTTCTCCTCTGCAGTTCATAATCAAAAGAGAGGAAGAGAGCAAAACCTCCCCCGTTATTTCAACTCTCACGAGCGGTCGAACTGGTAGCCCAGAGCAGCTATATAGTCTTCCACGTTAATAACATCAGCCCCTTTGAATGCACTGAACGAGAAACGTGCAGTTTTCATTAGACTGGCCTTAATGCAGAAAACGTGCACATTCGGCAAGGTCGAATGGAAACCTGCCATCTCTGGTGTGTCCATCCGTACAAATTAGTAAATCTGCCTCCTGCGAAAGCAAACCGGGGACTGAAAAGATAAATATCCACTTAGTAAAATAAAACAAAACCAGCTCCAGAAAGATGCAAGACCCTGAAGGACGATTGAAATAGCCCCTTGAAAACAGTGAAGTAATGGGCTTACAGTTTTATTATTCGTATAAAGTTTAGTGACTTCAAAATGAACGCGAAGCCAAACAAGACTTGTTATCCCACTAAAATCTGTGCTGTAACCGAAGCCAGTACCCAGATGTTCTGTGGTAAAATCCGCCGCTTTGCTGCATAAAAGCGCCACATACCCTGATGTACAGTCCTGGTTTGCCTTTATCCAAACCTACTTAGATTCTGGATTATTTTTCTAGCAATCTTTTAAACTGCCATGGGAAGCATAAAAGGTGGTCTCCTACAAAACTGTTTGGTACCAACTTGAAATGTAACCATTTGAAGAAATAAATCAGGATTTCTATATAATAAACTGTTCATTACCGGCCTTTCAGACCATAAAGTACAGAAGAAAAAGCAGAGTCTGAGTTTAATAAACATCTCATCTTTTTATATATATTAAAGCCAAAGACCCTAGTACACTTCAGAGAAGAATGCCTAACGAACAGGCTTCATCCAGCCCTACCAAAGCTGCAGGACGGGGAGCATAAGACAACTACGTGGCTGGAGGCTTGAAACCACCTTGCACAGCCAAGGTGAGCCCCTGCTCCCCCGGCCCCATTAATCCACCCACCGCCAGCTTCAGCTCTCAGGGCATCTCCCCAGAGCGGGGTCTATCCCTTCATTTTCAGGGACTTCTAAGGAGGACAAAGCGCATTTGAAGATGCCATTTCTGCCCCTACATGCAGTTTCGGTTGCAAGCCAGGATGCTTCGGGGCAGCCCGGGCTGGGCTCTCGTGGAGCCAGCTGAGAGCAGCGTGGTACCAAAGGAGGGCCAGGGCTCCAAGGAGCAGGTCGTGGGGCAAGCGGAGCGGCGGCACCGACCCTGCCCGCACTGCCGCATCCCCAGCCCAGCTTGCAGGAGGAGGGGAGGCACGCTGGAACAACCGCGGCAGATGGACCAGAGCTGCGTGCCGGGAGCTTTAAACGTCAGATGAACGCCGAGTATGTGGTGAAGGCATTCGAGCCGAACAGGGAAGGCAGCACAGGCGTTACGTGATTTTGAACAGCTTGCTTGACAGTTTGCACCATATTGTATTTATAAACATTGGGGAAACCTAAATGCTTTTCCTTGGTGTTTCCGAAATAGTCATCCACAACAAAACAGGCACGCAGGGCTATCCTGTGCAGCTCTGCCTCACCTCTGTGACAACCTTCTTAAAATTAAAAAGGGCCCGTATAATCTCTGCGGGACCAGCACCCCACGCGGTGTTCAAATTCCCTCTCAAACTGCGCATCTGATCTCCAAACCCCAAACTTCCCCGGGGGGCTGGGGTATGAGGTAACACACTGGCTGATGACGCCAGCAGCACATCACACACGTGCCAGGTGTGGCTCATGCCAGGGAACAGCCAGCATCTCTCACAGGCACTGCAGAGCACAGCATGTCTGTGCACTGTGTCACCTCACTGGCAGGGCTGCGATGACACTCTGTAGCACCCACCCTCCACAGCAGAAAAATCAATGGGTTTTCTGTCTGGGGCCACGCAGAAACAAGGCCAGCGTGATGCACCCACAGTTCTCATCGCAGAAATGTAACAAGGCTAAAGGAATTTTTCAGACATATGATAAAGCTCTTTCAAATTAGGGGGGGCTCATTATCTGCTGACACAGAAAGTCAGTCCACAAGGAACAGGTAATCACTCTCCTTGCAACAGGACAAAACACAGCCACAGGACCCCAAATACATGCCTACAGTACCCACACGTGGTGCACTGCTGCACGTTCCTGCTTCGTGACATTTCTAATGGTCAAACTAGAACATAAAATCTCTCGGTGTTTTAAAATGTCCTCTCCTCCTTCAAATATTAACAAGTTTTACATTCTAAACGTTACTCTAACTATTCCCAGAGATTTTTAGTGGTACCAGAAAGCTGACCTCGGCAGCTCTCCTCTCGCAGGTATGCATTTTGCTATGAGGTTGGAGAGCGAGGCTGGGAGGATGAGGCATTCCTGACAAGAAGCAATCTGAAATGCCATTCCTAAAATAGCTAAGAATCAGCGATTTTCAAAGTAGACTGAACAGAATCACAAAGTTTTTCCCCCTGCTCCCTTACAGCACGGCCAAAGGTGCTGACGACGTCTAACACCCAAGCGCTATTTTTACGGAAACCAGGTTACGGCCAAGCCAGCAGTGCCTTGCCGGGGTCACTGGAGTATAAATCACTCACTGCCAACCGCCCAGGGAGGAATTCACCCTCAAATCGCTCTCGCCTCTTCCAGTTCTACACAGACACAACTCTACCAGCTTGACCAAGTATAAAACCGGAGCACCTAGGCTGGGAACCAGCTGTAAGACAGTGCTAGACGAGGCTGCCAACGCAGCCTGACTGTAGGATGCTCCAGCAGAGCACTGGTGCCACACTTGTGTCACAGGCATCTGCTCGCAAACAGCCAGCCAGGCCAGGGAGAGCAGTGGATTTACGCTGGGGACCTCGCCTCCTCTCTGAGCTCACCTCCTGCAGCTCAGGCAAGCCACCAGAACAGTAATACTGTTTAAGTGTTTTAATTAAAGATTGTAACTAGATGCTAACCAGATCCGTTGGTGGGGAGGGCAAGTCCAAGGGACGCTACAAGCTTTGCCAGCCGCTCTCTGAAACCACCCTTGCAGAGGCTGCCTTGCCCACAGAAACGTCCACCGGGATGATTTCCAGAGCAGCCCTGGGCAGCGCGGCACAGACAGGATCACGCTCATCCCTGGCACCAAGCTCACCGGTCCCGGGAATCGGGGCGTGTTACCACCCAAGCTTTAAATACAGCCAGAACAAAAATGTTCAGAGAGTCACCACTTTTCAAAAACCTGCACTAGCCTTTAACTGTGAAGGTTTAAATCCATGAAAGTTCTATCTGCAAGTGATTAAACAATGCGTTGGAGCCATTGTCTCTGCGCTGTCGAAATAAAAACATGACCCGAGCTGCGCCTAGCAAATCTCAGCACTTACAGCCCAGCGCTGAGTTTTCCGTCTACTTCTCTTTGGTAGCCGCTTTGGTGGGTTTGTTTTTCTCTTTTCCGACCGCAAACAAGGTAGGATGCCGGCGGGGCCGGAGTCGTTGCCTGCCTGGCACCCAGCCGCCGGAGAACGAGCCAGGGCTCCCGGCGGCAGCTCAAGCTGCGGGGCACCGGCCGCCGCGGGCTGAGAGCAGGGACCAGCGGGGAGAAGCCTCAAAGCTGCCAGGGGCGAGAGGGGACCGAGAGGGGGCGAGGTCCGGCCGGCTGCATCCCGCAGCAGCGGCGGAGCGCGGTGCCGGCCGGCGACTCGGCGCTGCAGCCGCGGCTGGAGGGACCGCGCCGGGCTGGCCGCTCGCTGCACCCGGGGGTCCCGCAGCTGGGGTGGGGGTCCAGCCAGCCCGACGACAAGCAGCAGCGGGGGGCTGCGCGGCGGCCCCGCTCCCCGGCCCGGTGGCTTACCTTGCGGCGTCCAGTCCCGTCTCGTCCTGTCCCGTCCCGTCCCTCCCGCGGAGGCGGGGGGGGGGGGGGGGAGGGAAGCTTTTTTTTTTGTTTAGGGGGGTGGGTGTTTACCTAACACCCGGCTCCGGCGGGGACAGGCTGCAGCAGGGACTGTGTCACGCACGTCCCTTCGCGCTTTATAGCCCCTTCCCTTCCCCACCCCTCCCCGCGGACAAAAAAAAAAAAAAAAAAAAAAAAAAGGGAAAAACAATAAAACGCGGGGAGAAGCAGCCGGGAGCCCCCCCCCCAGGCCCCCTGCGCCGCCCGGGGCGAGGGCACGGCCCCGGCCTCGCCTCCCGGCAGGAGCGGCGCGGCGCTGAGCGCCGGCAAAAGTTTGCCGGAGGGGCGCGGAGCGGCGCGGAGCGGCGGCGCGTCTCGCTGCTGCCGCCGGGGCGGGCGGGCAGGGGGTGCCCCGCGGGTGCGGCCGCCCCGCCCCGCCACCGCGCCGCTCCGCTCCGCGCAGGGGCGGGTCCGCGGGGAGCCCCGCGCTGCCCCCGGCCCCGGGGGTCCCCGCCCCGCGCTGCCCCCGGCCCCGGCCCGGCCGCCCGGCTTTGTGCCGCGCCCGCCGCCGCCGCCGCGCCGCGCTGCGAGCAGCCGCTCACCATCCATCTTGGGAGCGTTACCCTGGCCGCGGCCGGGACGGGGCGGCTGGGGGGGCAGCGGGCGGAGTTGGGGGCAGCGCGCCCGCTCCTCCTTTGCCCGCAGCCGCTGCTTGCAGGGGATGGGGCGGCGGGAATGCTGCCTAACGTCCCTGCGGCGGCGGGAGAGCGGTCAAGGATGCGGGAGAAATGGGATTTATTAAGCCCTCCTGCAAGTTAGCAAATGCGTCTCGCAGCCGCGTACGCGACCCCTTGCCAACCTCCCTCGCTCGGTTTTGATCAGAGGCAGCTTTCGTCGGCGTTTTCCTATTACCTGCAAGCTGCAACGAAAAGGCAGAAAGGACCCTTTGCCATTCAAAAACCATACCCTCTCCCCTTTTCTTTCTCTTTTGGCACATCAGTCATAAAACCGTCAAGTGCTACTTAAGCATTAAACAAGTTACTACCAACGGCAGCTGATGGGCAATTTCCCTGAAGGTAATCATTCCTTCCCCACTGCTACAACAGACTGGGAGGGCAAAAATAAAATAAAACCTCCTTCCTTGACAAGCCTGCCGCACCGATCTGACAGCGAAGCCTCAGCGGAGGGATGCAAATTGTCATATTCTGTAGGGTGAAGACACAGCCCCCAAAAGAGCTCATGTCTTAAGGGAGACGTAGCTGTCCAGACCTCTGCTAATTGCCATTAGTTACTGCCACTTACCTCCCGCTCCCTTAACTCACGGAGCAGCTGGGTCGCTCGCTGCAAGCCAGCGAGCACTTCACCCAAGGGTCTGCTCAAAATTTAAGTTCACTGAAAACCCCACACCATTAAGAAAAGAAGTCCCATGGGAATCCCCACCCGGTTATCCTTCTGTTTTCACATCGCTGTTTTTACATATTCACAACTCTATTTATCGTTTTCAAATAGGCTCAAGGGCAGGAGTTTGGGGAAGGGAGGAAAGACACAGAAGTTTAGAATTAATTTATGCATGTTTAAGGAGAACCTAAAAATACCTGGTATGCGCACACAGCATCCCGACTTCTTCCTTTCTAGAAGATCGTTCGCCTCCAACTGCAACACCTCAATAAAAAATAAAAAAATCTCAGCAAACTACACGTGCTCCTCTTCTGCTGCAGAAGACACAATCATCCGAAACAGGGAGAATCTGCCTAATTAAGAAAGCCAAAATTAGCAAAGAAAACCCAGTGCATTCTGACTAGTTTTTCCCCGAGCCTTTGGAGTGTGCAGAGCCAGCAGGGAGGGATGGGCTCAGGTGAAGGCAGGCAGCTACCTTCGGGTATGACTCGTGGCACAACAGTATTCTGTAGAGCCTGCAAAAATGGCTGGCTCCCGTTTGAGGTCATTAGAGGTAAAATATTGCTACCCAGCCAAAGAGCTCTTGAGACTGTGCGCTTCACACACAGGCAAACCGATTATTTTTAACCCGAGGACAGTTTTAGTGCTATTGTTCTTAGAGGGTATTACTGTTTGTGATTTCAGGGGAAGCAAGATGACATCCCGGGGATATTATTTACTGAGGTATGTGAACACCGACTCCTCCGCACACAGATAACTCTTCTTTCGGATGCTTGCAGCTCCACCTCTATCACAACTGTAAATCTCTATCGTGATTTAAAGCGTAGCACAGATTGACTCCCAGCCAGAGGAACAGTTAAAACACTTTCAGAACAAGATTCACTGTTCTCAAAATTTATAAGGTACAAAAATATTAAACACAGGTATGGAAGGTGGATTTCAAGTGCTGAAAATTACGTGAATGCCTGGAAGGTACTAGGGCAGCCAGTTAAATGGCAACCAAACAATGAAAGCCCAAAATACAGAAAATTCTTGTGGGTAGGTGATCCCTTTTAAATGCATTTAACTGTCCCAGGTACTACCCCAGCACCTAGGAAACTGGCATTGCAATGCTACCCCCTGCACCCAGAGATGACTTGTGTTCGTACAATCTTTGCAGGAACAGGTCCCAGGTGTGGCAGCGTGCAACACCCAGGGCGACAAGTCTGACTTTAAAACGCTGTTCCTTATGCCAATGCGGCAAAACTGAGAAACCAAAGGGGAGAAGACCAGCAAACCTCTAAATGACTTGGTTCTAGGCACTCATCTTCTCCTTCCACCCTCTCAAAGGCTTCCAGGGAATGGAGTTTTACCAGCAAAAATGGGTGCAATTTCAAAAGCTACACGCTAAATACTGGTGAGAACCAAACTATTCATTCCCATGCAGTTCCAATCTTTGTCTGTAGCTGTGGATGATTTTACTTGGGGGCTGAAACCCTTTTGACATAAGTGAGCAAATACATATCCAAAATTTGGAACATATGTAATTGATTCACAAATATGAGTGTAAACTGTCTGGGTAACAATTGCACTGTTCACGGTTTCACCACACTGGCAGACCCTATTTAGAGCAGAGGGATAGGTGCTACCAGAAAACAAGATGCGTGTTACATATTATGGAGAAAAAGAGGAGGAAATGTTTAATAAGCTAAACAGTGAATAAATCTGAATAATAAATCCTTCTGAAACAAAAATGGAAATGGGCAATTGGATATTCTAGGAGGAGAGAAAGAGGGATAATTCATCATATAAATAATTCATTGCAAATTTGAGCACCCAATGCTGCTGTGCATTTGGTACTGAGGACAGATGACACACTGTGTGCTTGCATGTGTGTGTTTAATTGCATGTATATATAATTTTTTTCACCCAATTATCTGGTTCTTGTATGTGATGCAGATCTGAGGATTTGTTATCAGTAAACCATCAATTAATATTTGCTGCTAGGTAAATGGTATCGTTATTTATTAATCTCAGAAACGGAGATGCTAAACTGGACTTAACAATCAATTATGCCTCGTAGGCCATGATAGGTTTTAGTTATGCAGCATCACACAGTGCTCACTCTCTCAGAAGAGGAACTGGCTGGGCAGCAGGGGCCTCGAGAGGCATCCAGGAAGCATCTGGCTCAGTAGCTGCTGCTGAGGAACACATGCATGCCCAGGTAGAGTCCAAGCAGCGACAGCATGCAGGTAAGCGATAAACCCAACATTATTTCCTGCAAGCACAGAGATGATGCCCCCATTTTCAGTAGAAACGCTGATGTTGCTTATTGGGTTTTGCTTGCCTGAGGCTGAGCCACAGGTTTCATCTGAGTACGTTTTTCTTCTGCCTGTTAGGCTGCAAACGGGTGCTGCTTGAAGCAGTGACCTGCATGAGAGGTGACAGCCTTTCAGGGCTAGGCAAAGCACAAGCCTACAAGAACCTCTTCCCCGCGTGCACTGCAGCTTCACCAAGCATAGCCCAGGCAGGCAGGCAAGGGGCACTGCGCCCAACGCACTTCCACTGAAAACCCGGAGCTACTGCAACCCGCAGCAGTATGGTTTGAGCATCCTGCAAGCATTCTGCTGGCTCCCTTCTAGCCTCAGTTACAGCTTCTTGTTCCAATAAGGGACATTTTCTTTACCCTATCTTGAGAAAAATCAAAAGCAGGTGCCGCAGTTGGTGTGCAGCTTGTGATTTAACCCAATATTCCTCCTGCATTACTTAAAAGTGCTGGTGGGAGAAGGATAAAACAAGACACCACAACAGCAGTGTTACCATTAATGGTTAATACCATTTCACTACACCCTGTTACGTGCCCTCTAGGCTTTACCCAGCTGTGGTGTAAACTGAGGCATTGCCACTGACCCCAAGAAATTACACATTTGGGCTGCCTTTAACTCATTACTTGCCTATTTTATCCAATTAAGTTTTATTTATTAAGCTAATCTTTAAACTCTCTTGGTGTTGACTGTTTTACACCTCCAGTGTATTCTTTTTAATCCTGCTGTTTTATGAACTAATTAACAAGACTTTTTGCTCCAACAGCCCAAAAATAAAAACACAAATCTAAAATATATACACTACTGTAGCACTTGTTTTATTTCGCCAAATTTGATATAATATTATAAAACCAGATTAGAGATGAACAAATTCACTGTAAAATCTCAAATCTGGGTGTGAAAAATAATGACAAGCAAAGCTCTCATGCTCCAAGCGTTATTTCTTAATCATAACTTTATTCTACTGAGAAATGAAAAAGGATACTACTTTGCATAATTTAAATAACCTAATCTACTTTCTAGATAAAACTGTTAACAAACCATTGATTGAATCTCAAGTGTGCCATAGACCCCTTAAACTCTGATGCAAAATATCTGTTCCTCTAATTAAAGCAAATTAACTTAATAAAGGAGAATGGTATGATAATTAGACATATTATGAAGTTCAATCTAGAACACACACCCTTTCATTCTTATGTGACTAGGTGTTCCTATAGACACAGCCCAGATCTAGGTTCTCATTATATTGCTGTCTTCAAAGAAGAATTTTTTGACATGTCGCCGCAAAGTATTTATTCAAGTCACTATTTTTGACCACAGTATTACATGCTCAGACAACGGAGCGACAAATTCTTCCCTTGGCAATAAGAATCAGCCGTTCAAAAACGGTACCTAAAACTAAACACTAAATTTTATTTTATTTTTTTTTTTGGCATTTAATGCTTCACGTGCCCTGAAGTTCAGCTATACATACAGCTTCTGCACACGTCTGGACAAAGAGGACATTCTGCTCCTCGTAAAACCTCAGTGCCAAAGTACTAATTGCAATGTTTAGGGCCAATTTGAGAACTCTAAGTGCTTACCTGTGGAATACAAAAGATTGTAATGTCCGTGGCAGAGAACTAGAACCAATTTGAAGAGCTGATTTTGGGTTTATCTGATGGCAACTGACTGAGAAGGATTTGCTTTCACCCAGGACAGACCAGGGGAGCTTGCAGTGTCCTAATTCCCTCCAAGCCACTGAAAAATCCATGGCATCAACCTCCTTTTCCTCTTCTTCTCCTTTCTCCCTCAAGGTGATGACCAGCCTTCGATATCCTCAGCTCCCACTTCAAGATTGAGACTTTTTCCCTTCTGGTTAACTAATTACAAGAAGAAAAGAAGATATTACAAACTCTGCTCAGCAGAAACACCCAAATCACCCTCATGACATTTTTCCCTTTGGACTTTCCCAGATGATGCCAAGCTGAGTGTAACAGGGAGATGCTCACAATTCTTAGTATTCTTGTACATCTACGTTGTTTATGTACATATTTGCCCATAACGTTGCTGTCTGCAGTAAGCATCACGCTCTCTTGACAGAATAGCCGTGAGTAAGCGCCGACCCATGCCACTGAGTGTATTTAATCAGCAGACACCCGTGATCCCTAGGAAATCAGAATACGCAATTTATTTAATAGAAACCACTGAGAAAGAATGAGGAAAAGGGAATTGTCAGTCACTCACCAGACGACACCATTGCTGAGAGAATCTGAAATGTTTCAGAACTAAGATTTGATTCTCTGTAATTACTGAGAAGGACCAACAAGAAAACGAACTCTTAACCTCTCTCCTCCGGGGAGCCCCAGGTTTCAACTTCATCTATTTTCAAAGCCTGCACTATGGGCTGTAACAATACAAAAAGAGGTTAAATTGAGCATGGCGCAACATCTGGCTACTGTAAAACTACAACTAGCCACCACACCGCACTTGAAAGTACACATCCAGCTACATTAACTCACATATGCTGCTTTTTTCTTATCCACGTATATCCAGTAGCACCCAGCGATTCCCAGTGATGTTTTGTGTGCTGGCATTCAATTACAGAGCGGAGGAGAGCTTCAGGCAACGAGAGTGGGGAGGCAACCTATAAAATGGTTCTTCTAAAGGCATTATTGGAGGGAAGCTCATCCTACATGATTTAGAATGAAACATCATCTGACTGTTTTTCATCTCACAAACCAAGAAATCCCGTGGCATGAGGCAGTAGGCCTGCTTTGTGTTGTCTGAAGCTCGAGGCCGATCGGTATAAACATGTTTTTTGGTGGAGCTTAAAATAAATCCGATAGCAAGTGAGTCAAATTCAGCTTTATATTACCCCCAGGACATCCCTGATGCTATGTCAAGATGGCTACGTTGTGTTACAAAGAACAGAGGTGGGCTGCAATGAGTTGTCTGCCTCATTAGAAGGTGAAATTAGTGCTATCCATTCATTTTGCTTTCCACGAAGAACGTGGCTTATTACTACCTCACGTTGCGTGGAGCAGGGGCCAAATCTCATCGGTGCTCGTACTACTCATGTTGAAGACAAGCAGAATGTCCTTAGAGCTGGGGTGTTTACACTGCTTCTAAAAATGTGTTTTTCAAAGCTTTTGAGGCACAAATCTGAGAGGTGACATGCATACCAAATGAGTACGGTCCTGGTGGCAATGGCATGTAGCTGGACTTCTGAACTCACAGATTACATCTTTCAGAAAACAGACTAAGGCACGCTTAATTCTGCTTTCTTGGTCACGCTCCGAAGTTTTATTAGCTGTCTTTTAGATAACTAAGTTTAAGGTTGGATACTTTTCCTTCTCACACTGCAATTGTATGTGTTTTTTTTTCCTCTAAACCATTAAGCAAGTTTTCTGGTGCTTTGATTTTATATGGGTTTAATAGCTAAGGGGTGCAATTATTCTAATTAAATATGGGAAGCATACTAAGGGACAGAAATGTTTGAGGGAGCGAATGCTAAAACAGTTCTGCAAAAGAAGACAGCAACAAGAAAATGAAAACATCAGTGAAAGCTTCAAGCGCTTCTAGCTGCAAATGTACATTTCCTTTTTCCGCATCTTTAGCATCAATCGTTTCCTGTTAAAAGCAAGCGCTTGGGAAGTCAGGCTTGCTCAATTCAACCCCGTTACGTGAAACAATCCAAGAAAAACGAAGTCTATGTCCTCTTTCCTCAGCTTCTGCAGAGCCTGCCAGAGCTTTATCCCTCAAACAAGAGCTCCATCTGGTGGACTTTCCCAAAACGTCGAAGCATGCATCCAGCCCCCCCCCAGGGCCACAAATTCAGGTGCCCCAACGACGCGTGGGGATTTCAGCCATAACTTACTGCGGGGGACCGATTTTGGTCCTCAGGGTCAAACTCAGAGTTACAAACCCCTCCAACGAGAGCTGACAGGACCAGCCGTCCAGCGTCAGCGCTCTGCCGCAGAGCTGGTTTTGATTTGGTCCACCTTGGCCGTGTGCTCAGACAGCACAACTAACCGAAAGCTCACCCTGCCGGCCATTCAGCTCTTGCAGAGGAAAGTCTCTGACTTTCTGTATTCTGAAAATAACCTACGGAGTTGTCTTAAATGCATTTTTCGATGTCAAGCCTTACAACATCCCTGCGCAACCAGCATCACGGTCTTTACTGACGGAGAAAACAAGACACAGGGAGACCAAAAGCTACCTCAGTTTCCTGAAGAGAGGCACCTAACACCCTTTGAGATATCTCTGGGGCTCCTGTTTGGCCATAGCTTTTGGTACGAAGGGTATGAGCCTCCCAGTTGCCCTGTACCATATCTGCCAATGTATTGGATACCCAGTGGCATCTCAGACGGTACTAGGTGACTGTCTTTACACAACAAACTGAGCCAGGTGTGTCTAGTTTCTGGTCACACAGCAAACCAGCAACAGGAACCCTGATTCCTCAGTACCTTTTCCAGTTATTGCACCCAGCTGTATCAATGGCAGACAGCACAGCTCAGGAACAACAGAGTTCCCAAGTTTGCACATTAGGTTGTTACTATAATTTTCAAACCTCTCTTATTATGCTGTTAAAGATATTTTGCTGAGTCTAAGTAGGACATCTATTTCAAAGATCTATAATTGTTTCCCATCTCGAGTGAATAGACGATCAAGACCAATACAGAAGATTAAAAGTTAATTGTAATAAATTGCATTGGCCAGGAAAGCAAAATTTTAAAACACATAAGATCAAAATGATGCAGAACACAATTATGCAAAGCTTAAAAACCAACATCTTATATAAAAGCAGGAATTCGTCTCTGACTAAAGAATACAGCATGTGGGAATGCACGTAACTTGCCTTCAGAAGCACTCACTGTGTTGTCTCTGGTAGGAGCCTCCACAAATTGGGCAGGGTTGCAGGACTCATATGGCTCTGTGAAGGGCTCACACATAGCCTCAGATGTGCGTGTGCAGTCAACACGCCCGACCAGTTTGTCTGTTTTTTCATAGTATTCATATGTTGTGAGGAGCAAAAGGCACAACAGAGAGCTTTCTATTTACAATTTCCTTGTAGCTAAGCACATCAGAGCTATTCAAAAGAAGTTATTTGTGACTCTTGATAAGCGCAAGGACTGCTTGTTAGAAGATGGGCAATTAACAGAAAAAATGCAAGAGAATTGAAAGTCTGTGTGTGGTCTTCAGGAAAGCCCATGGGAGAGCTTGCCTCAAGACATTAAGAAATCTGTGCAGATGAGCTTACTACCATAAGGACCACGGAGGAATTGGCAGGATAAATTTCTTTCATCTTTCCTCTCATTTTCAAAACGCCAGCTGGAGGAACACAGAGTCTCAACTAAGTCAGAGTCCGAGTGGAAAGAGCACCCCTGAACTGACTGGCTGGAAATACTTTTGGGGTGTTAGTACTCCAAATCTAATTGTTTACTTAAAGATAATTATTTTTTTCTCAGCACCAGCTTTAAGGTTTTTCATACAAGCCAACGAAATATTTTCCAACCCCAATTTCTTCTCCCACCCCTCTACACAGAACAGGCATTTATTGTCTGTAAACACCAGAGCTTGCTGTGCCGGAAGGCTCTAAGGAATGTTACTAAGAGCACTGCTTTAAAAACTCTTAAACTGAATACAAGAAACACATAGGTAAAAATTACACAATCCCCAAGTTTCTCACTGGAATCTACTTTATCCTGGGGTCCACGCGTAGCTCTTCTGTTTTTTCTTATGTTTCTGGGGACGGAATCCAAACTTGGAAAAGGAGGTCCCCGTGGCAAACATACCCCCTGGGAAAGCACTCCACACTGTACACAGAGGATCTGCACAGTGCTAACCAGCTAACACGGTCAGAGAGGGCAAAGACATGCAACACCTTCACGTGCAACCAACAGTTGATGACAAGTCCCCAAAAGAATAAGGACATCTCCTACCTGGGGCAATATCCTCAGTGTTGCTGAGAGAGCAGGTCTTTCAAAGGGGCAGGTTTTCTTTCTAAGATTTGTGAATGCTGGCTCAGCAAAGAGGAAGGGAAAGGAAACAGCATTTTAAAACCAAAGCATTTTCAAACCAAAGCATTTTCAAACCAAGCAAAAGCCAAATAGGAAACGTACAGCTTAGAAGCCACTTATTTTCCCCATCACCACAATAATCTTTGAAAGCAGGAAAAGATGCAGCACATTCGTTTTCAAATGATATTTTACTCCTGCTAAGAAAGAAATGGGATGTTGGTGAACTGAAGAGGGAGTCAACATTAACACCAGCTACAGCTTAGCCACAGTAATGCAATGCCACTTCAGTAAAGGTCTGGCACAATGCAGACAAGGCAGCATCCTCAAGTGCTCATTATTATGCCCCACTTTTCCAAAGAAGATAGCGTGGCTTCTCTGTGAAACCATCAGGATGGTGGTGACCATGTCCGCAAAAATCCCATTGCCAAATCAAGGGAAGACCAGTGTCAAAGCACTCAGCTGTGCCAACTTCAGCCTGGCATCAATAACACCGTTTCAATGCATTGTCTAGATTAGATGCCAGCCCATCAATTCGTTTATCATGTGCTAATTTATAGCCTTCTCCTGCTTTATTGATAACATTACAGATCTCCTCTAAATTGGCCTGGATCTGGATTACAAATGCTCTGCATTTTACGTGCTTGCTCTCTCTAGAGTCAATAAAGCTCCTTCCCAGCATAAAGTCACATATGCCGTTGTTTGAAGAAGTTTATGATCTCCAGAGCACAGACGAGTCTGTACAGCAATGACTTTATTTTGATACCTTTATTCAGACAAAGATCACACTGATGAAAATAGACAGGTTGGACTCCATCTTCTGAACATGTCCTGGGTTTTGTGTCTACCTATGTGAATACGCACACGTATTACTCACATTTTATATTCTTATTTTATTGTCCTGCTGACATATAATTTCACCAGTGAACGACTACCAAAAACATAAAATATAAACCCTCAGTTCCCTAGAGGAATGCAACAAGCTTAAATTTATACGTGAGGTTACACTACTTTGGTGTGCACTCCCCTCGTGATACATCTTCAGAGCGCTGAATAAAGATAGAGCTTTCTTTCACTGCAGCACTCGTCAACCAGAAACACTGGAAAACCAACCGATCGTGTTACATGAGTGTAACCTTATGTAACCCTGCCTTGTGTTATATGACCATAATGGAAGGAAAGATTGATCACTGACCCACCTATCTGCCTTTTATGGCTTTATCAGACAGCCTTCTAAAAGACAGCTGTTCCTATACAAATTGAAGAGTATGAAACAGAATACTCTTACGGAAACAATACATACATCAGAAAAATGTCTGATGGTCCATAGTATAACCACTCAGGCAGAAGTTGATTGCATGCCAAACTCTACAAGATTCAGGTCATGCAGACCGTAATAACAAGAAAAACATCACCCTAATGTCATACCTTTCCGAGTGTCCACAGTCCATAATAGACACATCCCACGTTTATTTGTTATGGCCTGTCTTCCTCAGAAAAATCTCACCAGCCCTGCAACCTGCAGCACCAGGGATGGAAATCAAACAGACAGCATGAAACTGGGGTCCCCTAGGGGACAGGTCTCACTTGGCTAAGGTGTGGTGTGGATTCTCTGATGCCTAATAAGCCCAGAGTTTGCACTGAGATTTCCTTGAGCTGAGAGGTTCCCCTATCTTCTACCTGCCCACCTCTAGGACACTAACACCCTCGAGACCTGCTGGCTTTCTATCAAATTTGACTGAAGCTGGCAAATACGACATGTCATAGATGTTATAAAAGTCACTGGGAAGGCCTGGCAGAAGCGCACCTGCACGCACGCAGCCAGCACAGCTTCATAAACACTGCTCCGTAGGAAACCAGGAGCATGGACCTGTTCTGCCTAGGTCACTTCCCCTCCATGCAAGAGTAAGGCAGGGTTGTACCTGCATTTGGAAACTCCCCAAAATAATCTACTCCCTGTAACAAAGAGCTTGTGCTTTGCACGAAGCAAACCAGCTCTACGAGGTGAGAGAACGGCCTGGGAAGCCTTTGAGGAAGCCAGATTTTATACTGTACTTTCTCACTACAAAGGAAAGGTGTTTAAATTGCCAGGAGTAGTTTTTCAGGCTTGTCTAAAATTATATTGTTTCAGAAAACTCCAGCCTTCCTCTCAGCTGCGAGTGCAGCTCTGCTCAAGAGGCACTGACCTGCTGCTCCCTCCTGCTGAAACCCCACATGCCGCTGGGTGAAGGAGGCTGAGGAGAAAGAAGGTGCCATCTGCCCATCGCCACTCCAGCAACACTCACAGAGGTGCACCGTGAGCCTTTCCACAGCCTGTGGGCAGAGGAGATGGTGGTTTAGCTCTGGAGGCCCCTCATACCAAAAGGAAAAACAGAGGTGGAACAACAGTATGCTTTTGTGAGTGGGACAGACTGCTTTGGAGCCCAATTAAACTGTTATAGTAAACTAAAAAGTACTCTTATAAAAGAGTAAATAAAAATCAATGGAAATGCACTTTCCCCTCACCAGTGTATAAAGAGAAAGCCGGCGCTGAGAAAGCAAGCATGGTGGCAGGGAGTGGACTCTGCCAGCCTGGAACACAATGCATCATTAACAGAGGCAAAGCTTCTTAGTCTGGAAAGACTCACAAAATGAAAGCCTGGTGCAGCATGAGCTCCAGGTTAAAAAGAAATCTCCATTTTCTCTTACTACAACACTCCTCCCTGGGGACGTGGCACACTGACTCTTGTTATGTGGCCAGGTTAAAAGTTTTAGCAATCCTGCTAGGTTTCTTTCCTAGAGGAAATAGCATGTATATTTAACTCTTACACTCAAACCTTCATAACTGAACACTTATTTTCTATGTGTATAATATAAATATGCAAGTACATACATGAGCACAACCTGGGATGCGTTCGTGTGTGCACGAACATCCCCACCAGCATGTACAGTCCTTGAACTTGAGCTATCTGCACACATTTTTCCTATAGAGCAAGGAAAACCCATGCAGTTCAGCAAAGCCAGAGTCTGCCTGGCTCTGCAGAGCCCCGCGGGTCTGCTGGGGACTTCAGAGGCAGAAAGCCTGCAGAATTGCAGGGACTAATCTGCAGAAGTTTAAAGAAGCCTGAAGAATTTAATGGAGATTTAGATGCCTGCAACTGAAATGTAAAATTTTTGAGAACAATTGACCAAGATGAATGGTATCTGCTTAGTAGTCATGAAACATCGTGTCGGTGTTACACCCCAATAGCATACATAAATTGAGGTGCAACGTCTGTATCATTTTTTTCTTAGATGAAGAAAGGCTTACAGTCTTCATAAGATTGAGCTGTTCTAAAATTAAATACTGCTTGTAAACAGTACTGATGTTTACACACAGAAACTAAACAAAATGGGGTGGAATAGGCCAAATGAATCGGAACAAACAAGAAACTAGTGAGGGATGTTCCTTACTTATTAATATCCTCCCCCTCCCTGGTACTACTCAGAGGGGTTTTTGTTTGCCTTTCCCACATCTCTTATCTGTGTTTTCAGATACAGAGAACCTCACAACATGCTACAGCTTGAACATTTGCATTCATCAAAGTGAAAACTTCTATTAATAAGAATTCAATTATTTGGAAAAGTTTCTTGGCAGTACAGCACCACCTTTTTAAGTTCTCTTCAATGGGAATTTAACTTCCCGCAAATCTCATTTGACTCAAAAACCACAAATGGATGGTTTGCTGTGACTCCAAAGTAAAGGACTCCAGAGGAACGAGCATGAAAAGTGGAGCCTGTCACAGGCATCTGTGGAACAGTAGGAAGTTATGGTAAGCTTGTGAATAGTAGTACTGTCTAAGGCTCCCCATGGGAATACTATTAAATTAACAGCACATTCAGATTAATTGCTTTTTTTTTTTTTCTTTTTTTTTTTTTCCCCAGTTGCCCAACAGGTATCTTGTAATGCAGAACTGTGGTTCATAGAGGTCACCCCGTAACACAGTGGGTTTGATTTGGCGGTGAGGTTTTCTGCTTTTGCAGCTTTGTCTTAGCTGCGTTTCAAAGTTGCAAGCTATTAATTTATCAGACAGAAATAGAAAAGCAGCTACAGCGCCCTGACCCAACCACACCCCAATCCTCAGGGAAGTCAGATGTCTCTTCAGAAGTCATGAACAGTGAGATAACAACATTAAACACATGCTTTGAATTTTAATTGTCACTGTTAAGGATTAGGAACAATCCCTGTGAGCAACTAATTTTGCTGGCATTACTGAGCCAGATTCAAGCCTGGTTTCAGCTAACTGTAACACAATATTCATCCCTCAAAACTGATTTTAGCAAGTTCCCTTCCTTTCTAGAGCAAGTACATCACTGGAGAATCCAAGTCCCTGTTTGGTATCCCCACCCTCACTAACTCTTGACCACAGGGGAATTATAACAGGGAATAAAGTAATCCCTCCCTTGCTACTGACAATGTAAGAGAACATGATTATTCCTGCTCATAAAGCGATCGAATTTTCTCCTGTATGTCCATAATGCTCCTTCCTAAAATAAAGCTAAAAATATGAAGAGGTTGACTGCCCTTCCAAAGTTGTTTCAGTGTCCAAACAGGTCATTTATGTAGAAAGAATTTTATTTGGAATATCCTGCTCTTTGGTGTTGATGACTGTGGTTTTCTAATACCATTGCTAGTCCTTCCATTTAGCACAACTAGGAATGTTTCTTCTGAGACACTATTTCTACAGATTTCATGCTGGGTCACGACTACAAAGGACAGGCTGCAAATTTGACATTGCAGAGAAAAAAGGGAAAAAGAACAGGAATTACAAAAATATCAGCTCTTAGTTCAATCCTCAGAAAAGCGCAGCTCTTTCCCCACTTTTAGCATAGGGAAATACTCTGGCTGGTGCTTTATGCCTAGCCTTAAGTAACAGTTTTAAGTGACTGCTGTATTTAGTCAAAGAGAGAGCTGGTTTTGTGACTAACTCGCAAAGGACCTATGTGTATGCCAACTCTAGAAGGTAATGCCATTGCTTTAAATCGATTAACTTGGGACTTAACACAACTAAGAGCTGAAATACAGGATGCCTGAAAACAGAAAGGCACAAAGTGAAAACTTCCTCCAAGAAAATTAAAACATCTCCCTCACTCTTCTCAACAAACCCAAACAATTTAATGAAAGAAACCAATCTGATGATGAAAACGCCAACAAAGAAGCTGCACCCTCCATGAAAGCCGTAACATCTCTCTTAATCAGGTCATGCGATATAAACTTTAGCAGCACATATCCTGCTTTCGCTCCATGAGATTTCCCTTTTCCAAGTCCTTTCCCTCAGCCATGCGAAGAGCCCCAGACCCCCCTTGGTCTGATACCTCCCATTAGACCAACAAAGTTGCAATCTACAGTCTCAGTCTTGCAAGATCTTAACTCTTACAGCGATCAGCAGCTTGTATCAGGAACCATGGCCTATCACACACCCTACCTGCTTGCCTTCACTGCCCTCAGCCCTGCTCTCACCACCACCAGCCCGTTTCACGGTCAGCAGCCAGTGTGGACCCTTTGCTTTTGCATAAGCAGCCCTGGAAACAGGAAGCACCTGGGTGTTCCCCGTTTACTGGGCAGGTGGAAGCGAGGCTGTTGCTGCCGTAAGTGAAAACACAGCATTAGCCAGCATCCTGGCTCCTGGTGGGAAAGTGTTTTATTAATCAAAAAAATACTTTCCACCCTGTGGTGTCTTGCAGACCTTTAAACTTGCATCTGCAAAAATCAGAGAAATCCTTCTGTCATTCTCACAACAAAGTAAAAATACAGAAAACATCTTTAAAACTTGAGGATTTTTAAAATTTTTTTTTAAACAAGAGAGACAACTTCAAACTGATTAGAAATACTCTCTAAGCTCAGCACAGGGTGGTATGGGCAAGGCAGAGTTTCCAGCTCATTATGGTAAGGTTGTGTTCTCAGTCTGTTATAGGGGGATGAATAGGGGAAGCTGGAGCAGCTGAGCTTGCTTGACCAAAAGGTATCATCGTACAACACTAGGTTTTTCTCATTCTATTCTCAACTACAGGAAAGGAGAGGGGGATGAAGATCAGAAATCTGGGGCATCTCATAATCCCAATTCTTCCAAAATGTGTTGTCATGGAAAGTGAAATGCTGACAGAGCAATGACTGGTAGGAGGTTGGGAGTATGACATGCAAGTCTTTGGGTGCGGGGAGCCAGAGCCAAAGGGTACAGTGCAGTCTTTCATTTGAAGCATTCACCTCACATTTCTAGTTCTATTATTTGTATAATTTATTTCATCTCAGAAGAAAATATTTCCATTGATGACGTGCTCTTACTGTAATTCATGAGACTATATATAAACAACATAACTCTTTGGATTGCAGTGGGTAACACATTAATCCCTCTTATGGGATTGTAGAATGGCATTCCTTGCCCGTAGATCTAGGAAACAAAGCCCTGACCTTTCCCTAGATACTATTATAAGAAAAGATATTACAAAAAGCCTAGATATTCTATGTAGAAAACAAGTATGCTATACCAGAATTTGAAAGGCCACTGCAAGTAAAGAAGGTTTAGAAACTAATCACAGAGAGAAGCTGGGAATTGGGGTTACAGGAGAGTTCTGAAGGAAGACTGAAGTGTTTCTGACAGGCAGAAGCTGAAAACTCTGCAATAGCAACATCATTTTATATAGGACACAAAAGTTGTGCAAGAGAAAAGATAAGCAGCTGGGAGGGCCTGAGAGTGAAATGTTATGTGGGACATAAATGAGTGATGAAAGTTTATTATTTGGACATGAAATCTAATATTTATGCAGTAAAAGATAAAAAACAGTAGTGAATGTATTCAAGGAGGAAAGTAATGCGATCCAGGATTTTGCTTGTAATCTACCAAATCATCCTCAGCTGTGGTACCTAACCTTCCCATCATACGATAGCATAGGTGTGTATTTGGGTATCTCATGTGCTTGGCCCACAGAATTATCATGGACCCACTTTCTCTTGTATCCAGCAATTCAAACAGATCCCACCTTTTACCAGCAATTTCAAAATAACAATTTTTTCTCCCTAAAACAAATGACAGCCTGAGACTAAGAAGGGGTGCTGTTTAGTGATTTATAAAGACAGACAACTTATCACCAACAAAACCTTTATATCATGCCACACAGTATGTATAAGAGTAAAAATAAGTACCTATCTAAATAGAATGGAATAAGCATTGATATGACTGTCACCAATAGCACTTCAGGCCTTCAGAAGAAAAATATAATTTTAAAACAACACACATTTTTGACAAGGCACAGAGCTTAAAATATATGGGAGGTAAAATAGTGGTGAATCAAAACAAAAAACTTCAAGCCCATCTGTTAGCTCCACCAAAAAAAAAAAAAAAAAAAAAAAAAAGAAAGAAAGAAAAGGAAAGAAAAAAGGATGGGACAAAAATTTCCCAAAGACCCCAAGCTTTTAAGTACCTCATTTGTGTTAATGACTCCATGAGTTAAAACGTGCTCTTATTTTATTTTATTATGGGGTAATTACTGTTATGGTAATGAAAACATTTAGTGAATCCAGCATATCATGTTGAAAATAATGTAAAATAATATTGTAAGCAGACATATGAAACAAATATTTCTCCATGCCATTTAGTATATAACACTGCAACCAAATGGAAAAGGTTCATTTTAGAAGAAAAGTCTACAGAAAACCATGCCAGAAGTTACATAGAATGTTCTCTAGAATCTGTTATTTAATAACATTTTAAGTGTCTCTTAGATGTCATAACTCGCCATTTAGTCTGTACAAACTTGTGTCAACATGCACACTCCCACCTGAGCTAACAAGGCTTTCCAAGGACTGATTGCAACCCACATCTGGACCCCCCTCCATCATTTAACATACTGAGCAATCAGCTTCATTATGGGTCAGTTCCTTATCACATACCTACAAGTTCATCATCTTGTAAGCATTTTTCATATGGCAGTCTGAGTCCTTGTAACACAGTCACACAGGGATTCAAGTCAAGCATCCTAACACATCTTGCCTGGCAGGCAGAATGGCCAGCATTGATGCAGGACACAACAGTCTTTCTGCTAGACTAGTGAAAACATCACCTTAAACTGCTGAGAAGTTTTGACAGAAAATCACTTTATGCTTGTCTTGTTTCCCCAAGCCACTGTGAGAGATAAACCGGGGGGCACAAACTGCAGGTGTAGCTCATTTCTGCTGTTACAGGTTCAGGTATTTGTCCAGAAAAGAAAATTACTCTTTGTATATTAATTACTCCTCTTGCAGCGTGCACAGTAATTCAAATATCCCCAAACCCTGAGTAGCTCCTACAAGAAAAGGAAGGAAAAAAGGAAAGACCTTTCACAAACATATTAACCCTTACTGTGAAATTGGTCGACTCATCAATACACAAAACTATTGGAGAAAGCAAAACAGAAAGAATCAGATGGAAAAGCTGGCAGGCGTTTGGAAAATAAAATATGTAACGAAGACTAGGAAATGCCAGAAGGTTCTTTAAGAGGCCAGAGGAAGAACTGGGAGTGCTGATACCCAGTTTTGGCAAAGCTCAAGGAAGGAAAAATGCCTGTTATGAGTACTATGGTTGATTTTAACTAAAATAACTCACCCCCTCAAACTTATCTGGGTCACCGCAGAAAGCATATCCTTTGGGGTTGTTTGAGTTGACAGTGCTTATTCAAATAGATTACAGCACCTGCATTTGGGAAACATACATCATTACAAGGAAATAAAGAGGAAAATCAACTGTATGGGCATTTTATATGCATTTTAAAAGATACAAATTCTCTATTGTGTAATACAAGGAATACCCCACACTTAGCATGATTAGGATTTGTGAGAGTCAGAGTTTACAGTCTTGTGCCCAAGCCAGCCAAACATTAAAAGCCTGTGACTAAACAGAGCAAAGAAAAAAAAAAAGAAAAGAAAAGAAAAAAAGAAGACAGCCCTGCCATTGCTATTTTCTTACTGTGAATGGCTCATGTTGAATCATCCGGCTGGGCCAGATAATGCTTGCGCAAGTTGTCAGATAATGAGTTAAGCACCACAAATGGAAGGCACAAACCTTCGCGTTTAGTTGAGAAAAACAGTGGAAATTAATGAAACGGGGGTTTGTTGCCTCCCACATCAACCACACAGAAGCTCGTCTGTTTTGAGGATTCACGACATTTTGAGCGCGGGATGCTCTGCCCACAGCACTGGTCACCTGCTGAGAGCTTGCATTGAATTAGGTTACATTATAATTGGATTTTCCGAAGGCACCACATTAGCATTTTCCATGATCTCACCCTTATTAGCCAAATCACTAATCGGGAGTAGTACAGTTATATTGTTTGCTGGTTAAACTATCTGGCGCTATAGCGTCTGTAAGTCAGCTCCAAATTCATGCAGAGAGAAAAAGTCCCGTCTCTCTAATAGACACTCAGGAGTTTATTCTGTAGCTAATGTTGCAGTCAAACTCTAATTTTCAATAGTTTGTGAAAAGGCAATTTCTCTCCAGAGGCTGGTTCACTCGGTGCTTTGCTTGCGTTCTTCCAGAGTCTGTATTGTAAGTCAGGAGTGTTGTTTCTTTGATCAGTGGAGGCAAAAGCAGCATCGCTGTAAAATGTAACAGCAGAAAAATCCTTTCCCATGGACTGTTCCCTATTGTGTCCAAAATCAAATGCTGAACATGTTTAATCCTGTAAGGTTATTATTTTAATGCACAGGCCTTTGTATATTGATGGAAATGGAAATACCTGTTCTAAAAGCCAGAACAACACACGCAGACAATCTTGTAACTGATGATTGTCTTTGCATAGCTCAAAAAGCTGTTAGTGTGGGAACTTAAACTCATATTAATGACTTCTGAGCTATGATGAACGCACACAGGACATCTCATGCAGCCTCACAGTGCGAAAATCTCTGCTCCCTCTTTCAGGTGGGATCCCAGCAGTTTTGGGTACCTTTCTCCCAGCAACTGGTCTCTTAAAAGCCTGAAGGGAAGAGACAATCTTGCAAGGAGATTATCAAGTAATATTTTCTGAACACCCATTCACTGCAATTTTCTAAAAAACTTTCACGTTATAAATATAATTTCATTTTAAAAGCCAGGTTTTATTCTCAGGTTAGAGATTACACAATGATGTTCAGATTCATTACAACAATTTCATTTGGAAATATAAAGCCATTTGCACTGAGAAGTTAACCCCCTTAAATATTTCTACTAAAATTCTTCTGATACAAATAACTACACACAGAAAAACTGTGATTACATTTTCCATATAATTCTGAAGCCAGAAGAAAAGGAGAACTGGCCTCGACTCAAAAAGCGGGGTGTAGGCACCTTCTACCTGGCCTGGCATTGGCGGTACCTTGCTTGCAATTACACAAATGTGTCAAAAAAGTTAAGCAGATCTCCTTTTTATCAAAAAAACCAAGAAAAAAAGAGTACAGAATTCTAGATGGCATATCAGCAAATTGTTCCCTGGAATAAAATAAAGATGACAATAATTCTCAATGAAAAAAAATAATCACAACACTACTGGTCTTCTAAGCTCTTGAATTCAAACCAGATGTGACAGTCTCCAAATCCCCAGCAATAGCTGCATCATTTCTCATAAGGCTTTTTAACAGATTCTCATAGGCAGCACAAATAGCATCTTCAGAACAAAGGGCAATAATGCTTCCCAAAAGATTTTTACTGGATCCTGAGGATCACTAGCCTGTATGATCTGCTCTTCTATTGTCCTCACAGGGATTTCACCAGGCATAAATAACATGCACTGAAGAGATAAGGCACTAGGGGCAAAACCACAAAAAAAAAACCCCAAACAAACCAAACCAGAACAAAACAGAACAATGCAGTTGCAAGACTAGCTTGCAGCCTTTGGTCTACACTTCTCCAGGTCATAGGTCGTCAGTGATGGGCTCCCTTCTCCGAAGAAGCATCTGCAAAAGTAAATCAATATAAATTATTTTGACGCTGAGAAATGCAACTCGCTTATGATTAATTTCCCTTTATTTTGTAACGTATATGAACCCCCCCCCCCCACCCACGGAGCAAACACTGTACAGCATTACAAGCCTGTAATCAATCCAGTGCAAATGGCAGTAAGTGTGAAGAAGCGAAAGAGGGTAGGGATATCATACAGTGCACTAGCAGCCTCTCTCCCAACTTTATCTAATCCTGATTGTTGATACAGAGCAAACAGTAGGGTCTAATAACCTAAACCCCGCCATGTAAAATCTTTCTAGACCTCTAAAAAGAACAGCTGACATGCAGCAGTGCTCACAGGTACACATTAGCATTAGGTGCACACAAGAGACATACGTGTAACAGAGGGAAGAATTAGGTAGTAGTACCTATGGCTAAGTAGGTGTCTGTGGTTCAAAGATGTGTTTGAGAGTAACTCGCTTGAGCTAGGAAAACAAAATAAAACTGAAGAAAGGAAATATACTATTGCCAGTGTAACACATACTTCCTTCCTGAAGTTTCAAGAGATTCTGAAAATGTTCTAACACATCTCTAGTAGCACATGCACAAGTGCACACAGTATTTTGCTTACAAGAGAACATTAAGAGTGAAATATTTCCAGCAGGGTTTTTAACTCGCCTAGGAGAGTTGCTCTGCAGCTGCTACACAGTAACCCCATCATTCACTTCCAAACCCACAGTGCTGATGGTATCCAAATGTGTATGAAAGAAAACTTGATTAAAAAGGTCCACATCTGTAGCAAGCAGCAGTACCATGAATCACTGATTTGACATGTTTTCCTTGCAGGTAGTGTCAGAGCTAAAATGCATGTTATTTTTTCACAAAAAGGAAAAGCAACAATTAGCAGACTGCTTCTTTGTGCAAGGTAGATAAATATAGGTATTTGTGTGTTCACTTCATTTTGTGCAAATAGCCCCTATAACAGCAAAGATGGTAGAACAAAACTTTTCTAACAAGAAATATGCTTCCAAGCTTCACATCTAATGTTGGCATTCATATAACAATATAATTTGGAAAGGAAAAAAAAAAAAAAAAGTGGGACCTGTTGGCTATTCAAACATCTCAGGCAGCTATACAGTGGGGAGGATGTCCTTCAATTATTTCTGTTCCTTCCCAGTCCCAAGTCCCACTGGGACACACTGAGGTCACCCTGCTTCTGCCAAGATGCTTTTGGCTCCTAAAGTTCTTGCCCAGCTGGTGCAAACAAGTAGATACCACAGTATTGCAGGCACAGGCTGCCAGAGAAGAAAGGCAAACATGATATAACATGTGGGCTGCAAACCCCAAAGAGTGTCTCTCCCCTAGGATGGCATTAACTGTTTATAAAACCTTCTGGTTATTTCATAGTACAGACAGGCTTCAGAGACCAGCACAGTGTACTTTTACACTTAAAACACATACAACAGGCAAAGGAAGTATAATGAGGGGAGGCAGCACCCGGCTCCTACTTTAACAGGCAAAAGGCATGGAATGTATTTTTACATCACCTCCTTAGATGATCAGTGAGGAACTAAGGATATTTCCAGATAGCGGATAGATGCTTCATCAAGTGACCAGGAAAGAGAATGATTTAATGAGAACAGCCACCACATCAACTGTCACCAGAAGACCACCATCAGTCCCCTAAGGCAAGCTCCCTTAAATGCCTTGATTCTTCCCTATGATTTGTTCTCAAAGGGTGGGGGGGGAAAAAAAAAAAGCCAGTGTGTGTGTGAAGCCTTTTAAAATCTAACAGGTACTGAATGATAAATCCTGATTCATTGTTTCATAGAAATAAAATTATCAAATCATGCAGCTGTTTAAATTAGATACCCTGTTCCTCTTCACACTTTTCTGCCTGATACTCTGAAAACCTACAACAGATTCTGTGATCTTTAACTCAAGCTGACTTTTAAAAGCAATACCTCCCTAAAAAAGGCAGCTTCTCATGTTCTGGAGTTAGAAATTAAAGGTGTGCTAATGGCCTTCTTGTTTCTGCAGTAGCAGAAATCAAGTCGTATCAGTAAAAATCCTGAAAATTACATTTTCATTCCCAGTGGAGACGGCAAGTTGCTAATTAAATCTGTCTTGACTGGTTGGGAGCAGTGATTATTTCTAATGTCATATATACACTGGAGACAGGCTAGTACCAAAAATGTTTAGGGTCTGGGACTTTTTCCAGGAAAATTAAGATGTCAGTTAATTGACTTTTTCTGTCTGGTTTTCATTGAAAACCTCCAGCAATCCATTTTTCAGTTCTTCATTTCCCCCCCTCTCCCTACAGATGTCATTATTTTCAGTGGAAAACCCCACACTTCTCCCTCCTCTTCTTCCAATTAGCTGTAATTATAACAACGTTAGCAGAAAAGTAGGTAACTTGAGGGCAAAAATCTGGAAAGCAGCAGAGTGTGGAAGGGCACAAGAAATGATAGTATAATGAAAGCAAGCGGGCACATCATGCTTCTTCATGTGCTCATCTGGGAACCCTTAGGGCTTTGCAGGTTGATTTCTGCTTTCTCTAGGTGTGCCAAGACAAGATGGTGACCAGCTGCTCTCACCTCTCCCACAAGCCTCAAAAGCTACCCCTTGAGCTCAGAGGTAGGTGAGGGGCTAGATTTTGGCTTCTCCCTGTGCCTGGCATAACTGGATCTAACATAAAAACATACAGTTTAGGTCAAAGAAAACCAGTAGTTACATCTGATGTTCTGAAGGGGTAACTGGGGTTCTTAAATACATGTTACGAGAGTCTTTCTGCCAAGAAAACAAATACAGCAAGATGGATTTTGGAAGTGAAAAAGGCAATACATACCAGCAGTTGTGGCATGCAAAAGGATTCTTGCTAGGAGTTGGCTTTGAGCAGTAAACCTCTTTTCCAGAGAATTTTTCATTAAAATTGGGTTCAGGGAAAATCTCCAAAATCAATCTTTTTTTCAACTGTCTTTTCAATTTTGCACAGTTGGATAAGGAAGGAAGTCAACACTGCTTGCCAAATAAAGTGACATTAAGTACATTTGCTGGAAATCCTTCTGCCTTGCTTCTTAAAAAGGAAAAAAAAATAACAAAAAAAAACCCCAAAACCACAACAAAAACTAAGACACACATTTCCCGCCCCCCCCCCCCCCCCCCCCCCCCCCACCCCCCCCACACACACACACACACACACACTGAAGAGCAAAAAGATCAGAAACCAGTTCCAGGAACACTGACTAACAGAGCACAGAGACTTAGGAGTTAATGCCCCTCCAAAGGTAGTGCTGATGGTCAAACAAGGCAAAGCTGGAAGAATTTAAGCACAGTTTAGGACCAGGCTTTCTGCACAGCAAAGCACTTGGGGAGGGAGCAGCCCAGAGGTGGGCAGGAAGAGTTGTTCTCTTGGAAACACACTGCTGGTATAATAAGACAACATCTCATTGACTTTTTCCTTAATCTCTATCTGTCTCCTACCATTTACCTTTCCATACTGCCCTTCTTTCTTTTGTGTGACCTTCAAAGGAAACACCTTTGCTTTTATGGAAGCCTAATGATTTGCCCTAATCCTGCTTTGCAGACAGGTGGTTGCCTTGTGAGGGCTACCTGTGTGATCTTCCCCTGGCAGCCTCACCTTCATTGCAGCCCACCTACAAAGCATGCCTGGACACAAAATGTTCCTATCCATCTCTTCACCCCATCTGTTTTCAGCTGGAGTGTTTCATGTTTGGGAAAGTAGGGAGAAGAAATACTTATGTGCACAGACAAGCTGAACTCTGGTACGAGTTATCTGAGTTTTCAAGCAGTTTAACAAGAGATGCAACATGAAACTTTCTGGATGCAAGTGGGAAGAAAATGCTAGTAAAATAAGACCAATAAACCTGAATACAGCCCACATCCTCCTATTTGCAGATTGTTGAATATTTCTGGATTCAGTTTGGATCCCAGTGGTGGACTGGAAAACCAAACTCTTGATGAGATTGCAGCACAAAAGAGCAGGAGACAAACTAGCTTAAACCCTTACCTTCCTGTGGCCTTGCAGACACACAGATGGAGGCAACTACATCCTGCAGTGCAGCCTGGCACAAAAGCCACCCCAAACCATGGACGTGCCTTTAGTACCTGTTGCACTGCGAATGTGCAAGGCTGTGGAATACATCAACTCACTAAAAATATCATCAAGGACATGACTTTTTTTCCCATCCTTTTTGGAGAAATATATGCTTAGTAATTCTTCACTGTCCCATGCAACCCCTGGCAAGTCAACAAGTTATCTCCATGCTTACCGAGGAGACATTTTTTAACCTATGAAGCCTACGAAAGCCATTTCTAGTGTCCCAAAGCCAGAGGGGCCCGAATGGTTCTTTGTTCACTTTTAAGTAAACTCCCTAAAACAAAAGACATACTTCTAAAACAAGTTGAACGGTTTTATGCAGCTGGGAGACCATCAACTTCTGCTTGAAGACAACTATCAAACTAATTCAACAATAATGGTGGGCAACTGTGGACAAATAAAAAAAGTAATTGATAAAATAACTTAAATCTTGATTACTCAACCAAAAACATAAAGAAATGTCGAGTCTTGTCCACAGGGTCCTTTCCTGGACATCAGAATGTCTACATACAGCCAACAGTTCTTATTTTACTATTCAGGCATACAGAGAAGTAAAAATGTTAAGTAAATGTAATCAAACACACCCCCCCAGGCTTATTAGTTGTGTTTGGTCACCTCCACATACTCACAAACACACACACACTTGTACCATCACTTTTCCACGCCCTACATGAACCAAGGCAGGGATAAGATCTTCGAGCATGCTGTTGCATTACACTCTAAACTCTGTGTTCAAGGGTATGCTCAAGGCTGAGGACTGGTCTCTCAAGCCGCAGAAGCCAGCCTGTGGCAACTCTGTTAATAACTGTCTGCCTCTGTAAAGCAACTTCAGCCTTATATACCACAAGCGCTACAAGACCCTTCCTCTCTTCATCCAGATTCTTAACTGGTCCATAGATAGATAGCTGTGAAACAGGAAGGTAGGTCACTACAACCAAGCCTTATGCTCTTTTCAGCAGGATGAAACCCTTAAATAGCCCCTAGACACTCTAGCTGCAAAATACAGACACACAGAGATTACTTGAGCAACAAGAAGCCTAGGGTAGCTGTGAGGTGTTTTAGTCAAAGAACTGAGGACTGCCTAGCACATCGCTGAACCTCAGTTAACTGTCAAATTTCTTGGGAAAGAGGGAGCTGATGTAGCCCTGATTAAGTAACAAGTGGTGTTCACTGCTCCAAATTCTGAACAGACACATGAGGTTTTTGCATAAAGCCATACTTCATAGCTGTAATCTTAGCAGCTCCCTTTAGCTTCACTTTCTTCATAAAGCTAATTTGCAAGGATTTAATTTAGATAATTACCACTGCCTTGCTACCATAGAACATTGCTTGCTTATTCTCATTTTAGAAAGAAAGGCTTAATGGAAAAAATAGCAGAATTTTCAGAGTTTAGGGGGTGGGGTTCCCCCCATTTTTCCCCCCTATTCCTCTCATCTTTGCTATATTATGATGAAGTTACTTCCAGGCTAATCAGAGAGGGCTCAAATCAAAAAGTGCCAGATCCAAACCATCACACTACGGTGAAAGTTCAGTGCTGGAGGCAAAATTGCTCCTCAGACTTGTGCATAAGTGATCCTTTGCCAACTACCAAAACATAGATCTGTGGGGAAAATAGACTGGAGTAGAAACTTTAGAAAATAGGATCAAACAGGACTGATCAAATTTCTGTAGCAAATTATTTTTTTTAAGATTTTAAAAATATTTCAGTGATTATCTTATTTCTGTAGATACAGGCAAAGTGGTGATTCTTATAGAAAAGAGGAAGACAAACTAGGCTTCACAAAGGCAGCAGCCCTTTAAGATAGCCTTCTTTGAACATCAGAGCAGCTAAGAAAAGTGGTGCCACTCAGAAGAAAAGAACAGATATGGTTACAGGAGAAGCAGAAAACATGAGGTTACAGCAGGTTACAGAAGGACGTGGAGAACCTAAGTCAAATGCCAAAGCACGTAGGTGTAAATAACTTCCTCCCTCACAAAGGAGGGGAGAGAGGGAGGAAAACACAATCTAGGTACATCTATACAAAACTGAAGAAAAAGTTAACAGTTCCTCCTTGGTGACAGTATGCCTTTGACATTATAGTGTTTGACATTGAGGCGATGTAGACACTCACAGATTCCAGATATTTTTAAAACAGGCTTTTTTTGATGGTATATCATAAAAAAATATCAGTTTTCCAATTCATTTCACTTGTGTTCAGCTCTAAATTTACCACCTGTGACATTTTGTAATTATTCTTTAAGAAAAAATACCTAGTATCAAAGGAAAATTTGTCAGTTAAGGAAAACTTAAGGCTTTTCCCTAGAAACATCCATCTACCGAAATAGCCTTCCTAAAGGGAACTGCCTCATGCCTAAAAGTTGCTGCACTGCTGTTTTGTTTTTCTATAATGATGCTCTGTCTGAGTCAGATTTATTGGTCAGTTTATCACCTGATGAGGAAATGAAGAATGAGAAATGAGACCCAGGAATGTTGCTGCACATACTAGCTCATTTAATCCCACCATTGTAATTAGCACTGATACAAAATAGAATAAAGAAATTGGAACATCAAGAATACTTTCATCAACTGTTCTTGAAGTTACTATCTTTAAAACCTTTCTCAAAATACTTAAATGCAGATTTAATATAGGTGACTCTATAGAATACATAAACCCAGGCTAGTGTCTTTTAAATGACAGTAGAAGCTGGACTTCTCTGTGATTGATGGCTAATAAAATAGTCTTTCTTTTATCAGCAAAGATAAAAAGAATAAGAGCTCCAAAGATGTTAAAGCAGACATCCTACACATCGCTATGATGGGACTCATTGAGAAGTCTTCTTTATGGGGACTGAATAAAAAAAGGGAAGGTAAAAGTCTCAAAGCATCCTACTCACTGTCCCATTGAGAAAGAGGTATTTGGATGTTCTGGACAAGGAATAGCAATAGAAAGAGTATAGATTTAAAAAACATTTTTTCAGGGAGCCAAAAGTCAAGACATATAATCAAGCAGGGTAAAAGAAACGCTCTCTTTCTTCAGATCCCCTAAGTGTACTGCCCTAGACCACAGCTGCAGTTGGTGGCCGGACTTGTTTCATTCACTGTTATAAACATCCTCCCTGTATTCTCTGGTGCAGTAAATCACTTGGAGTTTAAGTGGGAGGAACTACAAAATTAATCTCCTGTCCTCTCTTGCAGTCACAGCACTACTTTCCCTACAACCACATCAGAACCTTCCAAACAGTTGCCATGTAATTATGGGAAGCTCATCCTCCACTTTGGTGAGCTACGTTCCCACCCTACCCTCTCCTCTGTGCAAATGTGGACGACAGTAAAAAACTGAATAGTCCCTCTGTAGCCATCTTCTTCTTCTAGATGTTACAAAACAGCTTGTGGTGATGAGTCCCTGCCACCCCATATGGTACGCACTTGCACCATGAAATAGTGAACACGTGAAGCACACATGGTCCTGCAGTGCACACCAGCAAACTTTGCTGGTCCCTCCACAGCACAGGATGATGACGTGTCTTTCATCTGAGATGGGCCAGGAGACTTGAGAACAGAGCAAAACACAAGACTTTAGGTGCCATAATTCTCAATCACTTGTGAGAGAAAAGGGGTGGTTTAAGGCAGTTTCTGGAGGAGAAGATCCAGGGGGGTGGGTTCTCAGCCAGAACAATGTCCCTTCTTCCTTGTGCTCCCTGACATGCATCTTTTGAGTGGTCTGAAACAAGTACTTTGAAACAACCAGGAACTTGGCATGATTTCCAATCCAGGTACAAATAAGACACACAATTCCTGGTTTCCAAGATAGTTTGCACCAACGCTTTGGCAACTAATTAACTCTGTCCATTTACATGGTTTTCTGATCAGACCTGGCACCTTGAACTACCAGAGCAGATCAGCAAAAGCAACAAGCATTTTTCCTTTAAGGTGAAAAAAACATCCTCAAGTCTGTATTTTGTTACCAAGAACTTCTAAAATCTGTCCTATCTTGGCCCCCAGGTTCGGCACATCATTAAATTTAGTCTTAGCTGGAGCAACAGAAGCTCTAAGGACAACTTGGAGGATATCTTTTCTGTAGGACTATTACTAGGTGTTTAATGAGGCAAATGTGCGATCCTATAATATGTAACAGAGACATTTTATGAATTGCACTGAAGCTGAAAGCTGTAATGTAGATGGTATTACATTAGAAACCTCACCTGTGTTGCACATACACCAGCCTCCGCTCTCTGAGGCAAAGCTGTCACATAAGCACGCAACAAATAAATACAAAAGTTTACTCTACATCCCTCAAAGGCCCTCATTTTAAAAAAGTACATTTAAAATATGCTCTGTACAGCTGTTGTCTTACCATTTGCCTTGTGCTGCACATCTGGCGGAAACTGGTCAGGAACATACCACTGATAGTCTGGCTGCACAGAACAATAAAACATTATTACAGCAATACGGACTTCATAGACACTTCAAACAAAAGAATAGTGACATGATAAAAATATAATAGTGCTGTGAAGGTTTTTATTAGTCATACAAAAGTAGTTTACAAAAAAATCTTACATTTAGCTTTTTATTTCCACTGATTGAGTCTTTCAGCTTGCTTCCTTTTTTATGACAAGTGGTTTAGATGCTGCACTCATTAGAAATATTGGTGTAAACCTTTCTAGATCCAACAAATCAGAAGAAATGTTAACAGAACCAAATCAGATTTAAAAAGCACTAAGGAATAAAGTGCACCAGAAAACACGAGCAGGCATCATATTCTCTGTACTAAAGAACCCCAGGGAAACCTGGTACGCCTGACAGGTGAAGCTGTTCCACTCTGAATATGTGTAATATCTGTAACATGTTTCACAGTGACAGGAATAACCCATTTAATAAAGTTTTCTCCCCTCCTCCCTTCCCCACAGGTTAGCATTAGTGTTACTATAACATTAGCTGTTATCAAAATAACTTCTTGAAAATACTGTGGGATGGGAAAAATTCCCATCTTTCTTATAAGAGGAAGTATTGAGAAGGTTATGTCCAGGCAAACAAAGTTTTGTCCAGGGAAATCCTGGAAGAAAGAAATACTGCATTGTAGTTCATTCCACAAACTGTGGTAAATGAGCAGCAAATTACCACTAGAGAAAACAATTTTGGAACCAGACATTTCAGTTGAAGCTGCATTAAGCTGTCTACCTGGTTCAAGTAGTACATGCAAACTTGTCAAATTCCAGGTAATTACTGCTTCAAATTAGTTAAACTGGGAAAATAATGTTTTGCAGAAATTAACTCTGACAAAAATCCTGAGTAGTCCCAAGGAGACTCCTACAGATTTCTTCTTCCCTACAACTTTTTTCATAGACTTCTAAAGATGTTTTGCCTAAATTAAGATGGCAGGATGAAGCTGTAGATACAGAAAACAGATTTAACCTCTACCTGTGCTTTCATTCCTAGTTACATAGTAGTAATCATTCTCCTACCATGTCAGGAAAAAAGGAGCTATCCTATTTTCTCTTAAATTATACCCTCCACAGGAATTGTTAACTAATTCTGTGCTTGTGGACAAACAAAACAGGCTTTGATACAAAGCAAGACTCTGCTTCCCTACAAAGCAAGACTGCTTTGCTTTAAGCACAGGTAGTTTTTCTGCCCATGGCTCAAAATACACTTATTTGCATTGCTTTTTTTAGTTTCTGTTGAATTTTCTGTTCTCTGATCTGCTCTTTCATACATGCTTGCACTGTGCAAACTTGAATGAATTCTGGAAACAAGAGATGTATTTCACGTGAGACTGAACAAAATGTTTCTACTAACAATGTAAAAAGGAACGAAAAGGTGCAAAATATAAAAGGATAGAACAAGCAAAAGCACAGACTAAACACAGGATTACATACGCTAACTCAGGACACTCATTAAATTCTAACACCTTTCTTCATTACTAACAAATTGCTCAGGGACGTATCAAAAGCTCAGAGCAGCAACACTGCACTCACACAGACAAAGAATTTCAAAGAAAACTCAGAATGAAACTGGGAGTTACAAAGCAACCAGTCAAACTGACCCCGGCGCTCCAGCAGGAATGGCAAAGTTGTAAACCCAGTGATCCCTTGCAGAATTAGAAACCCAGATGATGAAAGTTCAGGGAGAAGAGCCAAAATAATCTGGGACAGTGTCCAAATTGCAGTGAAAAACATTCTGCAATACTTCCAACTCTGATAAATAGGCAGATAAGCACACTCCTGAAGCACAGAAATTACTTATTTGACCACAGCTTTTCCGTTGGATTTCTACAGTCTGAAAGCCTTATATGCGTTTTGCAAAAATTGGGCTATAATTTCTCAAATAATGACCATCTTTCCCTATGTGACAGGTTTATAGCCAGAAACAGATATTGTGTATTTAAAATGACATTCACCATGTTTAAATGCATTCTCACTAGATTTGAACAAGCACAGCCTACTTGGATAACCCAAAGCACTTAAAAAATACCATTCTTTGAAGCAGTATTTTCTTTGAAATAGATAACTCCCCCTCACATAACCTGCCCTCGTTCAAAGCTATTCTTCTTCATGCTGAGGAAGACAGGACCCTGTTGTGTGCCAGAAAAAAAGGTAAATTTCCCATTGTGCTAGCCACACTCAAATGTAACTTCCACTTCTGCCGATTTATTTTCGTTTTTTCTTTTTTTGCAATACACAGGCTTGCTTGGGAAAATTGCTTTCCTAAAGCATTCACAGAGTGCCTCACCCTCAGCAGAACCTTACTCCTCACGTAATCCTTTTTCACAGCAACATACCAGAGGGAAGATACTACTGGGGACAAGCAACCACATCTGTGATTTCACCCTTACAGTTTAACAGCAATGTTGTGAACCCTGCCAATAGCTTTCTGCCTGCCCTGGAAAGTGTACAGGGAACCTGGGACCATACAGTCTGGCTGCAGTGGCATTGCCTGACAGCAGGACCGTTATATTACCTATGAATATTGAAGCTGTGAGTGAAGAAGGGAAGTCATTCTCCAAAGATAGGGCCAGAGAAAGAAATACCCAGTGTAAGACACGGAAATAAGACATATTGGTCAACAAGCTTTCTTCAACGAAATAGAGGGAAGAGACCAGAATAATGCTGACCACAGCTACATTCTCATTTTTGTCACTATTATTTAATTCATATCATCAGAACTGGGCTCCAGAGCATTGATTCATATTTATGAATTTCAGTAACTGTATAGCTAAAAAGGGCTCTGAATGTGTATCATGGAAGTACGTTAATCTAAGAAATCAGCAAAAGTTGAATCAAACAACCTTATTTTTTTTAATTAAGGAATGACCACCAGTGTCATTGAAACCAAATATATAATAATCCCCTTTTTCTTCTTAGTGATATAATAGATAAATAGTATTCGCCAAAGTAAATTTAAAATATATAAGTATATATACTTATAATATAACTCATCAACCACATATTTAAATTGCTGTAATTTTTTCTCTTTGTGCACAGATTTCTGTAGGTTATGCTTTGATTTGCATGTGGCAGAACTCTGCAATTCAATACCAAAGACACTGGAATGGCAAGGAAGAAAAGAACATAACTATCACAAGAAAAATCAGCATTTGGGGGCAAAAAGTAAGGGAAGAGACTGTACAGAGATCATCAAGGCTCTTCTAGACCTAGGGCTAATTCTAAAACCAGTACAAAATCTTGATCTGGAACAAACAGGTTTAGTTACTGGTGAGGATGGCACTGTGATAGCACCATGTTATTCTCCTGCGGTCACCATACTGTAAGAACATCAGTGCCCTTGTGAAATAAGAGATGGTGGGAACCTTACAGAATGCTGCTGCTGCTCATGCGCCCTGCGAGATGCTGGATGTACTCGAGGATCTTGATAGTGAAGAACCAACCCACAACTCCCATAATTAACACATGGTGAGAGAAAGAGGGGAGGTGGGTAGCTGGGCCTCTCAGGCTGTACCGGGAGGTCTTTTGTCTGTCAAAAAACCAAGAAAAGCAAGAAGAAATGCATTAGCAGCAGGATGTGATGACCACAGAATATTCATGTACAAATTCATCAATAAAAAGCAACAGGAAAGAAACCCTTCTCTCTCAGCACGGGCCGCAATGCTGCCCGTTTAGCCTCTTCAAACTGTTCAAGATTTTAAAAATTATTTAGGAAAGCTGACTTGCACCACACCAGTCTTGGCACTTTTTATGTGAGAAAAGACTGGTTTCAAGATATGACAAGCACATTTCTGGGTGTTTTCTATATTCAAGAAACATTTATATAACATATGGTAGCTTTCAATAGTTTGAAGCAGAACTACATGGACAGGCACTTGCATAACAAGAAAAAAAAATCATTTTGGTAAAGGAGCAAAGTTGATGGCCTCGAGATTTGGGTCTGCCTTTTCTTAGGCCCTCTGTAATCCACCAGAGTCAACAGGAATTTGCCTAAGGACAGAGCAAGGTGGGGTAAAAGATGATTAACATTCCACGATTCTATTCTATGATTCTATGAGTCACAACTAAATAATTTGACTTAAGAAACCAAATAAATATTCTATATGGTTCCTCTCATGTTTAAGATCCTTCACAAGCTCTGTTTAATCAAATCCTAAGGCAGGAAGAGACGAACAAGATCTCCAGTGTAAACTATCAATGCAATGCAGGGACAGTCAAGTTGTACATACACATTCCTGATGCTGACTCGACAGCCCTTCGAGTATGTTGCACATGTGCAGTGCTGTTGGCATTTCTCCTGGTTCAGAGTGGCTGGGGAAGAGTGGGAAAGGCCTTTTAGCCTCATTTATAGACCCCCTCTTCACTGTCACTGCTGCGAGAGGTTCTCACAGCATCCATTGATTGGTTGGTGTTATGCAAGAGATTTAGTCTTTCATAGTCTCTAGACAATGCAAAAATATATGGAAGAAGGTATCCTGGAGTACTCTGTCTTCCTACAGAAAAAATTCTTTACCTTATTGAACCATCCAGGAGAGGGCTGGTGGGTGGGGGAAATATACCTGAAAGGTATTGCATGCAGCGTTAACAGATTTGTCTAAGGTATTTCTATATGCCTGGGATGCCCGGAGCAGCAAATCACAGCGTTCCCTCTGGCATTGCTATTTTTACACTTACATGAAATGCTTCCAAATAATATCCATAAAAGCACTGACAAGTCTGGAGCCTTACTGCAGCAGCACCCAGCATCAGCCAGGATACCCAACCTACTCTCCACTCCTGCTGAAGCTGATGGGAGTGAAGGGCGCTTGGCAGCACCTTGCCTCTGATACTGTTGCAAGACCCTATGAGTATTGGTGCGTGGGTTGGTTAAGAATAAGCCAATACTGAAGTTTCTGTTTCACAACAATGTTGGGGAGGACAATAAATCATCACAGAACATTTTGGTACTTGGCCATTCTTTTAAAACATTGCACAATTTTGTCAAGACAGTAAACCTCGGAATTTCATCATTTTTAAATGGGGATTGAGAAAGCTCACAGTTTTGCATGCCATGCGCTCTACTATGGCTTCCTGAATGTTTGTGAACAGAATACTGACACTACTGTGAAGAGATAAAAAGGATGTTGCAGCAAACAATTATCGCAGTGGCTGCTCACCTAATTTGGATGGAGACAACTATTTTTTTTCCTCAGTGATACTAACATTACTCTGTAATTCCACTGCAGAGGTCAGGATTAATTACAAAAGCTTTTATTTCAAAAGTTAGTTTGATGTTACAACTCTTACATCAAGTGCCAGTGAAACCATCAACAGTCCTCTGGATTTGTTTTTGGTCCCCCTGCCTCCACTTTAAGATATGTTTGAAGAGTTTTTGCAGTAAATAACTCCCTTCATCTACTTAATTTGGAAGTCATCTCTAATCATTTCTCATCTTCTTACTGCATTACTTCAGAATGATTTCATCCCAGGTGGTGACCTCATATAAAATCCAATGTCAATTAATGGAAGCCAGAAAGCCTTGAGTTGTGTGGTAAGTGAGAAAATAAAAATAAAATACACATGTGCTGGCAATAGTAACTTTCTTTAGACTCATACCTGAGAGTTTAGTTTATTCAGTTGAGACTGTAATCTCTCATTAATTTTCTGCAATTCTTCTTTCTCCTCGTTAAGTCTTTCTCTGTCAGATCTCTCCTTTCTGAAGTCGTCTTCATATATCTGTACCTGCAATCATTAGGACCAAGTATGTGAATTGCAGTCAAGCCACAACAGAAATTTTCATCCACTTTGCTGTTTGGTTGCTTGTTAAACACTGGCCAAGTAGTCAGGTGCAGTCCAAAGACATCCCTCCTCTTTACAATCCTGCAACCAAAAAGTTTCCCTCATCTTTTTTATGACCAATACAAAATGACAAGCAATGGCTATTCTCCACTGGAACCTGTCAATCGAAAGAGTCGACAGCTTCAGTATTTGTAGGCCCTTATAATTTAGAAGGTTGACTGGGAGATACCAGCTTTCAATATTATTTATAATATATATTATACTATAGCAAATACTAAGGACAGTGACCTTTTTAAGGGATAAACAGTACCAGGAAAAATATTTCACCAACATTTTTTCCAGTTTTCTCTTCAATTATGACCAGTTTTAATCCCCCGTATCTCAGATGCAAGCAGTTACCATCCTGGTAGAGATGGGCAGTGCTAGCACAGCACAGAAACCTGACTTCTAGCACACAGTCTGACAGAATGTTATCACCTTATCCAGCCTAACAATGATCCACTATCATCAAATAATGTCCTGCCTGTTATAGCCTATTGAACACAGTTGGTCCTGAGCCTGTGTTGCTTTACACCTTTTCATAATTGCCTGCAGCTTTACTTTACCCACTGTGCTAGCTAACCAAGGTGTGGCCCAAAGGACTAATCCATGCAGAATAAGGGCTACCATTTAGAGCTGTGGTCACATACTAAATGACTGGAAGACTTGGATTAGTCAGAACTGTCAAGGAATTTAGACCTTGGCTGGAGCACCCTGGGGGAAAAAAAAAAAAAAAAAAAAAAAAAAAAAAAAAAAAAAAAAAAAAAAAAAATATCTGTGGGAGGCTATCATGCCCAGATGTTAGAAACTGTATGCAGACAAAATAACTGGCCCATGCACTTTTTCTCTGCAGTACAGGACTTCTAATTCATCCTTTCAAACTGCAGCCCAAAGAACCAACCTGCCCCAGTGCAGAAGCAGCAGGGAATGTTACACACACCATTCAAAATCAAAATACAGAGTTTTGACCCTGTTCCTAGAAGATAAGCTGCCTTTCAAACACTGAAGGATGCAAGGGCTTAGCTCTGTTTACTTTGCCAGGAATCATAAGGCTTCATCCCACTAAAGAATATCTGACCACTCCAGGCACAGACAGCAAGCACACAGATTCAGAAGCAAAACATCCATTAAAAAAAAAAAAAATCCATAAATTAATAGGTGTTAAACTGACTGGCTTAATTCTTCAGCTAACTGGCAGGTATCCACCTGGTAAGAAGCTGGAGGTTGGTGGCATTTCTACTGACAAGTAACAGCAAAAGCACATTGGGGTGGGAACCACCACCAGAACTTTCAGAAATCCTTTCATGTCCTCTTGGTTGGTCACTAAAGCATGATGACAATCTGTTTTCAAAGAACTTGCTTGCTGTGGCTTACACACTGCCCGTTGAACAGATCCAGTTTTCTTTTTGCTGGCGGCAGTGCTATGACTTCACAGGAGGACTAAAGAAATGTTAATACCTCAGGGGAAAAAAAAGAAGTCAACACAGGGTTCTATAAATTATTTTCATGACCTGCCTGTTGCAGCTAATTTTTGCAAGGTTTTTTTCAGACCCTTATAATTTAGAAGGCTGACTGGGAGATACCAGCTTTCAATATTATTTATAACATATATTATAATATAGCAAATACTAAGGACAGTGATCTTTTTAAGGGATAAACGGTACCAGTTTACCGGTTAACTACCAGTTAAATGGACTAGTAGTCCACCACTAGATATAGCCTCTTTCCTGAACAGCACTGTGTAAAAGGAACAAAGGCTTTCTGTGTGGCCATGCAGGGACTCAGCTCCACAGCCTGTGCCTGGATCAGGCACGCGTGCCCCTGACCCTCCCAAGCAGAGACTAAGCTGTTGCTTGCAGAAATATCTAGGTCTCTTGTATCCCTGCCCACCTACATGCTTCTCAATATTTCCTTGTTTCTTCTTTCCTGATTCCCTCTCTGCTGTCCCACCTCCCTCCTGCTCCCCGGCTGTAAGATCTGCTGAAGCTGCAAAGATCCACTGCCACGGTTTCACCATACAGTCTGTTGCTCTGAGAAAGAGGGGAACACCTCCCAAGGAATGAACGCCTTCATCTCTTCTGTCGTGACCAGGGATGGGCTGATGACAGCCAAGCTCTGGTGAGACTGCCACGTTGCCATTTGTCCCAAGACTCCTTTCTTCTGTACAGTTAAGAGATTTCTGCTCCATTTCGTGCAGAAGGAAGTCTGGACTCACTGTACTGATTTATACAACTAGAAAAATACATTCATAAAATGGATACCCCATGAGAATTCTGACAAAAATTGGTTTACTCTATGTTATTGTGTAGAATGAAATAACTCATTACTGCACAATCAAGTGCAGGATTTTATTCTCCAGCATGTGGCAAGCATTACATTAGAGAGCAAAATCTGGCTCTGCTGTCAAACGTGACAGAAACAAGTATTTTATTCCCATTGAACAAAATTCCCGTTCTGATCACATCCATTTGTGTGTCAATAACATTAACCCTAACACTGTCCAGGATGCCAGACCTAAAATATAAAATTATCTGAAAAGTATCATGTTTTCAAACAGATTCTTTCATACAGAAAGAAAAAGAGTGCACAAGGCACTTGCAATGCTTAGAACAAAGATTAAAAAATATAAATACACTTCTCTACAGTGACTGGTGTGCAGGTTCCGGATGCAAATGTTTTGCCTCACACTTTGACAAACTGCAATGCCAACAAGTTTTCCAAGACTAGGATTTTTAGATAACTAATTCACTAAACTTTCAACTTCTAAGAAAAAAGCAGCAGAAGACACAATCAGTAAATCAGGAAGTTTAGCATTCCCTCTGGATGAAATTCAGCCTCTTGCAGAGAGCTGGCAGGATGTCTCCAAGAGCCAGGAGGGTCATCCTGCTGCTTCAAGTCCTGCATGAGTCCTACAGAAATCCTTGCTCCAGCCCTTTGCAAGGACTCCGTTTCACTTAGTGGACACTGCTGTGATGCTTAGGAAACACCGCTTGAATGGGATACAGCTAAACTGGGTCTTCCTTTCAAAAGCTCTACCTAGCAAGTCTACCATGACAATTCTTGGGAGAAAGGGCAAAATTATGCTGTATGAAATCCATTCAGGCTTACTTCCAGCTGTTCTCACCTGCTGTCTGAGAACTTCAAGTTGGGTTCTCATGTCCTCAAGACTGTTCCTGTCACTCTTCTCTGAAAGAGGCCCAGGAACAGGAGAGTGCTGCTTTTTCAACATGTCCTGAAGGGCCTGCAACATTAAAGAGCAAAACTACTAAACACAGATTCAATACATTTAAAAATATATAATCCTTTTAAGTTATTAGAATGTTTGCTCTCTAAACATACAGATTAGAGTGAGTCACAGATTCGTGGGGGTTTTCCCTTCACCTGCAGTTGCTTTAATTATATACACTGAATATAAACCCCATGAATAACATACATGCATGACTAGGTCCACATTTTCAAAGTGCCCACACTACATCTGTGACTTTGAGACAGGGTTCTTTAGGGGACTGTGCTTTTACTTATAACTATAACCAACATTTACCTATGGAAATCACAGCTGCAAATCTCAACTCGTAAACATTCGTTCTCCTGTCCAAGTCAGAACTTGGGAAAACAAACAAAAAAGAAGTGTCTAAACTCAGCTGAGACCAAAACCACATAAACAAAACCCCCAAGAACATAAAAGCAATATTCAAAGATGGCCTAAGAATGTGACTACAGTAAAGTCTGACTAAAACATTTTTTGCACTGAGTAAAATTTTCTTCAACTGGAACTGAAGTAAAACCCTCGTTGAGAGGAAGTTGTGTAGTCTCTATAGCTTGTCACTAGAGGGAGTTATGAATACACACACTACATTAGTAACCCTCACACTATTTTTCAAATTCTGCCATAGTTCTTTGCAGATATTTTTTTTAATTTTTAACAGTATTACACAGTTCTCCCTTGGACAGGAATACTTTTTCAATCACTTTTTATCCCTCCCTGTCTATAACCATACACTACACACACATATTATTTTTTTTAACTCTAGTAGGAATACTCACCACTCAGTACTTTTCAATGTCTCTCACAATAAAATACAGACATATTTAATTTCATCCATTTTAGAAAATTCAGTTCCTACTAATGAACCCCAGCTCTCCCTTGCTGGCCATACTCCATTCATGCCATAAGGGAAGGAGGGAAGATAATCTGGAGGGGGAAGAGACAGAGGGGGAAGCGGCGAAGAAGGAGAACCAATATCTAAAGTAACCCAAGGGGTAGTATTCCCAAAATAGGAAAAAAAAATTAAAAAAAAAAATTAGCACTTTCCATGGAGAGCACAGAAGACAAAAGGGAGGCTTTTTATCTGATGAGCTACTGTCCCTAAGAATTGTACAGAAGAGAAAATGGTGTAAGAGCAGCAAATTTCGTTGCCATGTCAATACATAGATAAGACTGAACATAAACATGGAAGGATGAAGATACAGCTAGCTTACTGATTTAATCTTCCTTTTGCCCCTCTGAGCCAATGGTAATCTTTTTTTAGGCTATGACACCGTAGTGGTCTGCACAAATAGTAAAACAAATAATAAAACCAAGTTTCAAGTTGGCATTCAGATTGGGCATGGATTGCCAGCAGCAGCAAGAGCCAGTGCAGTTTGATTACAGCATGGAACATATGACACCTTCCCTGGCTGACCACAACCCAGACCCCTTCCCAGGCTTGTGGTTTGTGAAGCATGCTGCTGAGGACAAAGACAAGTGAAACATGCTTTTCTTCTTGCCCCTGCCTATGCAGGACACATCTCTATCTTGCTGACAACCACAGAATCACAAGACTCGCTTGGGTGGCAGGGTACCTCTGGAGGTCCAAGCCCCTGCTCAGAGCCCGGCCAGGGTGGTCAGGTTGCTCAAGGCCCTGACAACTGAGTACTGAGCACCTCCACAGAGGGTGATTTCATGGGCTCTCCATGTAGCCTCTTCTAATATTTGACCACCCTCAAAAGAAAGTGCTTCAGATGCCCTAATTCAAAGGTAACTGAGTGTCCTGTTTCACAACATACTATTTTCCCAGTCATCTCCTGCACCCACTTTTTATATGGCATTGTCTTTTGTTAAAACTCCTTTTCTAGGACACAGGTTACTCGTCATGGCTTCCCTGACATTACCAAATGGTAATGCACCTTTACAACTGAAATATGTATATTCATAAGCTATTGACAGTTCTCCTAATTCTTGAACAAATGTCATCACATTGACTATTTTCCTTGCAGCTCACTTCCTAGAATTACACCATGACATAAATGTATCAGGTATTTGGGCAATTCTTCATGTTTGTTTATTTAGTTTTTTTTTTATGAGGTTCTACATCTCAGAATTATGGAGAAAAAAACCCAGAAAAATCCAGAACGTTTGACCTTCAAAAGGTTAACAGTAGAGAAAAGTAAGGTGAGGATTTTTTTAAAAAACACCCCTGGAAGCAATACTGTGAGACCCTGTTTTATCAGTTCAAATAAAATAAGAAACTGCAGCATGAATAAAGCTGAATTGGTTTAGGGTCATATATAAATGCAGATCAAAATCTTTGAAGAAAGACTGTAAAATACATTCTGAGAAGTGATATGTGGGGGGTGGTGGTGGTAAGATTTTGTAATGTTGCTATTAGATCAATAGTACATTATTGAGAATTATGTCATTATAGGAGATTTGGGTTCCCAAGTACAAAATGCACACTAAACATTACTAAAGCTAACAGTTAAAGATATGACTGGAATATTTTTCTTTCAAAATTGCCATCACTCAGAAATGACAAAAGGTGGAGCTGTTTTAGGGTCATTTATGGAAGAAATGAAGATACTACTGTTCCACAAATTTTAAAAAAACAACAGCAAATAAAATGATCATAAGACACTTGAAATTAAAAGTAAATAAGCTGTTTAAAATATGTAACTAGGATTTGTAATTTCAAATTCACAAATCTGAGTAATTACAAAGAACTTCCAGGCACCGACTATAATTGGTCCTGTATGCAATTTTTTCTGATAATTTGGTTATTCCTGCTTCATTAAAAGTCAAAGTACAAAAACCCCCAACAAAACAAACTATTTCCTTGAGATATGATTTTCTGGGGGGTAGGTAAGCTGAAAAAAAATTGTATAGGAAAATGCTCGATGGACAGCTAGATGAATAATTTCACGAAGAAAAATTAAAATACCCCTTGAGGGACTGGAGAAAGGATTTCATCCCAACAAAAGCCACCACTTTTGGTAGGTTTTAGATGAAAGTGCAGGGTAAGAGAAACAGTCACACTGATCTACAAGATGTCTACATGATGCAAAATAAACTATAGAATATATACATATAACTCTAAAATGTAATTTTTTCTCTATAAAAATGAGTAGAGGGAAGGCATTACACAGGAAAGCAAGAGTAAAGACAGTCTTTCCAATCAAGAGGATAATGTAGAGCGCTGTGGCAGTGACAAGATGGCTAACAGCAAGGAAGATGTACCAATGAAAAAGAACTCACAGACTGCTAAATTTAACTGAGCTTTAATTAACGCGGTGTTAAATAACATTCATTCAGAAGTACTGAGAACTGAAACTTGAAATTGCAAGACAAGCAGCACAGAGGTTTTCTGAATTTTAACATCAAAAATGGAACTGTATGACTGAAAAATAACTGCCTCTGTTTCCATCGCTAGAAAAAAGTCGTCCATGTGCCTAGAAACCTCTTAATCTAACCTCAAGAGCATGTTAGGCTTGGGAAAGAATTTCAAAGAGAACTGCCCTACAGACATGAGAAATGGGATGAAGTAACGCACTCTTTAACCTGATATTTTTCATAAAACTTACAATTTTTTCAGGGGAAATACATTATATAGTTTATTAATCTATGTTTAAATAGCAATTGATATGGTGCTGCAGCAACGTTATGAAATAAGTCAGAAATTTGGCTTATACTTGAACCGTATGGTCAACAAGGAAACAGCCACAGGAAAGCCAATAATCTTGGGATATAGTGTTGCAAACTATTATGGCATTGCAACATCACTTTCATGCTGCAGACAAAGCAGGGTCAGATTGGACTCTGTGCTTTGGGTACTCTGGATGATCAGATCTAAGTCAGATGAAGCCAAAAGTAAAAAGATCAACGTACTTAAAAGATTCATGTACTTGGAAACAAGTAGTAGCATCTTCCATAAACCGAGAACTGAGCAGTTTAAAACGTCTCAGATAAAAACCCACACATATTAGCAGGCATAATTGTATTTTAAAAGACCAAAAGAGCTGGGTCAGCTTAGCTAAACTGTCCTCTAGCAAAAAGTACAATTTCTTTCTGTAGCTATAGGGGAAGAGCAAGCGCCCCTGAGAGCAATCATATTTTCACTATAGAGGACAGTTCTGCTTCACAGAGAGGACAGACCTGCTTCACACAAGGAGTGAAGCAGATCTGTACAACACTTCTACCAGAAGAACAAATTCATATTATCTGGCCAGAATAAATTCAACCCAATTAAAACAGATTAAAGCATTTCATGAAAGAAGGGTTACAGTTCCAGAATAGCCTTTCAACAGAAGCACGGTAGAAGGAGCTTAAGTATTTTTATGGAAGAACTTGTTTGATTTTGGGGAATTTGTAAGAACTTCAAGTCACTGAACCTACAATAGCAGGGGACTAGACCTAAAAGGGCACAGAAGATCTCTTCCAGTCTTACATGCATTCATGACACTAGATTTTAAGAATGAAAATACACAGCAAATCAGTAAATTACTCGTGGAAAAGTGTAGTACGTGAAATTGGTATTTTATTTAAAAGAATGGTCTATTTACCCCTCTGTCTTAGTTCCAACCACACTGTAAGATAACACAGCAAAATAAAACATTGAAGTAAGTTATTTTACGAACAAGACCTTGAATGGAAGTCCTGTCAATGCATTTCAAAAAACAGCTAGACAACATATGTTCTGTCAGATTTTTCTAATATGGCAACATTAGTTTTTTTTGCCTTGACTTTTGTACATCATGGCCCTTTAGCTTGCATATCACAAGTTACACAGCAATGGTTACTGCAGTGCATTTCCTCAGGAAGTGTTTGTGGTTCACCATGAAATATAAAATTGTTAGAAAACACCCACTGCTTTATGTGATCTTTTGATTAAAACAAAGTTACATTTATTACTTTCCCTCAGTTTAAAAAAAAAAAGTCCCATTTAGCTATTTTATGGCAATTTCCTCAATGAGACATACATACACATAATACTTATATGTATGAATACATATATGTATGTATATATAAGACAGGAGCATGTCTTGTGAAGAGAAGCCATTATTCTCAAACACAGAATATATCTAAAACAATAGGTCTGAATCTTCTTTTAATCACAGCATTTCACTGGATGCATATGAAAGCGTCTTTGTGCCATTTCTTTTTTTGTTCTAAGGACAGAGAATGTAGAAAGAGCTTAGATACGATACAGAGAGGTTTCACAGGAGAAGCCAAAGAGTCTCTTAACTTCCCTCTTTATAATGCAACCCTACTACCTGTCAGGAACAGCATGCACAGGTATTAGCTAACGTAAGATTTGCTTGTTTCCTCAGCTCCTGAATGGTGATCATGAGTTTGCTACCATGAAAAGGTTGTTCCCCCAGGACTGAAAATATGGGTATTTTTTAGTGTCACTGCTTGACAACAGAGACCCTAGAATTAAAGGAAGCGGTTCTGGTCAGTAGCTCACTCCTGTTCATACCTTATTGAGACGACTTATTTCACACTCATAATGTTCTTTCTTTCTGATCATTGAGGCGTTCTTCTGCTTCAGGAGCTTGTTCTCTTCCTTCATTTCATGGAGAGCTTCACTAAGGACCTTTGTTTCTTTCTAGGATGCAAAAACAGAGAGATGCTGCTGAAAAGCAGATGGAACCATTTTTCAAGAACAACTTTCAGAATATCTGCTGTCTGGCAGATGTGCTGCATTTTTGTTGCCCCAAACACAGCTGGGAAGGGAGGCAACAGGAAGGCAGGTTGTTAGTAAAACCCAGATGTGATAAAGTCTCTTGAAATTGTTTTGACCACTCACCATATGATGACACGGAAACAACATACAAGACTAAATCCCTGCTCTCTACGGTCCGCAGTTGCACAAAGGCATGAGAAAGTTGGCAGGCCAAGCAGACCAGTAACCGTACAGATGATTACCACAAACCTGCATTACTTATTACTTATGGCATTAAGGCCAGGACTAAATGCTGGTGGAGTCCCAGGCATTCCCAGTGTCATACAATATTACAGACAAAACCAGATCTCAAGATCAGAGTCTGAGGGCTTTTTCCACCACATAAGAGACTGAGGCAGGTCTCAGCCTGCTCAAGAATTACCAAGCTACCAACCAAGGCTTAAAAATCTCCTTTCTTGGACCCCATCACAGTTGTTGTTGACTTGAGCTTGACCCTTCCTAGTGCATATGTCTACACTGTTGCTACCCCAGCAAACTACCAGGAAGATGTCCCTAATTGCAACAGGATTTACACACTAGTCTTTCAGGATAGTATTATAGATTATTAGGTATTATATGGCATTATATCAAACTTTAAGTTTAATTCTCTTCCTCTATCACTTTCAGTGTGGCTATTTTTGATTTACACTGAAGGGAGCTAAGATCCAAATCAGATCCTAAGCAAACAGCATTGTGTAAGCTTCTCTCACAGGGTAATGCATTCCTCACTTGCCCACTTTTGCCAGACCGTCTTAGACCAAAATTGTTCAGATGTATGAACAGAATGGCCCATTCTACAAAAACAAGAAAGTATTTCAAATATTCTCCTGCGGCTGCTTTATGTGATCAAAAAAATGAGATTCAACGACACACACAGGACGCCACACGAACGCATTTTTTTCTGTGCAACAGGCATATCTCTGTGGAGCCAGCTACTAGGCATTTACAGTTCAAGCTCATGAGAAGTACATCACCATGTGCTAATTGAGCCAGTGAAAAACATCCTTAAGAAACCGTTATTTACATATGAAGTAGCTTTGTTTTTCTTCATTCTAAGTCAGTTGGAACATTTCATTTTCTCCAAAAACTGGGCAAGATTAATGGGGTACCTCTGCATTAAGTATAGAAACTCACCCAGGAGCTAGCTCAAGCTGGCATGTGCATGTATGTTTTAAGATATTAAAAGAAAAACAAAACACCAAAATCCATACAGGTTTTTAGCTATGCTCTTCTCTTCACCTTTGCCGTCCTCTTTTCCTAGCTCTTAGCACACATTCTCCTTCTCAGGGATTGATGCTTCTGGGAACACAGCCACTTATAATTAAAGATTTCCAGTTTGCTCAGGTTTTTGAACGATCTGAATTCTTACGTCTTAGTGCTTCTTATTCCACACTGAATCTTAGGTGTTATGGCACCTAGACTTTCCAGTGCTTTGGTTAGTCTTTGATTCCTGTCTATGGGTACACAGTCAAGCCCAGAGAGAACAATAAAAAATTACATCTCCGAAACAGCCACTTTTCCTCTGTGGGACATGGAGGACATGGGGACAGATAAAGTTCATCACATTATTATTTTGTGAGTCATACAGAGTGAGTAAAACAGAAGCAGCATGTAATCTCTCTCAGATTTGTTTGGTGCTGCTCGTTTTCCTAAGTGGCTCAGCAGAGCACTGAGAGAACTGCCCCTCTAAGTAAACAAATTTTAAAGGTACTGTCAGGCTGCTGGTCTAGATAAGCAAGTAGAGAACAAACATCTTATTACTTTGCTCCGGCAATTGGCCTGTAGAACCCATCCCAGCTCCATGGCTACAAGGGGGTAAGTAAATCATTTTAACAGGAAGCGCTGTTACTTTTCAAGGAAAATATATATATACATGCACACACACACAAACATATATATAAAACCAAATGTGGGTATGAGGAATGTTAGTTGCTGCAGAAAACAAACAAACAAACATCAAGCCCTAAAAATCTAATCTTGGTATATCTGTCAGCTTGGGCCTCTTCCACATTGCTGAACTTTAAAGCAGCAAGCCTGCTGACGTGCTTTCAAGCTGAACATATCTGAATCATCCTCTGGCACTGCTTTTTCTTCATCCTGGCCCATAGGCAGCATAGGAGTTTGCACAGCTGCTGACATGGGTGCTACAATCCTTGTTGCTCAGTCAAAAATCTCTACTTTTAGCAGCTACCTCTGCAAAGGTGTAGATCTCCTGCATGACATCCAAAAAGTAAAGAAATTCAGGGTAAACAGAAGCACTTCCTGGCTGAGTAAATAATTTGTAAAGGAATTGCTGATCTAAGGCTCAGTTTTCATGCAGGTTAACCTGCTCCCCTAAGAGATTTTTGGATTATGTCATTTGGTTCATTATTAATGTATGTAGCAAAAAAACTGGGAGAGTGTACTGCTCATCCTTAGCTTTCCAAAAAGGTAGCTAGGGCTATTTTTCACAGCTATCATAGATTAAAAGGTAGGCAGTAAAAATCTTAGTAATATGAACAGGGAGATTGATTGTCTTACATTGAATCCACTCTTGGAGCAAACACAGGCCGTGATTCAGCAAGTACATAACAACATAGTTTGCTTTAAAACATGTAAATGATCCTATTGGTTGGAAATCATGCATGTGTTTAGCCAAGACCATACCATAGCTGATAAGCAAGTAAGATGAATATTCTGCTTATGAAGATAAAAACAAAGGGCTTTGCATTTCTTTTACTACAGCAGCTAACCTACATATTAACTGAGCCTGGAAGCCACATGATTGCCACTTGTTTTCAGGTTTGTTTCATGTTATCAAGAGACTAGAGAAGCCTGACTTCAGCTGTCAAGAGCACCATCCAGAAACCTTTACGAGGGCTTATGAAGCATGTGATGTCATGAAGCAGAATGAGAATAGGAAGCACCACTCTGGTGCTTGCAGAACAGGGTACAAAGTTTTGTGTATACTTTGGGCATATATATGACCATCACTCAGGTTGATGTTTTACTGTGGTAGGAATTCAGCTTAAGGATCTAACCTTAGATATGAATGCCTACACAAAAGCCAGTGCCTAAGGAGTCCTGAGAGAGGTGCCCAAGCACACTTAGGGGGAGGTGAACACCGCTCTAGAGCAGCTGATCAGCCCAGGCACTTTCAGTCCTACTACATCGCTGATATTTACAAGGAGCTGAGATAGGTAGCACACGTATAAAAAATTGTCAATATATTGTCAACACCAAAATGTGGGTGTCTGGAGCTGAATTTATTCTTTTATGGCCAAACACTTCATGTAACATCTGCAATGACATTCCTATTCCATTTGAAATTGCTGTAGCATTTTCCTTCACAAAGAAATTCATCCTGAACTGAACAGTGAGGAAGGAAATCTCTGTGGTATTCATATCAATCTGCTCTTTACTCCCCCACGTACACCAATGCCATGGTCTCTGCCAATATCTACTGAAATGTGTCTCTACATACATCTCTGATTAGACAGAAGATCAGCCACTGCCTTGGGTACAATACTGAAGAGCACTCGACACCACAATCTCATCTCATGGCTGTGCAACAACCCACACCCTGCCACTCATGAGAAGAGAAAAGAGGAGAGGCAAGGCAGCGCTCAACACTGAGCACAAACGGGGTAACAGAGCGCACCCTCCTACCATTTCCTGCAACAGCCTCTCGCTGCCCGGGGCTCGGAACCTCTCATCTTTTGGATGCTGCCGATGTCTCTCTTCCTCCAGCTCACTGACTCTCCTCTCTGACTCGTCCAGTTTTGTTTTCATTTCTGCCAGCTGAAAAAGCAAGTGAAAGACCACGGTGGGCAGACCGGAGATCCTGAAAGGCACAGCATCTCAAAAGCGCCTTCAAATACTTTCAGCTCTCAGCAGGCAGGTGTAAAGGAGTGGATCTGGTTGCGTGCAAAGTCCCCAGCCACTGACTTTCCCCGCCCCACTCCCAACCTCCGCTGCTCTGTCTGCAGTGGAGACTTTTAAGGATCCTGAGCAAATTCTCTGTTGGTGTTAGCCCAGCTGGGTCTCACACTGTTTTGCTGCCACAGGACAGCTACCATGGGTCTGATCCTCAAAATGAATCTTCCATTTTAATGTTCTTTTTTTTCTCTTTTGCAATTTGGACTTCCCCTGCAATGGTGCACATTCAAATGACCTAGCCAGAGGCATAAAATGATCCCACATTAAATGAGGAAAAGCCGTTTAAACTCCTCTTCTCTTGAGGGGAGAGGAATCAAAGAAATGATCCAGATCTTGGTAAAGCTTACTGGAAAACATTAGAGAGAAAATTTTCCTGATAAGCTCATGAGGTCATTCTGCAAACTTTCTTTTCACAGATGGAAACAGGAGATGAGAAGCCAGCTTGGTTTTTGGAATACCAGGCAAAATTGTAAGCAGTCAGCTTCACTAGGCAGCTGATATGTCTGCAGCAAAGATACCACACAGCCACAAGGAAGGAATGAAAGCTATGTCAATGGGATCTTTACCAAAAAAAGGAAATAAATAGTATTTATTTACAATTTATTTTTTTAATGAAGAAATTTTGTACAGAACAGTTTCTCAAAAGCAAAAAAGTCTCTGCTTGTAGAGGGCAGTATTCAAGCATTTAGCTGAGAGCTCCCCCGTTACAGGGAGCCCCAGTGAACTTCCAAGGCTTCACAAGCCAGCCACAAAATATGGGACAAGAACCAACTGTCTTGTTGATGCAGATCAGTGGCTGGGCACAGCAGGCATTGCAGGTTAACTTTCAGTTATCTGTGCTCTGAAATAGGTGCAATTTTTATTACCTTGCGGAGGGCATGAAGATCTCTGCTGTCATGTCCACCCTTGTCCCTATCGTTTTAGAGATGCCCTGCTTCTCTGGTTATTTCGTCCTATTGAAGATTGCACACACATTAGCTTCACTTTTGTGTGATGAAGCTTTTTTAATTTGTGAGCTAAAGACAAAATAAACATGATGTCTTTCCTCTCCTAAGATATTTAATATAGCTATGGCTGATTGGTATTTAAGCACAGACTTAACTATCAGCAAGTGGCATATGTATTCCAATAGAAGTATTCAACATTGTTACCTGTTTTTCATAAAGGTCTTTCATACTTCTAAATTGATGATCCCATTGCTTGTTCACCTCCAGAAGCTGAAATTATTAGGAAGTCACAGTAAATAACACTTATTTCAACATCATCAATAAATAAAAAAAATAGACTGTCATTCTAATCCTCCAGCTATGAGTGTTCACAACTTCCTCATTATCTGGCCAGTTCATTTCAGAAAAAGCAAGTTTAAAGTTTGGCAAGCTTTATGGCCCATCTGCCAGTGCTTTGGTGTTTCAGTTAAAGCACATGAATGTTCAGGAAGTAACATTCAGGAAACATGCAAATACACAATAAGCTACAGGTGAATCATTTGGAACACTGTAAAAATCCCAAGCTGCAACTCCTAAGTGGCCAAGGACTTTCTTGTTATTTCGCTTTAAGTTCCATAAACATATTTCCAATTAGAAGGTCTCTGACTTTCAACGAGCAAATTGAAAGCTCCTATTGATGGCAATTATTACTGGGTGCAAACCCCACTTGCCTTTCTCAGCACCACTACACCAAGCAAACATACGTATGCAAGATGAAAAGATCGCCTAACACCACAGACTTAACTGGCAGGAGTAAAGTCAGCATGTGTGCGTTTTTATTGGAGAAAGCCAAATAGGTCCCTCTGAAGAATTTTGCTTTGTAGGATATAGGCTCACTCTTCAGGATGCTCAGCAAAAGAATGGCCTCCGGTTTGCTGCTACCTGTGACCAAGACGTCACTGGCTACTACTCACAGTGGTTCCTTGGCCTTGCAATAGTGATCATTATGAATATCTGCCATTTGTACCGTATAAATCTCTGCCCTTCTAGATTCATAACCCCATTACAGCAAGTCATAATTCATTGTTAGGAACAGTTCTCCATACATAACTCTGCCTAGCTTGGTAGAGAGAAGCAGAACTATAGGAACCAGTTTAAATGTAATTTTAGGGGCTTGCGTGCTTTGGGCTGTGAAGAAAAGCAAAGCAGAAAGTCTCCATATAGATACTGCCTTACAAGAGCATGGGATTAGAGTCACACAGCAAAAACAAAGGCCATACTGGGCTGGCGGGTAAAATCAACTGCAGCATAGTGTAAGTAACAGCGATAACATGTTCAGTGATTTCCTGCCCTGGGCATATTGCTGATATTGTAATGTGTGTCTTAGAGCAAGTATCTGTAACTGTTAAGGATAAACATGAGATTACTTCTCGTCTCTGTCTTTCCAGTGAGAGGATCTGTTGCTCCAGAGAACTGGCTGATACAGTCTTCTTCTTGGTCAGTAATGTGTGCTGTGACTGGAGAAAATAAATGTTCAAAAATGAATGCTTTTCGCGTCCTCTCCTCAAGTCAAGATTACCATATAAAACTCCCATCCACCCTGATATGTGCATGTAAATAAACTGAAACAGCAACTTTTTCTCTACATTGCATTTGTATTTCAGTACCTTTACACCTGCTGACAGCAGATTCTGAAGTTTACATCTGCTTTAACCCTACTTTGTTTTAATTGAAGTATTATGCAAATAGACACTGAAATAAAGAAAAATGTGTATACTTGTACCATCTGAGACACAGAACACAAAATAGGATTTTAATTATCTTACAGATGGTAATATAAACAAGTAGTACAAGCCACAAAAGTTGAGCATAAGTTGCAGTGAGCGTAAGCAGCTCCCTTCATTCACAAGAACTACAATAATTAGTAGTATTGCCCCTGATAAGTGCTTGCAGGCCCAAGGCAATAAACTTTAGCACAATGGATTCAAAACAAGCAATACAGAAAAATAACAGGCCATTTGGAGAAATTAGGAAATCAGTCTGCAATTGTTCCATTTTTTGACATGTGGAGTTTTACCCATGCAGGACAACAGCGACTAAACCCTCATTTTTATAATGGCAATGCTGTCTATCATTGTTTCCAGGAAGTTTCTATGGATTGTCATGAAAACAAACATGTGATCCATTATATATATATATATAAATAAATATAAAGATATCTATCAAGAGAATTGTAGTGAAAAAATACACATGCTCATAAAAATTAAACATGTTCATAAACCTGGCAAAGGATTATTTTTTTCCCCTACATTCTCAACCAATATATGAGAAGCCAGCACAAAAGTGTGGGCACTTCTGAGGTCTTAAATCTGAAAAAAAATAATTTTCTTCAGCTAGAGAATTTAGTGCCAAATACCAATGAAGATGATCAAAGAAGAGTTTTGCTGTGTCTTTTCACAGGCAAAAATCCTGACCATGTATCTGCTGCATGGCCAGTCCTGCTAAGCTCTAATGTGGAGCACTTGACATCCATGCCAGAAAACATTTAATCCCTCCTCCTGTAGAAGTTCACTGACATCTTTAACTTAAAAGTATCTGAAGCAAATACCTGGCAGTCAATGGCAGTCAATTCACATACTGCATTGATTTCAGAATCTGCACCTTAGCCATGTATTTAAGTGCATATTTAGGAGTCCTATTAAAATGACTAGGACAACTCACAAATCTAACAGCTATATATACACTTGGCACCAACTGGCACCAATACTGCTCACAAAAGTTGTTGGGTCACTGAAATGAACCATTTCCTACCCTTTGTATAACAACAAATTAAAATGACCAGATACTCTTGGGGCGGGGGGGCGGGGAATGCTAGCAAAGGTTTTCATCCTAAGTATGCCATACCTAAAACTATTTCTAATATTTCCTTCGATTCTTAAACAAATCTCCTGGAATACAAAAATAAGCCCATAATTGTCAGTCTCCAAAGTGACACACATGATACCTGCACCAGCTCAAGCTGTTCCTGTTAATCAGACAGCACTTCAGAGGACAGCCAAAACAGTCACTTACTTCTAGTGGGTCTGTTGGGGCTTCCATGTCAGTCACATCTGCCCACATGCATCCAAGATGGCCTTGAGCATTTGTTTCACGACGGGTCTTTGGAAGAAGAACAGCAATGAAACAGATACTTTATGTTGGCTAAAGGAGCAGGAGAATTGCACTAGGATCCAGAAGATCCACAAGTGCTGCCTGTGGAAGCAGCCAAGGTTTAGAAATAAGTGGCAGAATTTTGATTTTAACCTTTTCCTCCTTCCTGACTGGGGCTTCCCAGAAGGTTGAAGAACAGTGCCTATGACTAATATGCCGGGCAAGGCAGTACTCTGCTTAGTGTGCACATAAATCACAATCAAGGGGCCAGTTCACCCCAAGAGAGGAAGTTGCATGTATAAGGGAAGGAAGGGTATGTTTTTCCAGTAAGAGGACAGGGTTTTCTACCCCTGCTTCCAGTTGTAAAAAAGGACTTATGTAAGTATCATAAGTATTAAGTGACACTAAGACAGTGTGAACTTCTATCTAGTTCATGATAGAAACATTAGTGACTCATGCTTATAAAGGAGTAATAGCGAAGTCTGTTAACAGCTATGGAGAAGAGCCCACCCGTACAAAGCCCAAGTTGTTTAGGGGAAAACCATTAACTGGAGAATTGATTTACTTTCCCTGAAGAAAAGCTGCACAAAGATGGAGAGTGACACATATCGTTATTCTTCTCCTAAGGACATCATATTTGCAGTTCTAGTACTTATCTAAGCATGGACCTAGATTCAAGCTACTCAAGTCTTCACTTGAGAAATCAGGGTACCCAACACTTCAAACATATGTCTTTAGTTTCCCATTTGGAAAAAGAGGTTAAGCTTACCAAGTTAAACTCCTCAGAAATATTAACAAAGAAAAGGCTTCCATAGACTTCACATGCAAAGTTAGGACAGGTGAAATGGAGAAGTGCAACGTATTGTTATCTTGGGTCTTGGAATGCTGAATAATGATGGATTTGAGAAGGAAGCGTGAAAGAAATATCAGTTTCCTTATTGCGGAAAGATCCCTGGGTCTGAGGCTTTTTAAGTGGGGGCAGAGGCTGCTTATTTCCTTTTCAAGGAACACAATGAAAACTAACCTGTGAAATCTGACATAAAATAATATAAATCTGTGGGAGTTCTTTCAACTTCCAAAAAAGGATTTAGGCAAAGTAAAGTAATCCTGTGACATGCTGGAATCTAACAGCCACATTCCAGATCGCTGGTTCATAATGTGTGACTAAGCAACTCCTCTTTTGCAAGATACAAAACTCAATCTGGAAGATAGCTACTATTTTATAATATTTTTATATGAATTATATCCTGCCTACCTTGATATTCTTTTTACTTTTTACTGGTTTATGGAATAGCTGGAAAACTCATGGGGTATAAAGACAGAAATTAAAAAAAAAAATGTCATTTTAGCAAAGACATTTTAGTTTCTACGTAGAAGTCATACCACCCATCAAAAAATAAAAGAATGTCACCTGTACATATACTGAAACTAGTCTTTGAGCATATCCCCCCCAGCTACAGCACTGGGTTAAAGAAGGAAGAACTACTGGCCAATAGCACAATAGCAATTTCCACAATTGCATTTCTTGACATTTCTGTAGTGATTAATATGTTGTAAGAAATACAAGCTGATAACTGTCAGGCAATGAAACAAAGTAAGCCTCTGTACCACCAAAGCACGGTTGAGTGAAACAGAAAGGCCATGCTCCAGGAAACAGACACGCAAAAGGCCAACTTCTAAAATGAATAAACATACTGTGCTACCTGAGAGAATGTAATAATAGTTAAACTGTAAAATCCCCATAGTGGAGAAGGCAAACGAAGCACCACACATTTTAAAAATGAGACCAAGTATTATAATGTTATGAAAAGTTTGTGTCATATCAAAGCTTACACCTAATGACTTCAAAGCTCTTTGCAGAAGTAGGCAATAAACCTGTTATACACATAGGGAAGCAGACCAACTGAATGCTAAAGGTCATCCAGATGTTAGTGTCAGATCAGAGAACGATGATGTCGCCTTTCACCCACGGTCTGTCCACCTGTCACAGCTGTTTCTTAAGCATCCCTTAGCAGGCTGTCGCTGCATAATTTTGTGTTCTGAAGAGTCAAGAGTCAGCTGCTGAAGGAGAAAGTACTGTAACTAAACACAAATAATGTGAACAGCAATTATCTATTGTCTTCTCACAAGGTCCTACTGCCTTGTGCTGGCCTGCTACAGTCTTATAGTTTATAAATTAATGAAAACAGTCTGTCTCTGTCTATAAAGTACCAACACTAAGCATCTGATTCACAAAAATACCATCAGAAATCTTCCACATTGCACACCTGCTCTCAAGGGCAATGATTCTCAAGCACGGACACCTTCCCTTACCCTAATTCCCATGCTCAGCCATCCCACCCCTGTTTCAGCAGCAGTTAAGGTTTGGGAGAAAGCTTAGGTCGAACCGCTGCATTTTAAGGCCTGGTGCTAAGGTAAACCAGCCCCAGTTTCTGATTTCCTCACAACAGCACACTGTGATGTGCAACCTGAGGTGCTGAGCGGTCCCTGCAGCAGGGAGACGACACGAGTAAACCCAGTGCACAGCCCTACTCATGAATCACAGCTCCCACTTTCAAGTGGGACTTATTAGTGCTCAAATGACTTTGAAGAGAAGGTGAGGCTGAGACTCTGCAGTGCACACAGTTGTTATCATTATTTAGTTCGAAACAATTGCCTGGAAAGCTGTGTAGTTTCCTGGAGAGCTAGGTGGACATTAGGACACCAGGTCTTTTATTGTTGGTATCTTAATGACCATATTAACAGCTACTGAAAGCGACTGATTCTCTCTTGGACTGGAGGATTTGAAGGTGCCATTTATAGGGATTTTAACTAGTTGCAGCACTGTTCCTTTCTGCTTCCCAACCTCTATGATGCTGTCAGAGAGCTGCAGAGATCTGGGGGAGAAGGTGAAGCTCCTGGAAGAGTAGAGGCTAGAACAGCAACAGCGTCTCCACATCTCCTGCTTTCCATGCCAAAATGACTTGCACATTTGTCCACTTTCACTCTCTGTGAGCCTGCCATAGTGACTAAGCAGCAACAACCACTGTCTGTCCCACACTAGGGCTATGCATGAGAGTTCTGAGTCAAGTTTTGCTGTTTGCTGAAATAGCTGTTGTTTGCATGCAGCTTGGCACTGTCAGTGAATGCAATTTATACTGGCCTTGTGTATCATTTAACGTTACCATCTTGTTTGAAAGATGTATTGCTCCCTGCTAACAAACAATAAGCTCCGAGCTAGGCGTGCCTATGTGGAAGCTCCTAGCTTTGTTACTGGCCTTCTAATCTATGTATAAATGTTAAAATCAGCGCCAAATTTTCTTGTAGAGCCTTAGCTATTGCTCTTCATTACAAGTTTCTTACACAAAATATGGCAGACTAGAAATGACATTAAGTACTCTTCAGTGCCTAGCTAGGCAAGCTTAGCATTCATACGGGTAACGCTGATGCCCCTTCACACAGTGCCTAAAGTCAGTGCCTTTTAAGAGACTTGATAGGAAATACGTCTCAAGGGCAGCAACATGATGTTCAAGAGCAACAGTGCTGTTCACTGCGAGATCAGTACTTTGTTCCGTCCCTCCCAAGTGCTTTTCTGTAGTGACTGCTACATAAGAATAGTATGGAGTAACGAAGAGAAGAGTATCTCTAAAATCTACATGAACAGAAAAAATACCAATGAGTAGGGAACAAAAAAAAAAAAAAAAAAAAAGCTCTTCTTCTTCCAGCAAAAACTGGGAGAGGTTAAAGAAAAACCGTTGTCTGTCTCTGTGAAAACAGTTAACAGCGCTGAAAAGAAATACAAGGGATCACAACGTTAATTTTCTTTGGTATTCTGGAGATAAAGACACTATTTGTTTATCAGTCTACTGCTACACCATGAAGAACAACTTAGTTGCACAACAGCACTTCAGAAATCTGAGATATATAAAAATCCTTGAAAGGAGGACTCTTTTTGACAACTATCAGACTCAGAAGTAAATATATATATATTTTTAAGGAATTTATATTTGGTTTGAAGCTATTAAATCAAATATGCAGTTTCAAATTGATTGGAGAATTCTAGTTGAAGATCAGACTGTAAATGCAGTGGCAAACCTAAAAAAACATTTACAGATACAAGCAAACTTTCAAGAGGCTGTTAAAATTTTCCAGCCTGCAAAACATAACCAGATCAGCTCAACATTTTGGAGGAAAATTTGTTCTAGTACTTCACAGTCACAGGAAGATCAGGAAGCTTCACAGGTAGCAAAAGTGACAGCTGAAGAAGGTGTCTACAAAGAAGTAAATTTTGGAGGAAAACAGACAGCAGTGTTGTCCAAAGGCAAGGCAGTGTATGTTTGCTAGGTGTTGCGCTGTTCAGTAAATACCTACAGAAAAGCAGAGAAGATACCCAAGGAGAAACCCAGTGTGCCTGTTCTGCACGGTGGGAATGATGTCAGCTGTGCAGTGTGCCGAGGGGACATCCATTGGCATGAACAAAGGTGAGTGTTCCCCGGGAACCACTCTTGCAGCCAGAGACTGAAACGGCACTTCAGACATGCGCAGTACCCTGACACTGCCATGCAAATCAGTGCCATCTCTAACACTGCAATAAAGGCCTTGGGGAGAAAATCTAGTCACTCTTGTCACAGACACTAAAAATCAGATTTTACTGTGGGGAAATCATACCTACATTAGCTGCTAAAGAGCAAAATCAAGACTTGCTAAATGTGATGTAACAGCAGTGACAAACTGGTCAGCAAGTTTTATATAACCCAATCTAATGCTTGCATGAACCTTGGTTTCCCTGACTGTTTCACCTCTTCCTCTTTAAATGAACTAGTCGGTTTGTGTCATGAGATTTACTGGTTACACTAAAAAAAAAAAAAAAAAAAAAAATCACAAGAAAACACTGCAGGGAATAGCAGGAGAAATAGAAACCTGGCAACCTCTTACAGGATAACTGCCTCTAACTTCTCCACACACACATGTAAAACCACACCACAGTCTGCAGTGTACAAATCTGTGTTACTTTATATAGCGTCCCTAAAATACACAGACATACAGCTCTTTATCTGGCTGGTGTCCATCACACGTTTTAGACCAAGAGCGTAACTAACTTATATTCTCTTTTCATCCATTTCTCACCCCTTACTTCTCCTTCCACTCTCTCTCCAGAAAGTCACTTCCTTCACATGTTCTTTCTATCCATCCCCAACAAGGAAACAAAACATCAGTACTCTTGCTGCTGGGCTGTGACATGCAATTGTAGCATCAACCACTGCTGAATACAAACTTCTCTTTACATTTGAGCACACTTTGAGTAAACATGGAATACAAAGGAGAGAAATGGATCAAAGTCTGCTCTCCAGATAAGCAAGTGAAGTTCAGTAGCTTAAGAAAATGAAGTTAATACAACAAGAATGACCACTTTCTGTCTTTGGAGAGCTGGTCAGATCTGGCTGCTCCAAGAAGAGTGGTTGATAATTTCTCTTCTATATGTATTATAAAAATGCTTTCTTAATATCCATATGAGCCCTTCTGTTCCTTGGCTCCCACTGTTCTCTATTACAGGGACTGATCAAAACATGACTAAATGTGTTAATGTTATAGTGAGCAAATCTGCACCTGCAAGTTTGACTCATAGTCTGAAACCTTTTGTAATGTCTGAATCATAATTTAAAACATTTAAATTCTCTTAATCAGCATGAATTCTTAGTAGGACCTTTACCTAACTTTCTCCCACTCTTCAAACTCCTTTTTTTATTCCCCATTCATACTCACACACTTAAGCTACAAAGCATAATCCTTTGCATTTTTCTCCATGCTACAGGCAATGGTGACAGAAGAGAATTAGCCATGTATTTTTCAAAACTCATCAGGCCGCTCTGATCATTATGACAGATGGTACCTGGTTTATCTTTCCTTTTTGTTCACAGCTGTCTTGTATTACTTTAAAGACCGGGGTGGAAAGAGAAAACAACCTCTTGAGCACAGTTTGAGCACACTCAGGGAAGAAAGTTTCAGATACTTTGGAGTGTGGCTGCAAGGAACGCCTGGCAGGGAGCTGGGAGCCAGAAGCTCCTGCAGAGTGACTGCTCTGAGGAGCAAGAATAAACCAGTCGGGTACCAGGTATGGAAAAGGCTTCCCAGGAAGCAAATGGGACTGGGCAGGATTTGCTGCTCCTCAGAAACTCACAAGTGTAGCATACGACCCTGCCTGCAAGGGCAAAGTGAATTGAACTGCTTAGAAGCCTTTTACTCATTTCTATTCTCTTTCTGTAATATTCTGTAATTTCTTTTAGTAGCAGCTTTGAAGTTGGGTTTTTTTTCTTCTGTTTAAAAAAGAGAATTACCTTAGTTTGTATTCTAGGAAGACCTGACCTTTCTGAGTGTAAAAGCCTTTTAGTCGTCTTTGGAAAGCTTGCAACGGAAGAAAAATCAAAGCCTTGGAGCTGTGGCCAACACTGAATCCTCTCACAAGCATCAGCACCACAAGAAGATAAAAAGTTCTCATTTTCAGAGTGCTGGATCTTTATTCTGGGAAAGGCTTCTGTTACAGTGTTACGAAATAGGCACTCACAAATCAAGATAATGAAAGCCACTAGTTTCTGAAAATTCTGTCTATTCAGTAACTGCAGTGAAACCAAGAATCATTACTTGATTCAAGTAAAAGTTCAATCTTTCCTTGATGATGACAAAATGATAATTTTAAAATTTATTTTTTCTTTCTAGCTCATCAGGTACCTGCTGTAAGATTTGTTGGGTGTGGGGGCTTTTGTTTGTTTATTTTTTAATTTATTGTACTGTTCAGTTGCAGAATTGTAGAAGCTAGATTTACTCTGCGACTACCTGGGTTAAAATTTGCTGTCTTCTGGGGAGCTTTCTGTTTGCTTATGTTTTGGTTGGGCTTTGCTTTTGGCTTTTTTCCTGAGGCTGCTCTTAGCCACCAGTGCTTGCTACAATACCCACTGCAACCCTTTTTCCCATTCTGGTGAACATGGTGAAATGACAAGAAGTGAGAGATTTTAGTTGAAGAATAAAATCAGCTCTTACACCTGAAGAAGAATCTACCTCTTCCTGTCTAAACCTGGTCCACGTGTTTCACCCACAGAAGTGTGATAGAAAGGGATTTTCCCTTAAGTATGTCAGCCTTAACTTTTTGTGCTGTTTGGTTAGGTATTCACTCTAACAGAAAAATATGTGCAGATGCAAATGTGTGCCTTAATATGTGGGAACCAGAAAAAATTAGAGCAAGATGTGTTCTCAGAGTAAGTAAAACATAGCCCAGGCTTCTGTTTCAGGATTTCTTTTATCCACTGTTTCCCATCGTTGCCAATGAGATGAACCGTAAGGGCATGCAACTCAAGTACCAAAGCATTTGCAAACTCAGGCCTGATAATGAAAATCCCAGTTTCATGGAACAATAATTGGATGACAATTTTTAACTGTAGCAAACAAGCCATTCAGAGTTTTAAAACATAGTTGTTGCAAGTACAGATAGCCTTTAAATGGAAATCTTTACTTTCTTGCTTCACACTCAACAGTTTATCTGCTTGAAAGTTTATTGTTTGTTGGGGTTTTTTTTACCATTTGATCCCATTAAATATATTATCTCTGTCAACTTTATGTTGACACACCGCTATTTTAGTTGCTATTTTTCCCTTCCTATCTGATACTTTTGTCTGCCCTTACCTCCCACAGAAAACATCCTTTTTGTGTGTATAATCTTGATAAAGCCCTAAACTTACTGAAAACACTCTGCATGAGTACTTTTTAGCAATATTTGTATTAGCTTATTCCAGTTGAATGTAATCAGTTTTATAGTTAAATTTGAACAAAGAAGCTGCTTTTTTGTGGTAAGAAACGTTTCTTTGATTTCTGATATTAAAACAGCAAACTGCCTGATCCTTTTGGCCCTCAGCTTTGCCCTCTGTAGAAGACAGAACAACGAACCCTTTCCCTCCTGAGGTATGTTTTGAGAACAGGCATTTTCACAGATTATGGCCTCTGCAGGACTGGAGTTTGCAATCCTTCTCGTTCACATACACTCCGGCTGCACATCACAGCAATAAGTGATGTTACAGAAGACAGGGGGAATAGATAAGTACATGTAGATTAGAAATTATCAATTGTTCTAATCTGTAAAAGACTTCATCATATGTTTCCCTTTTCTGGTCAATGGCTCTAGAAAAAGTAAATATATTTCAATAAACTGAGAAGAGCTTAAATCAGTATAAAATAATGATGTCACATTAATGTCTCACCTCTCATTTCAGCTTAACACTTAAAACACCCAGTTTGCTCACCCAGACAAACTACATGTAGGGACACAGGTGCCCAAGTCCCTTATATTAGACCAATAGACTGTATGTCGGTGTCAGGGACCCAAGTACACCAACAGGCTCTAACCACTGTGACCTGCTTGTAAGGATGTTTTTCTGTAATCTCCTCCCTCTCCCACTGCGGGGAACATAGCATCATGACAAGGTGCAACTAAAATACTACAGATAAAGGAATTGTAGGCTGAAGAATGTGCTGAGGATTAGTTTATTCTGCAGACCTGTGTTTCCCCTCTCTCAAATGTTTGCCTTTAAAACCACAATAATATTATGTATTTTTATGGAAAAAAAATCCTAGTGAAAAGGGAATTTGTTTACAGACATTTGCAGATAATAAAAAAATTACAGATTTAGAGAAATAATAAAGTGATTTAAACTCAGAAGGAAATGCCATTATGTAGTGTCCAATTTATACTTTTCACTCCAGAAAAAAAAAAATCAGACTAAAAACGACTTGCTGTCTTTGCCAAGAAACGTCCCGATGAACAACCAACACTATAGGGAAGCGTACAATTTTGTTTCATTATAAATATAGAGTGCTCCCCTTCGTTTAAGTCTACATCAGATTCTAATTTCACAAAATGACATTTTTCTGTTTGTTGGGGGGGGGGGGGGGGGAGTAATACAATTTTATAACCTTCATAATTGAAAGTATACCTAAAAATATTGCTTTATTTTCCAAAACACACAATCCAAGACAGGTACTCCTAGATCTTACACTGAGGTTTTTGGAGCTCACCGCAACTGTCAAGCTGTCACCCACTTGAAGACCAACTCACTAACCAGCCAAAGTGAAAAGCTGTTCAACTTAGAAGTATAAATTAAAAATAGCAGCATGTTTCTAGTGCAGAAATATCATAAATCTTCCTCCTTTAAGCTATGAAAACCACACACACATCTTTCATGGCCAAATGAATGCTATAAATGCAAAAAACATTAAAAAAAGCAAAGCACTACAAATGAAATACTGCCACGGTATTCTGTGTAAAACACTGAAGCATCCCACAGAAACGGTTGAGGTGAGCACTTCCTTTTTTTTTTCCTCCCCACATCCTCCAAATCCTTTCCTACATCTCCTTCTGTTGGAGGGAGGCTAACATGGGGAACCAGGGGTTTCTGCAGACTATTTGTGGCTTACTGTTGTTCTGCCCTTTAATTTCATAGCTCAATGCTACTTGATTCTGCACTGACTTCTGTTTCACCATGCTTATTCCTCCCCTGCAGCTGGGAATCCCCATTCCTCCCTGTGGCTTCTCACTGTTTGTAATTCCATTTTTAATTCTAATTCAAAATTCTAATTCAAAAATCCATTTGAATTAGAATAATTCTAATTCAAGAGGCATCTCCTTATGCTCAACACATTCAGCATTTAATTCTAATTCAAAATTCTAATTCAAAAATCCATTTGAATTAGAATAATTCTAATTCAAGGGGCATCTCCTTATGCTCAGCACAGCTTCATATCTCAAGATCATGAGTCATTTTGGAGATAGCAGTTTACATGTGAAAAGAGCTATGTGTAATTTTGGATTTCATGGAAGAGAGTCATCTCTTCTTTACCTCCTCATCAATTTTCTGCATCACACCTTGGGGCCCAGCCTTCACCCCCTTCCCACCCCCACCCCCATAGTGGAGTCACACAGGCAGGTGCATGTGTCACCCCTTGCAGGTGGATGGTATTCAGGACTTAATTACTCCTCCCCACCTCTCAGTCCTCCCTTTCCCAGTTTGGAGAAAACAGGAATTTCCTTTTGTCCTCTTACTGCACAACAAAAAGCAGCTTGCTATTTCAGGAAAGAGGAGGGAAACCGAGAGGGAAACCTAGAACAAGTTTCTGTCATGCTTGTTAACTGCTGCTTCACTGCAAGCCAAGACAACCATCTTAGCAGATGGCTTACAATTTTCTGTTTGCAATACCACAGAAGTATAGGTTTGAATCATCTTTATTCTTCTTCTTTCTTCCTATTTATCTAAAAGCCTTTCTGACACTTCCAAAGATCTTTGTCTCCCACATCTCTGCTCACTCTCAGTTAAATCACAACTACCAAATGCAACAACTTCAATAAATGCCAGTGCTCTGGGTATATACAGTTTAGTGGATTTGTGTTATCCAAAGACACAGCTGGCTACAGAGGGTGTCATTTTGGATAATCAGCAGGTTTAGCTGACCTTTTAAAGCACTATAAAACACATCTTCTCAGTCTTCCTCATAACAAAAAGTAGCTGTATCATTAAAAAAAAAGTGTAGCAAGTTAATTGCATCATTTCAGAAATCAAAGTTTCATGCATAATCAAGCCACCCAGGGAACATCCCCTGAATGTTCTTTCCTGGCAGATAAACATTGCAAAAGCAGATTGCGTTTACCTTAAGGGAAGATGAAGTTCTCTGGGGGTTCGGACTCTCTTGGGCAATAGGTTCAGGGTCCTCACATGACTGGTAACTGTTACTCTTCTCTATCAGGTTCCTTATTTCAACATCAAGCTCTTTACTTTCGCACCTGCTTAGAAAGAAATAGCAATGTTAAACTTCACACCAAAACTGGAAGTGCAGAGAAGCTAAATTTGTCAGTTGTCTTCTGAATGTGACAGTGCAGACAGCAGAGGTAGTCCTGCACCAAGCTTCTGCTACCTTCCTTCCTGGTACACAATCAGAGAGCACTAGAGCAGTGTCACACAGGCAATCTCCAAATGCTTTGCGGCAGAAATTAATTTTAAAATATTTACACTAAGCAATCTTTATGAATTTTACTAACTTGCATCTACAAAATACAAGTGGACCCTTCTGGCGATTGTATGAAGACTGTCATGTGCTCTTAATCCCACCCACTCACCCGCAGTGTCAAGAATTTTAAATTCAACTTTAACAAAAATGCAATCAAAATGTTAAATAAATTTTGAATTCCAAAACTAGGTGCTCCATTCAGTTTCTTGATGGAACATTTTGTTTGCTGCAACAGTTAGTATTAGATTTTCAATTTTTGTCTTCCTGAAAGTTCCTTTTAAAAACATTTGTATCTTGTAAGAATTGGTCTGTTGTGAAAACTGAATTATATGTGTTTGTTGGGAAAATTTTTTTCATTCCATTTGTTTGCTAAGTACACACAGGACTCATGTGCACTTAAGGGCTTGCTCCAAATTTGCAGAACTAACAATTAGGGCTGGTTCCCTTGATACACCATAATGGTGGAACGTGACTTTCAGAGAATGGATTGAGGCATAAATAAAACAAACACCCAAAAGCCCTAGACCAACCCAGGTTTTCAAGAAATACTCATGTCTTGCAAGTTCAGACCTTCATTTCCTAATGAGCTTAAACCAACTCTAAATATAAGTAATGCACGACCAGAAAGCAAACTGTAAGCCTCGAAAGTATCACCAACCTGCTATAGCAAAATTCTTGATTTAGACAGAGAACACTAAACTCTTCATTTGAACTACCAGAAAAACTGAAAGCAGTAAGAATTTTATCAGTTATACTTATTGCAGTTTATACAGGCAATCCACAGGGATTGCACTGCAGGTTCTGAAGAAACTCCTGAAGCTGACAACACTGGCAACTGATAAAAGTTGGCAACTGGTAAAATTATCCAATAAACAAACCCATCTGTCCTAACTACAAGTAAATAAGTGTGGTGAATTTTGTGCTGATAGCATAAAATGATTCATTGTATTCTCGATATTTGCAACACAAGAGACTGTAACAAAAATGTACTTTCATTAAGCATGAAGGCAAAATCATATGCAGAGGTACTACAACAAAGTACCAACTGTAGCAAATAAGGACAAGTAAAACTCAAGAGCCTTTTTTTTTTTTACTTGCCACCTAGTAGTTGGACAAGCTAGAATTTCGTGGCAGTTTCAGAGCTGCCATGAAGCCTGCCTGCAACAAGTTTCATGGCAGAAAAAGAGATACTTGGACGTGTTTTGAGAACTAGACATATGGCACAGGGAAACAGGACTTTTACACAAGGAACCAAGACCAGGGTTTTTTAGCACTGGAAGTTCCTGAAGCAGTAGAACACATCACATTATTTTTCTTCTCTGCAGAAACATGTTTCTTTGTAGTAACATTTTGCCTTATTTTTTTTTTTTAACCCAAACAATACAGCAACTAGTGGGAGTTCACAGGGAGTACAAGCATATCTAACTGAAGAGAGAACTATCTTTTGTTAGAAAACTGTAACTGGCCATAACTCCCTTTCAAAGCCATGACGACTAAGAAAATGATCTTCCCAATGCACATTTTCATGAACTTCACAGCAGTGCAGCAAGCTGCAGCTGCTCAGAACACTCATGGCAGTTTTCAAAGCCTCATCTGCATGTGGGTGGCAGGTAAGCCCCAGCAGCACAGCCACCACGTGGCAGCTCGTGAAGAAAGCTACAGAAGGAAAACAACGAACCTTGCAAAAAGAAATCCAGCCCTTTTCTGCCTCACTAAATATTGCCAAATCGTGGATGGGTAGACCAGCACAAGTGGCACTTTTTCTTTTTTAAGCAATTCTGTGCTGAGGTTCCTGGAGAATGAATTCTTGGGCAGCAGCATGACCAAGCATTCTGCTTACAGCCTTCATTTTTAATCAGCTGCATAATACAAACTTTGCAACATCATATCAACACCTCTTTTCTCTCAAGTGCACTTCTCTAGTAAACACCATACTCTGCTCATTTGGGCTTCCATGCCTGACCCAGCCTGAGATGGCTTTGTGTAAGAGAATCAGACATACACTGTGCAGAGCACTCAGTGCTTTTGAGGATGCTCAGAAGAACTGAAAAGCCACAGTACAGAAGCAGTCATTCATGGTGCAGATTTAGGAAAAGTGCATGAAATTATATTTGCATAGTAAGGCAGAAATTATTGCTGTAGCTTTCTTAGAGCCCCTAGAAATATGGCAAAAGGAAGGGAGAGGTTAAGTAAAGCAAGGAGGAATGTTACTGACAGTATCAAAGGATTTCAGACAGAGCCACTAAAACCACAGGCCAGTATTTTCAGACCGTGCTTTCAAAATGTCAGGTTTTTTATCTGTGCCTAGGCAACCGAAGGTAGGCTATTTGCTCTCCTCTTTCTGTATGAGATTAGTAGAGCAACCAGCTTACTGCTTAGCTGAGGGAAAAAACTGGCCTACAAGTGGCTTCTGGTGAAGGGCTATTTTGCTCATTGTCCAAGGTTGCTGTGACACATCCTGCTCCAGCTGCAGCATAGCCAGCCAGAGTTTAACTCCCCTACAGCCCCAGCCACTTTCTACCTTTATGACCTCTCTACTGCAAATTACCATCCCAGCTGCCAGCACAACCCACTCACCTAGCTAGGTAAAAGTAGTCAACATTTCTTAAACTGTTTTAAGTCAAATAATGCAGCTTAGACTAAAACCACTGTTCAAAATAAAGGAGCAATGTCTAGGGGCAGTCCTGAGGACAGTAAAAGATACACAGCAATCTTTGGCAGGAGTGCAGCAGCATTTAGGCAGGCTGCACTTATCTCTGCTGCTGGTTCAGCCACAGCGAGGGAAGATGGGTGACCACAGCCTCCCGAGATCAGTGTGTGAATCAAACTGGGAAATACTCCATAAATATGGTGGACTGGCTTTAAATATTTCTTTTCAGCCAGGAAGCAACCATTCCTTTCTCCTCACCGTTTGTCTGACACTGTGGCTGTAAATGATGCTCACCTCTGGCTGCTCCCACCCTGTTTCAGTCTCCTGCATTCTCCTTTCCAGGCTTAGGAGTACGTGGGCAAGAGCAGGGACCAGCTGTGCTTAGCTAAAGAAAGGGAACTACAGAAGACTCAAATCCCTACAAATTGATTGCTGCTCTGTAACATCCACATGTTTCTACATCATCACAGAAGTCAGAAAATTACTTCATTGACTGGATCTCTCAGTGCATTCTGTTTTCCCTCAGTTTTTTGATTGAGGTCTTCCAACCAGAAGCTCTTACTCCATTTATCTGTATTTTAATAGTAGCCACTTCGATAATTATAGGGATGTATTTATTGTGATGTAAAACATTAATCAAAACTGGTGTATAGATCCAAAGCAATTTTTTCAAAACTATTTTTGGTTTGGTGAAGTTCACAGGTATGTTTCTGCATTATTAATACCCTTACTGTTCTACACTGTTGCCAATGTTTTCTAAAATCTGGTGTTTTGGTTTTTAATAATTGCATTATTCAAATAGGCAATCTGTTAGGGGAAAAAAATCGTTAAAATGAAATTCATTCAAATTTGGGAGATCCAGGTTTTTACCTTTTGTAAAATCAACCATCAGAGAACATTAAAAGCATTTTCACATGGTTGTATAGGACAAAGTATATCCTGTCATGCGCAAAAGCTTTCTGAAGTATATGAACGTACAAAAAATACACAACTCATCCCACTTACATAGCATGTTATGGTAATGCAGTAGCCAATAAAAGATTAGACTATTAACTCCTCTTCGTAAACTAAGTTAGTTGCTAAATTGCCTTTTTTGGGGAAAATCAAGACATTTCACATGGAAGCAAACCCTAAGATATAACGAAGGGAGCCGGTCTCCCAGCATAAGTTTTAGCAGATTGCAGGAAAAGGAGAGCACCAAACCTTACTCATAATTTTCATGTCATATCTGAAAAGTAGTAAACAATATCCTCTAGTCACATCCTCCAAAAATAAGAAATTAGGCCTGCCTGTTCTCTTTGGTTTGCAAGTTGCCATACCCATGCAGGATTTCAACTACTAGAGACGTAACAGTGCACCACATAAAAGAATTTTTCATTCCTCCCACATATTCATCTAGTTGCCTTTAAAATGTTTTTCACTTTTTGCCTAATGGTATATCTTCATGCCATTTCAGTTTCTAGCTTCTGTTGGCTTTTTGTAATTAATTATTTATAAAAAGCTGCATACTTTTTACAGCAATTCAGTTTTTCAGCTGGGAACCAGACGAAAAATTGTGCCCCACACATGCTTTGTATGTGAATGGGAGCAAAATTCCTACACAGGTCAATGCCACTCAACTAAATAAACCATGCTGTCTATCCATCCTCACAAGGTCAAGCAATGAAGTGCTGGCTGTACACACACAGGGAATTTTGTTAAAATATGCATGTAACTGAGTCAGAGCAAAACTTTTATTTGGCCCAAAACTAAAGCCAAAATATGATGCCATGGGAAAGGAAGCATGATATGTGGACACCAGCAGCTTCTAATAGCATCAAGGGCACTCCTTGCAGTTCATCTTTTTCTGGTCAGGAGAATAAGCAGTAGACAGAACAACTCCCACTAATATACACTTTCATTATGGAGCAGCAACCAGTTCAGCTCCTCATGGCCTGCCCCATGCTCTTTTGATGAGCCACATGCTTTTGGCTTGCAGCAGCATAGATTGATGGCCAAGAAATAGATGTTTATCAAAGAGCCAGGTACAAGTCCCATGAAGAGTCCCAGCTCTGCAGCTGGTACCATTTGTGAGCTCTTAGCTCTCCCTGGTTTTCACTGGGAACCGGCATTATTACTTACTAATAGCAGTTATGTAGCAACAATGGAAATACCTACAACATGCCCCAGACATTTATTGCAAAATACTAATATTGGAGGCATACAACTCCGAAATAATAATTTCAAGGCTGGTGTGCTGGGGTCATTCTTGTGCAATTGGTGAAAGCACAAATACATACCATAAACAATTGTGAAAAAAGGTTTTAAGTCAGGATTTACAGCCAGACGCTAACACCACGGAGTCATATTTTGACGGGAAATGAATTCCAGAGTCTAGGGGTTAAACATATGCTTCATCCCCTTGGGTGGGCATTTAGGACATAAGATTCTTGCTTGACAAAACCCAAGGAGCAGATCCACAGCAAGAAATAAAATTCTGCATTTGAATTATAGAGGATGAACTGGTTCAGATAAACAAAAAAATGTCACATATTTCAAGGCAAACCACTTCAGCTAATATTTCCCCTATTTATGATAATGCACTTCATTTCAGAAACAGGCCTTTAGAATATGGGACAGAGAGATCTGGATTATAGAATATTTAGAAGTAGACAAAATAGGAATAAAGTTAGGCATATAATTCTTAAAAGTGATCGTTTATCTGTAGAACTAGCCTGTTCCTTTATGTTCCATATGATTTTAAAGGATTTTTGCTCTCTTGTAATTCAGTTCTGTAGAACTCAGATTTTTTTCGTGTAAACGTTGGGATTTTTATATTAAAAGCTTACCCAGTTAAGACTAAATGACAAAACTTCCGGTCCAAGAAGTGATGGGACGAACTAAATTTTGCCAAGAAAACAGAGACATTTGTTACAGACAAAAAAATTTTCAACCTTAGGAGCTCTTACAAGATTAGCAGATCCTGAGCTAATAGTGAATAGTTACAATGTAGTGTAGCTCCCTAAGGATCAGTGGTGCTATTCCAGCACTCAACACCCAGCAAGTGGATCTCCGCTCAGAGTTTAGGCTTGGGAATTTGAGCCAGATCTCTTGAAATTGAGCTCCACTTGTTCTATGTTCCATCTCACATGTACCACCATAAAAAGCAGTTTATTGGGCATAAAATGTACTGTGCTGATACAAACACAAAAATTGTCTTTGACAATTATGAGGGTATACTTAAAAAGAAAGTTGTGGGGGGTTGGGGTTTTTTATGTTATTTTTTTAAAAAAGCAACAAATTATTTCCAATTATTTCCAACTTAATTTTTTAGTTCAAGTTTCAACAAAAAAAATCAACCCAGTATTTCAAAAGCCTGCCACTACTAACAGCTGAGATCCACCTAGCAGAACTGCACTGTCTTCAGAGTGAGATGTCCCAGATGTTGCGAAAAAAGTGCTGGCATTTGCTTGGGAGGTAAGTGTGAGATTAGAAATAATCTTACTCCAGTCCCAAGAAGAGAGTTCCACGAGGCAAGGTGAATTATATGGGTTAAAACATGTACACACTGCGACTATAGCAGAGAAACCACTTAAACTTTCGCTCAAATCTGATGTAGCCAAAACATCTGCCTATCACCCCATAAACGTCCCTACACTTCTGTTCCCTTTATGACAAAGAAATGGAGCTTTTAAGGCACATTTAATAGCCAGCAGCTGCTTGGCTGTCAAATGCCACATCTGGAGAAGTTGTGTGCTGTTAATGTGAACAGAAACAATTATTCTTTAATAGTTTTGCTTAATTTTAAGAATTACACAAATCACAACAACAAGAGGTGCATGTTCTTAATGGAAACACATCTGGTTTCTCTGAAAATAAGCCCCCCTCCTAAAAAAAAGGGGGCCCAGTGATTAAGTGAAGCTGCACCTATAAACCATCCCATGTCAGTGAAGAGAGAAGTAAAGCTACTGATATACAGGCACTTAGAGTCTCCCAGTCTGACTATTCCCCTTAACAAATACACAACATGTAAGAAGACAACAACTAGCTGGCTCACGTTAAATGACACGTTACTGATCACATGGTGCCTCTCCCCTCCATGCCTGGAGCTTCCTGTCCTTTGCAACAGGGTTTCAACGCTGTCACCTCACTTCCATATCCCATACAGACTGTACATAAGGAATATAACATCGTTCCCCTTTCACTTGGATCTTCTGCTTAATTATACTACCAACTGGGTTTCTTCCTGATGGACAGCATTTGGGCTGAGTTCAAACCTCAGGAAAGCCAATTAAATTATTTTCACTAACTTTCTCAGGCTTTAAATGAGCCATGAGTGAGTTACAGATGACTGTCTCCCTGGAGAAGCAGTAAAAGGAGCACTGTCATGCAGACTTATCACCCAGGACTCATGTAGCTGCGTGTGGATCGCTAATGGCAAGGGAACTGAAGTTTTGCCATGAAAATCAATCAAATAGAAAGCTCAGCCAAGCAGAGCCACCAACTAGCACATGCTTTCTGAGCAGATGAATTCCCCCACTGAAATACACATATGCATAAAGCTGGCAGACAATGCCAGGAAGGTGTTGAAAGAACTGAAAGCTAAGAGTTAAAAAACAAGAAGAGAGACGAATCTAGATATTTTCAAGTGCTTTCTCTTTTTCTGTGAAGACCAATAGTTAGAAAAGCTCACAAACCTTTACAGACACTCTCCTAGCCACAGTAGGTGCCTTTTTTAAATGGTTCCCCCTCCCACAGCCCTTTCTGGACTGGGTGCTCACTCCACAGATACAGTTTAAGCACCATGATTCTATTCAGATCTTAGATGTACTCATTTCTGTGGAAAACTGAGATTGTGATGCAAGTACCAGTTAAAAACATCAACCATGAAATTTACACCACTATTCTTTCCTTTTCCTAAATCAAGCATCACCACAAACAGAACTAGACCTATCCACATCCCCTTTTGCCTCCTAGTTCAGCCTTAGCCAGGATGTGGATGTGTCACCCAACACCTTACTGACTTGGGCTTGCAGCCGGGCTGCACCCTTGGAGGAAAACAAAGCCACGATTCATTTGGGTCAGCATCTCCCACACAGACCTGAAATATTTTCAGTGATCTACTAACAGTGCAAGCAGAATAAACAGATGAATACCATTTGGAAAGGAGCCAAGAAATTTAACATACAGTAGCTGACAGAGGACAACCAGCTCTGTTAAGTCAAGCCAACGTCTTGCTTGTGGTAGCTGTTAGGCAGACAAGCTGAAAAGCAGAGGAATCTTGCTGCACGGCTGTCTGCGTCGCAGGTCCAGGGTTTGAACTGCCAGAAATTGGCATATGGTTTCACCAGGGATGCCAACACCAGAGAGGAACCTAGCACTTCCCTCCCTTCCCAGAGACAGGCTGGAGTCAAACTACAGTGGCAGCAGCTCACAATGTCTTGAAGAAATGGAAATCCCAGCCTGCGAGGGATTTCAAATCCAGTTACTTGACAATAAACTAACCTGAGAAAACACACTTCTTGCATCAAGAAAGAAGGGTAAGGTATTATTTCCTAAGTTTCCCCAAACAATCTACAGTTACCTTAAAGCAATTTTTCTTATCTCTCTCTCAAATCAACACACTATACTTTCTAAATACTTTCTAAACTACCTTTTAATCACTCTCAGCTACCTAAAAAAGAATTTATTTTTTTTTGCCAGAGGTTATCTTGCTGAATACAGCCATATTCACTGAATACAGCCGTATTCACTGACGTACACAGCACTATCAATTTCCTTAAAGCTCCTTATTACTCACTGACAGTCTTAGAAAAGCGTTGCCATCATCACAGCCTCATTAGAGTTTGCAGCCATAGTGTGACTTCTCTATCTCTATATGTTACAATGGCTCTTTTACTGCCATTATCAGTAGAACTAATATGATTTCCTGAAGGAACAGGTGCCCAAAGAGGTTGTGAAATCTCCATACTTGGAAATATCTGGATCTCGCCTAGACAGGCCCTGAGTAACATGACCTAACTAGCCCTGCTTTGAGCAGGAGGTCAGTCCAGATGACCTCAAGAGGTGCCTTCCAATTGACACTATTTTCTATGATTTTGCTCCTCAGTACAGAAAATTTCCATGTTTCACTTATTTAAACAGAACTGATACAGATCTCCACAGGACAGATTAAAACAGAGGAAAAAAGTATTAACCTGGGTCTCTGTCAGATAAATTGTTTGACATGCAGGAAACACTCAACTATATATTTCCAATAATGTAATTTAAATTACTTTTTAAATAATAAAAGTAAAAGAAGTTTCTCCACATAAAATTAAGATAGTTAATACCTTTCCATTTCAACACACTGATGGGGGCACAATTCTGGATGCTCCTCTGCTTTTTTATTCTTCCTTTTGAGCTGCTCACAGTGAATCTATTAGAAAAAGGGAGGAAGAAAAGCAGACTTTAAGGGGAAATAAAAAGATTAACCATCTAGGAAGAAAAATTTAAGTACACTATTACAATGAGAAGAGATAGCCATGTCTGGTCTGCATGTCTGTTTTCATATACCATACATGACTGACAAGCAGGCCAGGAATCTACTTCTTCCTCTCCAGCAGCACCCTCGCTGATGCCCACCACTCCGTGTGAGACAGTTTTGCAAGGGTAGGAGTAGTAACAGTTTCTGGCTATGGTAGCAAGAATCTACCCAAGGAGCAAAGCTGCCAGTCACCACAGGAACATTGGAAATGTTGCTAAAAGAGCTTTTATTATTCATCCTGAAAGAATTAACTATCTCAAACACTCTAGCATGTCCCCACACTGATCAGAAAATTCATAAGCTTCATGGAAGTGTCCAGTAAAACTACTGCTCCATATTTAAGAGAATTTGAGTACTGAGTCTGATCTAGATCACTTTGAGAGAAAAGGAGCCATACGTGAGCTATTGTGCAAGAATGTGTTGTCCAAAAAACTATACAGGCTCCTAACAAGCTTTCCTCTGGTCAGGGCCAGCTACTGTCCAGCACTGCACTTGCGAAGAAAAAAAGAACACCCCTCCTTCCAGTGGAAAGGACAACAAGCATCAGGGTAACAGTAAACAGTCCACATTTAGATATTCCCTTTTGGTTGAAAACTCTAAACAGGAAAAAAAGCAAGCTTTTTAATTTTATGAGGTACCACCACCTCTCCATCACAAGTGGGAAAACAGATGGTACAAAGAGTGAGCCAACGACAACTCATCCAGAGGAGTCATTCTCCTCCTGTGCTGCAGGCTGATAATAGTCCTGGGTATGTTTCTCCAGGCTATGTAGGACATCTCTAGTTCACCTAAAAGGAGCCGCCCAGAAGTCTTATTCTTCTCTTTAGATCAAAATGACAAACAACAGCATTCTGATAGTTGTTGGATTTAGAAAACTGTCAGGTTTCATAAGACCTATCACAAGGACAGCAATGTGACCACTGAAATAAAGTGGGGAGCCATCAAGCGTGAAACCTGCTATTTATAAGCAAATAAGTTTTCAATTACAAGTGACTCTCTTTATTGGTAAGATCAACTTAATGTGAAACCACAGCTGAACATTTTATAGAAACCATGCCGCTTCATCTACGTGCAGAGCAGAAATTTAAAATGAAAGGTTGCCAGGAGAAGATCTGAGGTGTTTGGCATCCCTCCCCCCTCTTAATTCCCATTCCTGCAGGCATTTCACACATTTTAAATGCATCTGGTAATCACTAATTACAAGGATCCTATTAAGAAAAAATGTCAATTCAGTTTCATGTGAAACTTGATTCCAGCTTGTCTGAGTTTTATGAGTGTCTGTTTAATCATAACAAAAACATGTTGAAGTATGGAAAGCTGCATTCGTTTGATTTCAATGGGAGCTGCAAACACTGGAAACTAATGACAATTAAGCCTCGTTTTGGAGTACCTAAACTTGGCTTTTAGGTGTCTGACTTGAAAATACAACATTTGAAAAATGTTGATCTAGAATGAATGCTCCCCACCAACACTGAAACAACAAAAAATAAACCAAAATGACTAAATGAAATCTGACCATACTTGCTTGAATTAAAAAGCAAACAAACAAAAAAAACCCACGCACACCCAAAAAACCAACACAGAGTTCAGACTGCTACTCCATCTCTAATCCATCACATGGGGCACAGACATTTCAACAGTCTCAGATGCATTTGCCAAGTTATGCACAATTTTGCAGCCCATGTGCTGAAATACAGGCCATGTTAAAGGGATACAGGCTAGATGTTACTGAAAAGATACCTAGGTTGGCAAAATTCATGCAAGTTCTGAAAAACTGAAAAACTGGTTCTGCCGTGGCAGGATGGGAAGCCAGATTTGGGGCCTCACAGGGAAGGGGTGCTGCACACTCCCTGCTGGGGAGCGCTCTGGGATCACATAGCGGGTGCTCCAGGTTTTCCACAGCCCTGCTCTGCCAAGCCAAGGAAATGCATGAAAAGATGCTGCTAAAGCCAACAATTCTCAAATCACTGCATGGCCCACATGAGCACCCAGCCAGCATAAACAAACAGTTCTTCAGAAACCCTACTGCTGAATTTACTGGGGTGGGGGGGTCCCCTCCCCTGTGGCTCAACAAGGCACACTGTATGTATTTCCTGACTCTTAGCCATATGCAGATTTTGCAGCACATCCCTGCATGCTGGGTACCTTGATCTAATGCGTGTCTGTACAAGCTAGCCCAGCTATCAGATGCCATTTCATTATCGTAGCATGAGAGTACATTTGCCCTCTTCTATCCCATCCAAGATACGGGAAAAAGTAGTAAAAAATTACCTGCAGTGATAGCTGGCATGATCCACCCAGCTAAGCACAGTTAGGCTAGTGCCAGCTAAGCAGCACTGCCACCTGCTTTGGTTTGTCTCCCCCGTTTCCCAAATTATTGATGCGCAAGGGACTGTTGATGGAGACTCATGGCTTTGCCTTTCATTTCTTACGGGGTTTTTTTTGTAAAGTGCATCAGTTCTAAAAGGTTTTTCAAACTATTTATTTTTTTAAATAATTTCTTGTTCTTCACAACAAAAAATTTACTGCAGTGAGTCTGACCTATGTTGGCAGTACAAGTTGTGCTAAATCTAAATGCACAGTTGTGAACCGGAATGAAAGAGACACAGCTAGGTTATTGTACCATGTGCAACTGTTATTAAAACAACCGTAAGTTTTTACAACTATAATATATAATGTAATGTACGTTTTTATTAGATCATACAAATTGATGCCAAGATGAATAAAAATCAGTTACTTTGAAGAATTAAGGCTCTGTAGAAAATAGGGGGTTATAAGAGTCATGTAAAGGATTGCTCAGAATTACATGAACTCTGTTTTCCGTCACGGCTTTTAAGAACAGGAACACCTTGAAGTAAAACAGGATCAGTTTTGCTCACCAATCTATACGGGTTTGTGATAATTGAACATGTTTGGTAAAAAGCATGCAAAATTTCCTTGGTGCTTGCCCACCAAATTTATCAGTGCACCAAGCCCTAAGTACTTCCTAGATATACCCAAATAAGCCTAAAACCCACTTTTTGGTCAGAGTATTAATTTGCATGAAAAACAAATGTGGGTTTTCCATACACAAAAAACACATTTGGAGAGAAAAAAATACATCATTCAAGAATGACCAGACTCGCTAATTCTAATAAAATCTTAATTATAAAAAATTATAACAGACAGACAGGCACTCATCAGGCTGGAGTTTCAAAATCTGATCCAAAATGCATTTCAATAACATCTGTATTGTAAATGTTAAAATCCTGCACTGCTCTTGCCCCATTCTTTTTCTTTCTCCAAGTCTATTTGTGGCTTAAGAGCATCCTAGTTTCCCAGGCCTTCGCTCATTTTCCCCAGACCTGCTCTGTAATTCACTTGTTCTTCAGTTGTTTCAAAGCAGTATTTTGTGGAAATACAATATAAAATGAATGTCAGAAGTAAGTTAGCCTAAAAGAGGCAGAGAAGGGAAAGGAGATTTTTATTTTGTTTTTCCTGCCTAAATCAGTTCAATGATTTCATTTTACAGACCACCACCATAAACAGACATATTGTCACAGCAGAAGTTGCAGAAAACAGAGAGTATGCCAAATAAGTGGAAGTACATACTAGCAAATTATACATTAGGAATAAACCCATTGACAAGTTACCCTTTCAGCGATACCCATTTTTGTACTGTGCAAGATCCAGGGCTGGTCACAGCCAGGCCAAGTAAACTTACCTCATTTATGTATTACCCATATTGCAAAATAGCTCTGAAACAAAGCGGAACATATATAATCATAAATGCTGTTGATAAACAAGCAAGCAGGTTATACATTATTTGTGTGTGGCTGTTGTGTAGGAGGAGTGGGAGGAAGAAATGGATTATTACTGTAAATGTGATCAAAATGGAAGAACTGAAGAAATAAACATTTGATGAAGGAGGTTCTAAGGAACACTCACTGAAACTAATCTGAAAAGGGAATTAAGTCTCCAAGATTTTTTTGCTCTGAAGAAATCAAGCATACAACGTTTTTGTGGTCTCCTCCTACCTAGATATTCCCAGTTTTGGTACTCATAATAGCAGTAGTGTGCAGTGCAGCCAGCCTTCAACCAGCCATTGCAATAGATGTCCTTCTGCTTTTGCATCCAATATTCTGCTGAAAAATGCAGCTTCAGTCATGTAAATGCAGCATGAGAAAAAGCCACAAACACACCAAGATCTGCCAGTTCTCTCCTCCCCCTACCCCCCCATTATTTCCTGATAAAAGTGCTGAAAATTCAATATTAAACAAGTTTCAAACTGAAATTTAAAATCTGAAGCTTGATTTTTGCCAGAAATAAAGATGGGTTAGGTACCTTGGTTCTTGCCTGATTTGGTTTAGATCAGATAAAACTGGTACCTGCCCTGTGTGATGCAAGAAGATTCAATGCCAAATACTTAAAACTGATCTCACCATTAAGTACAATTCTTCTCAGTGAGAGTAACGGTAGATTCAGAACAGCAATCACCCCAAAGAACTTACTTCACAGATGCCCTCCCATGAAGCTGTGATATCCACAGCTTGATAAGCAGTCTCATACTATGTAGCAACTGAAGTAAAAGCCAGAACAGAAACCCCTTGAAATGGACCAGACCAAGGAAAGAGCCAGTTAAGGGCTGAACACACTACTTCTACCCAAAACTGAAGGCCTGGCTTTTGGCAGCGCAGAGCAGAAGGGACTCCAGAGAGGCTCTGCACTGCAGGTTCTTTGGCTCCAGTCCAGGAAAGGAGAATGTGCAGCGTAATCTCTGCATTTGCTTTGTAGTACTGGCGGTAGCAGGGTGACTTTGCACAGATGGACAATGCCTGCTGTATAGCTCTTTGGTCCTACAAGTGCTGGTCCTCCACCCCTGGGTATGTGAAAATGCTTCCGTCGACACACAAAGTAGTTTAAGTGGTAAGTACAGAACACTGTTTTAAACTACATGGCCTTGTTAAAAGTAAATATATCACTTTTTCCTTAAAACAGAGAGAAACCCAAATTTCAGGCATATTTCTCTCTTTGGAAATCAGTCCATTTAACAGTTTCTTAAAACCTCTGGATTGTATATCTCAAGAACTCGATCTAAAAATGAGAAAAATATTCCCCAGTGAGTATAAATTCCTTCTTCAAATCGAAATCAGTGGCACAAATTTTACCAAAAAGCAACCACAGTCATGCCTAGGACTCAGGTGACAGACTTTGGTGTTTGAGCTTACCATATCAGTCACTCCACATGGGCATCTGCACAGATGAGTTTAAAGCATGCAAGCTAATTCGAAATGCTACAAAACATAAGTTCAATGCCAAAAATATCATGACTACACTTTCAGCATGCAAAAGTCTCACATAAGAAGTGACCAGAGGAAGTCATAAATATCATCAAGCCATCAAAGCCACATACAGCATACCTCAAAACACCCTCAGTACTTCTCTGGATTCCTGTAGTCACCCCCTCTCTCTCTCTCTCTCTCCAGTCATCAGAGACCATAAAAAAAAAAACAGGAAAATACTAACTTCTAATTATTATAAGGTTATGAGTTTGGGAATTGGGAAGATATAAGCTTTTCTGTTTTGAGGAGGTTTACAACATGTTAAGAAATTGCTAGAAGATGTACAAAAACAACAAAAAATGTCACCTAAAGAAAATCCCAGTATTTTTCTGTGTTTTGAAACATATCTTAACTTTCAAGTTACTTGAGCTCCTCTGACATTTAAATGTAGCCCTGTCACTTATTTTTCAGACACTGCATGTAGACTTCTCATTTTTAATACATTTAGAAAAGATCTTTTCTTCACTGGAAAATCTTAGGTTCAATTGAAGCCAATTACTGTACACAGGTCTGGGGGGAAAGTCAATAACAACTTTGGACATACCTATTTTTATGTAATTTCTGTGAAAGCAAATTGTTGTTAATAGAGTACAATTTAGTTCCAAAAAAGTATAATATGTGTTGATAAAATAAAACTCTCAACAAGAAATATCTTTGATTTCTTCAAAAGTCATTTATAAAGCAATCACAGATCTGTTAAATACACAGAAATCTGCCAAATATACAGATCTTCAGAAAAACATTTGCAAACTAGGCATATTAATGGAATAGCACTGCATGAGCTTTTCCAATGGTACTTTCTCATCCGAATCCAACTAGCATGACAAATTATTTGGAGGTAGACAAGATGGGAAGAAAGTACTTCGGTATTTGTTAAATGTCAGCTTTAAATTATGCAGTAAAAAATTGGTTCTTTATTATTATTCACTGCCAAAGTATGGACAGGAAACTTTCCAAGAGATAAAATACTGGAGCGAGAAGGAAAAATGCTGCAGGATAAAAGCAAGATTAATTACTACAATATTCACTGATAGTGCCCAAGACGTTTTTACCGAACAATTTTTAATGGAGATCTCACTACAGTGAAACTGTGAGGCTGTGATAAGAAAGAGAAATGATGGAACTTTCTTGTGCAATCCAATCCAAGAAAGAAAAGATTTAGGATCTGTCAACTCCAATGACTTTGGAATCAAGTCTCTGCAGTATAAAAAGGTAGCACAGTAACAGGAAGGAGATTACTCCAAGGGCCCAGGTGTCTGGGAAGGAAGCAAGGCTGTGAGACAATAATTCAAGATACAGGCAGACCTACCTGCAAAGAGCTGTGCAACTACAAGAACAGAAGTTTTACCAATGAGAAGGTAAGATAGGTCTGATTTAGATGAGGAATGCAGCTCTATTTTACTTAAACGTCATGCTCTCCAGCAATGCTTCAAAATGTCAGGACAGAAAAGAGAAAGAAGAGCCCATGGAAAGGTAAGAACAACCTAACGAGCCATTTGCAAAAAACCCTTGGCATTACTTGGCTATTTTGCTGGTCCTAAGGAACTCAGAAATTCATGTTGCTTTCCATACGTTCTAGTGTGCTCACACTTTTGGAAATGCTGCACTGCTGCTGCTAGAAATTAGGACTCTGCTGACAGCATATCACAGTGTACTAAGGATGCAGAAGCAAGTCAAGGGAAGATGACTTTCAAGAAGCTCTCTTTCTCTAGGCTTCTAAATGGTTTGCTGTGAGCAAAGTAATCCTCACAGTGTACTGACAACTTCTGCTTCATTTTGAGAGGGGAGAGGTAGGGCAGTCTGGAGTCCCTACAGCTGCCATAGCACAACAGGTACCCACTGAAAACAGAATTCTGAGTTGCTTCTCACTACAATGGATACAAGTACTGCAGCTTTATATTTTGATCAAAGAAGAAATCAAAACAAGGGAAAAAGTACCAAAAAAAGAGTTTTCTTTTCCCTCTACACAAACCTCATCTCACAAGTTCTCATAGCTCACCTCATTTATATTTATTAATCTGAAACATACCACTTAAAATTTATAATTCTATGACTCCCAAGTATTCCTTACTCAGGGTTGGAATGCATCAAAACTTTTTCTGAGACACAGCACTGATGCCAATTTACAGCAACAAGGCAAGCAAAATACCACCTAGCCCAGAAGACTATCCCACCCTCAAATGCAATGTGGATTATAGAAAACAATTTGTAGCAGGTGTGGAGAAGCGCCTGCCTGTCTCCTAATGACAGACCCAGCTAAGGGAATCCTGTGTCCACTCCGGTCAGTCAATAGCACAGAGAACACCCCAAACTCTACAGAACAGGTAAAACTTCCAAAGGTCTCAGCAGAAGTATTATCCAAGGAAGGAACGTGGGTCAAACCCCAGTACAGGTGAACTGAACCTCCATATCACTCTATTTACTCCAAAGTGACTGTTTGACATAGCTTCTATACAGCAAGAATCTTTCCCTTTTCCTGTACCTTTCATTGTCCAGCTTTGTACAAGAAAAGAAAGTAAAAGAACTCTCCTATAGACCTTCTACATAAAAATTATGAAGAAATAAAGAAGTCACTTAGAAAAAAAACCCTTAAAATATCAGGTTTTTGATTTGAGGTCTCTTTGGTAGATAACAAGGGAAAAGAGGCACATGACCATTTTGAGGCTAGGCAGAGACCCGCTGATACGGGCTTCAAATTAATGCAGAAGTTACTCACCATATTTAGGGAAGGTGTTCGTCTCCGTGCTGCTAGGTTAGGATGTACTAGTCTCAATAAATGCTCTCTGAATCAAATGAGAACTAAGTGGTTTGGAGGCAAATATGTGTGTGTGTGTGTATATATATATATCTATCTTTCTCTCAAGGTTTAACCTACACACCAGGCTTAGGGAAACCCCTTTCTTAAAGTCATTCTAACGTTGAGAGCATATTCATCTCTCTCAAACACCGCCCACGCAGATCTACTTGAAAGCACTGCTTGCAAGAGACCACAGAGGATTCCCTCTTGTTCTTCAGAATACCATGGAACAGTGACACAATGGTACGCCCACGCACCAGCAAAAGCTGCTCTGTGGGAAAAGCGGCGGTCTAGCATGGTGGAAAAGTTGCATCAACCCAAAAGGTATAGAACACAAATATTAATCTAGAAGCAGAATAATTTACTGTAAGGGGCAGATAGGTCAGGGAGCCATTTCTAGGAATACGTTTTAATTAGAACTTATTCTAAAGGTCTCCCTTCAGAATCAGCACTCTGTTCCGCCAGCTATAGCCTCATCAGAAGTGATACTCAGCTCTGCCCCCAGCCAGAAACACTACATTATCGTATCTGATTTTTTCTCTGAGGAAGAGGGCGTATAGAAGCGGAGACTGCAGAAACTTCTTCCCTCCACCCAGAAAAGAAGTGATGCAGCATTTTCCAAAGTATACTATTCTTTTTCAGCCTATAGTTCACTGCACAGAGAAGTTAATGCAATTTCACAGATAATACAAATTATCATTGTCATGCTGTTAGCTAGAAATTAAAGATTCATGACAAGTAAGTTCAGAGAAGTTAATCTTTAAGCCAAATTCTTGTATTGGTTTCGGTTTTGATGACTACAAAACCTGCGCAGCTTTGCACCAAGGACTAGAACCCACTCTGACATTTTTTGGGGACTCCTGTTGCCTTCTGGATTGGAAATACTAGTGATCTAACTGCCTTGAGAACATTCTCATCCTCCTAGCAGGAAATATTACAGCTGCTCAGTAGAGCAGGGTGGATCCTTTTCTGTCAAACCATTTACACTCTGCTTCTCACATGCACACAGACAGTAATCATTTGCAAATTCAGTTTTGTTAAAATTGTTCTGGAGGCATTTGCAATTATAGCAGAGGAAACAACAGGCCAGGGCCAGGATGTGGGAGACCAAGGTTCAACTCTTTTCCTTGCCTTTCCCTGAAGGGAGTTTAACTGTGTTTGTACCTCCTGGATAAATGTTTTAACTGCTGGAGCTGCAGGGTGATTTCTCCAGTCTTTTGTAATAACAGTCTTCCACTACGTGTGAAGTATTTACCATTACTTCATTGGATAAAATGTTAGTAACTTTAGTTTGATGCTTCAAGACATTTACCAACAGAGTTGAGATATACTGTCTGCCTGGTTAAAATAAAATAAAATCATAAAAAAAAAAACCAAACCAACGGCACAAACATCTTCCACTTCTCAGAACAGCATCCTATTCACTCAGCTCCACATCAGTTACTTTTTCTTACTCTGATCTCTTGTTTAGTTTTATATAAGCATTTATAAAAAGCAGAACAGCCTCCACAGGGGAGGTTTGAAAGAAGCTACCAGCAAAAGCTCAGTAGCAAACTGCTAAAGCACTGCCTCAGGAGGTGAGTGGCATGTACTCAAATCCTTCCAAGCAGCCAAAGAAATCAAAACCAAGAGATACATGTCTGAGAGGAAATGCTTTTTCCACCACATGACTGAGCAACAAGGGAAGAGCATTACTTCTTCCTCAGCAATGCATTCACACAGAGCACGGTGAATTTGGTCTTCTATGTCCTTGGCTTTCACTGCACTCAAACACAGCTTTTGACTTTGGACTGACCAACATGCTTGACTTCCATGGGACTGGAAATAGTTTGGGGGATTGTGTTGTCATTTTGTCATCATCTATCAGCTCAGCAATGATGATGGGGCTAAAATAAAACTTCCCATGTGTTCTGTTCCTGGGTTTAATATCCATCACCTGTTCAACTGCACCACTGTGGTTTCTGCCAAGGAGGCCAGGAATAATCAGATTTCTCCTCATCCAGGACCAGGCTAAGCCAGGGCTGTTAAGCCTTTAAGGTGCCTTCTTATCTTAAAGGTTGCAGGCCACTCTATGAGCTAAGTGACCAAAGATGCCAATGTATTCTGGGAAAAATTCCCTGAATAAAATGCAAAATGCTTACAAACATTTTAGCTGGAGTCTTTCTGAGCTGCACACATTTACTGTCATGCTTGCCTACCTCTAGCACCTCTCAACAGCCATGCCCGAAGTATGCACAGGGAGGGATGCGCCGTTCTGTCTGCTGCAGCAACAGCTGCCTTCTGCAGATACTAATGGGAAACAGCATCCTTACTGCTTCCAGAGAAGAGAAAATGATAATGTGGGCACTTCTGTTCCTGTTAACATCAGCTTAACAGCCACCTTGACTCAAACTATTACATTGTTTCGTTTTTAACTCCTGTAAATGTTAGTGATATGAAAGTAATGACATTTTCATCACAGCAAAGCAGGCACAACAAAATATTTTGTGGAGGTAGAGAAAAGTAGTCAATGGAAAACTGAAGGGGGAATCCTTTCTCTTAACCTCCAGTGGAAAATTGTAGGGGTACAGCAGAAATCACATATGCATCTTTTTACCTGACCTCCCCACTCCCCCCATTCAGAAAAGCAAAACCCTTTTGGCTAAACCTTTCATAACTGAGTAATAAAAATTTCATTGCTTCTTACGCATACCCAAGCCACTTATCTAGAGAAAGCCCAGATTGGATGGCTGCCATTCAAATTATTTTATTGTCCACTGAAGAACTGTTTGTTTAGGAGCTTTCCATAGGGGAAAAATAAGGAAATGAGTTAGAGAAAATTTAATATAATGTAAAGACAGCAGTTTAAAGTACCAGATCCTGGGTGACTTGTAAAGGGCTTAATTGCCATGTAAGTATTATTCAGGAGAGAAAAGACCAATAGAAGGAAGAAAGGAGACTGGAAAAAAGCAAGTTTCAGAAGTGCTCAAAGCAGTTTGGGACTCCAGTGTTCTGGATAGAAAGCTGAAGACAGATTTGCTGACCAGGAAGTTTCAAGATTTAGTTTTAAGTTTATAGTTTGATACCACACTTAGGGCATTCTGCTGAAATATGGCAGCCTGCTGTTCTCAACATAAGCTTACTCACTGCCTGTCTATAGCTGTCCTCTATCTTCTCTTTTTGGTGCATGAATGAGAACTGCTCCCACACATTTACGTTTCTGTCAAGCTAAAACACTCTCTTCTGCTTCACACAGAAATAGGTTAGCCACCATCCTCTTTCTTATTTATATATTTCTTGAACAGTTTCACGTGCCACAGATCAAGAAATAGCAACATGAGACCAACAGTCCCAGCTGTGATGTTTCTGAGGTAAACTAAACACTTAAAGATGAGGGTACCTCCTATCCACACTTCGTACAGAGTTGAAATACATTTTTGTGCTCACAGAAGTGACTTTCCTAGGGCGGAAGATATTGCTGCACAGTTCTACCCTAAATTTTAGTGAACCACTTTGATTTTAGTTTGGACTCAAGACAGTTTTTGCCTGAGATGTATTAAAAGTCAAGACACTTCCCACCCATTTTGTTCCTACTCCTTGTGTGGCTTACTGCTTAGCCACGAATGAAAGACCACCCACAAGAAATTCTCCCTTCCTCACAGAAAAAATTGGAAATGCCACAGCTCCTTTACGAGATCTTAGATGGCAATTCAATCCATTTTTTATTATTACTCATATTCTCATGCTATTTCACTGGGGTTTCCTGAGGGTGTTCATGAAGTTGATACAATAGCAAGTATGAAAATAGGCCGTACAGCAAGCCAGCAGCAGGTTCCAGCAGAACATCACTTCCATCACATCTTTCAATTCCACAAACTTCAAGCACACAGCTCAGTGTCAAGGAAGTTTGACTACAAACTTTTTTTTCTGGCCAACATGGCCACCTTGTTCTTCAGCTGGTTGCCCACCCATTGGTTTTTATCATGACTTTTTTTGCTAAAATGTTGCGGTGTTTAAATTCTAGTACAAACTAGAATTAAATCTAATTCTAGGCAATGTATGAATCCTCCATGAAAGGGATTTCTCCTTCTCAGCCTCAGGTAGGCTTAGAAAGATTTCTTTCCTACCATACATAGTTTAACCTGCTTACCAGTTAACAAGAGAGAAAAGTCAACTTTGAAGCCATACGAAGTTTCCTACTCTATAAGTCAGTGAAATTTTAAAGCAACATCTAGTGGTTTGACAGAAGTATGACCTTTACCTCTTGAAGACAGGGTTGTTTTGGATGAGGCAAAGCTTTTCACCCAGATTCAGGGACTGCCAAAAACTGCAAGTTGCAGACATTTTTCTGCCTTTGCTGTATCTTGGCTGAGATACCATAAGATCAGCCACAGAGCCTGGACGACTTACGTATCTTCTACTACTACAAAATAGTACAGAATTTTGTCAACAAGATTATCTACCAGAAAAATAAGTTTCTGGTCTTTGATTTTTTTATTAGCAGCAAGAGAGTGTAGTGAGATACTATGTTCACCTGTAACAGTGGTACAAGGTACATGGATAACCTGCAAGATGTTCAAAGCTAAGTTCAAGATCATGGAAGGCATGAAGAATTATCACAAGCCCCATCCACTGCCCACCCTAAGTGTAAGGCGCACACTCTTGATGCTAACCTGTCTTTCTGAGATACACTGTACAAAAATGTGTGTTTCAAAATATGTCAAAAAACTTTACAAAAACTAGCTCTTTTCATTACATTTTCTTGTCTCTCTGTAGAGCTCTGTGGAATTTAAGCACAGCAGAGGTTTTGGTCACGTTAACTAAAGAACCATTAGAAGCTGTGATCGTGTCCTGTTTCCGGTGGGATATAGTTACTTATCTTCCTAGTAAATAGTAAACCATGACATAATGGTAAGAAAACACTAGAATGACACTGAGTAAGGTAATACACAATAATATAAACAAGTATTGTACTGAAAAGCCACTCCCTTGAACAGTAAGCTTAGCCTGCCTTTGTCAGCTGCCACTACTATTACAGGTTGTACACTGTCAACTGAGCACAGGAGCTACAAGAGTCTGGTTTACAAATCAAAGGAAAAAGGCAGTAAGGTTTAATGTACCCATTGAGATCTAGTTTGCCATCAGTACAGGTGGCTGAATAGAGGAAGATGCCTTCATCTAAACCCAGGTGATCAAGGGCAGTGGACCAAGGGCAACGGAGAAGTGAAGGCATCTCATAGGGGGTATCCTGGTTGATGGTGGACAGGAAGAAAGGCACTTGAGAAAAGGGGAAGATTGTGAGGGGCGAAACATCTACCACTTTTCAGACAAGAATTGTACCCTTTCTCAGCTTCCCTGGAGGATCTGATGACCTTTTCACAACCACTAATATTCACCATAACACTGAAGCAGAAGTTCCACTCCCCTGCCTCCACCCCAAGCACATGAATGTAATTTTCCCTTTTTGTGAAATCAAGAATATCTGCTTACAACTTTGCTATATGGTTGTGCAAGACATACAAGCGTGTGGTAAAGCCAATAACCACATTAGAGAGAGAGCACTCTCATTGTTAGAAGCCGGATCCAAGCATTTCTAATGCCGCTCTCCATCACATAAGCATGCAGACACACACACACACAAAAAAATGTGAAGGCAAACATTCCTATATATTGTTCGACACGAAAACTGCCTTAGAGCTGTTTCCTGTTACCGAAAGAAAGGACTATAAAAATAAAGGCACTCCTGATCTTAGGCTGCTATTTCCACCTCATATGACCTTAATTTTATGGAAACTTTACCCTTGTGTTATTCAGATTTTACTCATAAAATGTAGACAGAGGCAGTGTATAGGCACTGGGGAACAATCAAAAAAATGTAAAAATTCCTTGAACAGTAAAGAAAAATGTTGTTAAAATGATTAATTTTTATAAATGATGTAAGGAAAAGCCATTTACTGTAGTGGAGATAAGGCCTTTTTTTCTTCCTTTCTTTTTTTCCCCGTAATAAAAAAATAATAAAAAAAAAAAGGCGGCAAGTGCTTGGAGCACTAGGAAGCTGTAGCAAACAGTTTTACTTCCCTTATGTACTTTCCCAGCAATTAAAACCTAAAAAAAAAGATTAAGAAAAATATTATTTTATAAAGTAGGGATATATATCCACCTATTAAGTACATCCTTATTCTAAACTTTTGACGTACCTCTCTGTGCATCCTACTTTTAAGAAATCCTTGAACCACAGCAATGAGCCAGTGAGTCTCATAAATATCCTGTTACTACTTGTCTTTCAAATGTTTGCATGCATTCAAGTTTAGTTCAACCTAATTTCCTGAAAAAGCACATTCAGCATTTGCAAGCCAAAGTCAGACATTGAAAAGCAATTTAACACATACTCAGATGAGACATTCTACCACAGGAGAAAAATAGTAATGGTCATAGAAACAAAGAGAAAAAAAATGACTCTTAGCAATTCACAGCCTAATCAAAGTGCCAAGGTGAACTTAGTTTCACGGCCTAATCAAAGTGCCAAGGTGAACTTAGTTGTCTACACAGAGATCTCACTACATAAACAGGGTGCTGTTTTCAAAATTTCTACAGGATCCATGGAATCTTTTCCCTTTTCAGAAGTGACAAAAACACTTGGGTCCATATTTTCCAAACCAGCCAGACTCCATGTTATGTACCTAAACACCATATGGAACTGTCAAGAGTACCCTCAACCAGTCAGCTCCCAGCAGCCATGTTTTATCCAGGCTTCAGTTCAAGCCAGACCGCAAATGCAGATTCGAAGCCGAGTCCCATGAACAGTCGGCTTGGGCCACCATGCTGCAACTTCACAAAAATGTCTCAGTTCCACAGCCAGGTCTCGGGACCCTGGAGACACAGACAAATCACTCCACCCAAACCTGGCTTTGACCCCCCCAGACCTATGTAGGTTTGCAGCATGATGGGATGATGGGACTTAACAGTTTCTGCTTAGCATAACATGAGGCAAGTCTGCACTGCTGGCCCCCAAGACACCCTCAGTGTGCATGGGATAATGGGGAATCCCAGATTTACTCACCAGTAACCTTCACTGGAGAAGACTGACCTGCACCGGCCAAACCAGTCTGCTTCCAGACCCAGAGTGGCTCCACATGGACCCACCTGAGTGCTTCTGCACCACACTGCCCTGGTTCACAGTACTTGCAGGGCAGCCCAGCTTCTCTGGCCCTGTTTCTCTAAGAGGATCGCAGCTAAGCAAATTAGGCAATTTAGGTGCATTGGTGTAAAATTCTGAGTCTTTAGCACTTTAATACCGTTGAAAAGAGGTAAGCCAAAAGCATTTTGGGGATCGAGGGATGGAGCTGTCTATGTCCTCTCGTTCATCAGCACAGACATTCCTCATGCTGTTCAGAAACAGCTGCCTCCTGAGGTCACTGGTTTAGAACAAGGCCCATTAAAAGCACTCTTCCCAAGGAAATCCCCTCACCTTTAGTCAAAAGTATTTTTTTAAGTGTTCTTTCTCTTACAACATTAGTCAAAGGCTATGGGAAATTGTACAACTTTGTGGCTTTTATGAACTTATTTCCTTTACAACAACATGTAGTAAAACCAGTAGTGAGACTCTTTTTAAACTTGAGTGTTACTTTGGGGGGTTTTCAGCAACCTCATGGTCCTTTTCAATGCTCAATAACCACCACATCTCAATGTATTACCACCGCCTTCCATATGTTAATATTGAAGACATTGATACAATTTGCTTTTAAATGGTGCCTTTCATTGTTTTTTTGGGGTTTGGTTTTTCAGGGGTTTTTTTGCATTCTTAGACAGCCTAGAGTAAAACTGGAATTGCTGAGTTCTGTTTAAATGACAGATAAAACCAGAAAGGGACAAGGGAAAAAAAATTGCGAGGAGGACATTCAGAGTCCGAAAGAAGCAGAGAACAAGTTGTTTCACCTAGTGCTGAGTGTGGAGGTAGCTGTCACCAGCAGAATGGGGGAACCTGGATTACAGCCTGTAGAAGCTCTCAGGTAAATTCTGGAAATAAGGAAGGAAATGCAGAGCAGAAAGGGGGAGCAAAGTAAGTGTTTAGAGAATACACCGGAACTGTCTGCGTATCTCTGTAGACATGTGAAGGCAAAACCAAAGGCTACTGCAAACTGACATTTCCATCTCCTGCATGCACACACAGAGATTTGAAGCGTGATCAAAACTCCAGCATGACAGAGTTGCAGCAGTTACTCCAGATAAAAGAAAGCAATAGACGATGGTTTCAGAAGACTGCAGCTTAAAGCAACAGGGGCTAAACTGACAATAATATAGATGTGAGGATAGTCAGATACATAATGAAAGAAGGAAATTCAAAGCAATCTTCCATGCCTGAAAGAAACATTTTTAAAGCAATTCACTTTTGAGTCCATAATGAATACACACAAAGGCAGCCAAACCAAACTGTGCTTCTTGCTGATCAATCTTAATATTTATTACTAGGAACACATCAACTCTTACGGTTTGGGGTTCTTTTTTTGGTTTCTATTGTACAGAACTTCAGAGATATGTAACTGCTGAATAATATTTTCAGTTTGAGATTGGTTTTGATCTGTCAAAATTCTGTGCTGCTTACTTCTTACTAGAATTGCCATTAATCCTCAACTTAATAAACAAAATGAGCAACAACATTGCTTGTTTACCCTACATCTCCTCCAAACCCTTCTCTGTTTTAAAGACAACCTACGCAATGGAACAGGATTATATTTTAGCAATATTCTATAGTTGGAATCCCCTTCAGTTTGAAGCAAACAGTAGCAGTGACTCATTACAAGGCATTTAAAAAAGGGGATTTCCTACTGAAGTAAAACACCAATGAACATTACAGAAAACAAAAATCAGCTAAGACGACAGCAAAGAGAGAGCCCAAGGATCCATAAGGGAGGCAATACGATTACAAAAGAAAAGTAATGGCTGTTATTTAAGCTAGAGGTGTATGATCCAAACTGGATTTGTTATTCTAAAACCGAAAGTAGAAGACATGCTAAAATGCGAGCCTTCTCTCTCAAACCCAGCTGAGCTAACACATCAGCCAGCAGTGGTTTTGTAGTTTTTGCTTCACCCTAGACTCTGGTAGAGACAGAACTGTCATATGCATCACTTACAATATCATATCTGACACAGAACTAGGCTTCAGTTTAACTATCACACAAGACAGTAGAGAAACATGTTATCAAGCAACAAGCCATTACCCAATACCTGGGCTCATTCCATGAGTCAGAGTGGAGCAGTCTACTGCTTTCAGTAAGCATGAAGGTCATTTTTGCAATTACTGTTTCTAGTAAAGATAAACTCCCACGCACAATGAAAGCAGGAGGATGGTTACAAACTATGTGGGATGTTTCATACGTAGAACATACAAACAGAGGAAGCCTTCTGCCTTGAATACAATGGCGAGCCTTTAAGATTTTTACTAACTGGGTGACTGCCCAGTGCATGAGGTTCTCACAGAGGACTGGCATACCAGTAGGTTCACAGTGGTGTCATGTTATGGGGAAGAAGATCAGCAGGCAGAAGATAAAACCAGTGGTTGTTCTGCCACTGAACCACAGTGCTACCTCACCAAGTCACACCATCTGTCTACTTCTGTCCAGGAGGTATAAGAAAATTGCACAGCTTAATGTTCTTACTGCACTCAATCCTCCAATAAAAGATATTACTGCTGGTTGAGTATAGTTGTATTTAGGTATCATCTTTGTACTGAGTTTAGCTACCTAAGTTCTACTTCATCACTACAGACAGATGGGAACAGGAGGCAATACCAGGAAGTCAATGTCTTCTGCCTCTGCCATCTACCTGCACTGTTAGCACAAAAGCAAGACACCATGGCATTGAGCAACGATCCAAATATCTCACTTTCACATCTCAGGCATAGAAAGCAAGAGGTAAGCAGAGTGCAAATATACATTAATTAATTAGAAAGCTATATGAGGAGTGTCATATTGCTTCACTTCTACACAGCAGCTGCTGTAGGAGAAATGGCCAACACTTCCACCAACTTGTTTATGAAATCTTAATGACTATATAAAAGAGGTCAAACTCACTCCTTTGTAAAACTGTCATTCTTTCATAGCAGAGTTTTGTGGATGGCTTTTTAACAGAATGGATCCTCTGAATTAACTTCTAAGCTCAGGTATTAGAGACCTCTGTTTACCCTTCTCAGGTTCAGGTGGCCCAAAGCTTGCATCTAGAGAAAAAACAAGGAAACAAAGAAAACTATCAATGGAATCAAGGCATCAGTTAAAGGACTAATCACACAACCCTATAGAAGTAAAAAGGCCTGGGGTGGCTAAGGAAGTAAGGGGGAGAATGAAATGAAAGGAAAGGCTGTGTATGCTGGAAGAGAATCCACAGCATTTTCTTGAAGTCTCCAATTTTTCCTTCTCAGTCAGTAAAGGACCAAGCTAAATTTACATTCATTATATTTATACACACAGGCAGATAAAACATTCTGCTGGGCAAGAAAGAAACAGTAAATCTTTTTCAAATCTCTTTTCAGTCTTCTAATCTCTCTTTTTCAAGCAATTTATCTTGCTACATCTCCCTCACTATAGTCTCCTCCCAGCAATATAGGTGGTTGAAAAATTTCTAGAAAATAGTCTGTTTGAAAATGATAATTCATTAAAACCACAACTCTTATGCAGAAACATACTAATCACAACAGTAGTTTTATTGGGTGCAGAATTAATTTTCAGGTGACAAAGGGGACAAATAACAGGCCAAAGGCAAGGAGTAGGACATATAACCACTGGCCTCAGATCAATCAATATGTATATGCTTTGGGCACTCTAGCTCTGACGACAGCTAGCCTTTCCTTTGCTGCTCTTCGCACACACTCGACAAATACCGCAGCCCCTGCCCCTTGCAGAGAAGTGCACCGAGACTGACACTTCTGCTTTCAGGTAAGGTGAGGCACAGGAAGACACTGGAATCTGCTGCCACCCATTTGCCCCCTTTCGAACCCCCTATGCAATCAGGCTCTCTGCCCTCCTTACTCCAAACACAAGAAAAGGCAAATGCTGAGGAAGAGCAGCCTTGCTCTGGATTTGTTGCTGCCCTTGCTGCATTTGCGCCTCAAACAGCTGCCGAAGCCCTGCAGAGCAGCACCTGAGGACAGCATCCTTCTTGCATCCACCCCTCCTGCAGCCCCTGCAGTGGTGGTCCAGTCCTCCCTCATTCCTTATTAGACCTGAAAAAAGAACTTTCTTCATGACAAGGGACAGCGGGACTCTTGTATTTCACCAAGGCAGCATTTTTCTGCAAAAAAAACCAACCTTACAAAGGTCCCAACTATGACTACAATAGTGTTAAATCATGCAATCCAGATAAAGACAACTACTCTTTCCCATCCAGCCGTGCCAAGCAGAACAGACTTTCTTATGTTAGGTTCTGATCATATCTTGAATGCCTGCCTGCCTGCCAGGCAGCATCTCAGTTTGCACCCCCAGTTGTCTATCTGCTTCTGAGTGCTCACACAGCATAGCCTCTGCTTGGTCATTCTCCCCCAGTCTAGTATTACCGCTTCAGTTCTGGAAAATCATTGCAACTGGCTTCAAAATTCAGCTGAAATCAACTAGCCATACATCCAAAACACACCTGACTGCAAGCCATTCTGGGATCAGAGCTCTTGAGGTCTGTTCCCTAGTAGTCCTCTCCTGTGGTGCCTAACGAAGTGGCAAAGCTCGTGCCAAGTGAGAACTTTCTGCCAGCAAAAAGCTCCAGTATGAGAATTCACATTGAAAGCCACTTGCAAAAAGGCAAGCTGCTGGAGATCAGACTCTTGTTATTTAGTGTAAGAATTTGTTTCAGCCTCTTTCAGCCTGCTCAGTCTCACCCGCTCTGTTCCCCCAGGGTTAGATGGGATTCATATTATTCTGGCCAGGGCAAGGCAGCAGGCTGAGATGCCAGATCTGTGAAGCTGTAACCAGCGTATAACTCTGAGGACAGAAAAGAGATCCATTTCCTAAATGGTGCTGTACTGAGGACTTCAGTTATCCCTAGACTTCGCACTTTTCACAAAATGAGAGCAAGCAACAGGGAACAGATCTTCCATGCACCTAGTCAAAATAGTTACTCCAGTACCACTAAGTAGGGATAAAGGTCCCTACAATCAGAAGGTAAAAATCACCAGAGGGTTCTAAAAAATGAACTCTTCGATAGCAAGATCAAGATGTTGATTAAAGTTTTCTAAATACTTGTTTTTGAACAGAAAAAAAAAAATTCAACTCTTTGGGGGTTTTTCCCGACCAGCTTTTCCCTCAGAACAGCAAACCTTTACGAGACAGGACAATGAGCTATCTACTGAGCCCATCTAAATCACGTCAGCTGCAACTGATTCTCATAATTTCTATTTCTGAGTGTGAATCTAAATGTATGTATTTTAAAAACTTAAATTTATTTCTAAATAATACTGTATGTATACACACAGAGAGTAAAGTATGTAACACATGACAAAGTGTATCTTTGTAGCTTATTTTTAGCATATTTCTGGGAAGCAATGAATTCCTATGCATGCCATTCATCTGGCTGACTCTTGGAAAAAGCTTATAATCAAACAAGCAAACTGAATTGACTGAATACCAGATACACATTCACTAGAAGGAGCATGAGCGTGTGTATTTGTTTAACATCTAAATATAAAACATACCATTCACTACAGAAATCAAGATAAATTTGCCCATTGCATTTTTAGTTCAGCTACACTGATTACCCCAGAGATATCATATATTGATTCAAGCATTAAAAAGCAATTCTGCTATTCTTCAGTTCCCCTATTGCACTATTTTTCTCATGCCCCCATTTAGCATCAACAGCAGGCATTTAAGAGACATTTTCAGTGTACTTAGCATGTAAAACAAACAACTGGAGGGACCAACCCTTTAACAGGCTGACACTCATGTTTCCAGGGTTTGCAGCAGTTTTCAGAGCTGTACTGAAGACAACATCAAAGTTATCCTCAAAGCACTGCAAGAAAAGAAAATTAATTATGAAAATATTTCCTTCACAGAAAATATTAGCATTTATTAAGGAGATAATATGTTAAAATAATCTCAGAGAGACCATTTCATGTAAGCTTTGAATAAATTACATCACTATGGTTTTTTCCTGGTTTTAACTATGGACCAGATACTGACTTCTAAGTCAGCCAACCCAAATGCATTTTACATAATGAAGCTAAGACTTGTTTTGCCAAAGGAGAGGCCAACACATTGTGAAGAAAAAAAAAATACCACAAAACTTAGTACCAAATTACCCAGAAATAACAGCAGAGAGCAGAAAAATGCTCTCTGTATAAGAAAAAAGCAAATGAAACAGAAATTCAGAAGGCATGTTCAGTGAAAACACAGTATTTCTCTTAATACTTTATTACCACAATCAACCTTATTCTTTACTAACAGTTATTTTTTAAAGAAGGACTTACAATAGATACTTTCTCGTTGTATGCAGGTATGCCACCAGCGTACAGGACTCTGGTCTTTCTGGGGTGCAACAGACTTGGCTTAGCAAAACATTCGTTTTCTCAAATATTAGCCTGCAGAAAAAATAACAATTGGTTTTACCATTCACCTTGTTCTCTCTGCTGCCCAGCTTTGCCTCGTCAGCTGTGTGCACTTGGATTTTGAGCATCTTTGCATCTTCTCCAGCCCTCTTGTCCTACCATGCCCTGTCCTGCATCTACAGCATGGTAGTGAAGTTCACTATTACCCTCACTGGAGCAGGAACAAGCATCTAACTTATTTTTCATATTGCTCACGGGCCCTGCAGAAGAAAAGGGCAACTTTCAATTTAAGACTACCGTTAGTCCTCCAAATCTAGCAAGAACTTCAATGCCATGTAGCTAGACAAGATCAAACTGTGATAGTCATTATTTTTCAAGCTGCTGAGGTACTCCATAGCTGAAGAAATGAAAAGGAAGTTACTCTTCCTTGGTGTAGCAGAAACCAAGGAAACAAAATTGAAGAAGCATGCCAAAGTGCTTTGAACAATCAAGTATGTCTTCATCTAGGGGTTTTTTTGTGCTTGCCTGTGTTGTGTTTCATGTTTCAGGGAAAAAATAAGCTTCTGTGTCAGTTATATGATTACAGGACCCACTTAAATCTGATGCATTACATCTGTCACTCTTCACTGAGAATATGTCATTAGAAGACCAGTCTAATTTGAAGTCTGGTTGAATTAGTAGCTTGGTTTGCATCGGGAAGTTGCATCAAATGACTTTATCCTTTCACCTTGGGCCGGGGGGGGGGGGGGCGGGGGCGGGCGCGGGAGCAGAAGTCTGTCAAAAATCAAAAGCCAGGAGGCTGTTTACAGAGTTTCCATTTTAACTGCTGTTTCTGAAAGACCAGTTAAATGCTTTGGCACTTTTTTTGTTCCATGGAACAAGACCAGAGGATTGATTGTATAACCAAAAAATTCAGTAAGAACAGTAATTATTTTCAGCTGTTCTATAAAGAGTATTGTATATGCTATCAGTCTAAAATCCAGCTACTCTAATTGAAGTCTTAGCAGTCTAACTAAAACACAAGTTACTGTTATTAGTCCACTTACACTTATGGTTAATAATACAGTTAAGATTTACGTATACAAACTTCCTAGTACCTACTTATGTTCTTCCTCTGGCATTATACTCGCCCTTTGGGTCCTGAAGGCAACAGCACCAGTTGTCTTCATGCTGAAACACCAGGGTGGTATGGCATCTTATCAGCAACATCTCAAGTTCCTCATTGGGAGTTCACCACTGGTGTTGGGGGTCCCCCTGAGTTTTTTTAACACAGCTCTCTCCTACTCAGCTACCAGTTTAAGTTTCAAATTACAACACAGTTCACCCATTCCAACTAACATAAAGGATTATTGTTTCTTAAACATTTGCATCTAGGTTCTCAGATATTATATAAAGAGTTTTTACAGAGCAAAGCTTGGATACATCAGGAATAAACAATTGCCTAGCTATTAAGCAACATCCACAGTAAGAGCTAGCTAAAGGCCAGACAAGCCCTGAGGCACTCCATTGTCAGGCCAGTACGACACCTACAGCCTTGTAGTACTAATGGCAAAAGTCCTGTCTACCAGGCTACAGAGTCTCCATCCCAATTGCCTCTCTAGTAACAGCAAAATGTCTAAGGCATGGTACTCAGCACACCCACGGAGTACACCAACCTGCTAAGTCTGTTGGAAGGCCCAAGTACAAGATCAGACAATTCAAGAGAGGAACGGGTTGCTAGATGCCTGTAAACATTGTCAGTGCATAATGAATTGCACAGTCCTGACTAACACCTGAGGAAACTCAAATCCATTTCTGGACTGTAAGAGTAAATATGGACTTTTTCATCTAAGTAATATTGTATGTTGAGGAAAATGGAGAAATCACTTTGATGATGTTTAAGGATGTCTTGAGGAGGTAGCTTCAGACTTTAAACTGAACTGGTTAAAATATAAAAAAGCAACATGCAAATATTTCAGCTTTGTGTTCATCCAAAGGCAAGTTTGTATGGCTGTCTCCTTCCAGCATTCCAAATAAAAAAGTGGAAAAGAAGACTTTATGCTGGAGTTAAAGCATAAATTATTCCAAGAAACAACAGTAGAGAACATCAACAATGAAATCAACTTAGATTGGAACAAACAGTCTAGTATTTTTTACTTGTAATGTATAAAGAAATGGCATTTCTATAGCAATGAAAATCCAAATTGCTAAATTTCTGCTTACCTGAGTTGATTAACTACTTATTCAAATAATTTGCTTTGTCAGATATGAAATCCTAGTTTTAAACTCAAAGATTTGGCTCATAAATAACGTTGTAGTTCCAGAAACTACACTGAAGGAAACAACAGTCACCTTAAAATTTGACAACAAAAGAATCATCTTTCAGTTCCCTGCTGTCCTTAGTTGCCAAACAGCATCTTTGATGTTGTGTATCTTATCCTGTCTACTAGCTACAAGTTACAAAGACAATCCTGAAAAACTATAGACAGTGACTATAACCATACCCTGTGCCGAGTATTCGGGCAACTTTTTGCCCGGCAAGGCTTTCAGTTTATTTCTTCCTCAAAAATGAGTTACAGCGAAATTTGTGAAACATCCCACAAGGTGTCACTAGAGATGCATCAGCCAAAATCCTGTGCAAACACCCTCCCCTATCTTATGCTTCTTAGGAAGGGTAAGCAGTTACAAACAGTTTTGAAAACATGAAAAAGAAAGTTAATGTCTGAGCAGAAGCCTGCTTGTGCAGTGCTATCCTTTAAGTTGTGACCTATTCAGCTGCTAGACAGTAATTTGAACAGTGAATGAACCAAGTACATACAGATCAATGGGAAATACAAGTCAAATTTAGGCATCAACTTTTAATGAACGAGCTCAAAAAATTTGTGATGGCTTTTACTTTTTATGTAATGATAGTAAGCAGAAGAAGCGCTATCCCCCTTTTCAGACTCCCAATACAGAAAGAGGAACAAAATCAATCATCAGCTCTGCCTCAGTTCCACGCCCATCTTTTACCAATCACACCTATCCCTGAAAGCTACACAGATGTTCTGCATATAGCTGTTGTCATCAGATATGATGACATACTAGTATTCTTATTACAGTTTTGCTTAAGGCCCTTTTTATTGAATACTGTCTGAACAAAGTATGAACTCAAAACTACTGTGTTGGATTAAAAAAATAATTATTCCCCCTTCCACCTCCCTCTGTATCTCCCCTTCTTGAAAAAAAATCACATCTCACTTGACAGAAGGGTTAATTAACATTTGAAAACCATCTTTGGCACAGAGCTCTCAAACAGAAATTACATTTCAGTACCTAATTTTTCCTATTCTCTGAAAAATCAGTATGATTTACAGCCTTAGTAGAGGACATATTTACTCACAAACAGTGCCGACATATATCACTGACCTAGCACTCACCTGCTTTGAAAGATTCAAGTACACCAGGTATAATAACTTACATTGCTTTGACTAGCAGCCAGTGCACTGTAGTTAATTGCTGCAGAAATTAAGCCAACTCACCCCATCCCTGTGCTACAAGTCAGCTTCCAAAGAATGCCCTACATGGTGCAAGCAGCCAAGTCCTACATGCCTGTGCTGCAATCTATAGAGTGACCTAAGCTGATTCACTTTAGCTTTTAAGGACTGCCCCTTATTTCTTTGGTAGAACCCCTTAAGTGATCACTTCCCCCTTATTTCATTCTTCAGGAGGAGCAGGAAGGCCAAGACAATACAAATCTTTACAAAGCAATAACAGGTAATGTAACTGCTTGTAAACCTTGCACTACACAATCCAGCCTAGACAAAGAGACTCTTAAATAAGCGCAAAAGCAGAGGGGGGTTGGCCATTTTTTCATCACAGCACACTAAACAGCACACCTAAAATAAGAATTAGGGCTCTACTGCAAAGTTGTATTCTGTCCTCACAGATCCTGAGGATTGTGCCAGGAAAACATCTCTAATAGGTTGTACCTGAGCAGTCAGTTTTCCCCCTAAAAGGACCCATACTTGCTGAACCATTGCCATAAGCTGTATTTTGTGCAAGGAAGAGCCTGAAAAAACAGCAGAAGGTAAGGTCCTAATGGCATGTCTAACTAGATGTTTCTGGATAGAAAACTTATCAAAGCTTACCAAAAACATCATTCTCAGCAATAAAGACTAGGGGGAGCATGCTGGGGGGAAGTGATCAAGTGGCTGTGCAGGTGCTTAGCTGCTGGCCACCCACAAAAGACTTACAACCAAGATACAACTGGGAGGTTTATGTGCTGTCTTTATGCTTAGGACAACAACTGAATAGAAGATTAGGAGGAAAGCTAGAAAAAGGACACTCCCAGAGCTTCCCGCTGCCTATTTCTGACACTGAAGAGACTTTCCAGGTAGGAGTAAAGAGTTCAGACGAGCTGAGCGAGCACTCTGGCGAGGAGGCTGCTCACTTTCTATGGGTGGGTTCCACTCCGAGAAACAACAGTGCTGGCTGACACAGAGTCTCATGCATATGATCAAAGAAAAAATAATCTAGTGCATAGCCTTTAAAATCATATAGTTTTAACTGCCATTAGAAAGTTTAGATAGAAAGGACTTCTGCTGCTAATTAAAATCGAAAAAAAAAATCAAATTTAAAATGTCTCCACTTATATTTGGAATACATCTGTAACTAGTTTACATATGAGTGTCCTGGTTTCAGCTGGGATAGAATCAATTTTCTTCTTGGTGGCTAGTGTAATGCTGTGTTTTGGATTTGGTGTGGGAACAGTGTGGTCAAGGACTTCTCAGTTTCTCAGGCCCTGCCACCGAGAGGACTGGAGAGACACAGAAAATTTGGAGGGGACACAGCCAGGACAGGAGACCTGAACTAGCCAAAGGGGTACTCCAGACCATGGGATGTCACGCCTGGTATATACACCTGGGGGGTCGGCCAGGGCTGCTGACTGTTGCTCAGGGACTGGCTGGGCATTGGTTGGCCGGGGGTGAGCAGTTGTATTGTGCCTCACTAATTTTCTTTTCCCCCTTCCCTTTGGATTTCATTCCTCTCCCCTTCTCACTCCTTTTCATTATAACTTACTATTATTATTACTCTTTTTATTTTAATCTCAATTATTAAACTGTTCTTATCTCAACGCTTGAGTTTTATATTCCTTTCCAATTCTCCTCCCCACCCTCTGGGTGACCAGGGGAGCGAGTGAACGGCTGCATGGTACTTAATTACCAGCTGGGGTTAAACCAAGACAAGGGGAAGTAAGAGGGCTTTGTGTGTTATCTTTCTTGCGGCTCAAATCCTGGCTTTATGGGAGAAAAAGTTTAGGATATATTCTTTAGGATATACACACACATCAGTATAATATATAGATTACTTAATAAAAAAATATAGCACATATATCACACAGGGTCTATTTACCCAGTATACAGTTAATACAAAAACATGACTTTGGTCTCAGATGGAGTTGAAATGTTTTATGTGACTGATTTATACATTACAACTATGATAGCAGTAGTAACAGCCTATAACATGTCCAAACATAATCCCTACAAGGCAGTCATTTTACATTTCCTAGAATCAGTAACTAAGTTATTCTGCATGGATGAGTTAAATCAAAACTGTTTAAAATAAGGCTTCATGTATTCTATGCAGACGTAGTTTCTCAATACCTCAGGGTCATCTGTCAGACAAAGAGCCAGATACTGACAACTTCAGCACAGCTTCTAGGAAGAAAAGCTCCAGAAGTATTGTCTCTCTTACCACTCCCTTAAAATATCCAAAAGGAGGCTGTAGGCAGGTGGGTGTCCATCTCTTCTCCCTAGTAAGAAGTGACAGGACAAAGGGAAATAGCCTCAAGTTGTGCCAAGGGAGGTTTAGGTTGGGTATTAGGAAAAAATGCTTCACAGAAAGGGTGGTCAAGCATTGGAACAGGCTGTCCAGAGAGGTGGTTCAGTCACCACCCTTGGAAATATTTAAAAGATGTGCAGACACAGCACTTAGGGACACGGTTAAGTGGTGGGCTTGGCAGTGTTATGTTTACAGTTGGACTTGATTTTAAAAGGTCTCCATGATTTGTGAGCTCCAAAATATATTAAAAAACAGGAAGTAATAAAAAGGCTACTGCAAAAGCAGTAACAACAAAAACAGCATTGCCCATAAACATTACCTGGAACATGCAACTGTGACAAACTGAAATATTGCTTTCTGAGAAAACCCCACCCAAATTTGTACCAAGACAAACTAGCAGGACTAAAGCTTCTTTTATTGGTGGCTGTAGTTTGGATCCTCTTTATAGCTGATGAATTAATTAATGGCTTGGCTTTCCTGATATCTTTCTCTTTAAACTCAAACCTGTGTAAGTTTACTTTGGAGAGGAAAAGACCACATGCTAAGAACAGTAACATTTCCTTAATATGTTCTTTAAAAAACAAACAAAAAGTGCTTGCCTTGTTTTTCATGTGACTATCAACTATTTTATTCAAAATATCTGATCACTGTAAACTCAGAGAGTTCCTTTGCCTCTTCAGGTTACTTTGCAAACAAACAAAACAAACCATTTTTGTGGCTATGTCCTTCTGTGCTCCTCATCAGTAAAGTAGTTTTATTCCACTTCAGACTTTATAAACATACATCAACAACTCTTTGAAGAACTTGATAATTTCATGAGAATGGTGCAAATTATTGCAAAGACTTCCCACTTTTTCTCATGGTTTTTGCTGCCTTGGATAACCAAGATTCTTATCCTCCATTGAACTCTTAACAGGTTCAAATAATAATTTGTTCATTTGCCCTAGTATTTGTGGAGCTTTAACTTCTATCCCTATGGCAAGACTTGTATTTTACAGCTGATCTTGACAAGCTACTATATTTGTTTCCCCATATAAGGGTATTGTTAGGGTTTTTTTAAAAAAAAAATTTGTGATGTTCCCCGCTCCCTTTGAGATTTGATAGGCTTTTTTTGTGCATGTTTTAGTGAATATCTATGGAGACTAATAAAAACAGATCATTTTGAGTCCCCT